>NC_052527.2:18000481-18617513 GCF_016746365.2 Drosophila yakuba | reverse complement strand
AACACACACGCACTCGTGCGCAAGTTTGTGTTTGGGTGTGTGGGTGCAAGGCAAATATTTACACTCAATGGAACATAATAAAGACATTAGGGAAATATTGTGTTATGTGGGGGCATAACTCAGGTTCTGTGGGTGGAAATTGTATAAACTTATCAGCCCGTCGCCACCCCCTCCGGTTTCCCTTTTCCTCGTTTTCTCTCCCGCTGTGTGTGAGTGTGTGTGTGGGACACTTTTCTTTATTGCTCTGCGAGTTGTCAATTTCCGTGTGTCTGCCTGTTTGCCTGTCTGCTTTTCCCACCAGTCATTCCCTTCCCTTTTCTCCAGCCAGGATGCTTGGTATTGTTTTCCACGGCTTCAGTTTTTGCTAGATTGAAAAAATGAAGAAGGTAGTGCTTACATTAGACTGCACATTAAACAGCAGTCGTTGGAGTTTTTCATAGGCAACAAGTTCCCTACTTTAAAATCTCGGCATCACAATAAACAGTATTTCAAAGTATAATTTGAAACAAACTTCCGATTAAATATGTTGTTTACCTTGCTGCCATAAGCTATGTAAGGGTTTTAGTCCGAAATGAATTATTGGGTTTTAATTTTACTATACAAGGACTTATAAAAGTGTTTTTGTTATATGCTTCCCTTTTTAATACCAAGGATGCACCGTGCGCGTTATTAATAGCCTACTCTTCTACCAAAATGCGTTATAACAAGCAGAAATGTAACCTAAACCGCTTTTTAATGCCGTGAACTAAAGCAGCCGAGGCCAGCTTACTCCCACTCAAACTTTAGTTTTCGTCAGTACATGAATGTTTTAGTGTTTTCCCGAGTTTGCTTCAGTGTCAGCTGGGATATGCATAAATAACATTGATTGATATGCCACCCACTCAAAATGTATTCGCATCTTTTCCGAATGTTTCAAAATGATTACCCAACTCACTGTCGCTCGCCGAACGATATGCCACTTAGTAAATACTAGAGGAACACACTTTATGAAACCATCAATGAGCCAACTTATGAATGAATGCGACCAGTTTCGGGGAACTCAATTAGCTCACCTTGAATGTATGTATGTATGTCATCCGTTTCAATTATAAACCTTTTTGCAGCTCGTCCTTGCCCCAAAAAAAGAGTTCTCGCATTAAATATGTGCCATTTCCCCAAACCAGATCAAAAGGAAAAGTGTGAGAAGTAAAAAATGCTTGGTAACAAGGGAAAATGGTCGACGGTGACAGTTTTGCGGACGGCAGGTCGTTCAGGATGTGTGCTAGAGCAGTTGAAAAGTTTTCTATTTGCTGTGCCATGCTAATTGCAAGTCGGGATGACAGTCAAAGCCAATTAGAGGCAGTTTTCGCATTCTAAGCCAGTCAAAATGGAAGGTTAGGCATCCGTACTTCTTCTCTGGGAACTTATCAGTCATGCAAACAGAGAAATGCTTTCACCGTCGAATCCGAATCCCTCGATCCTTCGCCCCGCAATGACACACGTGTTAAGGCGGAATTATTTGGGCTGACAGCCTGAAACTGAAGCTAAAAGAGGCTCTTCTGCGTGGGCGCTTAGCATCGGGGAAAATTGATTAGATTAGGCAAAATTCGACTTTGTCGAAGGAGGAGCGGGAAGAGGA
Organism: Drosophila yakuba; assembly: GCF_016746365.2. Taxonomy (NCBI): domain Eukaryota; kingdom Metazoa; phylum Arthropoda; class Insecta; order Diptera; family Drosophilidae; genus Drosophila; species Drosophila yakuba. Next base: position 18,615,895 of record NC_052527.2, on the reverse strand, counting down.
ACAGTAGCGTACTTAAGCTCGCATTTAATCACATTTAAATTGCACGCAATGCCCGGGGAAATTGATTGAGATTTTTATGAATTAGGGAGCAAGTCGGGGTCCTAAGCCCGTTTAAGTCAAGCAATTGAAATGTAATTAGGCAATGCTAATGGCGACACCCCTCTCGTTCGGCAGGAAGTCGACCATCTCCTCAGAGACTTTTCCGAGTCGAAATCACTTGAGCTGAACTTCCATTGCTTTTTCGGTGAGAAGCAGCATTTGCATAATTGATACCACCGCAGATATTTTTCAATTTCAAAATCTCGACGAGCAATTAAAATGATGTTTTCCTGTTATTCCGTATGCTTACAACCCTCCGAATACACTTGGTGGTGTTCTACTACTGGGTATCTACAAGATGGGCATGGCACGAAGGGCAATTTGAATGAGATTTATGAAATTACCTACGCAGCGTTTACAAAAAACCATCGGCGGAGGGCAGTGGAGTGGAGATGAATTTCACGTGGTTTGGCTTGGCTTGGGGTACTCGAAGATCCCCCTGAAGAAACAGAAACCCCTGCCAGGCAGTTAAAGTCGGACTCAACGCACATTGAGGCTTCTGCTGCCGCTGCTGCTGCCTCACATGCCGCATGTTGCACATGTGTTGAGTGCATGCAACATGCAGCATAAACCGTACAGCACACAGCATCGGGGTACATGGTCATGCGCAAATCGCCGGGCGGCGTTTATTGAATTAAGACTGTCGACGACTGTTTGCAGTTGGCAGTTGTCGCACCCAGTGGAAGCGTTAAAAGTCACAAGGACACTGCAACCGGGAATCGGAATGGAAATGGGAGTGGGAAAGGGATCTTCGGATATACACACATGGATCGTTTGCCGCTGGGTTCTCAAGCTGCAACATTGTGGCGCCGCCGAGAGGCGAGGGCCATAAAACGGGTAACTCGGTCGCGCTGCACTTGGTATCGGTTATGCGTGATTTTTACAGAATCCATTCACTCGACGGGGTCGGAGAAATATCTGCGGCATCTGGCATTTGCATATTACTCAGAAAGTCACGTTATACTTGCGCCTATTTAACTGCAACTGCAAAATGGGCATTCTTTAAGATTTCACCTCCCTCAAAGTTCTTTTGTGTGTGTTTTAACTTAAATATCACTTCAGTTATAACTGTAAAGTTATAGTTTACAGTAAGCAAAATTTCCATTTAAGTATTTTCTTATTGATTCAAATGCCATATTGAAATCGCTAATCACTAAAAGCCTCGCTATTGGAATTATCTTTATTGTTTAAAAATAGACGCAAAATCATTTCTTATATGGTTTAGAATTACAGATGGTAAAGTGTAAGAAACTTACTTATATTACTGAAAAGTAGTCAAAGCTTTTACTTGCCTCACAGAAGTGGACTAATCAAATACAACATTCACAATTTTCCTGTCTCTATAAAAGACGAATTTCCTATTAAACTCTATTGGAATCAGGTATGGGGGGTACATGTATCCCTACTTTATTATCTTTTCGCCTGCATAACCTGCATAATAGAGCGTGTTTAACGTGAATAATATCTTGCTTAACGGAACAATAGCCAGGGTCTGGGTCACAGGGCTTTGGATCCCACTTGGCTGGCAGCCCGATTCACAAATTAAGCCCCAACTTCAGCCATACAACTACTTTACCTCTGTCTGAATAGGCAATCATCAATCGAGCAGAAACAATGAATCGTTGGTTGCCGAACAACCTAGGATCCTACGGGTCCTACCTTTTAAGCTCTTGCGTTTCTAAGCCAAAGTGTTTGTTTTGTGTATATTTAGTAAACTAGCTAGCATATAATAAATGAAACCGCAGTTACGATTTTAAAGTTACCTATTAGAAAAAGAGTATTTCTTTTAATAGTTATATTTTCTTTTTTAAAGAGCGTAACCCACCAACGCCATTAAGTATGCAACATATTGTGTAACAGGGTATCGAGTATAATTCAACGTTTTTCGCTCACCTTTTTATGTGCCAAACGCAAGTCAACAAAGTTTTTATTAAGCTGCGTCGAGGGGAAAAACTAATGGTAGGTTGGTGTTTATAAAGAGGATCCAGTGGCAAGGACAAATAAGTAAAATACACACAAAAAAAACCAGAAACTTGGTAAATGGGGAGAGGGAGGTCCTGGAAGGGCGGGAGATACGGATACAAAGGAAAACGGAAACCAAAGCGATGTTTAGCAGGGGTGTAGTTAAGGGGGTGGTGAAGTGGGGAATAATTAACATTTATGGGAGGGTGCTAGAGCGGGACAACAAGCTCTGCGAGGGAACTAACTGTAACTGTTGCTGATTGATCAAGTGTGTGCGTGTGTCTGGCTGGGGCACAAACAAAAACCATATGTTTCTCGTTCGACTCCCGCACGCACTCACTCACAATCCGAATTACTCACTCACCCCACCAGCCCGCCACCTCTCGCTCACTCTTGCTTTCGTTGTGAGTAAGAACTCAAAGTCAGCGACTGCGCACTCCCTTTCTCTCCCGCTCTCTCATTCTCTGGTGTGATGTGTGTGTGCGATATTCTGTTACACAAAAAGGCAAAAACAAAAGGCACCGTTAGAAGGTGTGCGCGTGTGAGTGAGTTCACCACGAAACGAAAATCCTCACCGCCAGCCTACGTACGTGTTCGTTGGTGGCTGTGCCTGTTTGTGTGTGGGACTACGAGAGAGCCTGCCAGTGCAGTTGTGTGCGGGCGTATCTGTGTGTGCGTACTTGGCGTTACGACGTCAACGACGGCATATCCGTCAGTACGTTTGTACGCGTCCGCAGCGCCGCTTCTTCAGTTTTTCGGTTTTCGGGATTTCGAGATTTTGAGATTTCGATTCGATTCGATTTCGGCAGATCAGTTTGGGATCCGTTTGCGAGTTCGATATTTTCATTCCGAGCCAAAGATCCAACGATCCGATTCCGCTAGCGATTCACAACAGATAGAAATCTTAAATCGAACGCCGCGAGAAATTATGCTGGCCCGCTGCTCTCGCACTACGCGCAATAATTTATTTTTACTCCATATAAACAAATTCAACGTCTATTTCCAAAAATAAATGGCAACAATAATAAAAATAACAACAGCCGTCGGACAATTATAAGTTTTTATTTTTAACTTTTATTTGCGCCAACCGCCGCCGCGACATCACCGCTCCCGCCCCGTCCCCGGACTTTGTTTATATTTACAAAAAGCTAAAGCACACGACAAACACAACAGCAAACATATCACTGACTGCATTTCGCCCCGATGTTTATCGAACAAGCGGCGTAAACAAAGCCAGAATTCAAACAATAATTCAATTTGCATCTCAATTGCAAAGATTTTCGTGTGTGTGCTCAGAAACATTTGTGCAAACATCTCTCCAGCGACCTGACATCCCCGCAAAGTTCAAAACTCGTCGGTTTCTATTGGGCAGTGTATTTTTGAGAACATTTTTCGAGGAAACGGAAGCTCAGCTGAAAAGCGATTCATGTAAGTGTATCTACTGCAATGAAATGTCTTCGACTTGCAAACTAGTTTTTAGAACAATCGTCAATTTGGCAACCCTTGCAACAGGAGTAATAAGCTTTCCATTATTGTAATAAGCATAATTGTGTCACTTTGGGATAACCATTCGACTGATATGTCTCATTGCTTCATTATGGCTTTTTTGTTAGTCAAACTTTTGGAGATATTTTTATATCAACATGTGAATTCTATAATTTAAATTTGGTTTTTCCACCTTATTCACTTACTACGTGGTGTGATTTTCGTTTGTTGAAAGACTTATCATTCCGTCCATAGGCGTAGTAATTATTTACAGATCATCGATGGGCTGTAAACCCCTCCTTTTATTTGCCGATAAGGCAATTTAATTATCTATAATTTACAATTACAAAAACACTGGCAGCCGGCATGTCGGTAACCAAATAACCAAGTTACCCATGCAAACTGACGTCATCGCTGGGCCAAACGATTGGATTCCGAAGAAAGAGAGAGATATCGGCCGGGTTTTCGAATTGTGCCTCGCTGTCTTGGTTCCAGTTATTCCCTTTCAATTGATATCGTTCGATGTTTCAATTTCTTTTCCCGCGATTTAATGCTGAAAGTAGCTGCCATATATACATATACGGACGGGCGAGCAGGCATGCACACATACTATATATGTTCCACTGATAAGCGATTTTCGTATCAATATTGAGGGACCGCGAGAATCGTACTCCTCCAGCGAAGTTCAAATCCATTTCCCTGCTATCAAGTTCTTTTGCATGTAGTTTTTATGGCCCGACCGACCGACCGACCGACCGACCGACCAACCGACCAACCAACCAACCGACCGACCGACTAACTGACTGATTTACTGGCTGGCTGGCTGATTGGCGAATTTGCTGATAATTGTCTGCACTTTGTTTCAGCCAGCAGCAAATGCAGAGAAATATATTTTCTCTTATCTCGCTTCAGCCAGCTGGACATGCGTGCAATGCACTTTGACACCTACGCAGGATCTCAAGGAGGGGGTTACAAGGGGAGGGTGTAGGGGCTTTTCTATTCGATCCAGGGGGCAGTGGGTTCAAACAGCAAACAAAGCTATTCCAAGGCGATAATCACCGCAGATTTGCCGTGGACTTAGCCACGGCGATCGCCGATAAACGATAACGTTTATTCGTCAATGCAGAGCCTAGATAACGGGACCCCACCTCCGATCACGTTCACGATCACCATCATGAACCTCGATGATCTTGAACACTGTTTGTTATAGTCACGTTTGGGCCGCGTTTCTATTTCAAGAGGTTCAACTAAAAGAGAAAATATAATAATCTAATTTATTATTATTTTAGATTTAATTAATAACTTATTAATAATTAATAACTGCTCACCGTTAAAAGGGAAAAATAAACTTTTAAACAGTATATTGGTTTGCCTTCAACTAGTTTTAAAATTCAATGAAAATATATAATTCTGAAAAACTGCAAGTATAACCAAGAATTCAATCCACAAAGGAAAACCCAACCAACATCTTATCAGGTCAAAATAATTTGTTGGCAAATTTTCAACGAAAAATAGTTGAGTTACGTTTGTTGTTCTCGTTCCGCGCTTGATAAAAAATTCGCAATCAAAATTTGTTTTATTTGCCCGTGTTTATGCGGCCACTATCTGCCATCGAGAGCGAGAGTCTTTCTTATCACACGTGCGCATGTGAAGGTGCCTAGGCTCACTGACAAACCACATGAAACACAATGAGGCGGTTGTATTGGTGTAGTTATTAAAAAATAAATGTCCCTTTGCCATTTGCCGTGTTTGCGGGTCTCGAGTGTCTGTGATAATTATGGTTATTGCCGCCGTGCTCCACCTCATATAATACAAAATAATAATTATTATTATTATTATAACGATTTCTTTCTGTTTCTGTTTCTGTTTGTGTTTGTGCTTGTGTTTTGGTTTTGGTTTGGCTCCCTCTGCCACACTCCGCCCGCGGATGTGTAGGTGCTGGCGATAAGATAGAAGTGCTCTAGGTGTACTTCTGGGTGACTCGGGGCCCGAGAACTCAAATTTCTTCGACTACCTTAACATGGGACGCGTGTTTCGGGGCGTAAAACAAAACCTTGGATTCTTTGCTTTCGCTCACATTTTTGCAATCGAAATTGTTGATAAACGGCTGCAGGAAGGAGTCAGATATCGCGGAGGCAATGCGATTGCTTGCAAAAATATTGGAAATCGAAGTTTGCAGATATTTCACTTACTTTAAAAAGAAACATTTTAACTCAAAAGTATTTTTCTTTTGCTTTTAGCATTTACCACGAGCTCGATATTCACAGAACGTGTGTTAGTTGTGGGAATTATTTTGTGGGTGATACGGCTGCTTTTTGATAATGCAATAATGATAGAAAAAATGTAAAGTATACCGGTCTACAGACAATAAATGTATATTTTAAAATAAATAAGAATAAGAAATAACGGAGCTGGAATAGAAATGTAGATTGCATGACAAGGACTTTTAGCTTCTCAACATGTTAGTTTTAGTCAATTTTTATATCTCTTCATCGTAAAGTAGTATTGTTGGCTATCCCCAACTTCTTTGTTTGTAATTTACAGTTCTAAACTCAATTTCCGACCGCCCTCGAACACCACAAAAAGTTCCGCCTCATTGGCAGTACGAAATGACTCGTTTTCATCGCGTCTTAAAGCGCGCGCGTGTCTTTAATTAAGTCAAGATTTATAACCAGGGTCCCAAGAATGCGTTAACTGCGGCACATCAACAACAATAAGAAAAGTCGGGGACATTGATGGATCTGCGGCTGACGAAAAGTGAAAGTGAGCTGCGACCAGGGAAGTCAAGGATGACAGGCCAAAAATCCCAGAGCTTGTGAAATAGAAAAAAATTAACAAATATATCTAGAACACCCACAGGTCAGGCAAACGTCCGTATAAAGCCTCTGAATGGTTATTATTTGAACTGGAGGTGATAAATAAGGAGTTTTTAAAACTTGAAATTTGGCCGCTCAGCTGCCATAAAACGAAATTTGTGAAAGGTCTCTCGTTTGCGATCTCTGTCGCTCTAATTGAGGCTGTAAGCTCCAGGCGGTGAGAGATTGCATTCAGATCGGCTCATCTCATTGCGATCGCAACTGGTTTTAAATCGGTCCGGGGTTCATTCCTCCAAAATACGGAAAAGTTTAACATTTGCATAAATTTGCCCGCAACAAATGCTAATTGAGCGCAATCAAGGCGAGCAACAAGTTTTCGCCTTTTAATGCCTGCTCATCGGAGAAAAAGCCGCAGAGCGTGATTCACTAAATCAAATCGATAATGTCCCCGCCTTTGTTGGTCCAAACAATTAGGGAAAGCGCGAAGTTGCTAAGCAGAAGGCTTCCCTCCAGTCCAGTTCAACTGGCAAACTGAGGAACTGAAAATCAGAGAACACCCACATTCTTGAGATTTGTTCTTGGCCATTTGCCTAATGATGCCGCCGCAGTCTTTGGGCCAATTAAATGGAGAAGCTGGCAAACGTGTGGCGGCAGTTTGCTTCGTTTTAATTGCCCGGCCACAAGACAAATGTCTTGACACACATCCTCCAATGGAACAGACTCGTCACATCCTTCCTTCCTTCCTTCCTTCCATTCGTCCTGCTGGCATCCTGCTCAAGTGCCGCCTTTGCCGTTGACCCAGTGAAATGCAGCAGCCGCAAATTGTAGATTGGTGCAATAAAAACCGTGTTAAGTTTTTTTGTCCCCGGGCCACGGATTCCGCACATCCTTCTTTCTTTGTTTTCTCGCAACATTCCGTTGCGGTGATTAGTCCAGCTTTCTTCCCCCATTTCTCTCATCTTTTTAGCTGCAATTAGTCAAATATTTCTGCTGCCACTCTTGATTGTTTTTGCAAAAGCCCACACCTGCAGCACTTGAAGTGCCGCTTGACTAAACAAACACCAGTGAGTGCCCATTACTATACTATGTGTTCTCCGCGAATGACGTGACGAATTGATTTAGGTTTAAGTTAACTTTTCGGCAACTTGAAATTCTTGCGAGATTAGATACTAGTTCAGCTGTTGTTTTTACTGGCCACCCAAAATACAGATTTCCGATAAAACAATCAGTATGATTAGCATGATTGATGATGGGTTGGAACTAAATTTTTCTTACAATTGCCTATTAGCCGTTAGAAATCAAACTATACGTTGCATTACTGACTTTATATATACGATTTATTCTATCTTATGTCTTAGATAATTAGATTGAAGATAACAACTTACCGAAAAACTACTAATGCCACTATAACCGTGTATTGCTTTTTACACACATTGAAGTAATGAAGATAAATATAATTTGCTTAAAATACCATAAATATTCTGCCTGTTTAAATAACCTCGACTTATCTACACTCTGGTGACATTTAAAAAAACCCCACGCTTGTCTGCTTTTATGCAGTAGCCGAAGCAGCGGGAGTTTAATTCAATTGCAGACGCTGATAAGTATGCTACAAAACAAGACAAATTCGTAATTTGAGCACTTGATATCCTGCTGCTGACTGCCACATGGCCTTCTGGTTGCCACCACCCCATTTTCCGCCCTTTCCCTTTTGCAATTGTTGCAATGACTCCCGAAGTCACAGACATACACACAGAAACACTCAGTGACATGTGGCTCCCATTGACTCACTTGCGGTGTGATAAGTTCGCAGCTCTGTTTAATTATTCATCTCTTGGATTGACGCACTTGCTGCACAAGTAGGACCTCTGCTACTTATCGGAAAACTAAGCATCCGTCTGCGGTGGCTACCGATGCAGTGAAACACACAAAGCCACTCAAGAAGTGACTTAAACATGAGTTACTGCCGGGGGCTCAATCGCAAGCCTATTCCGAGATAATCCCCTGAACGGCAGTCACAAAATGGTGAGTGGCACATCCTAAGCGGATTAGGTGTCCTTTAATTAAGGCCCAAGTGCTTATCACAAACACAAACAGCTGCAAACAAGGACCGCAATTTGTCCTGCCGGATAGAATTTTCGAAAATCTAATATTGATTACTAAACGGATAATTATTGATTGGTGGGGAAATGGGTATAATGATATATGGGACAACACTGCGTATACTTAATACCCTATCTTTTACTTCCATTGGGAGCAACCCTTGTCCGTGGTCATGCCATTAAATCTCTGAAAGAAAGTCATCGAGTGGCTTTATTCACTCCGCGTTGTCTCCGACTTGGGTTGCTATCGAATCAAATGGTAGCGTCATCAATATCATTATCGATTCATTCCTTATGCCCGGTGCCTGCTTCCATTTCGTTTCTTTTCCATATCAATAATGAATGTTCAAGTCACCGAATACAAAACTCACGCATAATCATGGCGGGTCGCCCCAATAAAAGAAAGAAAGGCAAATGGGAAAAAGCTGGGAAAATGTATCGAATTTGTTGAGTGTGTCCTCGCTTCTGCAAGCGTGTGGGTGTGTGTAAATGTGAGTGTGAGTGTGTTTGCTGGCTGTCACACATATTCGTCAAGGCTAAGACCCCACCCCCTTCCCCGCAACGTCCTGTCACAACCCATTTCGCCCGCCCACCCACAATGCCACCACCCTCATCCCGCTGGCTCAGTTGAAAGCTGAAGCATATTGCGTAGGTCGCTGCGTGAGTCGTCGAAAAGTGAGCGGGGAAACGCAAGGGAAAGGAATGGAAAGGAAAGCGTTGCCAAGGCACTTGTTGTTTTTGTCCCCGGTCCTGGCCAGAGGACAACAACAGGCGGAGTCGGAGACGAAAACGGAAGGGAAGACCAAAACGGAGGCAACTGAAATTTATCCGCCTCGATTTCCTTTTCCCAGGCACGGAGAATAAAATATGTTTCCTTTTCGAAATATTATACTTCACCAGGGAACATCATTTATACATGTTAGATTCCATATTCATATAGAAAGGGAATGTTCTGTTATCCCAGTGTTAGTTATCAAGGAACTGGAGCATCTGAAATATTACAGTGAAATAGACCTATATTTGCAGGAAAGTAAGCTTAATTTCGAAAATCAAGGATTTATAAAAATAGATCTTAAAGCGTCGTGCTTGTTTGTGTACCTGTGAAAAAATAATTTCTTTCCAATTGTGCATCCCAGTTTATCTGAGTGATTGAATTGCCCGACCCAAAGGAGGACTCTGCGTGTGTTTTTGCTGGCTCGCGTTTGCCAGCCACGTGCCGATGCCGCAGAGGAAAAATGGCGAAAAGCTGGGATAGTGGGGAAAGTGGGGAAAGATATAGAGACCCAGCTTCCGCCGGGTCTCTTGAGTGTTCTCGTTGCCCCAGGCAAGAGGAATAACGGGATCTGGAGTGCCGCTTCCGTTTCCGCTTTTAAACAGTTTGCGAGTTAACTTGTTGGCACATCCTTATTGATTAGGTGCGTGTGTGGAGAGCGCTGGTAGGACATCAAAGGGATAGATCTAGGGTCCAGGGCCTGTGCCGGAGGGACAGCGCGAATTTAATCATGCGTGGGGTCAGTCGCCATCAATTAACTGAAGCCCATCGCCCATCTCATGAAATAGGTCAACGTGGGCGATATATAGTACGATGAAATGGCGACACAAGTTGCTCTTCATCTTCATTAGCGGTGCATTGAACTTTCAGCGCCAGTGGAGCGACAATGGAGCAAGTTGACCGCAAATCCTTCCCCGTCCATCTGGAAAACCCCTTTGAAGTCGCCAGCTAAGTGGGTTAAATGGTCAGCCATGGGTTAACTACTCCCGCACTCCCACTTCAACCTTTTAAGCCAGTCAATCACTTATCGTTTCTCTCCTCCTAATTTCTCTTTTCAGTTACCTAAGGACAATTTATACGGAAACACAATTATATAAAATAATATACACACCTATATACAAGTAGAATTTGCCGTTTTAACAAGCCGTCCACTTTTAAAGCAAACAGAAGGGATTATATATAGACAACCTATATAAATATGCCCCACGTCTGCCACGTCAGGAAGAGCCACAGCAATCCGCAGGGCAGCAACTAACAGAGATTTCCCGCCAGCTGCCGGAAATCCTGTAGCAAATCCAGCCAACCAGCGACCAAGCCAGCAGGAATAGGAATCAGCCAGACGAGCACAAGGACACCGCCATCCCCGTTTCCATCGCAGGAGGATAGGAAATCTGTTGCCATGGGCCGCAAAAAAATTCAAATATCACGCATCACCGATGAACGCAATCGGCAGGTGAGTGTCGCAATGTGTTTGCCAATCCGTAGCAATAATAATACAAGTTCACTGAACATCTCTTGTTTGCCATCCTCGAAACAGAGGCTTCAAATTTGCCATGGCGATGAAACTTAATTAAGACAGGTGAATCATCGACTCATGGCTATTAAATTGAAATCAATTCTGAGTCGAGATAGCGTTTCATCATTAAGCTGTAACAATGGGTTTTCAGTGAATTTAGTTGGTTTAGTTGGATTAGACAAGGTGATTTGATACCTGATTAACGAGTATGGTAGTGGATTTTTATAAAGAATAATGCATTCTGAGATTTTGCTCAATACAATTCTGTTCCACAAAGCCACCAAAAAATAGAGAAAGACATTTAAAAGTACTTTTGCCTATTTAGCGCGGATATAATTTTCTTTTGCCTTACCCATTTTGAAACTGTCGAGCGTGTGCCGTGTCATCGCAAGGTTTTCCCACTGACTTTCTGTTCCTTTCTGGCTGGGGCTACGTCTTGGCCAAGCCATAAACGCGTCATCGTCGAGCAGCGAAAAAAAAAAACAGAACATGGAACAGTAACAACTTGTTTATGGTGCTGCCCCTTTGGCCTTGACTCGGCCATAATCGATTCATTACCAACTAGGCAGCTAGGAAACGAACAAGGGCCTGGGGCACTTTCCCACTTGGCCGGGCCACTTTGGCTAAGGCCATGCCTCTAATTACATTTTCGAACCGCATAAATATTTGAGCATGAGCAGTAATTGAACGCACTTCCGTTTCCTATTCTCTTCCCGCCCGCGCAGGTGACCTTCAACAAGCGCAAGTTCGGCGTGATGAAGAAGGCCTACGAGCTGTCCGTGCTCTGCGACTGCGAGATCGCCCTGATCATCTTCTCGTCGAGCAACAAGCTGTACCAGTACGCCAGCACCGACATGGATCGCGTCCTGCTCAAGTACACCGAGTACAACGAGCCCCACGAGTCCCTCACCAACAAGAACATCATCGAGGTAAGTTGGAGGATGTGGAAAATTGGGCGGAAAATCGGGGGAAAGCGGCTCAAAAGGGAGCGCCAGTATGTAAATTCAAGGGAGCCGTGAAAAGCACAGCAGCACACCAGAAGCAGGGGGTGAAATGCAAGGGGAACACAAATGAACTGTTGACAAGACCTAAAGGTACCCTGTAGTTCTGTTAAAAAAGCTTACATTCAGAAATAACTTAAAACTAGCGTCTCAGCAATGATAACGTTGAAAATAAGTAAAATGGTTACCAGTAAAATATAGTTCTGAGAACTATAAGCAAATAAAAATGCCATAAATCGCCTTAAAAATGAATCTATACCTGTGCATGCTTACTCCTCACATTCCTCATTAAATTCATACTTGCGGAAGCAAACACGTATCGCCTTTAGCAAGGATTAAGGCAATATCTCGGAGAGACACTCGACAGCATCATTTGGCAGAGGGAGAGGGAGAGGTAGGGGAAATGTGGGGACGAATCCGGCGGACGAGATGGGGAAATGTCGCCAGAGTATTTTGCATTTCTAATGCGACGGCGTCGTCTCGGTTTCATCGTTCCGCCGATGTTGCTGTCCGCGCGTAAATGGTTTTGTAATGTTAATGCTGCAGAGGAACGGAGGAGAGAGCAGGACAAGATTTGCATTTACATAATTTAGCACAACAATGCGTCAAGTGGAAGGGGAGGGTAGAGCCTCGGGCAATTATCACCTCACTCGTTGGACTTCGATTTCAAGTTTCCCCGTTCATTTTGGCTTTCGCTTTGCAGAAGGAGAACAAGAACGGCGTGATGTCGCCGGACTCGCCCGAAGCCGAAACGGACTACACACTCACTCCGCGAACGGAGGCCAAGTACAACAAGATCGACGAGGAGTTCCAGAACATGATGCAGCGCAACCAGATGGCCATCGGCGGAGCGGGCGGCCCTCGCCAGCTTCCAAACAGCAGCTACACGCTGCCCGTTTCCGTTCCGGTGCCAGGATCCTACGGCGACAACCTACTGCAGGCCAGTCCACAGATGTCCCACACCAACATCAGCCCCCGTCCATCGAGTTCGGAGACGGATTCAGGTGGGATGTCCCTGATAAGTTAGTACAGTGTCTCGCGCCGGCTGCACACACATTTCTATCTATCTATCTATCGTTGGTTCTGTTCTGGATTCGTTGCCTCGTTACTCTCTGATCTGATTTGATCTGACATGATTTGCATGCTTGCTCGGAACTCTAATACTCTAACCTTTAACCTTTAACCGTGCTTTTGTTGTTTCTGATATTTATTTATTTTATATATTTCTGGTTTCTCTAACCCACTCACCTCCATCTAACCAAGTTGCGTGCGAAGTTCTGTATACCATATAAATATATATATAGCGATAGCAATCCGGTCTAAACGTGTGTTTGCATACTCTTATCTTTTCTTTGGCTCATCAGTCTATCCATCGGGTTCCATGCTGGAGATGTCGAACGGCTATCCGCATTCACACTCGCCGCTTGTGGGATCACCGAGTCCGGGTCCCAGTCCCGGCATAGGTGGGCATAAACATTACTCCTCCTCCTCCTCCTTCCCCATCTAACCCACTCCACCTAACTCACACCATCATCGTCGCAATCTGTGGTAATGGCCCCCAACTAACCTAGACCTCCTTGCAGCCCACCACTTGTCCATTAAGCAGCAGTCGCCGGGCAGCCAGAACGGACGAGCTTCCAATCTGAGGGTTGTCATACCGCCCACCATTGCCCCCATACCGCCCAATATGTCAGCGCCGGATGACGGGGGATATGCAGACGTGAGTACCCTACACATGTAGTTTCCCCAATTGGGCTTATCCTTATCCTTGTTTAATCTCCTGCCCTTAGCAACGACAGAGTCAGACATCGCTAAACACGCCAGTGGTCACGCTGCAGACGCCGATTCCCGCCCTCACGAGCTATTCCTTCGGGGCGCAGGACTTCTCCTCCTCGGGCGTAATGAACAGCGCGGATATCATGAGCCTCAACACCTGGCATCAGGGCCTGGTGCCGCACTCTAGGTGAGCAATTCTAATCTGGGATTGTACAAGGCGGCGGCTGCACCACTTACAGTTACGCCAATATGTTACTTTTGATAGCTTATTAACAATGTTGTTACATCTCTGTTTCTCAGTCTCTCGCACCTGGCTGTCTCGAATAGCACGCCGCCGCCCGCCACCTCCCCCGTCTCCATAAAGGTCAAGGCTGAGCCGCAGTCGCCGCCGAGAGATCTTTCCGCCAGCGGCCATCAGCAGAACAGCAATGGTTCCACGGGCAGCGGCGGATCCAGCAGCAGCACCAGCAGCAATGCCAGCGGAGGCGGAGGAGCAGGCGGTGGTGGAGCCGTCAGCGCAGCCAATGTCATTACGCACTTGAACAACGTCAGTGTCCTGGCGGGAGGTCCTTCGGGGCAGGGAGGAGGAGGCGGGGGCGGCGGCAGCAACGGGAATGTCGAGCAGGCCACCAATCTTAGCGTCCTGAGCCACGCGCAGCAGCACCACCTGGTCATGCCCAACTCGCGACCCTCATCCACGGGCCACATCACACCCACTCCAGGTATGGTTTTGATTCCTGCACCTTTACGCTCTACTTTCCTTTGTTCTTTGACTTATCCCTCGTGTTTGAAGGATTTCCGCTTGCAAAAATTGCTTCCGTTTGTCTACTAATTTTTCTAGAGTTGCAAATTTACAAAATACAACATGTTAATCTTTATAGCGGCATGTTCTTAGTGCTAAACGCTCTTTCTTTATATCTCTGTTAACGTTTAATTTCCTGTGCCCAACGGGCGTATACTTAACTCAAGATTACGTATACGCTGCGTTGTCCGTCGAGGCACTTTAATTTTTGTTTCCTCTCACTTGCAACCTGCCGTTCTAATATTGTTACTATATAATACGATTGTCTTTTTTTGCATTAACCCACAACGACAACGACAACAACTACAATGTGTGGTAATATTTAGGGCATGATAAGTATGAAGGATATCCGTACCGCGCGCTAATGGGACATAATCCTAGATGGAATTTTGCCGGTAAATTGGCCACAAACGAAATACATCAAATACATTCAGACACACACATACACATACACACATACAAACACCTATATATACGCATACATACAAAACTATAGACCATATCTTGTAAATGCAAAAAAAAAACTCGTTTTAGGAAACGGGGGCACTTTAAAGAACTTATGTTTGACATCGTCAAGTTTCGGGAGCCTTTAATATTCCAAAAATCTACAGAAATTTGGTTTGCCTGCCTTTCGTTTTAATTTCCCGCCACTAACCACACAACCAAGCGATTTCCTGCTAACCAGAAACACCACCTAAAGTTCTAGAAGTCTCTTTAAAGTGGGAATTAAAATATACATGTGTCTTAATTCACGAGCCTTAAGAGACATCTAAAACTGCAGGACTCATAATCACAGACACAAGCTCACAACGGTCAGATGCTGAATGTCCGAGTGTCTGGCCACGCCCCGCCTGCCCTGAATGCCCGTCCGCCCGCCTTTGTCATACACATGCGACCTTGGATCAAATCAAACTAATAGCTTAACAGACTTCATTATCCTTAACGCAGGTGCGCCGAGCAGCGACCAGGATGTGCGTCTGGCAGCCGTCGCCGTGCAGCAGCAGCAACAGCAGCAGCATCAGCAGCAACAACTAGGCGACTACGATGCCCCCAACCACAAACGGCCGAGAATATCGGGCGGATGGGGCACATAGCCGGCACGAGCTGCTGGTAGCAGCCACTACAAGCCACATCACAATAACCACACCGGCTGCAGCAGCATCAACGGCAGCAACACCAGCTGCAGCACCAACAACACCATCAGCAGCAGCGGCACTAGCAGCAGCAACAGCAGCAGCAGCAACAACAAGAAGCCGGTGGAGTGCGACGACCTGGTCATGATGCCACCACCGCCCCGTAAGGACATAGGTCGCAGCTCCTACAGCCTCCTGCAGTCCGGCTACGACTGCTATGGCCAGCAACTGGCGGTGGCCTACGGAGCGCAGCAGCACCCGTAGCCCTCACGTCCTCCGTTTCCGGACCAGTGCAATAGTTGAGAGAGGAAACTGGAGGCAGTTTTGTTTTGTTTTCGGATTAAGCGAACAGTGACAGTGTCATATCTATAGTTATTGTAACTTAAATGAATTACGATTACACACCTACGGTAATAGTTATAATTTTAAATTATAAACGCAGAGCTGGCGGGGCTGCCGCCGCGTCCTGCCGAGAAATTTGAGCAGGTTAGAGTGTTGAGCTGATTTAGTTTAGTTACAATTACAAATACAGTTACGTGTATGGTTAAAGTTAATGTTAAATCTAATCTTAGGAAAAAATGATGCAGACAAACAGAAAAGCAAAAAACAAAACGGAAGCGATTGATGGAAGAGCTCTTTATGCTGTACATATTTGATTTTAGTGTCATAAGTTTTAAACTTAGTTCGTAGGGAACTACGAGATACGTAAACCATGCAAGTCATACGATGAAAGGATTGAGAAACTCTAAGCAAAACACAGACCCTCACGCAGATGTACTCAGTGTTCTATCATATTTTGTAATTTTGTGCAATTTACCGTCAATTTTTAGTTCTGTTCTATGCACACGCTCTTTTGAGGGTTGGTTCATCATCGAGCCAAATATGTTTTTAGAAGGTTGGTTTAATTGATTTAAGCCAAAATCACAGCCTTGTGCATGTGCGCATACAAACCATATGATTTAATGATTTAATTTAGTTCCGATTTAAGCGGTTATTTAATAGACACTTTTCTCTTCATCTCTTAAGCGAAACGAAGTCATAATTTGTAATTTAAATTTAAAGTGGATTTCTATTCAATTTGAAGTGTTTCAAATTCTTGTGCCTAAGTTTTGTATTTTTTACATTTAATTGCAGTTTGTATAACAACAACAATTGCAACAGCAACAACAACTCAACAAAATATAATTTAAATAAAATTATTCAAGAAATTTTTCGTTCTCGTTGCCAGTTTATTTGATTACTCCATATCTTTATTTGCTCTCTGTACAATTCGCCCGGCCATGTTTAAACAGGCCATATATGTACGTACATAAAACAGTGGGCGTGTCTGCGCCTGTGTCAATGTCAATTGCCCATTTCGAAATTGCCAATATTTGGCTAAGGGGTAAACGCGCCCGCCAATATTTGCACTGGCCATATGACCTGTTGCACTTTATACAGCAGCGCGCAAAGGCGCAAACAAAAAGAGTAAAATATTTTATGTATATTTGTACTTGATATAGGGCTGCATCAGCTGTTCATATTTGAATACAGAACGCGAAAATGCAGGTGCAGCCGAAGGCAAGCATTAACAATAAGTAAACACGCACTCTACAGGTTTCCCCATTAAACAAGCTTTACAACGCCTACATACGTAGGCAGATTAAACCGATTTGAGCAGATCGAACGGATCGGTGCGAAATTATACGTCTACCAGCACGTGAAAGATATTTTCTAGCCATATACGAAATATACACTAAGCAGGTTGCCGCGGTTCCCCAAACCGAAGCGCACTTTTAGGATGAGGGAGAGAGTTACTCTGGACCCAGTGTAAAATACACATTGTTAGTCCACAGAGCAGTCCAGTCCATTCTATCGCAAATGTTTTCCAGTAACGCCAAGACCTACTAAAGATAGGCCGCTCGCTGTTGGTTATAATATATATATATATGTGATGTACATAACTATTATATGTGAATATCTGTGGGCATACATGTTGCACCACTGAATGTTGTAAACGAACCCTATGTTGACCCCCCATAATTTTCATATGATTTGCAGAACTTTTCGGATTTTCCCATATCTATCATTTTCATTAGGACCTCGTTCTGTTTATGTACATAGATCCTGCTAAATAACTTCACTGTGTAGTGTTGCCTTAAAAACAGTGCCTCTTTTTGATGAACAAACAGATACATGAAGGTATAACTGAATGTTGTACTAATGTTGATTGCAAATGATAATGATAACGAACAACTTGATGGTGAAAAATTTCAATACAGGTGTTAATTGTGCTATTTAAGTAAGCGTAGATAAATCTGGTAACTGATATTAACCTAATCCAATCCTAGTGAAATCCCGAAAGAGATAACCTCCACTAAGCAGCACGTAATGTACAAAGGGGCGTTTCAATTGGCATTGCATGAGGACGGCTTACCCAGAACCCCATATACATATGTAGCCTAGTTAAATTAAAGAGAGAGTATATATTGTTAGGAGTATATTTGAGTATATTTGATCGACGCACTGTACAGTTGACTGTCTAAAGGACGTCCTACGGTCACAGGGACCACTCACAGCACAGAAGTAATCCAGAGGTCGGGATCTGCAGACAGATCGTCCAGAGTGTAAATTCGTATTCGCTGTACCTTTAGGATAGAACCTAGATAAAGTGTTACACCTACGCACTGTTGTAATGAATTTTATGTGGCACTCCACAAGCATCATATAATAGTTATTCAAAGACTTGTGCTTGAACTCACTCACAGAGAATATTGAGGGATCCAGTCCCGCGGATCAGCATATATGTTCAGCTAAACTCTAGATAGGTCCGGGAGTGATATGCAGATAGGCACAAGGATTGGGGAGCATTTCAGAGAGAGGGTCACCTACTTCAGTGTATCCATTGATGTGTCTGTTCTTATAACCATATACAACTAAATCGTAACTCTAGGCTAATTACATGCAACCGTTTTGGTGAAAAACAAGATAGTACATTATACATACATACATGCATATATATGTGAAACTATATAATGAGAAACAAGTTTTATCCGTGCACTGAATATGAAAGGTTTTTGAAATTGACAAATTGATTGTGGATTCAATATTTACCTATTAAGTTGGTGTTTTAAACAGAAAAAAAAGAGAACAAAATCGAACAAATGATAGTAGAACATTTTAAATAAAACCTTTTTGGCAACTGAGTGTCTGAGTTTTACTACAATTTTATTGCAACTTTAGGCTTATTTCCGAATCATAGGTTCAAATTCTCAACTTTTAAAACTAGTGAAATGCAATTGCGGTACACGGATTGGCTGGGATGATTATCCTTTCACATGCCGTTGTAGGCGGGACCACCACCTCCCTCGGGCACCACCCAGTTGATGTTCTGCTTGGGGTCTTTGATATCACAGGTCTTGCAGTGTATGCAGTTCTGAGCGTTAATTTGCAGCTTCATGTTGCCGCCCTCCTCGTTGGGCACGTACTCGTACACTCCGGCGGGGCAGAATCTCTGCTCCGGTCCCTCGTACAGCGCCAAATTATGTTCCACGGGGATGCGGTCGTCCTTGAGGGTAAGATGGGCGGGCTGGTCGCCTTCGTGGTTTGTGCCCGTGAGTGCTACCGAAGACAGCAGATCGAAGGAGATCTTGCCATCGGGCTTGGGGTAAACGATGGGCTGGCAGGAACTGGCCGGCTGCAGGGACTCGTGATCCTGGGGACCGTGTTTTAGGGTCCAGGGTTCCCGACCGCCCATGAAAATGGAGAAACCACTGAGCACAAGGCCACCGTACAGGCCCAAAGGATTGTGGAAAGAAGGGTGGACATTTCGCACGCTGTACAGATCCTTCCATACAAAGGAGTTCTTGATTCTGGGAAAGAACATTTTGGTTACTTTAAATTGTGCCTATTCTACCTGCAAGACTCTAAGCTTACTTCTCCGCATAGCCCGTGGGTTCAACACCAGCCGTCGATTGTGCGTCCGCATTGATGGCTTCAAAAGCACTCTCCGCCGCCAGCATGCCGCTCTTCATCGCGTAATGGGAGCCCTTGATGCGAGGGACATTCAAGAAGCCAGCACTGCAGCCAACAAGGCAACCCCCCGGAAAGGATAGCTTCTGGGGCAGGCTTTGGAAACCACCCTCATTGATGGCACGTGCCCCATAGGCAATTCGAGTGGCTCCCTCGAAGACGTGTCTAACCTTGGGATGCGTCTTGAACCGCTGGAACTCCTGGAAGGGACTGAGCCAGGGGTTCTTGTAGTTCAAGCCGACCACAAAGCCAACTGCGATGGTGGGTGTGGGCTCGTTCAAATGGTACAAGAAGGAGCCACCATATGTGAAGCGGTCCAGAGGCCAGCCAATGGTGTGTTCCACCAAACCAGGTCTGGAGAATGAGAAACATAGAGGTAGTACTTGTTATTTAGGTGACCTTTTTTAGGCACTCACTGATGCTTCTCGGGGGCAATCTCCCAGACCTCTTTTAGACCGATTCCGTAGGCTTGAGGTTCGCTGCCCTCGTTCAGTCCGAACTTCTGCATTATCTGCTTGGTCAGGTGTCCACGGCAGCCTTCGGCAAAGATTGTAGTCTTGGCGTGCAATTCCATGCCACGTGCAAAGGTGTCTTTGGGAGCACCGCTCTTGGCAATGCCCACGTCGTTGGTCGCAATGCCCTTGACACTGCCATCCTCGTGAAATAGCACCTCGGAGGCAGCACAGCCGGGATATATCTCCACGCCCAGGGCCTCCGCCTGATCCCCAAGCCACTTGACCAGGTGGCCCAAGCGAACTACGTAGTTGCCATGGTTGTCCATGGGCCAGCCCTTGAAGACTGGAATGGAGATGCGACCGGATCCGGTGAGGAAGGAGAAGGTGTCCTTGGTCACGGGTGTGTTAAGCGGGGCTCCCTGCTCCTGCCAGTCCGGGATAAGCTCGTTCAACGAGATAGGATCTATGACGGCGCCGGACAGAATGTGTCCGCCAACTTCGGCGGCCTTTTCCACCACGCAGACGCGAATTTCCTACAAGCAAGAAGGGACATATAGTGCTTCCGGTGGTCATATAGAGTCTAACATACCTGATCCTTTTCCGCCGCCAGTTGCTTCGCCCGAATAGCCGCCGACATGCCAGCCGGTCCTCCACCCACGATCACCAGGTCCACCTCCTCAACGCAGCGCTCCATGTCCACTTCCGTCCAGCGCTCATCCTTTTCGCGGGGATTCAGCGTATAGTGGGTGGTGATCCTGGGAAATTTGGCCGCATCGGAAATGCTGCGAGCCAGGGAGGGGCTGAAGAGTCTCCGGACTAGGTGGGGATTAGATCATTGTATAATCAGCCGATTTGATGGGTTTGTGGGTCTATCGGCATCTTTGCGGTTATGTAATGCCTGAAATTGGGGTTCTGGGAACACTTACCGCTGTGCATTTTCAAGAGTGCCGACATGTTCAGCTTCTTTTGCAGCTAATAGCGGTTTTCCAATAGAAAGGGTTGTAGAGTTGCAGAAGCGCACCGTAAACTGTTCCTATTTACGTATGTATGTATGATGTTGTGTTTATTCTAATCCCAAACACATCACAAACAACAAGATCGGTGCAACACGTTGGACTTTAGACCCGTCCACCTGATGACGTAGCTCCGTCCAAAGTTCGTTGGCAGTATTTACTGTTCGCTAATGTGTATTCGGCACTCGAGATTACCAACTTGGTATACAAATAGACTGATCAAACTGAAAAATTAAAGCTGTTTGGTTTATATTCTCAAGCAGCGGTTTCTTATGCTCACAGCTGGGAGATAAGAACGAGTGGTACTAAAAATGACCACTCTCCGCGGACTCGACCCATCCTGATAAGCTGTTATACACGGGATTATAGCGATGTCACAAACCGGACCAGAGTTGGTAAGCATTTGAGAGGCGTTATTCTTAGAACATAAAAACAGATTCCATTTCATTTCTTTTGTCATTGTGACTTAACCGTTGTAAAAAGGAATTTATTAAATTTGATATGAAATCATCAGCTGACCATTTTGTTGAGGAAACCAACTCTGCAAATTGTTGATGAAAAATGTGTCTACTTATTTAAGTTCTTCCTAATTCATATAAAATAACATAAATATTGTGTTAAATATACAATTTTTACGGTATGACTTTTTAGGGATTTTCACGTTTTTCACAGGAAACAGTATAAAATTAGTTTTGGGGGAATTAAAAATCAAAATAATTCGTTATGATGCGATAGCGCCATAGTAAAATGTATAAATATTTATGCCCGTTACTTGTAGAGTAAAATTATATATAATTGATCGGGATTAATAGCCAAGTCGATCTGTCACTTCCTGTTTGTCCGCCCGTCTGTCCGTCCGTATGAATGTCGAGATCTCAGGAACTATAAAAGCTAGAAAGTTGAGATTCAGCATGCAGACTGCAGGTTTGTTGACCCATGTTGTCACTCCCACAAACCGACCAAAAATGCAAGGCCCACACTTTTAAAATATGTTTTGATATTTTTAAATTTTTTTATTTTATTTTATTAGTCCTGTAAATTTTTCTCGCTTTGCCAGAAATCTTTTTACCACGCCCACTCTCGGCAAAAATCGCCAAAAACGGTCAGTGCTAAAATTTCTCTTTGCACTTCCACTAGCTGAGTAACGGGTATCAGATAATCGAGGAACTCGACTATAGCGTTCTCTCTCTCGTGTTTTTATTTAAATTTGAAAAATTGATAGCTTAGGCTCGAAACAACAACTATTGAACAACGCCTGAGTAAAAGAGGATTCGGTAAGACTAAGAGCTCCTTATACTTGTAGACCTACAAATCACGACCAGTACAGAAAGTAATAATGTGTGAAATAAAAGGTACATATACCATATACATAACCCTCAAAATGAAATGCTTTCAGACGTTCCGAGTGCGCCATAATTTACAATAAAGCAATTTTTATTTAAAATGTTGGCAAACGATTTTATTCACGCCAATTTCAGTTTCTTCAGTATTACACCAGGTATATTTATAGATAAGAACTTCAAAGCACGGTGAATTTTTAATCCAGCCCATTCATTAAAAATTCATAGTTCAGCCATTAGTCAGTAGCTCGTGTTAGGAGGGGAGTATACGTATATCAATTTCGAACCTTGCGTACGTTTGTCAATATCTATTTACAAGTAGGCTTCCCGCAGGACTTCTTCACTGGCCGAAGAACTGATCCCGTTCCACACTCCCATCCTCCGTGGTGGTCGCCTTCACCTGCTGATCCTGCAGCTCCTGTTTCTTGAACAGCTCGGTCATGGCCTTGTCCACTGGACTGCGTTCGCCTGGATTGCCTTGATTGGGCTTGATTTGTTTGGACTCGGGAGCCGCCGGCTTCACGCTCTTACCGAAGCGAATGAAGTTTGAGTCCATCTTCCCGGATCGCACAAAGTCCTGCGGAGCAGAGCGCCCGAAGCGCATGAAGTTGTCCGGGCGACCGAATCGCATGAAATCCTGTTTGGGACTGCGAAGCTCCTCATGCGGACTGCGTCCGAAGCGCATGAAATTGTCGGAGCGTCCAAACCGCATGAAGTCCTCCGCCGGAGTGCGTCCAAACCTCATGAAGTCCTCAGCCGGAGTCCGTCCAAACCTCATGAAATCTTGCTTGGGATCTCGACCGAATCTCATAAAGTCCTGCTTGGGATCTCGACCGAATCTCATGAAGTCCTGCTTAGGATCCCTGCCAAACCTCATGAAGTCCTGTTTCGGATCCCGACCGAACCGCATAAAGTCCTGCTTGGGATCTCTGCCATATCGGTCCATGCCTGCCCGCTTGGACATGCCCTCCAGTTCATCTGATCCGCCATAGCTGCCCTCCGGAGGCAACTGCTCCGCCTGCCTCTTTCCGAAGTGCATGAAATTGTCCTGCACGGACCTTCGCTTGGCCTCCAGTTCGGGATCGTACTTGTAGCGCGGTTTCCGGCCGTGTTTCTGGAAGTGCAGAACCACTGCGTTCTTCGAGTAGTCGATGCCAATCACGGATATTGGGTGCCGGAACTCCAGCTCCGCCCTCTCGGTCTGATCGTCGCCGAGCAGTGCATCTACCAGGTCGTTATCCAGCGGAGAACTCACCTCGGAGTCAGTGTCCTGCAACGAGTTGCCCGCATAGTTGGGCGTATCGATGATCTCGCTGTGGATGGCCGACTGCATCTGGTACAGGGCCAGCAGAAACATCAAGGCAAAGCCCATCTGCAAGGATAAGAAAGGAGTGACGGCGGGATAATTATGAGGCGGCGACAGCTCGCGTTATCTATTGCAACTTTTAATCACATTAAGACCGTTCGTTTTACTTAGGGTAACAGTAGCCACCAGCAGCCAGGAGGGGCAGACAAAGTGTCCTGCTAATTAACCATCATGATATTTATGGCCAGATCTGTTTGGCCGGCGCGTATAAAGTTAACTAGCCGCATTAAAACCACCACAATGGCACGGCACGACAATGGGCCCTCACACCCACATGGCCACCCACATGGTCACCCCATCAGCCACCCACTCAGCCACCCACATCGGCATATAACCAGGTTTACAGGCATTAACACTTGTTCGGGAAGCCCGGCGAAGTGGGCGTTGAGAGGAAGTGCCAGGGGAGCAGTTGATGTATGGTGTCCGGACGAGGACGAGAACGAGGACGAGTACGACACAGCTCCATTAGAGATGCAAATGATTATGGCTTTTGGATATGCTGACGGCTCAGCCTGCGAGGCCTGCTCAAGGCAAGCTGATCCACTGAGTGCCGTGTCAGCGCATTGTGGACGTGGCATCTGCAACAGGTTGCAGGTAGCAGGACCAGCGGCAGTCAGGAGTCTTCGAAGTGGAATAGCCAGGTCCATTAGGAATGGTGCTTCACCTTCGTCTTTCTGATGTGACTGACCACAAAGGGCATTGGGGTCACCAATCTTGGCTAAGATCACTGAATGCATGTCTGCGTACGGGTACTTTCAACTGATGACAACTAATACATAAGTCGTTAAATTTTATGTAGCGCTTAAAAATCTGGCCATCGTAATAATAATGGGCCAGCTTTCTGGAAACCCTGTTAATATTCGGATATAGCTAACAAAGCTTCTCAACTTGTAGATAATCATCGTTATTAGCTGCCATCTTTATGTGGCTATATTCGCTTTCTTTCGGTTTGGAAAATATTGAAATGTGTTTTGTGACATGTGTTTGCAACAATGTTGCAGGAAGAGGAAAAATCAGCGGCAATCAGGGGTTTTCCCAACCGCCAGCCAGAGGCCAATTAGCACTTCTGCACCGTCGAAGTTTGAGTGCTCCGTTTGGATAAAATTAAAAACTTGCCCAGACAACTCACCACAAAAACTTGACCTCCAAGTCGCCGCCTGATGAGCAGACTTCGCAACCGCGAGCATTAACATACTTTCGGCGGTACTCGCTTAATTCGATGTCGGGGCAATCAGAGCCGCATTCAGGTATTCGAGTGCTCAAGAGTGCGAAGACGATGGCCCAGACCAACCGTCTGAAGATTTGCATACGCACTTCTCAGCTGAGACTTTAATGGCCAAAAGTGTTGCAGTCGCCGTGGCAGTTGCAGTTGCAGTGCAGTTGCAAATGCAAGCCTGCGATTGCAACAGGTGAGGAAAACTCAAGGGTCCCATAAAGAGGAAACCAGTCAGGGCTCCAACTGGGTATGTTGCAATACCCCTGCCGCGGCCAAAATATGACAGACAGCCTCTCCAGAGGCAAGGAGTCAGCGAATGTGAAGTGGGTAGACAACAATTGCCAAACGTCTGATTGATTTGCGATGCCGAAATGTGCATTTAAAATTCACAAATGTGCCGCGCTGCCTTGTTTGTTCTGGGCCGAAGCAGAAGGCTAAAAGTCGGCGAAACAAGGAATGGGAGGTATCAATAACAAACTCGTTAATTCGCTTAGCCCGCGCAGGCAAGTTGGAATATGGAAGATGGCAAATGGTTGATGGTTGATGGTAGATGGAAGATGAAACCCGGGATTCGGGACAGGCCTAAACTGATTTGCATGGCATATGCGATACGTTTGATATCTTTGAAGTAGCTGCCCTGGCAACACCACCTGCCCGCACTACGGATCCCGGATTTGCAGGATTCATGCACGCGGAGCACATTACCCGTGGCGGGGCATTTAAATATCATTTGTCAGGCTGGAGCTGCAAATGTGGGACACCTCCGGAGACAAATGATGGGCTCGCGGAGCATTTCACTTGTCCACTGTCGGCGATAAATCAAAAATTGCACACGCTTCGCTGTGCGACTCCTGAGGTCCGGCAGTTAACACCACCATTTCCGCATTTCTAGCGCAGCTGCGAATGCAAATGGAAATGGAAATCTAGCTCCGCCCTGGGACCCAAAAGTGCACTCATAAATATTTCAATTTGCCTTCATTAACCGAAATGGCTGTTACCGTTCCCTGTGTCTACTGGATGCGAGGAAAACTATTTCCTGGTTGTTGGTTGTTTTGCTCACTCCAACTAATTTTCAGGTGGGACAGTCGAAAAGTTGACAAAACCGAATTAGTTGGCTTTAGTTTGGCACACACTTTTGGCCAATTAAAAATTACCCCGATTTGGGAATTAGAGTATATTATTTGACGCTTTTTCGAGGCAAACTTATTAATTTACACGAAACGCAAATGTCAAACCTCACATCCAACTGTATGTATTTATTCGAAAAATATCATAGTAACTATCCTTTACCTTCAAAGTTGCCATTCGGCGAAAGTTATCAAGTGATTTTAGCTAGTTAACACTACGAAGTGTCATTTAAATCAGTGGCCACAAATAGGTGGTTGGCTTTTCCAAGGAATACTTCGATTGCCAACGGCCCAGCACTGTTCACCGTTCACTCTTTTCGCACAAAACCATGGCACTCACCTCTGAAACCTGTCCCCTTAGTAGGAACTAGAGTGAATTCGGGTCTGGGGATCCTTTTGGGCAGCACACACACTTGTTGCCCGGTCGAAGGTGGAACGTTTCTGTGAGGATGTATGGCGAAACATCCTGTTTTATATGCTGTGGCTCCTTTGTGCTGGCTTCGAAGGAGGCTGATGTTGAGGTGCCTGCGAGTGGGCGCGCGCAACAAGTGCTGCGGCAACATGTTGCCAGAGGACACTCAATGTAACTGATTTCCGCTGCAGTTTTTAAGCTTTTAGGTCGATAGTCAGCACCAGGGATTAGCAGTTGTATTCTGTGCTGAAAAAACCTTGACAATGTCGCCAAATGGTCGCTGGTCAGCCGCTGATAGGTTTGTTTTGCTTGTCAGCGGCTGTCAGCGGGACAAAAGGCCCAAACACAGGCCGCATTCATGCTGACTTATTAGCCAGAAGCAGCAAAGCAGCAAAAGCGGAAAAAGCAGCAACAATGACGTAGCAACATTTCGACGCCAGCCTGCTGGCCACTCGAGTACCAAATTGTATGCAAATCGCCCACAATTGTTATGCTACGCCCACTTTTAAGTCGCCAGTGGGAGGAGCAGGGGCATCCTGGCCGAGCACGTCCAATTAGCCTCCTAGCCAGTGGATCGACTACGTGTCCGTATGCGTTATAATTTGCCATTGCCGTCGCGGCGTTTATGGCGCTTTATGGCCCTGTAACCTGTAACGGGATACGTTGTGGCGCCTCTGGCATCTCATCCAGCACCCCAACCCACCCCATCCCACCCCATCCCCGCCAGCTTTTCAAGACTCGCCTCTTGGGTGGGGCTGAGAAACTGCTCAAAAGGCGGAAGTCTGTAATTACGGCCCGGCAAAAGGCCAAAGTTTTGGAGACGAGTCTCATCAATGGCTTTGTCTCTTGGCCAGCACGCATGACTGGGCAGAAATGGGTCGGGTTTTTGGCCAGCTTTATTGTGTGTCCACTGCGCTCTTTACGATCACCAAAAATCAATATAAACTCGCTCAGAAACCACGTCTGCAGTTGGCTTTATTAGCATAAATAGATGCAAAAATCGGAAATGAAAACGAATGAAGGCGAAGAAGGCAATGTGATGAGGCGAGACTAGTTCAAGTTCAAATTTAGCTTTGGGTTTGATGACCAGGCCAAGTCGTGTGCCAATCGGCCAGTTGAAAATAGTTCAGCTACAAATTATGATCTGGTCGAGAAAACCACGTTGCTCTGTAATCTATGGACTCACTCCAGAAGCCTTTATTGTTCATTCATTTGCATTTGAATTCCTTTCTATGTCTCAATGATATAAGTATCTTCAAATTTAAATAAATTTGATGTTTATTTCAATGTTGACTTTTGTGATTTGTAAAAGACCTCTATAAATTCTCCCATAGTATTTTTTTATAAGAGTAAATCCCAAGGCGTGTGTAACTTCGACTTGAACCCATTATTTAATTGTTAATTAAGTAATTATTACAGCTTAAGCTCGCTTAAAAATATTAGTCAATATCTAATCATCGGCATACGCGAACTTGAAACAACTGTAGCAATCAGGGTATATATGTTTTTATGGTGTAAGATCAACTTATTGCAAACATTTGTTTTGAATCCGCTTGCTTGTTGTTGGATGATAATCAGATATTTTATGACGTACAAGGTCCGAGTAATGAGCAACTTTTGTTAATAACCAAGACTAGTTTATTATAGTAGGCAGTTAATAGCCTGTGGGTTTATTAACAGTTTCATTATTAATTGATATAAAAGGTTAGGCATTTAATAAAAACATATTGATTAAAGTATATTTAAATAAAATTCTTCTAACTTCGAGCGTACATGAAAATATCACGTGGCAGCTTTTATGTTTCTGGCCAAAACGCAAGGTGAGCTGAGGTCAGGTCAACTGATGATGCTTCTTCGCACTCTCATCTTGGCCACTTTGATTAGCCCGATTAGGTGCAGCCCTGGCTGGAAATAAAACCAATAAAACAGATGCTGCGGCGCTGTTTCGATGTCAATGCCATTGTCAATTCGCGGCTGCTGCTCTTTTCTGTTTATTTTCCTAAGGCTTTTCTGATTCGCTCTTCTGGCCAACAACTGTAACTAACCAGATCCGTCTAATTAATGGCCAGCGCAAGGGGGATTTATGTGGGCCATAAAGCAAACTCAGGTAGCCGCTTTTCGCCGATCCACCCACCGATGCGGTTCGTTGGCATTAATGGTTGGGGCCAAGCTGATTTCCCTAAAGAGGGGAGGTCCACACTGCGTATGCGCAACGCTCGCGCTGCTGGCCTGAAAATTGAATTGTTTTCATTTGGTTTGGAAGTCCAAACGCAATTGCATCACGTTCTAACTGCTGTCGGATGCAGTGCCCCCTAAATTGAATGGTGAGCCGGTAAAGCGGGCGAACACGTTCGTTTACTTAGAGCGCAGCGATGTGAGAAAAAGGTGCTCAGTAGTTCGACCCCTGACCGGCAAGGGGGTAAAAGGGGTTAAGGCGGTTAGGGGGGTTAAGGGGCTAAGGGGGTTCAGACGGGGCCTAGTGGGAAACCCCTCGCCTGGCATAGCGTGTCACTCTGCTCGAGTCTCTCTCGGATTCAGAGATCTTTGGGTGCACCGAAAAAAAATGAATCTAACATGGTAATGCTAAAAAGCATGATAACATTCTGCTTTAAATACTTAAGTATATCAAAAATCTTTTACAATACTAGGATAACACAATATATCATATTTTTTCCACATAGAAAATGAATGAACTTTTCATCCAAAGAATCTTCATCGCACATACAAAGCTCACCACAAAGATGTAAATATCATTGTGCCTCGAGATGGAGACGCTTTTCTGTCGGTGTGTTAGCTTGGAAGCTAGCTACCAGATATCTGCCTCTGTGTGTGCGCCAAACTAGCCGATGCGATACATAGTTTGGCCCAAAGTGGTTTTCGTTTTATTTTCCATTAGGTTGGCTGGGAGTGCGAGACTCTTTTCGTGATCAGTTTGTGTTTAGCATTCGGCGAGCGCGGGTCAAAAGTATCTAAATCTGAAACTGAATCCGCAAAGTATCCAAAGTATCTGCGTTAAAGGGTCTGCCATTGTTGCCAAGTGAAGGTGCGATCGAATTAATACTATTAATTTAAACAGAAGTCGAATCCGAAGATGGTTTTAGTGGCATTATTGCAATTAGCATGCGAATCAAATGCGTGAACAAAGCCCAAGGCTCTATGAGATATAAATGTTACTTTGTTATAAGAAACTCGAGTCGAAGATTTAATGGGTCCTAGATGGCTGGATAAATATTTAAATATTCGAATATATTTCTCAACCGCTGTATACCCGACAATTCGTGACTTTACCCCCTTGCACTCACGTCCACATGCACTCCTTGATTTTATTATCGCATTGTTGACATCTCCGACTGCTCCAAACTGGTTGGTTGTCCCCAGAAGAGAAGCCTAACATGCAAGCAAGCCAAGGAGCACCAGGCACTTTTCGGGCATTTCCAAATTGGGAAACCGGGAAACGCCAGCCACCTGGACATTCTTCTCGAGCAAGTGCGGCTGTCGTCGGACATGCAATCACCGTATCAAGTGCTATAAATTGCAGTCTGTAGTACCCGTGCCCGTTGGAAAGTAGTGGCTCCTATCCGGGAATCGTTTAATGGCTTTTGCCTATCGAGCGTTTAAGATGCCAACTCGATTGCCCCAGGAGGAGATCTAAAATTGCAATAATTGCCGCTCAGCAAGTGTTGCACAGATAAGCGGGTCAGCGGGTTGCATGTGGCAATCCAGTCTCTTGGCCGGGTTAGCAAATGTCTGCCCTTTTCACTTTCGAAAACCACGTTCGCTGCCGCAGTCTTTGGTATCAGCAATGAACTACGCTTCATGGCGGCGATCTTGGCCGCAGGCTTGCCATTCTTGCCCCAATGCTAGAGTCATTTAAAGCTTTTAATTTGGGACCAAGACATTCAGAATCGCCATAAAACTGAAGCTGTAGCAATCGCGGCACTTTGTGGTTGGCTCATTTATAGCTTAACGTCGGGTACTTCCATTTTCATAGGCACTTTGAACAGAATCATAACATTTCTATTAATTTCGAATTAGCATCAGGCATATATTATGTGTAGGAATCTAATATAATTCAGATTTGAAACTACTTGATCTAGACAAAAATCCTTATATCAAGGAGAGTATATACTGGATACTTGAACTTGTTTTCTTTTTAAAAAACATGACAATATTGTATAGGCTTTTTAGTGTCAATACAAAATGAGCACCCATTTTTATTAGAAACTAAATATAATATACTTCTTATAAAAGGGTATATAAGCCCACTCTTCGTGACGCTACATTCCTTTCCTGTCATGAAAACAGTTTCACTTGTCACCCCAACCCCAGCTCATTGCTGGCCTGCTCCACCAACCAGAAGATTATAGGTAGCCCAGCTTGTTAAGCGGGTCCAAGTCCGCGCCGTCTAATAACCAAGTGTGCGTCGAATGCGGGTCAACGTGTCAGCGGACCAACGGCTTTCGATCAAGTTTACGTCAGCGGAGTGGATGAAGGACACAAGGTGCTCTGGGCATGCTCCACCGCCCGTGGCAAGCTCATGGTGTGAATCGTGGGGCATGCGACATGTACATAGGCTTGGATGGGGATGGAGATGGGGATGTGGATGTGGCAATAGCTTAATTGGTGCCGTAACGCCAAATCGGTGTCGCTCCGCTTGCCCACTCGATGGTCACTGCGTTGACACTCAGAAACCCAGCCAGCCAGTTATGTGGCCACTGGCCAGTCAGCCAAACGTGGCCTAATCTGCAATTGTCGCTCCGCCGGCTAACTGGTTGGTTGCCTCATACTCGTACTCACATGTGGCTACGACCACTTTACAGCCAAGATCAAATGAAATTAAAAGTGCACTTGGCGGCGACGGCCATTACGTGGTCGCAGCCACATAAGTGTCCAAAAAGGCCCAACAATGTCAACTCCATTTTTAAGATCATAATTTTGATAGTCATAGGTATTAAAGCAAGTGGTATTTACCAGATATAAAAGGGGGGGAGGGTAATATCTAACTTCTCATCTATATCGAATATATATTGGTCCACTTCAAGAGAAGGTTCCTAAAAATACCACCTTGTAAAAGCAACAAAATGTGTACCCAAAAATGTGCACCCTCCACCATTACAAGATGCTTCAATATAAAGCTTTGATTCCATGTGGTACTGAAGCTATTTGAGATGACCGCCAAGCCGAAGTTTGTTTATGAGAAGGATGACCTGGGCACCATTGGCGAGGTGGACGACAACGAGGTGGACCGCATTGCGGAGTGCTTTAAGGGACGCAGTCTGTTCATCACAGGAGGCACTGGGTTCCTGGGCAAGGTTTTGGTCGAGAAGCTGCTGCGGTGAGTGGGTGGAAGGTGGATGGGCCAGCTGGTCCGCACGTGGCCCCATTAATCCCAATTTCCGCGATGGCTTATGCAATCTTATTAATTCGTGCAGGTCGTGCGGTGGCCTGAAGCGCATTTATCTGCTCATCCGCCCCAAGAAGGGCAAGGATCCTCAGGAGCGCATCAAGGATATATTCCAGAATGTGGTAAGTTGGGGTGGGAATTATGGAAACTATGAGAAATTATTGTCTGGCTTATGAAATTAATCAACTTACTTGTGGCGTGTGGCGTGCGGCGTGTGGTGTGTGGTATGTGCAGCTTTTCGACCAGGTGAAGCAGACGCGAGGCGAGGAGCACATCCTGCAGCAAGTGGTGGCCATAGCCGGCGACGTCCTTTCGCCAGGCCTGGGAATCTCCGAGGAAGATCTGGAGACTCTCCGCCAGGAGGTGTCCATTGTGTACCATTGTGCAGCTACAGTGCGGTAGGTATCTATGCATGTACTTATCTACGTTCACAACTTATACTCAAAGAGAATCCGTTCCCTGTCCCATGCTCTTTTGTTAACTCTTAACAACCATTATGCCATAATTATTTGGATCATTATTTGAAAACCCTATATTTATAAGGAGCCTATAGGTATATAGGGTATAGGGTGATCGAACCATACATTTTCGTGGTATCCCGCTAATCATGCACTTTTATGCCATTTGCTTTGCCAGCTTTGATGAACCTCTCCGGAATGCCGTGTTCATGAACACACGTGGCACCAAGTACATGTTGGAGCTGGCTCAGACTTTAAAGCACCTGGACTTCTTCGCCTACTGCTCGACGGCCTACTGCCACCTGCACGTCAAGACGCTGTACGAGAAGCCCTACGATCCGCCAGCAGATCCGCACAAAGTGATGCAGGCATGCGAGTGGCTGACGGACGACGAGGTGGCCACTATCGAGCGCAAGGTGCTCGGGGATATCCCAAACACGTATGCCTACACCAAGTCCCTGGCCGAGGCGCTGGTGGTGGAGAAGTTCGAGGAGCTTCCCGCCGTCATCCTGCGCCCCTCGATCGTCATCCCCATCTGGAAGGAGCCCATTCCCGGCTGGACGGACAACATCAACGGGCCCACCGGCCTGCTGATCGGAGCTGGAAAGGGTGTTATCCGCACCATGTACTGCAACTCCTCCGGCTACGGCGATTTCCTGCCGGTGGACGTGGCTGTCAATGGTATTCTGGTGGCCAGCTGGAGGAACATCACAGCGGGCACAGATAAGACAAATCGGGTAGCACACATGACTTCCTCCAATGACATCAAAGTGTCTTGGGCGGAGATCATCGAACTGGGTCGCTGGGTGATTGAAAACAAGGTTCCACTTAACGGCGTGGCTTGGTACCCAGGTGGCTCGATGAAGTCCAACTACTGGGTGCACTTCATATGCATGGTGCTCTTCCAGTGGATGCCTGCTCTCTTTGTGGACGCTTTGCTCTGGATACTTCGCTATCCCCCGGTATTGTGCCGCGTCCAAAACCGCATCTACAAGGGATTTGAGGTATTCGAGTACTATGCCAACAACGTTTGGAACTTTGACAACTCGGAGGCGGTGAAGCTGCGCAAGCTGATGAACAACAAGGAACGGCGCACCTACGTGATCGAGAAGATCGAGCTGGACCTTATCGACTACTTCACCAACTGCGTTCTCTGCGCCCGACGCCTGATCCTCAAGGAGTCAGACGAATCTATTCCGGCCGCTAGGAGGCACATGAAGGTGTAAGTATAAACGGCGCGATACCGAATCCCTATCCGCCACTGATCATGATCGTTTTTTTCTCAGAATGTGGGTGGTGGACAAGGTCTACAAGGGCATCTGGATCTTCGGCATCCTCTACATGCTCTATAGGTGCTTCTTTGCGGGCTAAAATCCGTCTGGATGAGACGCCTATTTAAGTGCTGGAAACCAAAAGATGTGCCCTGCCCCAAGCCGTAGCAGTTATGTTTTCTCTAGGACCTAAGTTTTCTAGTTTTAGGAGGTGCTGTTGCATTATGAGTATTTTACTTGTTTTAAAAGGCAGCAAATAAAAAATTGGTTTATGTATGGCGACGAGTTTTAAAAGATATGTGAGGGTCGTTTTACCATATATTATATATTTCACTGAGGAGAACGCTAACGACTCGACGCAGTACAGCGAAGAGTAACTTTTCACCTTTTATAGTTAATCAAGAAAATATGGAATACATACATACACAAATACTTTAGAAGGATACGTACTTTAAAACGACCCCATTACCCTACGAGTAGCGGGTATCGACACGCATATATAATACAATATTTCAGATATCCTAAATTCTGAAAATATATATTTTGTATTCTACATGGGTCTTTGCCATTTAGGAGTGCTGAAATTTTTTTTTGCAAAAATTTTTTTCCCTTTTTAATCGGCATTTTGCGGTTTACTATGTACATACAAATAAAGAACAACAAAAGATGGGTTTTTTCAATTTTTTTTAACGTAATTCAACATCTAATAATATAAATTAACATTTATAAAAACTACTTAGCTGGCAACAACTAAGAAGCTTATTTAACGAAAAATATACAAGCAAATTATCAACAATAAATACACATTCACTTCCTCGAACGTGGCAGAGTCTGGAAAATACAGAAAATGTAAATGATTTTAGGCAACGTTAATAAATATTTATTCAAATAACAAATTTATATAATAAATAATGCCATATAATGAATGATTCGGTGAATTTTAAGTAACCGATTTACATTTTAACTTTTCGATACTGTTCAGAATGTTTGGCTTGATCAACTCTACTGCATTGAAGGTAGTATCCCGTTGGTCTATTGGCTTATCACCCGTGGTGACTTCGTTGCAGGTACCCCATTCCCTGGTTTCATTATCGAAGTTAATGGAAAGTGTTGCGAATTTCGGGCTTAAACTCATGAATACGGATAAAACCCGGTTGCGAAAGTCCACTGTGGCATCCATATGTGCCGGCCAGCTGTGTTTGTAGCAGAATTCTCCCAAATCATAGAGCACTAGCTCCATATGAGATCGCAACGTGGACGAGAGGTAGGGAAAAAGACTTGCGATCACAGGACCCCTGACATTGCACAACTTATCGTTGACCTTGACCAACGCCTTCTGATAAGTTGCCCCAGGCAGATGTCCTTCGATTTGGTGCTTTATTATTTGCTCTAGAGTTAGCGATTTAAAAAATATGAATTGCTCAAGATCGCGGAATACAACGCTGCTTTGGAGAGAGGAAGCGACATGGCGCTTCGGTGTAGGAGCAATGGTAGAAACCGGATGATCTTCTTTATTTACCTTGCAAGAACTGTCATCGTTAGAATCTAGTAGATCTTGTAGCTCGGAGCATTCCAACAGTGTATTGCCGACTGCGAAATCCTGCGATGGAGTAATGTTTATTTGAGGATTTGGAGGTATTTCCGTGGGTTTGGTTTTTGCAGTCCTAATATCTTGAGAGCCGGAAAGTCTAACCGCTTTATTCTGGACCACAGCCATCGGCAAAGGCTGAAACTCGTGCCTTAGTTGCGGAACCTTGTCGTTCATCAGTTTAATTCGCTTGCAATTTAATACTGGGCTGACTGCCTGTCTCTTTTTAGGAATTACAGAAACCTGAAAGGCTGACTTATCACGACCGCTCAACGTGTTTTCATTGGTCCCCAATTCAGCAGGATCTGTGGCTTTTGGCGGATCGGTTTTCTTGGCGTAATCATGCTCGTCTGCGGGCATAGAATCCTCTAGAATAAAATCAATTTGGTCCTCGGAATTCTGATTCTGTATGGCAAAGCAGGACAGACTTGGTCCATCGCTTTCGTTGGCGTCTATGTCTATCGTCTGTTCCTCGGGATTGATGTGCTCCCAATGACATTTTTCAGTTTCGCAAATTGCCCGTTGGTTATTAAGAAAAGTGATGGGTTCCTGCTTGACAGATGCCATTTGCAATGACGCTGCCGTGTTAGTTGGAGTTTTTGGCACCTGTGACGTTTCCTCAATTTGATCGGATATTAGAGGATCGACTGCCGTTTGTAAAACTTGCGAGGCAGATTCAACACTCGTCACGTCCACAAAACTCAAACTGTTGAGCTGTGATGGCGGCTGACTAAGTTCATCTTCACCATGTTGGGTCGATAATAAAGCACAAACAGTCCTTGGACTTGTGGGAACTGAAACTACTTCAGTTGGTGTAGTCACATCTCCATCTTGTACGCCACATATTTTCTCTGAAAATATTACATTACATTTTTGTTCAGGTGCTATTCATAAAGAGCACTTACTCAAAAAAATCTTTTCTGGAACTGGCTCCACCACTCCGATTTCAGCATTCAGTGTCTCATCAGCGATCTGTGGAACTCGTGGTATCCACTGGTTATTAGCCCAACAGGACGCATATAGTTTCTCTCTCTCTTGGCACAATTGCAACACATCATCAATTTCCTCGCCAAAGCGCAGCATGTACTCCTGTTCAACGATGAGATCGAAATCCGAGTAGGAACTTAATTCCCAAGGGCTCACTATTTTAGGCGATATATTGGACAGATTTAGCCTTTCCAGGTGTACTCCCTTATTGTGAAGCAGTTGCTTCAAACGTGGCAGTAATACGCATAGATTTACAGGCCAGTTGCCATGGTCCACGACATGCTTAAAGCAACGCTCTAAGTCGTCTTCGCTTTGGTACAAGACCTCGGCATCGTGAATGCTCGTGTAATAGGAGAATTCTTGAAGATTTAGTTGGTAGAGTATGCGCCAAATGGTTCTCATCAACCCATCACTTGTGCAGATCAAATACTTCAGGTTGTGATCCTATTTAGAATGGGATTTGGGTCGGTCAAAATATTGCATTCCCTACTTAAATTTCATTTCTTACCTTGCTACTTTCCGCAAAAAATAATTCCTTTGCTCTTTCGAGAAGAAATTGATTTCCTTCGTTCTGTGGTGAACTGGTTGCATTTTCAGGATTTACGTCTGTTGTAACCATTGCTTCATCTTCTGGAATTTTTGTCGATCCGCTTTCAATTCCAGTGGTAGTTATATATGAGACCTTTGAACTGTTCGGGGAGTGTCTTAAATTACCAGATGATTCAGCATGGATTATTTTCATCTGAGCCGGATTTTCAAGAGAATCATTTAATTTAACAGAGCTGCTTTCTTTCGTTGTCTTCGAACTTGGTTCCAACGCTTTCCGCTTAGAAGGATTTGTATGCATTTTTGTTGCTTGTGGGTCAGCTGCTTGAGCTATGCGGACACCTTCAAAGTCAACTGAATTTGAATCCGATTGTGGCTCTTTGTCTTCAGCAGTGTCGGATGCAATGTGGCCGGCATTGGTATAAATATTTGTCTTTTTGTTTCCTTGGAATGCGGCGTACCTTTTATATTGTTGTTTTAGAAAAGCTTGTGTTACTGGGCAGTTGATACCATCAAACAATTTATCGAGAAAGTTATGGGCCTTATAATTCCACTCTGTCTTCTGTTTGCTAAACATAATGATGCTGTATGAATGTACTTAATAATCCTTTAAACATAATTTTCTTTACCTCAACAGATCTGAAAGCCTTTCAGCATTACGAAGACTACAATATCTTGAGTGTTCCGTAACGGCTTGTTCATGCTGCATTTTCGCTGACTTTATGTCTTGATTCTTGAGATTCGGCTCAGTGACAGCTTCCGGGACATCTAATGCGTCTTCATGGTTAGGCACTGGTTGTAACTGAGACTGGTTTTGTTTAGTCATCGGTTTTTTGATTGTTTCTTTTACGATGTCAGTTCTTTTTCTGCTGCAATTACAAGGTTTATTATACATCTAGAAAAGAGTAAAATATTTTTGTATACCTTTTCATTAAGATTTCCAATGCATTTCTACGAACAGTTAACGTTGGTTTGCTATTGGACTCAACGCAACTTTTCTTGCGGGTTTTTTCTGTGGTACACCTCGCAAAGCCATTCGTTTCCTGTAGACAACCGTTCTCAATATTCTCTGGATAACTAAGCAATTGTTGTAGCATATTGCTGGTACACGGCTTAAATTGAAAATCAAACTTTTCCCTCATCTCCGGTCCAGAATAAAAGCCTTTGTAGTAGTCGTGAATAACCGCATCTTTGGATTTTCCTCTGTACTCAACGCACTTCTGCATTTTATTAACAATATCATCTAGATTGCTCACATGACGTTTAAATATCTCTAAGGATACGGGACATGGCAGTCTTTCTTCTTCGTGCTTGTCGTCAGCCAAATTAGGCGTCCTTCTGGACAGTATATTTCCGTTTTCTGTTGGTCTGCTGCAGACATGAATTATTACTACTATATCTTAAACAAATATAGTTTCAACTTACTTCTCTTTAGCGATATTTTGAGTTTTTTGTTTCACATTCTTGGTTACAGCGAACTCGTCTTGGTTGTTTGACTGCAGGCAACTTTCCTCACTTGTATTTTCTGTGGTACAAGCCACACTGTAATTTTGGTCCTTTGGGTATCCCTCCTTGATTTTCGGTGGAAAACTAAGCAATTGTTTTAGCTTTCTGCTGGGACATGGTTTAAATCGGCAAGCGAACTTCTTCCTCATCTCGGTTCCAGAATAGAAGCCCTTATAGTAGTCCTGAATAACCTCCTCCTTGCTTTTTTCTTTGTACTTATCGCTTTTCTGCATCTCAATAACAATATCATCGAGATTCCTTACATGACGTTTAAACATCTCTAAAGTAATGGGATTTGGGGGACAATTTTCTGGTGCTTCTTCAGGAGCAAAATCCTGGCATTTGGGTTCGTTATGGGTCTTTCCATTATCTGCTCTATTCATTGTAAGAAGGGCCTTCTCATCCAGTGGCTTAGCTTTTTCTGTAAGCTTAGCCAGCATCTTAGGATTAATGCAATTAAATTTATAATTGAATTTTTTACGAACATCGTTGCGTGCATAAAATTTATTATAAAACTGACGGAAAAATTTTTTGCATTGGGGATTTGAGGGATCAGAACTTAATTTTGCCAGTTGATGTTCGTCTTTAACATGATTATTTAATAGAATTGGTCGGATAATCTCGTCATAATTAATATAATAACGAAAAGTTTCAAGTGAAACGGGAAAAATAAAGCGTCCATGTCTAAAAATGTTATGAAAACAGTTATTTAAAAATTAAAAAAAATTAAGATTTCTATTTTTCTTACTTTTTAAGGTCCACTTCAACATCCGTCACAAAGAATACCCTAAAATAGTAGTTTATAAATTTTGCGGGGACAATGTAGGTTATATTTCCTTACTCTGATACTTCGGTAGAATCTTTGGTCTCTTCAGGTCTGGATTGGGTCTCGTCAGAAGCTTTGGTTATCGAAGCAGGCCTCTCAGGTGCCTTGGGCATGGGCAGTTCTAAACCTAAGGGTAGAGTAATAACCCCCTTGCTTTGAGGGGTTTTGACTTCGGGACTTAGGAGTTTAGCAGAATTCTCGGGAGCTTTGGACCTGTTCAGATCGCGTTCTGGCGAACTAGTAGCGAGTGCCGGCATAGATCTGCTTACTTTGTTGACTTCGTTCCTGAGATTAGCTTGGTTTTGGGAAATTTGGGCATTATGTGCCCACAATAGGCCTTCATTCGTGCTACTAACTTCTGCAGTACTCTTCTCGGGAGATTTGGGGACACGCAGCTCGTGCTCTAGCGTAGGAGTAGCTAACTGGGATACCCCTTCGCCCTTACTGGGACTAGATTGGATTTGTGAAGAGTCATTGGTGTTCTGAGAAATTAATGAACCTTCTTTCTCACTACTACAATAAGTCATTGGCCTGCGCGAATCAAGTCCTGGAGAGGGAGTAGCCAACTGGGGTAGGCTTTGCCTAAGCTTTTCGGCTATATCTTTGCCGAGAATGGACAGCATGCAGGCCTTCACAGCCGAATTACATGGCTTTAGTTTGTATGCGTATTTATATCGGATCCTCGGAGTGATGTAGAACGCCAGGTAATAGTCTAGGGCACACTCCTGGACGTCTTTTTTCGCATAATTATCGTCAAGCCGCTGCATTTGCTCCACAATGTCCGATAGGTTTGCCATATTTTTCTTAAACAGCTCGAAGCTGACGATTGAACTGTGTAATATTTATAGTAAAAACCAGCACGAAACTATTCCCCATACTCACTTGTTCTTAAGGGATTTCATTACAGCGAGCTCCGTCATGGTCTTCATCGCTTTTTTGTCTAACGGTTTGCCAGATTCGAGCAACTTTTCCAAAGGGATTTCTGTCGATTCATTGAAGAAGTTTGTTGAGGTTCGCTTTTCTGGATACATGTAAAAGCGGTTGTAAAACTTTTGCAGTGTACGAAGACGACACTCATCATCGGACAGGAGGACCAGGCAGTGTTCTAGGCTCCTTACAATTTTTTTAAAGAGTAACATTTTGTTGATGCACTTTTCGAATTTTTCAAATGATACCGGAAAACGGAAGGTGCCACATCTAAAATGAGTCCAAGGTGGGTAATCAGCTTTGCTTAAAAATAATGCCACCCACCTCTCCACATTAACAATTACTTCGACAGATTCCGATCCTGGTGGTTCACAATCAACTGCATTGTTCATTTTCGAGGTTTCAGAGAAGGTCGATTGACTGCCTTTAACTAGGAAGTCGGATACGGGCTGCTCTATTTGAGATGGTCCTGCAGTTTCCACGTCTGAAGCCTCGTTTTGTGACAGTGCTCCTGGCTCCGGCACTTTCAGCAAGTTGTCACGTGTCCGCCTGGGACACGGCGCTACCTTGAAAGGGAATCGTGTCCGTATGCTGGGATTCCGGTAGAACTCTTGGTAGTACCATCGGCTCCACTCGGCCACCGTTTTTTTGTCTCCATTGGCAATTCTCAACTCACTTGCAATATCTGGCAAATTAACGATTAACTTTTGAAATGCCGCAAAGGACACTGGATACATGTTGGTCCTGAAATCAGATATTTTGGAATGTGTAAAGTGTTACAGCTTTACTGTGTCCCTTATTTGTTGTCGATCGTAAACAACTTCCACTTATCAATGCATACGCATTTTAATACCGCGAAATAATCTTGGGTGAATATCACAGTGTGACCGTTTTGCAAAATTCTGAAAGGCTCATGGGGCTTTCACACCACTTTCGCTATTTATCAATAGCACACGGAAGATTGTTTCCACTAGGTGAACTCGATCTTAAACATTTCATAGATAATATTTCATCAATTCTTAAATCTCCTGGTACTATTTTTACAGGGACATATTTTCATAAACAGCCTGTTTTGTAAATTTGTAAATTACAATTTCTTAAATGAATGCAATTTTTAAGGTGTGGTATATTCAAGCGGTCGCGGCGCGGTCACATTTGAGCTCCGACTCGGAAGACTTGAAAATCATCGATGTTTGCGTACATCGATAGTTGGCAGGGCTTTGCTTTGTTTTGCAAATTCCAAGCGGAGTTGAGGCTGTGACAGATTGCTGGTGCGAGTTGTGAAGCAACATTGCGTCATCATCAGCTCCTGGCCAGAGAAGAGCTCAGGGAACGACGCAGGTCCGCGCCCGGGGACAAGAAAAGCCTTTAGCCACGAGGACGCAGAGGGATCAAAGGCGGAGGAGGAGGCGGTGGCCGTGTCACCGGAGCTGGAGGAAATGGCCAGCACCACTGGAAGTGCCCCCAGCCTGATACCCCCCCAAAGCGGGAGTGGTGGATCTGGCACATTGGAGGGCACACTAAGCAAGTGGACTAATGTGATGAAGGGCTGGCAGTACCGCTTCTTCGTATTGGACGAGAATGCTGGTCTGCTGTCCTATTACACGGTGAGTGGCTGCAGTGAATCCCATATCACACCCAGAACGAATTTCCCATAGCCCGCAGCCTTATCTTATCTGCTCTAGATACATTTGGATACACATACACACTTGTTGGTGCGCTTTTATTGCGTGATTTGGTGACAGGGAATCATTTTGTTGAGTCTGGCTGAGGGGTCTGACTCTTGCGCCTCTTGGAGATTTGATAGGCACTATTATAGAAGTCGTAAAAGCCGTAGAACATGCCTCCGATGACGGCGGTGAAGTAGAGGAGCACTAGGGGCGGCATGCCACACAATACCAACTGGGATGCAACCTGTGTGAGGATAAGGGCGAACTGCGTCATCTGAGTCACTGTGATGCACTTCTTCACTGGGGTGAGAGCGCGGACCAAGTTCTTATCCGCCACTGCCGCCACAAAGTAGTACGAGTACATAATAACGTGAACGATAGAATTCAAGAACACGCAGAAGTAGGCAGCAGAACCTGTAGAATTGTACACATTTGAAGAAATGATCGGTCACACGGCCGGCAAGCTTACCATTTTCGTTCAAGTTTATCAGTATGTACACCAGCGTTACCGTGGAAAAGTGGTGAAAGAGGTGCAGCCTGGACACTTGGTTTTGTTTCTTGCGAAGCACAAATATGACTGTTTCTATCAGCTCAGAGATCTTCAGCCAGAAGAGAAAGTAGGCCAAGTTGTAGTAGCGTCTTACGAGCTCCGGACTGCTCCCGACGTCGCGGCATTTCCAAAAAAAGTATATGGTGTTGTCCGTAATTAACAGGACCTGCGAGAGAAGAGCAATTAGCCGATGCTGCTTTTGTAAACTGCAAATATTTACCTCTTTAATTACATATATGCAGGACACCACCTGGATGAAGTTATGCACCAAGATCAGGCGCTTGAGCTCGTAAGGCTTTCGCCACTCCATGAAACTGTAAGCGAGGGATTAAAGGTCTGTTTCCTATATAAGTAAGCAAGCGGACCCGCTGAATTGCTAATGCTGGATCACAGACCCGCATGCAAACAAGCGGCGCAGGCATTAGCATGTGGACTTACTGCGGACCCGCTTTAGTGACAAAGTACAGATAGAGGCCCAGCACTGTGATCATGTACCAGGGATCCTTATACAACGCAGGAATGTCCACCACCGGCTGAAAATTTGGACCTGCAATACGATTAAAGGCATGAGACAGTTTCCTATACTAATCCAAAAGGGGTTTACTTGTTGACGCCTCCATTTTGCTTCTTTGTGTTCGGCTTCTGCTGGCCTGTATCCTTCAAGTGGCGTGGGACTGGGGGACTGTAGCTCTACCGCCTCGACCGCCGGCGCACATTTAAGCGTGAACAGCACACCGACCACTGTTTTTATTTCCCTGCCAGCATAGATTAGAATTCATTAATTTTTAGCACGCGTAATAACCCTTTGACAGCAATAGCTGCGAATTAATGAACTGAACTAGCCTAATTCCGACTGCATTTCTCTTACAGTCGAAGGAGAAGATGATTAAGGGCGTAAGGCGCGGTTGTGTGCGCTTAAAGGATGCTCTAATCGGAATCGACGATCAGGAGGACAACACATTCACGATCACTGTGGACCATAAGACCTTTCACTTTCAGGTAAGTTCCTCCTTAGTAAAGTACTGTAAAAGTGGATCAACAATGTTGGTCTATGGAAATCTTTATCCATAATAATGTATTATTATTATTTCACTGCTTTATGTAATAGTAAAAAAATTACTGTAATAATTAAAATTCAACTTTGTTTATAATATGAACTGAACAACCAAGCCATTCTGAATTCCAAAGTTGCATTGATTTTTTATGACGGGTAGTGTTATACGTAAGCAACAATTAGATCAAGAGGGCAGCACGTTTCTTTTTACTATTAGCGGTTTCGTAGTAAAAGATATAAGCAAGCATGTTAGCCTATCCTCCAGGCAAGCAGAATTTTCGCGCTATTACCGGAAAAGGGTATACGGGCAGCGACCCAGAAACCACTGTCTGGCCCTCACGTTTTTCCTTTTGTTTGACTTTGTTG
Organism: Drosophila yakuba; assembly: GCF_016746365.2. Taxonomy (NCBI): domain Eukaryota; kingdom Metazoa; phylum Arthropoda; class Insecta; order Diptera; family Drosophilidae; genus Drosophila; species Drosophila yakuba. Next base: position 18,572,338 of record NC_052527.2, on the reverse strand, counting down.
CCTTGATGTAACGATAAAACTTTTCCCAATACCCACACACAACCAAAAGGACCCACTAAACTTGCCAACTATCCAAACGTTTGCAGGCGCGACACAACGAGGAGCGGGAGCAGTGGGTGCGCCGCCTGGAGGACACTATTCGACGCCACGCGAACCGGTCGCGTCTGTGGGACAGCCAGAGCGCCTTCTACATCGCCGGTGGCTACACGAAGGAAGGGGGCGGGAGCGGAGTAGGCGGCAGAAGACCCAACCACCTGGAGTTGGTGGCGCGCCGTGTTTCCGAGGCAGATGCCTACCTCCAGCTGATGATTGAGCAAACGAACGTGAGTATTGTGCCACGTAATGCAGGCATTATGCAATTTATTGTCATTCTTGCTATTTCTCTGTTCTGCCCAGTTGCTGGACAAACGCATCGCGGAGCTGACCGATCCGGCGGAGCAGTCTAAGTGCAAGGCACTCCAGGACAACGCAAGTGTGAGTAGACTGCGGTTACATGTGTCCCTATGGCTCAGTAACTAAAACCTCCAGGTGCAGCTCGTCACGGAAATTGTTTGAAAGTTTCTCCACTTCGGCGTACGTCAGACGCCAGTAGTTTTCGTCGACTGCCATGTAATAGTCCGCGTCCTGGTTATAATTAACCTTTCGAACACCTAGAACACAGCCGGTTTTTACTGCAATATCTCTTCCGTAGAGACTGAGCGTAACGTTCAGCTGCATTCCGTCGCTGGGTGTGACCAGCCAGAGCACGAACTCGCTGTTTCTCTGGCTATCTGGTAAACGCCTATCTCGCAGACCCACATTAGGTGATGTCCGGCACACTAGCACCACCAACGGGATGTGACCTTCCAGGTGTGAGTGCTGCTTAAGCAGGAAGCTGTTATAGGCCTCACATTGCCGCTGGGACATCAATAACTGTTGTGCATTGTAAGCCAGAAGGCCCAAAACCTGATTATCATGATGCTTGCAGCTCTTTGGCTTGAAAGAAAGCACAATCTGTTCATCTTTTACTACGGGAAGGCAGTGCCTAAAGGAAGCATCCTTGTTATCATGATCACAGAAGTAGTGCAGCAAAAGCAGCTGACTGTCTATTCGCCTTTGGCAGCCCTCGAATATACAATTTTTTACCTCGCACTTTATCAGAAGTTTGTTGGGGATAGTATCTTTGTCCTCCGAAGGGACTTGAATTTCATCTGAAGAATCTGCATCAATGGTGCTGAACATCGTGTGAGACATTAGCTTTCTTTGATGCGACTGAAACTTCTGCTGGTCATCCAGCTGTTGCATTCCCACGCGCAGTGTTTCCATTTTGATGTTGAGCTCCCTAAGATCGCCATCCAAATTGAACTTGGTCTTCAGCTTGTTCTCCAGTTTCGAATGCTCTTCATCACGGTTCTTTTTATACTCTTCGAATTGTGCGCACAACTTGTCGATGCTGTGGAGCTTTGGGTCCAGGAACTCCATTGCGGATTAACGCTTATTGTAGCTTTTAAAATGTAATTTGATTTTCTGGCAGTGCTGGGAATTTAGAGTCCGGTTGCGGGATTGTGTGTTTTGTTATCCTAGTAAAGTTTGTCATTCGAACCGTATTACTAGGCCCACTGGGCCGCCCACTCATATCGATTACCAATGCAAGTTCAGGGTTAAGAGGCGACCAGATGCAAAGGCCTGAGAGAATGTCAATCGACCGGCAGCTGGCCAACTATGGCAGCTGCTCACTTCCTCTGCAAACTTTGGCCAAGCCGTACCACTTTTTTCACCACTCCCGTTGGCTTATCCGTAGTTCTCATTTCAGGCCATGCTGGATCACATTAAACACTCGATTGTCAGCCTGCAGATTGCCAAAAACATGGCCCACCCCATAAATGGAATCTACAACGGCCCACCGGCCACTGCTTCGACTAGTTCCTCGACCAGTGGAGTTGCCATGGGCAGTTGTAACAACATACAGGCAGGTGGCCTAAAGATGCCCCTGGAGGGTCAAGTGATAGGCAAGGGTGAGCTGGTCGACGACGAGGATGACTCGGCCACTGAGAACGGTGAGTGCAATTGGCCAAGCAACTGGTCATAGAGCCAGGGTCAAGTTGTTCGAAATCAATGCGAAATCTCAATTTGCATTACCCCCAATAATCTGGCATTAATCTTGGCAGCCACCACCGCTCCTTTGGGTTTGGTTGTGCCAGAGACCTCATACTCAAGCAGCGAGGGCGAGGAGGACTTCTACGATGCCTACGACGATCCCTTCACCAGCCTTGGCAGCTCTCCGATTGGCTGGTAAGTGGACCACTTGCAGGTTTTATAAGTAGCAACTAAAACAGCCCCTTGACCAAGTGCGCCGACTGGCCATCAATCAGATGCGATGCGGCAGCCGGCAAAACGTGCTATGTTATGTGTGATGTGTTCTGCGTGCTAATATTACGCATTCATAGCCCGCAGTCCGAATCCCCCGCTCCGGCACTGCTTCTCCTCCTTATCCTTTGAAAAGACGCATGCGCCTAAGCAGCGCATGCAAAATGCAATGCCCGAAGTTCGTCGCAGTCGTAGTTTGAGGGCAGCCTGTAATTTCTGTCAAGTCGCGTGTAAATAATAAATACAAAAACTTCTCCTCCGCCTCAACTGGCTCTCAACGAAGCTTTGTTGGCACAGCTGACACCGCTTTGTCGTCGGCTACTCGCTTCGTCATCGACATCCTTCGGCCTAGTCGTAGTTAAAGTCGCCATTGTGTATGTCTGTCAGTTCTAGTTTCGTTCGTCATCGCCTCGCAGCGTCAAAGAGCTGCTTTGGGTGGAAGTGGCCCCCCTCGGCTCTCAGTTGGATTTTTCAGTAGTTTTTCTTGATTGCAGTAATGGCCTAGACCACTCGGCGGCTTTTTTCTACGCTTCGATTCGGGAGCTTCCGCTTTAGGACCGGAATTATGCGGCTGCTAGGAGTGCAGTAACGAATACGGCCAGCATCAGCCCCTCGAACCATGTTTAAGAAGTGGGTCCGACGTGTTAGCCTGAGGTGAGAATGTACAGTATAAAATGTACATGTGTGCCAGGTCGACGTAAGTGTTTCCCTCATTAATTGTAAATGAAGCCAGCAACTTAGGTGGAAAAGGAGACGGATGCGGGTTGCAGATGCTGTTGTGCCTAGGGATTTACACGCACATTATGCTTAAAGATTTATCCAAGATATCGCAGGAATCCTAATCAACAAGTCCTGATTTCACTCTAATTTTTCATTGAACAGCGCAACGCGTGGGTTTGCGGAAACCACATCCCCCACCCACGAAAAGGCACCGGATGGATTTGCCGAGCCAGTGGCTCTGGACGACTCAGTTGCCCCCCAAACGCTGCCAGAGATCGATGAAAGCGTTGCCGATGCGGACACCAGCATTAAGACAGCAAGGACCGCCGTAAGTTCTGGAAGTGCCAGCTATGATAATGGGATAGACTACGACGCCTTGTACGAGGAGGAGGAAGAGACGGACCTCAGTATGGAGGCGCACGGATCGATGATCACGCACTTGTTGTCCCAAGTTAAAATCGGCATGGACCTCACGAAAGTGGTACTGCCCACGTTTATTCTGGAGCGCCGCTCGCTATTGGAGATGTACGCCGATTACTTTGCTCATCCCGATCTGTTTATAAAGTATATTTTTAAGGCGTTAAATTAATGATATAACTCATAAGCATCATACCCAACAGAATATCAGATCTGGATGATCCACGCGACAGAATCGTCCAGGTCTGCCGCTGGTATATGAGTGCTTACCATGCTGGACGCAAAAGTGCAGTAGCCAAGAAGCCGTACAACCCCATTTTGGGTGAAGTATTTCAGTGCCATTGGGACATTCCTGGTATGAAATGCGAAACAAGCTACTGTGGACCAGCACTTACATGTTTTCCTTAATATTAGGGTTATCCCAAGACGGTCAGGAGGTACGTGACGGTCCAGTGCCTTGGTGCCGGCGGGATCAACTCACATTTCTAGCTGAGCAAGTGTCTCACCATCCGCCAAGTAATACAAAAGAAAAAAAATTTTATGTTTTTTACATACGCATTTATTTGTTTCAGTTTCTGCCTTTTATGCGGAGCATTACAATAAAAAAATAACATTTGCGGCACATGTCTGGACCAAGTCGAAGTTCTTGGGGCTCTCCATTGGAGTTCATAACATTGGTGAAGGCGTTGTGACCCTGGTGGATCGCAGCGAGGAGTACATAGTGACCTTCCCCAACGGCTACGGCAGGTGAGAACGTGGTATTTCTGGTTTCAGACAACTTAAGAATATTTCCATAACCTAGGTCTATTCTAACGGTGCCTTGGATTGAGCTCGGCGGTTCGGTGGAGATCAAGTGCCCACAATCTGGATACTATGCCAACGTGGAGTTCCTCACCAAGCCATTCTATGGCGGCAAACGTAATAGGATTTCTGCAGAGGTGACTAGCTCTGAACTCTTAATGTGCATCTAGATTTTGTATTAATTCGGAAAATTCTTAGGTTTATGCGCCCAGCGAAAAGAAACCTTTTGTCTCTATTTCCGGCGAGTGGAGCGGTTTGATGGAGGCCAAGTGGCATGATAAAAACGTAAGTGGTCCAAAATATGTTTGGTTTATGTTTGTAGTGTACTATTATATATTGTTTCTGTAAATGTTGACCCTTTACTTGTACTTCTTCCTCCGCATACTGCGCCAAATGCTGCAACAAACATCTCCACGAGTTGACAGCCACATCCACCCTTCACACCCCACCTATACCTCTACTTACTATCCACGATTCTTCTGCTTTTCTCTTAAATAGCTCGGGAGCATTTCCACTGTGTGTTTACTTTGTTTGTCTAGAAAATCGAACCCACAAAATAATCCTATGCCTGATTGTCCAATGTTGTATTCAAATTGTTGCTATCTGTACTTATGTATATGTATGATTGTTGTGTGTTCAGTATTACACCCAGTCCCAATCAGCTTGACCACATAGTGAATCTGAATGAATCTCTTGAATTTTCTAGAAAACCGAAGTATTCGTCGACGTAAATCGCATACCCATATTTAAGAAACAAGTTCGACCAATCGTTGAGCAGGATGAGTACGAATCGCGGCGCGTTTGGAAGGAAGTGACAGCGGGACTCAAGTAAACAGCATACCAATCTGCCAATTAACCCCTGACCCTCAATTGCACGGCCTGAAAATGTAATCTCTTTGTTCGTTGCTTTCCGCAGGTTCAATGACATCGAGCGCGCTACAACTGCCAAATTCGTTGTCGAGCAACAGCAGCGAGATCAAGCCAAGGTGCGCAAGGAATACGATCTGGCCTGGGAGCACAAGGTACGCCACTCCGATATAATGTTAATCCGTTTACAGATAATATTCCTCCACAGCACTTTAAGCCCGTGGGCGACAACTGGATCTACGCCAAACCGCTGAGTCAGCGCATGTATTTGCAGGAGAAAGAGGCCAAGAGATAATGCCTCCGACTGACATCGAGGGCAACAACACCAAAAACGTCTATTTATATGGATCATATCAAGAACGAGCCTCAACTATATGTTTAATTCCACAAGTGCGCAAACCTCTCAACACTGATGATACGACGTAACGAATGCAGGAAAAGCTAGAGCAACATCTAGAAAAGCCTCCATGGTCTGGTTATTAATTGTAAATAATATACACAGAGAAAAAGGAAAAAAAAAGGCTCTGCTCATTAGGTTGAAACGCGAGTTAAGCTCGACAGCTCAGCGGAGACAGAAAAACAAACACTCACAGTTTCTATACACAATTAACGATTATTATTTACTACTAAGTACTAGTGTGTTTCAAAGGCAATCGCAGTAAACTGCAACACAATGACACCTTTTACATTACTTACATTTACTAACTAGCAACAAAGAAAGAAATCCAATACATAAAGGGATATATCAAAAGTTGTAGATTACGAAATGATAGTAATTTAAGGATAGAGACTCTATTTTTGAAATAAAAGATTCTGCTATAGACAAAATACAATACCGACACGCTAGTATCTGACAGATACTGCCCCTTCGCTTGTTTCCAAGACCTCAACAGACCAACGGACTTTAAAAACACGGTGCACAATGATTTCCCGATCGCATAGTTTATAAATTAAATACAATTACCTTTAGTATTATGTTTCAAATTCCACTTGTCACAATAAATAAAGCTTTACTAACAGTCCGCTGCAGACATACCTTTATACCGTACTGTAATAAAACACAATTGAAACCCGAAATCCAAGAAACATTTAAAAGTTAACTATAAATTTAATTTTTAACTTACGAGCCAGGAAGCAACACCACCCACACAGCAAATCTACCGACTACTCTCACGCAAAGTTAACGCAAAATGAAACGAATAAAGTAAATACGCTTCGAAATTGATTTAAAGTAATATTTAACGAACTAGTTACCCTGTAGATTAAACGAATTGTAATGCCGAGGGCTTTAATTGGAACTTATATCCAAGCCCAGGTATAACATGTATATATTTTTTTCAATTTTCTTTTTAACCAACGTGTTAATCAAGAAATTGAGCAAATACCCCAAACGGATTGATTAAAACGGATACGAGTATTGATAATAAAGCGATTTGTTCTTTAAGCAGTTGTGATGGATTTTATATTTCGGGCTTACCAATACTAAACAATTTTGAAATGTACACATCATTCATAGACTTTTTTATTATATTTCTGAATGTTATAGGTTTTTAATTGAAATGAAGTTTATGCCGGTCTACATATGTTATATTATTTGCTCATTTACACTAAATTACCATTTCGTAAAATTTGAATTGTAACAAAAATAATGTTACCATTGGAATCGATATCCTTTTATTTGCAATCGAAACTTTTGTTGTGCTCGTTGATAGGCGACCTAGAGCAGTGTCATCTCTTTTTTAAAACGTACGGTCACACTATTGACGTGGCCTCAAAATTTTTTGTTCTCCGGAAAATGCAAAAAGTTTGCATTTAAGGTAATTGTGCATAGCAGTGTACGACGCCAAGTCCAAAGAATACGCCTGCCAATCTAGGACCTGTTCGCATCCATCCGGAGCACGCGAGAAGCGCCAGAAATTGTGTAAGAAAGAACCTAGTGCAGAAGGAAGTTTGTAAGTGGAGAGAGCGTAGGGTAGTGCGAAAATCGTTTAATTTTCCTTCGCGGAGGAAAAATCATCCCAGGATTCAAAAAGATTTTTTTGAAAGTGTCCAGCCAGTGGTCTCTACAGCTAAAAAGGCTTTTCCGTCGAGAAAAGCCAATTTAAAGTCCGCAGCAAAATCGCCAATAAAAGGGCGCAAGAAGAAGAGGCAACTACAAAGTGCAAGTGCTGGTCGAGAAACTACATGTCACTGAAAACTGAAGCTCGAAAAAGTGATAAGTGATTGGTAACCATGTTATGGACACCCCATTCGATATGCCTTGATTGCCCCAATTAGTTTAAGTGGGTGTTGAGGTGGTGGGCGTGGCGGGTTGTGTTCGCCAATAGGCACGTCATCAAAAATTCGCTTTGTTTTGAAGACGAATCCTTTCTCTTCCTGCTGGCTTCCAGTGCATCTGGGTCACCAACCACACCGACTCACCTTCTGCGATCGTGGATGGCGAGGTCAAGTACTTGGAACACGTACACTCATACGCTGTACATCACATATAACCCATAGCGATCTGCTGTCGAAGCTGTTTAAACAGCCAAATATGATACAATTATCACACTATTTCCGACTCGCTGTTGACGTAGACACAGTTCTGTAAACACTGGCTCAAGACATTTACCTACGCAGCCAGACTAGTTCAAAAGTTAATAATAAAGCCCCATTAAAGCAGAATTTCACATTCCATTTGATCAGCTATTACTGCAATTTCTACATTGTCTGTCAGCTGGAAAAGCATCCCATTTGAGATCTTTACAACTTTTATCAACCGCACATTGCTCAAGTTACGCGTATTTTGTCATTGAACGATAAGATAATTCCTAGTTAACTGTCGGCATGTTCGGCAGAAACGTAATCTTTGCCAGTGATAAGATAGCAACTAAACAAAATGTAATTCTTCATCTTTCAGACCACAAACCTATGAATTAGCAGCATGTCGACCTACAATCCGAACTTCGTGCCTCCCGCCCACGTTCCCATGCCTCTGAACGGAAATAATCCAGTGAATGGTGTGCAAGGAAGCGTCGAGCAGCAGCCAGGTTCTCCACCTTATATACCACAGAAGCAGCCACAACAGTTCCAGCAACCACCTCCTGCAGCAGCTTTTCCGGGAGGAGGAGCGCCAGGTAATCTGCCACCGCCGCAGCAGTTCAACAGTGGTATTGCGAACCAGTTCTTGCCGCCCACGTCTGGAGCAGCTACACCTCTGCAGCAACTGCCGCCCAGCACTTTGCCGCCCCATCTGCGTCCGCCCACCGTTAACGGTCCACCCCTTACTAACGGCAGCAATGGGGCGTCCAGTGCGAATTCCTCGCGCACTGCCTCCCCAAGGCCAGTGGGAGCTGCCCCTCAATACGCTCAAGGACCAATCGCCGCAGCGCTGAACAATCCGCCCCTGGCGTCGGGATTGCGTCCTTCGCCCCAACCGGTGAACCAATCTCTGGCCAACTTGACGAGCAATCTGGGAAATCTCAACTTGAACACCACTCGAGCAAATGGAGGTACCAGCGTTGTGCCACAGCCCCAGCAACAGTACCAACCTCTAACACAGAAGGATGGTAGGGGAGTGGCCTCGGCCCAAGCGGGTCCACCGCAGTTTAACGACGCCAACAGTTTATTGGCAGCCGGCGGAGGTGCAGCACCAGTAGTTCCCAATTCTATGGCGACGCCGTTTAGTGGACAAAAACCTCCCAATTTGGTTCCCAATCCGGCCAAAATGTTCGGAAGTGCATCGGTTCCCGGTAGACCAACGCCAACACCAGCGGCCCAACGAATACAATACGGAGTACCCCCTCCGACTAACCCCGAGCAGCAGAGCCAGCAAAACAACAATCTGCAGCAAGCACCGCCGCCACCAAGAGTAGGAGCGGTATGGCCACCGAGCTTAGCAAATGCAGCGGCGCCGGGAGCCCAACCCTTGCTGCCTCCAGCCCAGCAGCCTTTACAGTCGTATCCATACTCCCAGGCTTATCTACCAGCACCACAGCAGCAACCACTACCTCCTCAGTCTGCAGTGCAGGCACCGCCGCCGGGAATGTTCGGAGCCCAACCCACTGGAGCTCCGCTGCAGTATCAGGCACAGGCGCCTCCTCAGGTTTACGGACAACAACCTCAGCAACCACCCCAGACCGGTCCTGGGGGGCCATATGGAAACACTGCTCCACTAAATGTGGCTCAGCAGGGATTTAGCAGACTGTGGGGACAGGATACAATCGACCTGATGCAGAACCGGCATATCTTATCGCCGGCAACGTTGCCTCCGCCAAAAGTGGTACTGCACAACCAGTTCCACGAGTCCATAAACTGTAGCCCAAGCATTATGCGTTGTACGCTGACCAAGATCCCCGAGAGCAACTCTCTGCTGCAGAAGTCGCGCCTGCCTCTGGGCATTGTGATACATCCCTTCCGCGATGTGAATGTAAGAATTTTATTGAACATAATTTGATCTGAAAGATTTACTTGGCAATCTTCCCACAGAGCCTCCCTGTAATTCAGTGCATCAACATTGTGCGTTGCCGGCTTTGCCGCACATACATTAATCCCTTCGTTTACTTCGTGGACAGCAAGATGTGGAAGTGCAATCTGTGCTATCGGGTCAACGAATGTAATTGAAAAGAATTCCCCGCATAACATGGATTTAGTAATCAAAAGTTATTTTTCAAATGCAGTGCCCGATGACTTTCAATTCGATCCGGCCACTAAGACATATGGCGACGTAACCCGAAGGCCCGAGGTACGCTCTAGCACCATAGAGTTTATTGCTCCTTCGGAGTACATGTTGCGACCGCCTCAGCCGGCCATGTACCTGTTTCTTTTTGATGTCTCAATAATCGCGCAGCAGAGTGGCTATCTGGAGGCCGCTTGCGCCGTGCTCAACCGGCACCTAGACGAGATGCCCGGGGACGCAAGAACTCAGGTGGGATTCATCTGCTACGACAGCTTCGTGCACTTCTACAGCATGGCCGAGGGGCTCAACCAGCCGCATGAAATGACGCTGCTGGACATCGACGACCCCTTCCTGCCACGACCTGACAGTTTGCTTGTAAACCTGAAAGAGTGCAAGGAGCTGGTGCGTGATCTGTTAAAGCAGCTGCCGAAGCGATTTGCCCACACCCACGATCCAGGTTCCGCCTTGGGTGCCGCTCTGCAGGTGGCTTTCAAGCTAATGGTTAGTTCAGTTGCTCAAAACAAAAGAGAAGTCTTAATCATTGTGAATGGTTCTGCTTACAGCAAGCATCAGGCGGACGGATAACCGTCTTTCAATCGTGCCTTCCCAACAAGGGACCCGGAGCCTTGGAGCCGCGTGAAGATCCCAACAACCGTTCGGCAAAGGACGTGGCCCACCTTAATCCGGCAACCGACTTTTACAAGCGCTTCGCCCTGGAATGCTCCGGCTATCAGATAGCCTGTGACCTCTTCCTGATGAACCAGCAGTACAGCGACATGGCAACCATCTGTAAGTGACTCCTAATAATGTAAAATCAAACATCCGTTTTGCTTAATTTCTTTGAGTTATCTTAATAGAGCTCCGTAAACTTATTTTATTAAAATTTTCCCAATAGCTGGCATTAGCAAACACAGCGGCGGCTGTGTCCACCACTTCCCGCTCTACCAGAAGACCAAGCCACATATGGTAGAATCGTTCCGGGCGTGCTTCAAGCGCTATCTTACCAGGAAAATCGGATTTGAGGCTGTAATGCGAATCCGCTGCACTCGCGGCCTGCAGGTGCATACATTCCACGGAAACTTCTTTGTGCGCTCCACGGACCTGCTCTCGCTTCCAAACGTGAATCCGGATGCGGGATATGGCATGCAGATCTCCTACGACGAGAGCCTCACGGACGCGAAAACGATTTGCTTCCAAGCTGCGCTGCTCTATACGAACAGCGAAGGAGAGCGTCGAATCCGGGTGCACACCGTTTGCTTGCCGGTGACCGCTTCGCTTCCAGAGGTAATGCACTCAGCAGACACGGAAGCTATCATCGGACTGTTGTCGAAAATGGCCGTTGACCGGTCGGTCGCTTCCAACTTGTCGGACGCCCGCGACGCATTCATTAATGCTACGATCGACGTGTACAATGCCTTCAAGATAGCACAAAATCTGCCATCGGGACAGTCAGGCCAGCTGATAGCACCGCGCAGCCTGGCGTTGCTCCCGCTCTACATATTGGCCCTGCTTAAGCACGTAAGTTTTTTAAAAATTACCTTAGTTAGCACAGCTAAACTCGTTTGTCTACTAGCCCGCTTTCCGTGTGGGAACTAGCACACGACTGGATGATCGGGTCTACGCTATGGATTGCATGAAGACGCTACCGCTGGACCAGCTAATGAAGTACGTGTACCCAGAGCTGTACAAGATCGATGCGTTGATTTACCACGCCCGAAACTCGAACATTAGTTCGAACCAGGAAGACGACGAGGACGAGGACGAACCGTTGCCGGAGCTGCCGCGTCTACAATTGTCCGCGGAACAGTGAGTAACGTTTATATGATTTTTGACTTTCGTTAACAACAATGGATTTACTTCTATAGCTTGGATTCGCGGTCAATATTCCTGATGGATTGCGGCACGCTGATAATGATCTATGTCGGCCTAAATGTGCCGCCTGATGTTTTGGAAGCTGTGCTGGGTATGATCTTTAAATCCAAGCAATTTGTGTTACTTACCTGTTTCTAATTTCAGGAATCAGCTCCACTGCAGAGCTAGGTGACTACATTTACGGATTGCCAAATGTTGTGAGCAACGAGAACGATGTGCTGAAGCGCTTTATATTGCGACTCAACTACGATAAGCCTTACTCGGCGCTGGTGCAGATAATTAGGTAAGTTGGACCATTATCAAAAAGGTGTTAATACCTCGCTAATCATTTTAACTTAAATTAAAGGGACACGAGCACGGCCAAGGGCCAGTTCATCGAGAGATTAACCGACGATCGCAGTGAATCTAGTTTGTCATACTATGAATTTTTGCAACACATTCGGGCTCAGGTTAAATAGTACATAAGCAGAATATCCTACCACTATTGTATGCAACAAAAATACGAGTTTCTTAGAACCTAAAAACTCAGACTCTGGTGACTAGAGGCACGAAGCGAATGCAGGTGAATCTGGCGCGAAACAATGGAGACCAGTACGGGACAGACATACACTTGATTCACCTTAACCCATCCCCTACCCACTCTCTCGGCTTAGATATTTTTAAAGTGCATGTATTTATTTATTTGTTGATTTGTTGCACTAAAAATAAAATTAAATCAATTAAATATCATAGTAAATGCGAGAGAACCAACTTGTCACAACAGATTAAGATATCGTTGCCAGTTCGATTAGGGCAAACATTAGTCAAAAGTTCAGCTAACCAGTCAGTAGAGCACCCAAGGAAGAGGATTGCTGTTATTTATTATAGAAACTTTATGCAGTAAACCAACGAAACTGTTGTACATTATGCTTTAGCGCGATTTTTGTTCGTTCCAACTGCTTCAAACATTCTGCAAACTCTCAGCCCCACAAATTGTTATCGCTTACCCCATTTGTTTGCTGTTTTCAGTAGTATTTATTTTCCGCAATCCAGAGAAACCTATATTTATTTATAAGTGTAAGGAAAGGCGCTTTGTTGCACTGTAGTTAGCGAACTTATTTCAAACGAATGTAAGGAAATAGATTTGGTATTGTGTATTGCATTCATTGGACTGCTAGGCAGTGAATGTCTTAAGCTTAGAAGGAATATTATACTGTATCAATAAAGAGACCCCAGCCCTGTAACTCAGGTGGCGCAGTTGTCGTTCTTTGAGTGGGCTAAATAATCGAAAACCCATATACAAATACTGTACCATACTTTATACACATACGAGTACATCAACATATAAAGCGAAATAAATTTTAATTAAATCATAAGGCGACTGGTTTTATTTTCATATTTGCTAGCACACCTGTTGTTTTGTCACCGAACCCAATATAATTTTGGTGAAGACCAACAATGGCTGAATGATGGCAAATAAAACTCAAAAAATCAGTAAGCAGCATTCACAGCTCTTTTCAAGTAATATTATTTTAACACTTAAGAAAACCCTTTACATAAAGGAGTTGTCAGGACCTAGCCAGAGATTCCTGCAACATATCAACTTTAATAATGGACAAATAATATTTGAAAATCTGGACTTACGGATTAAAGAAGGGGGAGCGTGGTGGATACTTCTTTTTCGGTGGAGGAACCAATATGGGATCCAGCTTATCATCATTTGTTATGTCGAGATTTTTGGGAGTGTGGTGCTGCCAATCTAAAGACTTCTCATCTGGTTGGTAGCCATCAGTCGCGTGCTCAATCTTTACGTGTACCTTCAGATAGTCCTGGAGAAGGAACACCTTGTCGCAGAGCTGGCATTGTATGTGTCCCTCTGTGTTGCCCACATGGGCTTCATGAAATCTTTTGTAGTGCTGGTGCAACTCCAGCGAGGATCGCATCGCGCGCCCGCATAGATCGCATGTTTGGCCAGTGTTCTCCGGCTGCGGAAAGTGGATGGGCAGGTGTTCGTCCAACTTCTCAATGGCATCAAAAGTCTGCTCGCACAACAGACAGGAAAGTTGCACCTCAGGCAACGCCGTTTCCATTATGTATTTATTTCACAGTGCTCCTTGTTTAATTTTATATAAACGTATGACCATATCGTCGTAAGTGAAATGAAACACTATAATATATTTTCAATTTATCAAGTTGTGAACTGTGACGTTACTACTCGCATTCTGATATTCTTCCTAATTCCGTTATTTACACGTCTTTACGAAATCTCCACTCTATTCTATGCTCACTCAAACAAGCCTTTCCTACGACTGAAAGAAATCAAATGTTCTTTTCATTCTTTTCACACTTATTTTCATTATCAATAGAGAAAATCCAGAGAGAGAGCGAGAAAATCGAGAGAGAGCAAGAAAATGAGAGAATTGTAACTAAAACGCCAAAGAGCGGAGTGTCAGATCGGTGTATCGCGTTTAGCCTTTTTCAGCTATAACATAAATTAACTATTGTGCGATGTGAGAAGTACGGCAGATAATGCTCAGCGCTGGCTCGACAAGTTCTCGAAAAAGGGCTCGATTTAATACAACAATCACCGTTTTTTCGATATTAAATCTGTTCTTTCTTTCCTTTCTAAACATACATTAATATAGTATCCACTTATGCTTGAACTAGGATACTTTCTAGCGAAACAAAATTTACATAGGCTTACAACCAAAACTATGCGATCATATTAGATATCAATTGAAACCGCCTTCCAGTGCTGAAAAGGAGAACGAAGAGAGAACAAATTTTTTTTAGGTATTTTATATGTATGTATATATCATGCATATAAACATACATATGTAATTTTGTAGTTCTACGCTAGCAAAGTGAATTCCTCTTAAAATATGTTTCTTTTTTTTTTTTAATAAAATACTGAATTTTTCAGCAAATATACGCAGATATAAAGGTGTCAATGTATATAGAGAAAGCAATTAAAAAATAAATACATTTTAAAATTTTGTTTTTTCATTTGCTCGTTTTTAAACTGCATATGTATGTATATACATATGCACATAGGATTTCACATATATGATTTCACAGCGGTAGAGTGGAAAGATGTATGTATGCCTGACTAATTTTTTAATTAATTCGGGATACTGATATAAACTTAGCACCAGACGAACATAAAAGCTAGCAAGCAAGTACCAAACGAAATTTTTGTAGGTCCTAAGCTCAGTTTTCTGATAACGTTTGCATTGTATTGCTCAGCGTAGAAACGGAAAATAAAAAGCTTGCTAAGGCATTATGTTCTCTTATTACTATTATTATATATTATTATTTTAGGTTTTTAAAAAATTGAATTTGAATAATATGTTATTTAATTTTCAAAACATAAAAAAGCTTAGCAAGCGGATTATGACTTGTATAAAATATTTTAAAGAGCAATAAAGTGTCTTTTGTTCTGCAAGTACAATTATTAACAAAATATATTAAAAATTTCTGTTTTGAACTTTAATGATAATTAAAAGATAATAAATGCAGCATTACGAAAAAAATATTTAAAAAACAAGGAATAGTGAAAAGTAATGGTGAATTCATCCCAATTCTTTTTTATTTCTGAAGGCTAGGAGCCTGACCTTCTGAGAAAATTATTATATGTTCAGTTG
This sequence comes from Drosophila yakuba, assembly GCF_016746365.2. Lineage (NCBI taxonomy): Eukaryota > Metazoa > Arthropoda > Insecta > Diptera > Drosophilidae > Drosophila > Drosophila yakuba. Next base: position 18,557,035 of record NC_052527.2, on the reverse strand, counting down.
ATGGAAAACTCATTTGTACATATGTTAAATGTCTTTGCTCTTAAAGGAACTATCAGTAACATAGCGGGCGGTCTACTTTCCACTTTATTATTCTGTGTTACTTGAGAACACCCCCGGCGAAGTGCCTCAATTTTGAATGGTCTGAAGGAACCTTAGGGTAAAAAATCACTCTTTTTTGGTTTTGCTTATCCGTTTCTTTATTTCCATTTTGTATACAAAACATACAACATAAACGGGAAAATTTAAGCGCTCGAGTGCTTGAAATTCATTGCAATGCTCAGCGTTTTTATTTTGTTTATTATGACAAAAAGTTTACGGCTATGCCTTTGGGATTTCGATGTCGAGATCCAAAGTGCTGAGGCCACAGAATAGATCGCTTGCGATACCGATATGTATCCGTTATATTATACGTACATTGTACATACTCAGAAGCTCCATTAAACGAAGTAATATTTTCCATTACAGATAACAAGACTAATGCAGTCGGTCGTTCAGCAAGGCTGACACAGCCGCTTGGGGCCACATTGGCTAGCTTATAAGCTATTGCCTATAGTATTTGATACTCCACGTTGCTTAAAATTCAGCCCAGTTCTCCCTATAAGTATGCATCGCAGTCCAGCCATAGATCCCTAAAAAACAGTCGAGAAATCAGAGAGGATGTATGATGATGATGAAAACTATCTGAACATACGGATTGAAGAAGGGCGAACGGAGTGGGTACGTTCGCTTAGACGTTATCGTAAAACCCGATTCCAACTGCTCGGTTTGCTGACGTGGCGCAACCAAATACTTGTCCGCCCGCTCGCTGGCCGGTTGATACTTGGCTGCCGCTACAGCGTTGAATATTCTTGTGCTCCATATCTCCTTTTTCGGGGTCTCGTCCGGCGAAGACTTTGGGGAGACAGGAGTCTCCGGGGACGCAGGCGAATCTACAGATATTTGAGATTCGGGATTGGCAGTAGTCCTGCTCGGGAAAACCATCCCGTGTTTGACTTTCATGTGCATCAGGAGGAAGGTCCGCCGTTTGTAACGTTTCTTGCATGTGCAGCACTTGTACTGCTTCGGCACATCCTTCTCTATCCGATTTGCAAGCGGATCTTTCCCTCCGTGGAAGTGTCTCTCATGGTAACTCAGCGACTGGCGGGTGCTCAACAGCTTTCCGCACCAAGCGCACTCAAAGTGACCGCGATTGAAAGCAGGGGGTTTTGCTTTGGGGGGTTTGGATATGATCGGCACCGACGATCGGGACTTCCCGGCACCAGCATCCTGAATCGGATCTTGTGCCTGAGATGGGGGATTTACCAAGACCGGTGGTTCCTCCACAGATCTGGGCATTGTTTTTGGCACACATGACTTTTGCACTTCAAGCGGAGTATGTTGCTTACAGGGTATGGCGCTGAGCATTGGTTGAACAGGAAACTCCAGAGAGTGCGGTGACATGGAAATTTTCTGGGGCAGTTCGATAGGCCGGTGTCCAGAAAATTGCAATGGTGGCTCATAACCCGTGTGTTGAACAGTTAAGTGCATGTGTGGTGGCTGAATCAGATTCTGCCCTAGTGGTTCGAGAGGCGGTGAGTAAAGATCCAGGGGTGGCTGACTGCCAAACTCCATAGGAATACTATAGTGGTGATGACAATCAATGGCCCCTTGATCGATGGAATGGATTAAGAGCTGATCTTTTGGATGCACGAACGGCTGATTCATGGGCTCAACAAAGGGTACCATCAACTGCGGAGGTTCCTGCTCCTGCACACGCCCTATATTCCAGGAGTGAATTTCCGCTGCATGCTGGGTGAGGTGCTCCTTGAAGGATTCAATGTCATTGAAGGGCTGTTTGCAGAGGTAACACGGAACACAGAGCACGGTTCCTTCGGGAACATTTATATGTTCATTGCGAGCCAGAACCTCCTTGACCAGCGGCATATCCATGGGATCAGTGGGTGAAAAAGGTGGGGAAGGTATGCCGGACGGAAGTTGCGGGTACATCCTGGCGGGATGGCCAAAGGCTTCCGTTTTGCGATGGTTGTGATGATGATTCATGTGCTCCGTCTCTATGATCTCTACATCGCTATTACTATCTGCGGACATGGCTTTCTTCGATTGGTGGAATTATAAACAACTGTGTGTACGGTAGCTTTCAAGTTAAACTCACTACGGGAACGGCAATGCTTCTTTACAGTTAGACTCGATCTACATGCATATATGTGTATGTATGTATGTAAATACAACGCTCAAAAGCCCAGCACACAACTGCGCAGCTCGACGTCTCGCTGCGGACTGAAAAAAGAAAAGGCGATCACATTCTATTTATACGACTTCCTTTTGCTGCTCGTTTGCTTAGAAGTACGTTTAAGAATCACAGCTGAAATACAGCACGACTTACTTGAGATAAGGGTGAACAAAAAGGCGTTTAATTTTTGCATCATCTTATGCCAATCATTCCAGTCCAGTCCCTTCAACTGAACTGCTTACAATAGTTTACTGATAAGCCTTTATCATTTGCTAAAATGTCTCGGTTGTATAGAGGAGCAATGTCATAAGTGTGTACCCTTTTGTGATGCCTACCATGCCTTGTGGGAACGCAGGTATAAAAGGACACCCAGAGATAAGAATGTATGTATATGTATGTATGTATGTATGTATGTATGTATGTATTTACGTCACAAATTTACTCCTTATTCGATAATTTAGGACTTCAAAGGTTGAAAAATTGCTTGTCCGACTTTATTTTTAATCGAACATTTTGATTTTAAAACCACATATAATTTGTCGTGTTTATTAATGTCTCTCGGGTTCATACCTGGCTTACATGAAGATCGCTTTAGTCCATAAAAACACGCATGAACGTGCTCAAACTGTACTGTACCTAAGGATACACATGTTTTGTTATTTGTTCGTCCGCTCGGAAAGTACTTTACCCTTCCCGTTTATTTAAACGTTTGGTTACTCATACCAACTAATTATAATGTTATTTCTTCCAACTATTGACAATTTACAATCATGAGTCAAAATCCCTGAGTTTCACAGCCTCATTAATTAGGCCGGATAATTGCTAATAGATCCAACTAGCTTAATATATCAAAGATCTGATACCACATGGCTACATATGTCGACTCAGATAGTCACCAAGTCTCCTTCAAAGATGCTTCATACCTTTTATCATATTTTTGAGGGGCTTTTTCAGGCGTAAAGAACAATACGATCTGTAATTTTTACTGTATTACATAATAAAAACTAAAGAAGATATGGTACAGAATTGAAAGAAATGAATACAACTTTGAAGTAATCACTAATTTTAAGACTGAACAAATAACTTAAAGGGGGACTGAAACTACAAATCTAGAAACCTTTTTTAAACAAAATTTGTTTGTATTTTTATTGAAACTCGATTAATGTAAGGTGGACAATACCTTCTGCATGGAATAAACTAAATTTTAGCAATTTTCACACAGGACTACACCATCAAGATTGTTGTACAGTTTTCAAAAAGTAAAAATTTTTGCTTGGATTTATTTCCATCACATTTCACCATGAATTCTTAATTTGATTAAGTTTGCGTGATTGTGCAAACTACTCCATGACTTTTTATAGCATTACCGCTGTAGTATTAATGGAATTTTTGCAAAACATTCATGTCTAGTATTAGGTGTTTTTTTGTTTTTCACCTTTAAAAAGGCACACTCTTATGAAATGCGAAGCACTTTATTTCAAATAAATTTCTTATCAGTTGAATTTATTAAAGCATTCCTAATTCCCGACAATAGGAAAATTTACTTCGTCAAGCCGAACCTTACTTACCATTAAAATTAATAGATAATTAAATTTAAGCATGTTTCATGTTCATAATTTCTTTATTTACATAATAGTATAACCGATGTTTCTTAAAGTACGAGGCAAAGAACATTTGCATACGCTCCTAAGCAAGTTAGAGATGTCCTTGTCGATTTAAACGGCTAAAACTAACGTATAGGGGGGCAGATTTAGTTTTAAAAAGTTTAAATTCCATTAAAATATTTAATTCTATTATAATGGTCTCTGCGAGGGTACACAATTCAAAATTTTTGGTTGCCTATATGAACCCTCTTATCAACATTATTTAGATTCATTTCTAGAAGTCAATTAGAGGTCATTAAAATCTATTAAAAATGACTATATAATATTAATTGGTGTAGAGATCTTTCCGCAGTTGTTTAGGTGTTGCATATTTATTTTCTATTTTTAACCTATTTGAGATATTTCCTTGTTGATAAAGAATCGATATATTCGACTTTCATATACCTGTTTATCATTAAAAGGGAGTGTAAAAGAGATGGAGACACGTAAGAATGAAATTATATATATAAAAGACATATTTTATGGTATGTCTCTATAGGGGTTTGTTATATTTTTACGGGATGCTACGTCCACTAAAATGTTAAAACATATATTCAATATTTATAATTGTGGGTATGCCAATTTTTGTGGATCGTGGGCGTGCATTGCAAAAATTTGATAAGCACAGATGACACTGGAATCTCCACGTTTAATATGAACATTTTAGCCCTTTCGAACGACGGACGGCCAGTAATTTTACAATAGTTTAATATCAACTCGCAGCAATTTGAGTCCATCGGCTAAGAGAGTTTCGAGAAACTCATAACTAAGCACCTCATACACTTCACTTTATGTGGCAATGTGGGAAGGGTGTTCCACTAGAAACCGCAATTATAAAAGAATAAATAACGTTTGTTCTTGAATACAAATTAATTTTTCCTTGGCAGTAACTAACTAACCTTTTCTAAGTGTTCAGACGAATACGAATATACTTAAAGACTTAAAATTTTGGGCTCCGTTCATATCTTGTAAATGAATCGAGAGTGTTAAATTTATATTTAGAATTTTGTTTTCTAAGGCGATATGGGTGCAGTGCTCAAAAACATGTAATCTAAGTCCACACCACATGAGTCAGCCACTTGAGATCGTTCCCCGCCTCCTAAAATTAGTCCCTTAGTGGGAGACCTCGATAAGGCGGGGACTATTTAGGCCATTTACTTTAAGATGCGATTCTCACGGCACCTACTTAAACCGAATATATTTCTAAATAAAATCAGTTTCTTACAAAAACTCAATGAGAAAAGTCTTATTATTTTGACTCTCTTTCACTAAGAATAACGAAATTATAAGCAGTGACTATCAGTCACTGAAGTCCAAGTCTGTTATTTTATTTAGTTTGAGGAATCCAGATGGTAGTGCACCACTTGATTTAATTTTAAATTGAGAGGGAACGGAGTACATATTTATACCCGTTACTTGTAGAGTAAAAGGGTATACTAGATTCGTTGAAAAGTATGTAACAGGCAGAAGGAAGCGTTTCCGACCATATAAATATATTCTTGATCAGGATCAATAGCCGAGTCGATTTGGCCATGTCCGTCTGTCCGTCCGTCTGTCTGTCCGTATAAACGTCGAGATCTCAGGAACTACAAAAGCTAGAAAGTGAGATTAGGCATACAGACTCCAGGGATATAGACGCAGCGCAAGTTTGTCGAATCATGCTGCCACGCCCACTCTAACGCCCACAAACCGCACAAAGCTGCCACGCCCACACTTTTGAAAAATGTTGTAATATTTTTTCATTTTTGTATTGGTGTTGTAAATTTCTATCGATTTGCCAAAAAACTTTTTTCCACGCCCACCCTAACGCCCACAAACCGCCCAAAGCTGCCACGCCCACACTTTTGAAAAATGTTGTAATATTTTTTCATTTTTGTATTGGTGTTGTAAATTTCTATCGATTTGCCAAAAAACTTTTTGCCACGCCCACCCTAACGCCCACAAACCGCCCAAAGCTGCCACGCCCACACTTTTAAAAAATGTTTTAATATTTTTTCATTTTTGAATTAGTCTTGTAAATTTCTATCGATTTGCCAAAAAACTTTTTGCCACGCCCACTCTAACGCCACCAAACCGCCAAAAACTGTCAGTGTAGAAGACCTCCTTCGCACTATCACTAGCTGAGTAACGGGTATCAGATAGTCGGGGAACTCGACTATAGCGTTCTCTCTTGTTTTTATTTGTAATTCCTGGTCATAACAAGATATTCTGCTAAAAAATATGCAAAGACTGAGTATAGACTCTTTATTTCTAAATGAAAAAATATTATAAATATTTTATAAAGCTTTAATCAAATGTTTAGGCTAGGTTTTCTATCCTTATAAAAATTATTATTAAGCCGCCACAATATACATATATACAGCTTTTCTCACAATATATATACATATACCTTAAAAACATTCTAAATAATCGTCTGGTTTCATAGCATATTTTATTGCGTTTTTTTTTTTAAATATTTGTCGCTCTGTGAATTTATTTAAGCTTTCATGATCAGGCGAAAGATTGAGCTTATAACCAATCCAATGTTGGCAGATCTTCGAGACTACCATTAATGAGATAATGAATCCAAGTCTCATATATTTGGATCCTTTGATTTTAGCTAAAAAATTTGATACGAGATTTACAAATTATATAATTTAGTATTAAAAGTATTTGTTTAATCGCCTAATTTTGATATAAAAGTACTATCTTGGTTTGCCAGCTTAAATCCGACATCACAGTGTTAGCGACCTACCGATGAAAAGACAAATATCAAGTGTGTGCCATTTACGCTTTTAATAGACATATTTATATTCGGCGAATAAAGCACTTTGATGGCATCAATTAAGGAACGTGTTCAAGCTTTTGCAAGCTTGTTTATTCGTTGTTTAGAACGCTACAATTTGAAGTGACTAGCTAGTAATGTGACATTGAATTTTGTGATAAATTTAGTACAATCGCTTGTAGGTCGTCAGTAAAACGAACTAAATACTAAGCCTATTCCTTAGAGACAGGTTTGCAGGCGATCATGTACACTGGAAAAAGTCCCTTGGGAAAGTTTTGTTGTTTGACCTTGCGCACAATGCGAAATCCGGCTTCCTTTAGGAAGTGTTCATAGCTATCCAGAGGCCTGGTAACGGAGGAGTCCTCCTTGTCCTCCACCGCCTTCTTCGAGCTGCTCACGTTTTCCTTCAGACAAAAGAAGGCTCCGGGCGCCAGTCCCTGCTTGATGCGACGAAAGAACGAGACCAGGTCGCGGTCTGTGAGATGACCCAGCACCCATTGGCTCCAAACGAGGTCATACTGCTGCGAAGGCGTGAACTTTTGCAATCCGACGTTGTAGATGTGGCCCACCTTTCCACGGCTCACGTCTTCCGAGGTGCAGTACTCCCGTGCTTTCTCGGCAAAGGCAGGATCCTGCTCGACGAGATCCACGCAGCTGAAACGTGGGATCAGGAGATTCCGAGTCACCCGACCGATGCCAGCTCCGCAGTCGAGGGCCAACCTGTTGCCCGGCACGCGGATCTCGCGCAAGAACACATTCGATCCCTGTATATCGATGGCGCTGATGTAGCCCAGGCCGCCAAGCATCCCGTTGACAGTAGCCGGAATCTCCGACCAGTACTTCTGAGCTTTATTGTAAAACTCGGGCTCCGGTGCTGCAACTTTGGAAGCACTATCGCTGGAAGAAGGGGTTGCTGTCTGGGCATCGGAGCTTGCGGCTATACTGCTGTCTTCCTCCTGCTTCACCAGCTCCTGGACGTTGTCTGTGGTCTCGTCCATCATCTGTAACTTGTCTGAAAGCTCGGCTTCTAATGTAGTCGTCATTTTCGTCAGGATTTTGAAGGCCGCATGCTTTGTTTTGTTTTAGTGAGATAGCCAGGGCTCCTAAGCACGGCGGGCCATTTGGGTTTTACGAAAGAGTGGCAACCCTCCCCAAATCAGCTGTTTAGCAAGCGACAAAATTATCGTTTTGTTTATGTTACTTATATTTTTTGTTTAATTTGTTCATTGTCCGGACAAAATGACTCTCGATTTGGATGCGACTAAGAAAGATGACAAGTTGCTGATCACTACCATACAGCAGGAGTATAAAATTCTGGCCGAATAGTGAGTTTTCAGAGTACACATGTAGATTTCTAGGTGGTGTAAAACTAAACAAATTTCATTTTTTATGTTTTAGCAAAATGATTGAGTCTGAGAAGTTAAGTGGCATATATGTGATACCCAGTTATGTTAACTCCTTGCGTTAGTCTACCCACATAAATCCTGTATGCATTCTTTCGCTAATTTAACGTTTTTTATAGAGTGGTTCGGAGTCTTCTTTGGGCGACAGGGCTTGTATATGGAAAGTGTTTTTCGGTTCACAATTTTGCTCCCAGATCGTTTTCCCGACGACAAAAGCCTTCCGGTGAGTAGGATCGACAATAGAGCAAGTGGATATAACTTTACAAGTCCCTCTTAGACCATAATATTCCAGCAAGATGTGATTCATCCCCATGTGTGTCCGTACACCCACAGTTTGGACGTGAGTCACGCCTTCCCGGAGTGGCGCTGTGGAGAGGATCATCTTTGGCAGCTTTTAAAGTACCTGCAAGCCATTTTCTCCGATCCCTTGGACAGTATTCGGGGCATTGAAGTAGATAAACTCAAAAACAGCGAGGCTGCAGAGCTGCTGATTACGAACAAGGAGGAGTATATGGCTCGCGTACAGAAAAATATCAAGGAGAGCAAGGACCACATATTCGACACCCCGCCCACTGAAGATCCGCACTATATAGTATTCGAGAAGTTTCAGCAGGACGTGCACGGGCCCGTTCTGGAGCGCATCAAGGCAGGGAGAAGCAAGCAAACGGAGCCTTCGGTGCAACAGGCAAATGGTGGACATGCAACTGGTCTATCATGGGTGAAGGAGGGCGAGTTTAAGCCCCTTAGCATTGAGTAAAAGCAATATACATATACTCTGTAAGTTATAACCTATCGTTGTCTCAATTTTAATCGATTAAAGTTATACAATTACTTACACTCCTCGTTCATGGGAAACCGCTGAGTGTTGCAAACCCACTCGTTCTGCAGCTCCAATCGTTCTCCGTTCCATCGGAAATGGGTGGGGGAAGCCTCGCCAGCCGGGAACTCAAAGTGCTGGCTGAGCTCTATGGCTAGTTTAGAGCGGACTAGGCCTATTCCGCCCACCTGTGGCGTCGCTGGATGATAGACCCTTCCGGTTCGCGGATCCATGTACAGTTTGTGGGGTTCGTAAGGCAGGGTTAGGACCTGCCCCGAGTGCGCATAGCTGAGCACCTCCTTGTCGTCCTTCCTTAGTTGTTCGGTAAACACAACAGGCGTGTCATCACATCTAATAAAATTCCTTTCACGGCCACAGAGGGAAATGTATGGAAATTCGCTTTCATATCTATTTGTTTTGTTCAGCCGCAGGCGGTTGAAAAAGAACTTGAGGAAATCTTTCTCCTTAAAGCAGCTGGTGAAGTTTTTCATCTTTGCATCGTCCAAAAAAAGCTGCAAAAAATGTTATGCGAATTCAGACACAGATTTAGAGGTGAAAGACTCACCATTCCCTCATGATCGATGAAGTAAAAGTATTCACGTATTTTTGGCTCCGGAGATTGGCCTTGGTTATACTGTACGTAACGACAAGATGTGCTTGGAGGTCTAACGAATTTCAGGTTTATAAAAGATCTAGAACGTAGTATAAACATTGTTTTCAAATCTAAGTTTTTGGGCTTTCTCATAAGCAACAAAAACAGCTGATTTTTGTTTACTACATATGTAGGTAATTGTTCAATTAAATTTTCTCATTATCGATTCGAAGTTTTTGGGGTTGCTGATTTATCACAAACTATGAATATGTTTACGAGTATTTTTTCTTCATTTGCATATTTTGGCGTCGTGGAAAAGTTACCAATCATATACAAAATGAAAAACGAAAAACACCTAATTTAAAAAAAAACTATGTGGCTGTCTATTGAAAACGAATTTCGGTCAAAAAGCTCGTGTTTGGTTTAAAGGAGCGAAATGAAAATCACTGAAAAGTATGCAAACTTTTTAGTTGACGGCACATTCGTTAAAAGTTTAAACAACATTTTGATTTTATTAATAGGTACATAAATCTGTAAATAAATTGTAAATAAATTTGAGTACAAGAATTATTTTTCGAAACATTACATTAAAATATGAATACATACATTTTTAAAGGTAACCTTAAATTTGTTCTGATAATGTATAAAACAATACTAAAAACATTCTATTTATTGAAGAGTAATAGTTTTCGTCAAGACAAGATAGTTTGTATAGAGTGGTATATGGTGTTAATAATAGATAACTTGAAGGTCGCTGCGATGAGGGTGTTACTTCACTTTTAACGTTCCAATATAGAGTAGTGTCGAATTTGGACTTTGATATATTTATTCTTTGAAATTTAATTAACTTAGTTTTTGCTTATCGCAGTATTTGTATTTTTGTTCTTAATAAAAACAAATTTGTATTCCATGGCTCTGACTTTTTATTGTCTTGCACCGCAGAAATTTTGTTGACCGAAACCTTGACAAATTAATACATTCGCATGCTTAAATCATAAATCGGAGCAGCTAAATCAAACTAAAATGGTATCATTGTCTGCATGAGCAAGTTGAAGTACCAAAATAAGCGGCACGTGTATGATACTGTCTGGCTTTGTCAAAGCAGCGACAACCGAATACTCTGCTTTAAGTAAACCAATAACAAACTTGCATCGAACTGTAGGCCCCATAGAAGATTGCAATCCCCATTGAGGCAGGGTATGTATTAAAGTTTAATTCCCCGCCTATGAACTGATAAGATATGGTGTGTCCAGTAATTAGAAATGACTGGCTGGTTTTGCACCATTGGCCTGATAGATTATGAAAGATTTCCATTCAGACGGAGGCGTGGCCCTCTTATCTGCTCACCAATACGCTAAACGTGTGTGGAATCTTTTTTAGAGGTGGTAGTTAACCCAATAGGTTGCTGATTTCTTCAATCTTATCTCCAAGCTGCAGCTTTAGTGATTTTCATTCTTCTCTAGAAGCAAAGTGTATTGAAATGAGGAGTCTTAGTTGTCTTAGTTTAAATCATTTAATCAGCATAAAATAGTCGATTAAAATTCCAAGTAACACACTTTATACCCTACACTCCCCCAGTACAGCATTATCTGGCATACATTTTTATCTGTATTGTATCTGCCGACGCTCGTATACAACATCATTCTTGTTGGGCACTCTTTGGGTCTTTCGGTCTGGCGATAAGACTGCCCAGGTTTGTTATGGCCACAATCGCGCGTGCCGCAATATAAAAATATAAATCTCAAAGCCACCGATATAAACATGTCTACCTACATATGCATATCGTATACATTTCAATTTCAATTTTTTAGCAAGGGAGCGCGAGAATCTGCTCAGTGAGTCAATACTGGCGATAACAGGGAGCGTATTAGTACTCTCTCGTATCAGCGCCAGATCTGGACAGCCACTTGGAGTCGTACGATTCTTCCGACTCGTAGACCCACCGGCTGTTCATATAAGAAGCTAAACGCGTCCGATCCCGATCCCGATTCCGATCCCGACGTCCAGAGCATTCGAATTCTCTGCACAACACAACACAACACAACACAAGCTCATAATGTTCTGAAAGTTTCCACGAGCATAATAGATCTATATCAAGGGTGTTTTTTTTCAATTTCCTATGCCTGGCAATTGATGGAACGAGGGGAGAGGTAGAAAGGATGTTTTTGCAAGGATTAAGGACATTAAAGGTAAAAAGGGATCTTGGGGAATAGGCGTTATTCATAAAGTTCATTCGTTTTCAGTAGGCTATTTCCATTCGATTATTCGTCAGTAAGATTTCAAATTTTAAACGTTTCGAATTATCTTTTGGCCGCTATTTATAAATTACTGCTCTTTTAAATTTATATCTATGGTTCGAAAAGTCAAGTAAGTCTATAAAATGTGGTGGAGTTTTCGGGTTTTCGGGAGCTGTGCCATTTTGGGGCTGGGAGCACAGCTGTTCCTCTCCACCCTTTCCTCTCTCCGGCTTCCAATGTCAAAAGAAAGTTCTCTCGTGCGACCGGCATACGGCGACGAAAACAGCTTTGCGCTAGGCCAAAGTGCGATGATGTTCCAGTCACTGTACTGGGTACTAATGGGGCATATCCGATCCGAGCTAATCGAGTGACAGCTAGATGAAAGCCTCAGTGATTCTATATTTCAATGTGATATATTAGAAGTGAGGCAAGCAAGGCTACAATGTACGGTTTTTAATACATAATTACTATAATATATATACATACTTATTATATTATAATTTTAACAATTTTAACAATTTTAAAAACTGGTTAAGAGGTAACATACGCTCCATCCGCACATTTCACTCGAGAACAAATCATTGCCGGCAGGGAGCACGCGCAGACCTCGAAACTGCGAGAGGAGCCGCAGAGATTGGGAGCGGGAGCGCCACCGAGAACGTTCCCAGCTGAAACCACCACGACCACTCTCCACGGAACTAGTCGAAACTTTCGAGTTTGTGCGCTCGACCAGTCCGACAGACAGCTTTGAAGTGAACGGTTCGCGAGTTCCTGGGCAGAAAGACGGCATCGGAGAATCAGAGTGCAGCAGAGCAACCGTTTGCGAACTCGTGCTGTTCTACCTACTCTGACCAAAACCATATCAAACCAAACTAAACCAACGCAACCCCAAGCCCAAACCCCAAACAAAAAGAGGCCGCCAAGTTGACAAAGCCTCGAAATACATAGGATACATAGGAACCGTGAATTCGTATGTGCTGAGTTCGGTACATAAGTCAAAGAACCCACGTTGACTCACGACCCGTTTGAAATTATTTTGTAGTGCTGGAGGAGCGATTACCCACTTTGCGGAGCCGCCAGGACCACGAGGATACTTTCGCTATCAATAAGTAAGTCGCCGGTCGGTCGGCGGACCAAGGCCAAGCAGACTGCGTCTATCGAGCAAGTGCATAGCCATTTAATTGCATAATTTGTGCTCAATTTCTTTTTCCACTCGGTTCGGTGGGTTCCTTTCCCCAGCCCTTTCTCTCCGTCGTATCCATTGTAATTTGCCAGCGTCACTCTCTGGCAGACATGTGTTAATTACATTTTATTCTATTCTATTCCATACCATACCATGCCATACCATGCCATACCATACCATACCATACCATGCCGTACCGTACCATACCCCCATGCCCAAACACACTCCCAGTCCCAGAGAGGGAAATGTGGCTGTTTTATTTTCGGACTCATCCTACTTTCTGCCCAATATTTATGACCTTCTTATGGTTTCGCCATTGGGAAAACGTGTTTGTCGCACGGCCAGACCAGCTCACATAGATCCATAATCTATACGTATTGTGCGCGATTACTCGGAAATTATCTATTATGCGCAGTGTGATCAGGGATTGCGATCGCGGGTGACCCGAAATTTAACCAGTTTATGGCACAGTTTGATTGGTTTGATTGCTATTAATTCGCCGGGACCGACACTCCGTCGTCACATATATGGAGAGCTGGACCCGGACTAGTCAATGTCAAAGCTTCGTCTCTATCAGCTTTTCATTTGACGTGATAAGGTCTAGAGTCTAGAGTGGCTGCTCAAGCAAATATAAAGTTTTCAAACGAGTGCAGGATTTGAACCTTTTGCTGGTAAAGAGAAAGTTTTTCAATAGCACAAGAGCCTGGGCTTCATAAATTAATGGCAACTAATAGCATAGATTTAACTTGAGAAAATTGTACTCATGATTCTACTGTACTCCATCTCCTTATCAGTTATTGTTATTAATGTCTATGTTTATAGCTCGCAATGCGGATTATATAACTATAAGTCTGGAACCAAAATTCTCAGTGTCGCTGTTGAACTTAGTGTAAATTAAATCTTCAATCCCTTTTAATAGTCTATGTAGGTAGTACAGAATGCGGATTATATAACTTAACATCTGGAACCAAAATTCTCCTTAAAACTTATTTAATGATATCGTGTTTCAGAATAAAACTAATGAACGGAAGTAGCAAAGTCAATATTTTATCCTCACTTTTTGGCGACAAAATCAATGTACATACGACCCACATTCAAAAGCGACTTTGACCTTAGCAGCTTGTCGTTCAAGATCATACGTTTATAGCACACACAAAATCATAGCACGCACATTTCCCTGTGCAAAAGTTTGTGAACAAAAGCAAAGCGTTCAAGTGATTGGCGCATTCCAGTACTATTACTGGGTAGTTAGTTGGGCTATCATGTTATTATTACATAATCGCTCATTCCGATGTGCAAACACAATCGGGCTTTGGGTGGGTTTCTGGCTGGGTTTTGGTTGGGTTTTGGTATGCCGTGTCAACAACGTTTTCGTGAAATTGCATGAGATTGGCCTGGACTGCGCCTACTTTTGCCCCAGAAAATATGAGGGAACACACCCAGTTAACAAGCCACAGGATAATTGATACCCCGTAAATATTAGCGGAACTACAGCACAAAATTAAGCTTATGCCAAAGGTGCTAAAGTAATCCCAGGAATACCTGCAATAAACCCTGATTTGCATGCGAAAATACGTGTTATTTTCACATCATGCTAAACATTTCTAGTCATACATTCTTTACTTTATTCTGATACAAATGCGCTTTAATTTTCAAACACATTAGGGCCGCCAATGCGCTGGTCTTAAAAAAGCTTAACGTATTATTGAAACGTATATAGATATACATTTTTTATCGCGGATCAATATTTAAATGATATATTGCAAATCCTTTCAATTTCTTACAAAAGCGATAGGAGCAAAGCTTCCGATTATAATTTCCGCTTGCGCCTGAGATTAGATTTGCTGCATATTCAAGATTATTTCTTAACAAATGTGTGCTTTCAATCGATTCACATAGACTTCTCACTCCCCTGAATCTTTTAGACTGATATTATAAAGCCTATCCAGTAAGATAAGGCAACTTATATCGCAAAACTATTCCATATGCTCTATTCTGAAGACTTCGTTTCGAAACCTCGAGCATAGTATAAAAACGTGGGATGCCTGTATCTTGTATCATTAATGGCATCTCAAGGTCTGGCAGTCGAGTGCTTCTTCCGGTTATAAGGTGACATTGGGCTTATCTTCCCAAAAATATTACCAAGGGGTTTTGAGCAAGTTTGTCAGATTTAGTAATTTATAGCACAATCGTGAGGTAATGTGGTGCAAATTAACAGAATTAGCAAACGAAATTGATGTTAACAGAGGGAAATTTAATTAGAGTGAACCAAACTAAAGATTTCCATCACGTCGCGACTATTTATAGACTTCAAACATGGGGGCCCCCAGGAGTTCCATATAAGTGTGCACTCCCACTGGGAATGATAATATTTACTACGGACCGACCTCCGAAGTGTTAATAAAGCGGGCTTATCGTCTGCTCATTATCTGCACCTGTGTCACACATCCAATACATGTGTCAACATTGGTTTTAGAATCTAGATTATCTATGGACTCCTGGAACCCCTGGACCCCAGGAACCCCACTATCGAGGGGGCATGCACTTCACGTGCGGGTGCGCCAACCCACCCATTTAATTGCAACTACGAATAGTAAACACTCCAATAGAGTCGATAGGAGGAGTGTTTTCAAATCGATTTGTGGCAAAAGGATCTCATTTGGATTTTGTTCATTTGACCAGTTCTCGACCAATCTGCTTTAGATTCCTACTCACTTTAAGTAGGTTTCCGTCTGGCATAGAAAGTGGACTTTGTCAACAGGTTTTTTTCGAAGCACAGACGAGCCCCCACCGAGGTCTACGGACTAGAGAGTACTCACTGTTTGAGTCCGATTTGGATCCGGAATCTGAATTGCGAAGCCGGTCTCTGACGAACCCTTACACCACTAAGCGTCTCCGTATGTCCATCAGTCTGTTTCATCGCTGACGGTGACTACAAACCCCATTTGAATCGCTGATAATGAGCAAATCAACCTAAAAGCTAACAGACATAAAAATAAATAAAATATTTTATGGCATGTGCGGCACAAGCAACTGACAACCAACGGACTGTGAATACTCTCACCCGAAATACATACGTACCTTAAATTATGTGCTCTATAGTATGTGCTTAGTTCGAGATTGGGATTTACTCAGTATAAACTGACACTATGACACTCAGACACTTCAACAAAAGCTTTATACAATATGGAGAGCTAAGAAAACGCTTACATATTTCTAATATTTACATGTGTATATACTGATGAATTAAGTTGTGTATATGGTTATTAATCTATGTGTTAATCTATGTGTCTTTTATTCCCCGACCACTGTTGATCCAAGCAGTTAGAGCCACTGAAAATATCTTACTTCAAGTGCAAAAACGTGCTGCAGCAGTAACTAATATTTGTTGATCTATTACTAAGCTAGCTAATGTAATGATTGAAAAATACGCAGTTTCAATACTTCAATTAGTGGAACTTTTCGGAGCTTAAAAGCAAAACCCAAAGGAAAACAGAAACTGAAAAACTGGCATTTGATTGTACAAGTTTCTCGTGCATTTTAAAACTCGCTTTGAATTTTGATCACGTGAGTCAACTCATATTAATGAGCAGACCGATTGTTTTGTTAAGTGGAATAAAACCAAAGTAGCAAGCGATGGACTTTGGTCAGCAGATTATAATTGTACTTAGGCCAACAGATGAGGTCGGAATTCTAGAAACCCATAAACCGATCTCATTTATGCAACCACTCTTTACTCTCAAACTAAGTCAAAAATAAAACACTGTACACTACATTTTTTTAAAGTAATTAGTCGTTGTAACCCGCTGTGTTCTCAGATTTCCAATTGCAACAACTTCAAAACGAGACCTTCTAGATCCGCTTGTTTGTTTGTTTTACGAAAGTAATGTCGATAACCTTAAGGCATTTGGCAATCGAGCTTTCGAAATAAACAAATAATTAACGCGTTAAATGCAATCTTTCGATTGTAAAGCATTCATTATTATTATTCATTATTTTCCCCCTTCATCGCCTCTTATTAAACCCAAATATTGGCGTGGATAATTTGAGGTGGTTAAACCGATTGTTGCTACTGTTAAAAAGTTCTTTTATTTCAAATTCAGGTTTCAGTGTTACAGTTAATAAAATTACAATACGTTTATAAACTAAGACTCCACATACTGAGATACATTTCCAAGAATTGGGGGGATTAAGGGCCTGAATAAAATTTTTAATAACTTTCACTATCTAAGTATGACTGCTTTTTCTTGTAGATACATTTGAGTCCAAGGCGGGATCACTATGTTCATTCCGGCCGCCCAGTCCGCGTACAGGACGCTGCGCAAGACGCAGCCGCGTGTCCGGCTCAACGCCTTATTAAAAAATGGCTATTCCAGCAAGGTGAGTTACTCAGATGGTGTCTATTTAAGCGTGGTAGAAATCCACCCACTTTTTCAGGTGGAATACAAGCCCATCCGGTCGGTGCTGGTGGCTAACCGCGGTGAAATCGCCATCCGAGTGTTCCGTGCCTGCACAGAGTTGGGCATTAAATCGGTTGCGGTCTACTCGGAGCAGGATAAGATGCACATGCACCGGCAGAAGGCCGACGAGTCGTACATAGTGGGCAAGGGTCTGCCACCCGTGGAGGCCTACCTCAACATTCCAGAGTTGATCAGGGTGTGCAAGGAGAACGATGTGGATGCCGTGCATCCCGGCTACGGGTTCCTTTCAGAACGCAGTGACTTCGCCCAGGCGGTAATTGATGCCGGACTGCGTTTCATTGGCCCCTCACCCGAAGTCGTCCAGAAGATGGGTGACAAAGTGGCGGCTCGTGTGGCGGCCATTGAGGCGGGTGTGCCCATTGTGCCCGGCACCGACGGCCCCGTGACCACCAAGGAGGAGGCACTGGAGTTCTGCAAGAAGCACGGCTTGCCCGTAATCTTCAAGGCCGCTTACGGAGGCGGAGGTCGCGGCATGCGCGTCGTTCGCAAAATGGAGGATGTGGAGGAGAGCTTCCAGCGAGCCAGTTCCGAGGCCAAGGCCGCCTTCGGCAATGGAGCGATGTTCATCGAGAAGTTCATCGAGCGACCGCGTCACATTGAGGTTCAACTGCTGGGAGACAAGGCCGGGAATGTGGTGCATCTGTACGAGCGCGACTGCTCTGTGCAGCGTCGCCACCAGAAGGTGGTGGAGATCGCACCAGCGCCGCGCCTGCCCATTGAAATTCGGGACAAGATGACGGAGGCAGCAGTGCGTTTGGCCCGCCATGTGGGCTACGAAAATGCCGGAACCGTGGAGTTCCTGTGCGACGAGTCCGGCAACTTCTATTTCATCGAGGTGAACGCCCGTCTGCAGGTGGAGCACACGGTCACCGAGGAGATAACGGGCATCGATCTGGTGCAGTCGCAGATCCGCGTGGCCGAAGGCATGACCCTGCCCGAGTTGGGGTACACGCAGGACAAGATCGTGCCGCGTGGATATGCCATCCAGTGCCGTGTGACCACCGAGGACCCGGCCAACGACTTCCAGCCCAACACCGGTCGCTTGGAGGTCTTCCGATCCGGCGAGGGTATGGGCATTAGGCTGGACAGTGCGTCCGCCTACGCCGGAGCTATCATTTCTCCATACTACGACTCCCTGCTGGTGAAGGTGATCTCTCACGCCAGCGATCTGCAGAGCTCCGCCTCCAAGATGAACCGTGCCCTCAGGGAATTCCGCATTCGCGGCGTCAAGACCAACATCCCCTTCCTCCTGAACGTGCTGGAAAATCAGAAGTTCCTGCACGGCGTCCTCGACACCTACTTTATCGATGAGCACCCGCAGCTGTTCAAGTTCAAGCCCTCGCTCAATCGTGCCCAGAAGCTGATCAACTACATGGGTGAGGTTCTGGTTAACGGACCCCAGACGCCTCTCGCCACCACTCTGAAGCCTGCCATAGTGTCGCCCCACGTTCCCGAGGTTCCGCTGGGTGAGTTTCACGCCCCTTATCCTCTAGAGGATCCCCACTTAAATGGCATGTGCTTTTCGGGTTCACGCTTGCTTGTGTGGCTACCACTTAAGGCAATCGCCTCTTTCCGAATGTTTCAGGTATCCGGAACAGGCGGTAGCGGGGTCCTCTCACGAAGCATTTTACATCCCGATTAAAATCTATTTTATATAAGAAAGATTTGATTATTACGAGATGTAATAAGTTGTAAACATAATCCAGGATTTTAGTGATTTATGAGTATTTGAAGATTTTAGACTTAATTCATACCCATATCTTTTGTCCAACTTGGTACACTGCTTCGTGTAAGGACCCTAGGGATACTGAATCTATTAAATAGATGTACTATCAATAGAAAGATATATTATACAATCAATTTAATAGATCCCTTATGCACTTGTTTTCAAAAGTAATCAATGAAAAGGCATGTTTGTTCCACGCATCTCCTGTGAAGTGTTCTTTGCTTTTCTGACATGCTTTAATCGAACCTTTATGTTTTTACTCTTTTAACTATAAATTTTTGTTGCATCTGTTATTAATCAACCAATTCCGAATCGAAACCGCGTTCGCAATCGAATCGGCATTTGCAAAACACCAAACCAATATCACACACCTATGTCTGCACCGACACCAATCAACAACGATTCAAAATCGCACAACACACCAAACCCACGACCACGACCACGCCCACTCCGCCTCTTCCACATGCGGTACGCTCCCATGATCGATCTCATATCCAACGAATCGTAGATCTGTCCCCGGAAGCTATAGAACGCGAAGAACGTGGCGAGGCAAAAGGTATGTTTACTTATTTATCCCGAAATCACCCAGGACATTTGTACATACGAGCATCTATCATGTCGGTTTATGTCGAAAGGGTATCCAAAGGTGCTCCTAACTCTTTATGATAAATTAGAGCAATAGTTTATACACAATTAAGCTCCAATAACTCAAACCAGATACAAAACACTCTTTGCGAACACCGAGCTATAGACATATTAATATACATATAATACACTGCTGTGATTTGGTGTTTCAGTGTGATTGCATTTATCGTCATTTTTGGGTTTAAGCTAATTTTATTCATAACAGGAAATCAATTGTATTTTTTCATTTTTTTAAGTATGCAGCTTTGGTTTTGGCAGCTTTGGATGTTCAGCTTTTATGTATTAAATTGGTTTTAATGTTGTAAAAGTAGATGTCCCATATTTAATGATATATTCCCGTAAAAATATTCGCCTATTTAAACCTTATAAGCTGGAATATATCGTCTTGCCTAAAACAACATACTGATATGATTTTATGGTGTATGCAGTTACGGAACCACCAAAGGGACTTCGGGAGGTTCTAGTGTGCGAAGGTCCGGAGGCCTTTGCCAAGGAGGTGCGCAACCGAAAGGAATTGCTGCTCATGGACACCACTTTCCGCGATGCCCACCAGTCGCTGCTGGCCACCCGCGTCCGTTCCCACGATCTGCTGAAGATCTCCCCCTACGTGGCGCACAAGTTCAACAATCTGTATTCGCTGGAGAACTGGGGCGGAGCCACCTTCGACGTGGCCCTTCGCTTCCTGCACGAGTGCCCGTGGGAGCGCCTGGAGGAGATGCGCAAGCGCATCCCAAACATTCCCTTCCAGATGCTGCTGCGCGGAGCGAATGCCGTCGGCTATACCAGCTATCCGGACAACGTGGTCTACAAGTTCTGTGAGCTGGCTGTCCAGACCGGTATGGACATCTTCAGGGTGTTCGACTCGCTCAACTACCTGCCCAATCTGATCCTCGGCATGGAAGCCGCCGGCAAGGCGGGCGGCGTGGTGGAGGCGGCCATCTCCTATACCGGAGACGTCAGCGATCCCAAGCGCACCAAGTACGACCTGAAGTACTACACTAACCTGGCTGACGAGCTGGTCAAGGCGGGCACCCACGTGCTTTGCATCAAGGACATGGCTGGTCTGCTCAAGCCCGAAGCCGCCAGGTGAGTCTGAAGGGGAGTTCCGTTAATCCTGTTGTATACTATTTCGTTTCCATCCCTTTAAAGGCTTCTGATCACCGCCATTCGCGACAAGCACCCCGACATCCCAATTCATATCCACACCCACGACACCTCTGGAGCGGGAGTGGCCTCCATGCTGGCATGCGCCAATGCCGGTGCTGATGTGGTGGACGTGGCCGTCGACTCGATGAGCGGCATGACCTCCCAGCCAAGCATGGGAGCCGTAGTGGCCTCCCTGCAAGGCACTCCGCTGGACACAAACTTGGATCTGCGCACGGTATCGGAGTACTCCGCCTACTGGGAGCAGACCCGCACCCTGTACGCTCCTTTCGAGTGCACCACCACAATGCGGTCGGGCAACGCCGATGTCTATCTCAACGAGATACCTGGCGGTCAATACACCAACCTGCAGTTCCAGGCCTTCTCGCTGGGTCTGGGCGACTTCTTTGAGGACGTAAAGAAGGCCTACCGTGAGGCCAACCTGCTGCTGGGCGACATTATCAAGGTGACGCCCTCGTCAAAGGTGGTAGGTGATCTGGCCCAGTTTATGGTGCAGAACAACCTGACCGCCGACCAAGTGCTGGAGCGAGCAGAGGAGCTGTCGTTCCCCAAGTCGGTGGTGGAGTACTTGCAGGGCTCTATTGGCATCCCGCATGGTGGATTCCCTGAGCCCCTGCGTTCACGAGTCCTTAAGGACATGCCCCGCATCGAGGGACGTCCGGGAGCCGAGTTGAAGGACTTGGACTTTGACAAGTTAAAGAAGGAACTGCAGGAATCTCACTCGTGCGTCACCAACCGGGACGTCATGTCAGCTGCCCTCTACCCGCAGGTGACAAATGATTTCCTGAACTTCCGCGAAAAGTATGGACCCGTCGACAAGCTGGACACTCGAATCTTCCTCACTGGTCCCAAGGTGGGCGAGGAGTTCGACGTACCTCTGGAGCGCGGGAAGACGCTGAGCGTGAAAGCTCTGGCTGTATCCGCCGATCTCAAGCCCAACGGTATCCGCGAGGTATTCTTTGAGTTGAATGGCCAGCTGCGCGCGGTCCACATTCTGGACAAGGAAGCCGTCAAGGTAGGTTCAGTCATCAGTCATCTGTAGGTAATGAACTTCATAACTATTCTTTTCTTCCGCAGGAGATCCATGTCCATCCCAAGGCCAACAAGTCAAACAAGAGCGAGGTGGGCGCCCCCATGCCCGGAACTGTCATCGATATCCGCGTGCAGGTTGGCGACAAAGTGGAGAAGGGCCAGCCTTTGGTCGTGCTCTCAGCCATGAAGATGGAGATGGTGGTGCAGTCGCCATTGGCGGGCGTTGTCAAGAAACTGGAGATCGCTAACGGAACGAAGCTGGAGGGCGAGGACCTCATTATGATTATCGAATAGATAGTGCTCCGAATAAGAATGTCCATTGTCCAAACTGCCACCGCACATACCCAATGTAAAATTAAGTCAAACAGTGATAATCTTAGGGATTCTGTCAGTTCGATTGGCCATAAACTGTCCAAAATCGCATGTGTCTATTTTTATATGAATCATAATCATTCATGATTCAGTGTTTCCAGGACCAATCGACCATCAGTAACTGGTAAAATTTCTAGCTGTCCCTGCCAAAATAGATCGAATTGTATAAGTTCGAGCCCAAGTATATTTGTAAATTTGTCGTAGGGCTTTTCCCGCAAGTCATTTGAATCAAATTTGTACGATTGTAGAATTTTTAATTCGCAAACACCTTTGTCGAGATTCCCCTTTAGTAAATACGTAAGTGGTTATTAATGTTATATTAACTATTGTGTAATAAACGTTATACAAAATAAAAAGTTACGCGCTTTTTTCCTTGGTGTGCAAATGGAGAGTAAACACCTCCAAACCAAAGTATATGCATGATTTTCTACTTTATTTTTTCTTAAAAATAATTAAACTGAATTAAGTTAACAATCATGAATGAAACTGTTCCAAAGTTAAATCCTACATGCACTTGACAATGAACTCTAGGAAAGCCAGCTCCTTGTTCAACTCGGTGACCCGCTTAAAGTGCCTCTGGACGTAGGGAGTGAGTACCTCGACCATGTTGCCATTGTTGTAGAACCTAGCTTTGGGATCCTGAAGGGCATCTCCGATCAAGTACTTAAGGATCATGTTGCCCGCATGCGAGTGGCGCGAGTTGGTGGTCCATGCCTTGACGTGCTGCAGCAGCGCTACTCGCTGGTCAACGTTCAACTGGTCAACCAATTGGCGGAGACCTGGTTCATCCCGCTTGCGTACAAAGTGATTTATAATATCGAAGCTGGCTTTCGGCTTGTCCAGGTTCAATGCCAACACGAAGGCCTTGTGAAGCTGCTTCTGGGCGTGCAGAAGGGAATGTAGAGTCTGTTCCTGCTCCAAGGTGGCTTGTCGCTGGTCTAACGCTTCGTTTCGCGTTACCTGCGTGACATCACCGAAGCGAATCAGCTTGGAGTCGGCACCGCCGGTGTAAAAGAACCTATTGCTCCTGGCGGATACGGCCAGAGCCCAAACCCTATCGTTGTGCTCGTCCAGGGATTGCAAACATGTGTTTGTCTTGATATTCCACAGCTTTAGAAGGCCGTCCGAAGCAGCAGAGATAATGAACTTTCCGTGATCCAGGAACTCTGCTCTGAGTATGGTGCACTCCTGATCGAAGCGTTTTATGCAGGCAAAATTGCTGATGGACCAAAGCCGCAGAGTACAGTCCGACGACGAGGTGAGCACGATCTGATCTACCGGAGAGAAGCGCACACTCCACACACCGCGAGTGTGTCCCCGCAGCACTCCCTGCAACGTGTTGGACTCCGCCAGCCACACCTTGGCCGTCTTGTCCTGCGAGGCGGTGGCAATAAGCTTGTTGTTGGGAGCATAGGCTACGCAGTTTACCTCCTTGTCGTGGGAAAGCGCTGCGTAGCGCAGGTTAAAAGAGTACAAGTTGCGATCCTCCTTATCCCTGGCAAGCTGCCACACTTTCATGCTGCCATCTTGGCTCACGGATGCAAAGCCGGTGGCTCCGTTGTGCGTCATGGCCACGCAACCGATAGTGGACGTGTGGCAGTTGGCTTGTTGGGTCAGAGCCTCAAGCGAGCAATCCTTGTCGTGCTGAAGCCTCCAAAGCCGAACGCTGCAGTCCTTACCCACCGAAATCAGCAGATTTTGGGAGGCAGCGAGGGACATTACCGTATCAGAGTGACCCACGATCAACTTGCAATTCATATCGTGCTCCCTGTCGTACAGCTTGAAGTGCTTGCTGTTGGTGGCTATGGCCAGGTATCGATCGTTGTCGCCCATGAAGCACATGTCTAGGATCTCGTCGTTGTAACCCACCAAGTGTTTGATGGGTGCCACGGTCGTAACGTCGTAGACCAAGATATTCTGCTCTGTAGTGACTAGGGCCAGCTGCTTTAGCTCTGTGCAGTGCAGCAGTCTACTTATTTGGAAATCAGATTGCGTGAGAATATCCCTGATCTTCCAAGTTTTACCATTGACCTGTTGCAGCTTGCCCGATCCACTGGCTACGATTATCTGTTCGCCCTCGTCTGTGTATACGACTCCCTCAAGCTCTTCGTACAAGGGGAGAACCTTTAGCTGCTTGCTCTCCAACTGCTCCTGCAATTGCCACACGATCAGAACCTTGTCCCGGCTGACAGTCACGATCTCATTGCAGTCGGACGCGTTGCTCTTAAAGCTTAAGCCTGTGACTTGCGATAGGTGACCTCGCATCTTGTGCACCAGTGTCTTCGTCTCGTAGTTCCAAGCATAGACAGCATTATCTGAACCTCCGGCGTAGATCTCTTTGCGCAGCACATTGGGATGGAAAACGAGGAGCCAAGCTGGACCAGGGAAATCCTTGAGGGCACCCAGACAGCTGTTGTTCGAGTAGTCCCACAGCTTTAGTGTGGCATCAGCTCCGCCGCTGGTGCAGATAAGCCTGCCGCAAGGACTGAACTCAACTCGGATAACGGGTCCCTTGTGCTGGGCCTTCCACAGCTTCATTAGCTTCCCAGTGCCCAGCTGCCACAGCCTAAGCAGGCCACTGCGATGGGCAGTGACCAGGTGTTCCTGGGACAGTCCGAAGCAGGTAATCGTGTCCTCCTCCACATCGATGTTGTCCAGCTCCGCTGGTTTCTTGTTATTACCGGACGAGGATGTCAAGCCGTAACTCTTTAGGATTTGAGAGGTCTGCACATCCACCTGGTTTACAGCAGAACCATTAAGACAGTAAAGATGATGTCCATCCTTGCTCCAGGCGATGTCGCCGCCGGCGTAGAAGTTTGTGTAGCGCGCCTCCGCCGCATAGCTGGATTTTTAAATTTATTTATTCTTGTAATAATCAGGTAATACGGATGTTTTGGTTACCTTTTCTCGCTGATACCCGCCAGCATGGTTTTCGTTGTTTATAAATACAAAAACCGCGTGCACCACGGATCGCAACAGAAACGGAACTAGTTCGAAATAAAACTTTACAGGGCATGTTATGGAGGCTCCAAAACATTTGGTTGGGGTCATAAAATGTTAAAATTTAAACTAGAATTAATAATAACTAATCCTTTCAAATTGAAATTGCGTTAAGATCTTTAATGTTTCCATACTAAACTACCCATGTTTTTTGTTGCTTTGAGCCACTTTTGGCTCCGGTTATCAACGAAAGACAGCACTACAAATATGGCAATAATAAATATAAAATTATAAAATCCATAATTTTCTTTTTAAATTGGCGATTTTTTAAAATAACTAATATATCTGATAGTAGTTGCGATTGTTTTATTATTAACGATAGTCAGAGACTATCAAAACTCCGCCAGCCGATAGGCGCTTTTGTCTTGTCCACCACTAGCCAAGCAAAAGCCGTCAAATCATCCTCGCATTCGACCCAAGGTATTAAACTAATTTTTGCGTTTGAATTGTTTAAATTTCCACCGAATCTTCGCTATGAGTACTATTGGCACTGGAGTAAGTAGTCAGCGAACTCCCCTATCAGCAGATCCTTAACATCGCCTTCTCGCTTGCAGTACGACTTGTCGGCCTCGCAGTTCTCGCCTGATGGCCGAGTTTTCCAGATCGACTACGCCTCGAAGGCGGTGGAGAAGAGCGGCACCGTGATCGGGATTCGAGGCAAGGACGCCGTGGTGCTTGCCGTGGAAAAGATCATCAGCAGCAAGCTGTACGAACCGGACGCCGGCGGTCGCATCTTCACCATCGAAAAGAACATCGGAATGGCGGTAGCCGGCTTGGTGGCCGACGGAAACTATGTGGCGGACATCGCCCGGCAGGAGGCAGCCAACTACAGACAGCAATTCGAGCACGCTATCCCGCTAAAGCACCTATGCGATCGAGTAGCCGGTTACGTTCACGCCTATACTCTGTACAGTGCCGTCCGTCCCTTCGGACTGTCCATCATTCTCGCCTCCTGGGACGAGGTTGAGGGTCCACAGCTCTACAAGATCGAGCCGTCCGGCTCCTCCTTCGGCTACTTCGCCTGCGCCAGTGGCAAGGCAAAGCAGCTGGCCAAGACCGAGATGGAAAAGCTCAAGACGGATATGAAGATCGACGACTTGGTGAAGAGCGCCGGTGAAATGTACGTATGGTGTTATAAAAATTGGGAGAGATTAAACTCAGCTCCCAGTGAAACCTGACTTCCTGACAATATGAATCATTTTTGGGACATCGGTTGCACTTCAAATCGTGGTTTTGCGGAAATAACGTGTATTTTCTATATTTTAGCATCTACAAAGTCCATGACGACTTAAAGGACGCGGACTTCCGCTTCGAAATGGGTTTGGTGGGCAGGGTAACAGAAGGTCTACATCTCATAAATCCCCCGGAACTGACGGAAAAGGCGAGGAATGCCGGTGATGCCGCCAACAAGGAAGAAGACAGCGACAATGAGACGCGCTAGTTCGTTTGTGCCAGTGAATCTAATTCTGGGCCTAAATACATAATGTTAATTTTATATTTCCCTAAAGCGCAAAATGAATAAACAAAATCGGGTAAATTTTTGGTTTTTATATATGTATATATTTCCATCTTTCGTTTGATTTCCATGGTCTAAATAATAATAGTCTGGCTATCGGAACTGGTTTATTTCAAATGTAAATCTACATTGATATCGAAAGAAACTCGATTACTATGACTAAAGTCATATCGCTAACAGCTGATGCATTTCGCGCCATTTATTGTATTTTAGTTTGTTTAACGACACGACGTGAAATTCAGACTTTTATTCATAAGTACAATGACAACCTTAATAGAACAATTAATTACAAAAATGGGCCTAAGGGAGGAGCCAAACGTTTTAGAGTAAGTAAAAAATAGCACACTTTTAAAGGTTTAACCAGTAAAGTGGAATCCTTTTAGGAAAACCACTGAATTAGTGCGCCTTCTGGAACTGCGCTCAACGAATGTCCCCCTGCAGATCAACGAGTACGGGAAGATAGTGTTGTGTGCGGATCTCGCTTCCTGCATGATGGGGATCGGGTTCGACAAGGAGCAGGCTCTAAAATTGTCCGGTTTGCGCAAGAGCCACTACCTCAACAACAAGCGGATGTTTGAGAAGCTCCTGGACCTAAACAAACTGGCTAGCGTGAATGACATCTGTGTCCAGCTGGGTCTCAACGAAGTTGCCCGCAAGGCGGAGGAGCTAATGACTCTCTTCAGGGCCGTAGCGGCCACCGAGGACACCGGTATCGACACCACCCATCCTCAGTACGCCACTATGGCCGTGTTCCAGGCCTGCCGCATGGTCAAAAAGAAGGTCTCCAAGTCAAAGCTCATGCCCTTCAGTAACCTGCGACCCTCCCAGTTTCAGCTGCTTGAGCAGCAATGGGAACGCATGATAGCAAAGCACCACAAGGAGAGCAAAGTACCATCAAGCACCGATGTGGATGGTAAACTTAAGGACATCCAGAACGAGAATATCAAGGGCCAGGAGGCGAAGAAGGCACAGAAGCCTCAGGCGGAGGACTACGAGATATGGAAGGCGCGGATGCTGGCCATGGCGCAGGCAAAACTGAAGGAATTGGAAGCACCCCAATCCCATATGGATAGTCAACTTCTCGAGGCTTAGGGATTTCTATTTTACATCCATTAAACATTTCCTAGTGAGATTCGGCTTGACTTGATAGATACTTACCTAAAACTTATTTAATTCATTAAGCATTCTCATTAGTTGTAAGTAATATAGAGAGCGCATTATAAAAAAAAAATTTGCATTTAATAGAAGTTTTTTTTTTGGTTCCCTTGGTTCTCTAGGATTTGCAATCTGCAAGGACCCTATTCCCACGGTTTGAATGTAGGAGTAAGCACGCTGGACACAAACACTGAAACTACATTCGGTTCTCGGGTGCCATCGAATCAAGTTTATCAGTAAAAAAGTTCGACCCACTCACCTTTGCGGATCTTTAATGCTTTTCAAATGATAACGCTACCTGCCTTCTGTTTTGTGCAATAAACATTTCCTGGAAAAAGGAATATTCGAATATTCAACGTCCATAAAATGAAATCCTCTTTTTCCATTAAAACTACCATTTTATATCAGTACAAAATATATTTTCCTCATTACATTTCCATAAAAAAAGTTAAAAAATCGTAACATATATTTATTTCTAGTTGGAAATTTCGTCAATAGATTTGGTTTTGTATTGCATATGAGCTAAAAGCAATTCGCCAACATCCACACGGTTCCCCTTGCTATCATGGGCTAAAAAGAAGACAGTTATACTTGCTATATTCTAGTTTAAAATAATATCGTTTTCATTTAGTTTACACAGCCCTCTAAAGAGTTTACTACCTACAATTATAGATAATGGGCTCCACCAGGTCTCGGGTCTCCGGCCATGTAGTAATGAGCTCCTTCAGGTGCTTATAAAACTTGAGCCAGATCTCCCGCTTCAGTTCCTGCATCTGCCAGGTGGCTGACAAGTTGGATTCCATAGAATCAAAGAAGGATAGCATGGGTGTGGCACCCTCGACAGCAAAATAGTAGATCTTGCCATTGACCTTTTTGTTCATTCTGTAGACAGCATGCTTGAAAGGACGATAGACACCGGCTCGATTGATGAACTGTGTCTCCAGGGGCTAGCAAATAAATCACTCTACATTTTATGCGAACTTTATGGTGCATTTGTCAACATTTACCTCGGCTTTGTCAAGTAATTTGCTTTCGAGTACGCCGTTGACGAACATTTCGTCGGGAATGAGGATAACCAGTCGGTTAATGCCAAAGGTAATGTTATTCGTATCCTTGGGAGTACATTTGTGTTACTTCTGTACACAGAAAAGGAGAGCAACTCACCTCGTACACGGCCATTCGGTGTTTGAGCCCATCGTTCTCGCGCTCGGGCAGAGACAGTTTGAGGTAGCCGTGAAAGTAGTTGGAGGCCATTCCGGCCGCATAGTCTAGTCCATGGGAGTCCCGTATCCAGTGGGAGTAGCTCAGCGTGCTCTGACCCAGGTCGCTAAAGCTCCAGATCCAGTAGAGCGGCATGTAGGCCAGAAACAACGCCGTGGGCACTACGTCCCTGTAATTTCCGGTAACAGAAATCCGAAAAAATGCCACGAGAAGCAATCCCACCAGCAGGTAGATCGATCTGCTGTTGTACGTGCACGATCGCCGCAGAATCACCCACAACCGATCCTGGGGCAGATAGTACCGGCCATTGCACCAATATTCGAGGACGCAGCGGTAAATACGCAGGAGTAGGTCAGCAAAGAACACGGTGGCAAGAACGCGAACAGAGGTGTCTGTAATGAGTCACAGTCATATCAAAGACTAGAATAACATATTATCACATATAATATTAATATTTTTAATTTTCACAATTATAATTACGCATCTTGTTATTATAATGTCTGTGGTCATATAGTGTTTGGTGTGCATCAGTCGTCACTCACCTATATAATCAACTATCATCTTCCGCAAATAAAAACATTTCCTGCCCTTCTGCGCCCTGGTTGCGTTCTCCGCTTCTTTCTCGTTGCTTGCGATTGCCATTAGTCCGTCCATATGGCTAAAGTGTTGCCAGATCGATTTGAAGAGCTCACGAAAGCTTCACAGGAATTTAAAATGCGATTAAATTATAAATCGTTTTTCGACGTGCTTACCTAGTACATATGAATACAAAACTGAAAAGATGAGTGAACTTTTATTGCTCGCACATGCAGCTGTACATAAATACAGAAAATGATTGAGTATAAATTTTGAGCAGCGGAATGAATAAACTACATTGTTCAATATGTCTATTTATTACTTCTATGTTTGTTTACTCACATCAGATAAAGGAGAGTCTTTTCACATTAAGTATTTAAAAATTGTATTATTATTTCAAAGTACCGTTCATTTTTGGACCTACCATTTGTATTCAAAATATAAGTTGGGCTTGGACTATCAGATACCCGTTACTCAAATCATAAATAATATTTGCTAAACATATCAGCATATGTGCTTATCTACCGGCAATCTGCCAAGATTTTGTAAATTCATTTTATTTAATTGATTCAAATTAGCATTAGGAGTTTTTGTGGTTTGCGGGTCTTCGTTAAACGAAAGACATTAATATATTAGTGATTATGTTTGAACCAAGTTGCGTAACGCCGAAAAATCAAAAGGCATATGCCAAACCCAACTTTAAAAGTAGGAAATTT
Source organism: Drosophila yakuba (assembly GCF_016746365.2). Lineage (NCBI taxonomy): Eukaryota > Metazoa > Arthropoda > Insecta > Diptera > Drosophilidae > Drosophila > Drosophila yakuba. The sequence goes on along the minus strand of NC_052527.2, from coordinate 18,526,562 downwards.
CTTAATAAGTAAAAATGTTTAACCTTTTATTATCATGGTACATAGTGTTCAATAAACATATATTGAGCGCTTTTACTCTACGAGTTAAATAAACTGATAGGTATACATAGGTAGAGGTACACCCTAATGGCACTGTGAGATTAATGAATGAATGTGTTTCATTAACCTTAAATACTGTGTTTTAATGTAAAATTAACCTTTGAGACTTAAAATATGTAAATGGTCAGTATTTATGGCCAAAGTTTGATGAGAATTTCAAGCCTCCATCCTGTGTCAAAAGACATTTGAAATCAATAATTTCAGTTAAACTTAAACAAATTATGTGTATCTAGCGTGTGTATTTAAAGTGTTTAAGTGTTTACCTGCCTCTATTTCTATCCAGTACGAATCCAGGCTCAAATAACACCGGTCCAATAGGTGTGAGAATTAATTTTTAGCGTTTTACGAAAGATTGCGCTAGCCAAAAAAGATTTTTCAGGCACAAACTTTGAATGTTTGATACTGCACAACAATTTGTATGAACACAATAGCGAAACGTCATATACTGGTAAAGATGCGCTATGTCAGCAGCTTCCAGGAGTGTACTTACCTTTGCATGTGTGACTATGAATAGTTGGCTAGGATCATCTTTCGTAAAACCCTACGAATTAATTCCAACACCTTACTTCAACGGAATTTTCTCTGTTCGGGGAGATGAATTTCAACTGAGTGATCTAATGCTCTTGTCAATACTGCGGTGCTGTTGGTGGGATGCCCCTATTTAACTGCCCTCAGATCATTAAATCTATTATTCTAATAGGAATAATAATAGGACCGTGGAACGTAATTTACAAAAAAGTTATTCAGTGTGACCGTGTGATAAAACTAGAATTACCGAGTCCAGTAAATATCGATGCATCGATAGTGCCGTCTATGATTCCCCACCACTAATTTTATAACTGCATCGAAGCGTCAGCAATTGTTGTTATTTGCAATTAATGAATATATGCAAAAATCGAGCTAATTCAGTGGTGTTGTAATGTTTTTAAAGTGTTCGGTAAAAGTAATTGGAAATCAGTATTAACCAAGGCCGCTTACCACAAAATGTAAATCTGCAGTTGCCCTACCAAATTGAGGCGAACCTAATTGGATAAACAAAGCAAGTACTTTGATATAAGATTGCATATATGCGAAATTCATATGTTACTCATAAATAGAGGTTTTGTTGCCATTAATAGGCTCGCGTTTGAATAGTAGTAGTTTCTCAATCGATACGTACTCTTCCTCAGATTCCGAGAGCGCGTCATCAGTGACGGATCGTCGTTGATTCCCCGATAAGCAAAACAAAGCAGCGGCCTGAGGATCTGAACGACCGCGCCCTTAACAAAGGAGAATCTGTGGCACCATGCCGATACTATATAGTGTCATATCGCGGGGCACCACCGTGCTGGCCAAGTTTGCGGAGTGCGTCGGCAATTTTGCCGAAGTGACGGAGCACATAATCGGCCGGATCGGGGTGCACAACCACAAGATGACATACACTCACGGCGACTACCTGATCCACTACACCTGTGAGAACAAACTGGTCTACATGTGCATCACCGACAACGTGGGTTAACAAACCACTGCCCCAATTAGCCACCTTAGTCGCTCATTCCTCAATCGATATCGTCTCGTTTCTTCGTAGGAGTTCGAGCGGTCGCGGGCCTTCCTCTTTTTGGCGGATATCAAGCAAAAGTTCATCCAGACCTACGGCCTCCAGGTGGCCACCGCCATTGCGTACTCCATGAACACGGAATTCTCCAAGGTCCTCGCCCAGCAGATGGTCTACTTTAGTCAGTCCCGGGAGGTAGACACCATTTCGCGGGTACATGGGCAGATTGACGAGCTTAAAGACATAATGGTTAAGAACATTGGTATGAAGGAAGGGAAATCTTGAAGTCCTTTTTGTTTCCTGACCCCCTTTTATCCCTTTTCATTTGCAGACAGTTTGCGGGATCGCGGAGAGAAGCTGGAGCTGCTGGTCAACAAGACCGAAAACTTAAGCAATAATGTGAGGTGATTTCAAACAGACTTTAAAATGTGTTTTCATTTGATCTCTCTTACAGTCCGTTGCATTCCGCAAGGCCTCGCGAAATTTGGCGCGTCAAATGTTTTGGAAGAACATCCGCATCTATGTGGTGGTGGGTCTGGTGATAACCTTCATCGTTTACGTGATTGTGAGCATGGCCTGCGGTGGCCTCGCTTGGCAGTCCTGTGTTTAGGACACGGTTAAAAGTTGTTTATATTGTTATAGGCGCATAACACATGTATATTTGCATATAAAACTCTACAGTACTCTCATTATCTATGTTATATGTAATAAACTTCAATGTATACCGGCTGAGATGTTGAAAAAGATAATGGAATGCTCATTTGTCCTCCACATATACCACGTCGGTGGGCTTGACCTTTCCCGGCAGTCGAAGTCCCAAATGAATGCCCAGAGCCGGCGAACTGTAGTTGAACAAGCGATAGCTGTAAAGTCAAGATATGAGTTTCGAGATATGTAAGCCGTACAATTAAGATATTTCGATGGGCAGTGTCTCACCTTCTAAGCGTTTTGAGAGGTTCCCCTTCGGAACTCCTCTCGGCCGTCTTCGCATTTATGTTGGTAAAAATACAGCGAGTGCAAGGTGCCACCGTGCGGAAAACAGCGTCTTCTCCTATACGCAGCCACTGCCAATTGTCCTCGGCATAGGGTTCATCAACATCCATTTTCAGCTCGAAGTTACCTCGGAATTGCAGTGCATCTACAGGATTTTTTAGCCTAGTATTAAGATCGGCGATCGACGAAAGGTTCATTAGCATAAAGCTGGTGGCATCGTTGAAGGTACCCTGCGAAATGAATCCAAATCAAGAAATTTTTACCTTAAGTGATTCTTAAATTTTGAAACGCCAATCAGGGACCTACCGAGTCCTCCTGTCTAATGAAGGGCATGGACTTTAGACGGGGATTGGTGCTTCTCACTGGTTTCGGATACGGATAGTGAACTAGCTTGAGGCCGCTCTCCTTCTTTAGGATGGCCTGGGAGAACCACGTGTTGATCCGATCTCCACAGGGCATCACGTCTACTGAAACTCCCCAAACGGATGTGTTCACATCCCTGCCAGGACCGTCCAGGTTCTCGAAGTCCAGCTCCAGGTCCGGCATGTCCTGGGAGCTGAAGACAAGCTTGCTGGGCGATACCTTCTTCGACTTGATCTGGGTCATGTGCGGATACACCCGAGCCGTGATCATTTCGTTCTTGTCATTGACCACCATCAAGGTGCGATCCCTTATTCCCTCGAAGGACAAGCTAAGCACATCGCAATCGTACTCCACTCCAGTCTTCGAGATGTCCATGGGGGCACAGGACTTAACCGGAAAGAAGTGAATTCTTTCCACGGTGCCCACGCGTCGCCACTTTTGGGGCATCACATCGCGGGTCAGGTGGCGGTACAGTAGGTAGCTAGCCCCGCCCACTGCCACCAGACCCACGCCCACGGCCACCAGGGTCTTGGGACTGAGCTCAAAGGTCGAGTTGTTTCCGCCGGCTGCAGGATAAGCCAAGTTACTGAAGGATCTCCCAGCTAATCCCCGCTTTTCACTCACTTGCCATCTCCTTTGCGTTGTAACACTTGTTGCTTTCTCTGCGTTAAAAGCTCCACTGATTAGGTTCATTGGACAAGAAAGCTCTCCTTTGATAAAGATCTTTCCAAGGCTGGACAATATATCCATGTATATCTGCGAACTTGTTGGCACATTTAAGTTGATAACAGAAACTGGCATAATGAACAAATGATAATGAATGTAACCTGATTTTTAGCGCTATTTTTCGGTTGGAAGGGTGGACTTACTAGTTTTATTTTTAAATTACCATCCCTGCTCCCTCCAGGTTAATCGATTACTGTTATCGGACATGCAGCCGGCGAATATGTTTACCTTTGTTTACAAAACATTTGTGAGAAGCCTGTTTTCTTTAAGAGAAATACATGAAAATTTCAAGTTTTTCTCTTTTAGCATCTGCAGTAACTTCTTTTAGCTGTCTTCAACAATGAGTGACACGGAATCAAGGGCCACTGAAACTTCAAATGATTTCGACTCCTTAGAAATCTCCGAATTGGATGTGGGCAGTGATAGGTTCAATCCTCTTCGAGCGTTATACGAACCCAATTTTAGGGTCACCGATGCAGTTCCTAAGGTCCTCTACCAAAATCTGGCTGCCTTCGACAGTGCACTTAAAAAGTTCGGCATCTGGCAGCTAAATAAGCGCCAAAAGCCAGGAACAGGAGAAGCAGGGGATCAGGGGACATCGAAAAAGGCTTCCTCTTCCAAATCTGCTGATATCCTGCCTCCTCAGCGACGTTTTGAACCGCACCAGATGCCCACCACCAGCACCAGAAAGAAGCATCATCGAAATATTTTCACCTACATGCAGGCGGCTGTTGGACCACTGGAACTCCTAACAAAGTGCATATCTTCTACCAGCCACCATGAATCCACCGAAACTAGACGAGTTCGGGTGGTGATTCGCAAGCACCGATCGGTGGGCGGCAGTGTAGAGGGTGAACTGGTGGCTTTTGACAAGCAGTGGAACCTCCTCCTCAGAAATGCTACCGAAACCTGGAAACGACGAAAGTACAATTACGGAGAGCAAAACATATGCGACACATCTGTTGATTGCACAGGCCGCCTCTTGGAGTTGGGTATCACTGTTCCCAGGAATCAAGTCAAAAGTTTGAACCGAAAAAACGTGGAGATTCGGCGAGAGCTCCCACAGATTTTGATACGTGGCGAAAATGTGGTTTTAGTTAGTTTAATACCTAATCTATCAAAATAGTGTATAGCTTAATAAAAGGTACATTTTTGTAGAGTTCTACTTAAACAACTACAGCTACTACTTAAGCAACTTCAGCAAATAAATTATTAATATGTATAATCAAGGTAAGCTACGATTTAAGAATAATTGTGCATTATGTATGTATAATTATGTATTATATTGCCATGTGAGGTTCGGATGTTTGGTAGGAATTGTTTTGTTTTTAGAGGAAATTAAAACTATTAATCTTTGTTTCTCGAGACGTACTTAATTAACAAATGTCTCCAGTACCTCTGGATCTCCCTCCTCTGATTCCATTTCTCCCCTCTGGGTGTGAACCTGCTTATGAAGCTTCAGCATCTGCAGCGTCTGGAATCTCCGCCAGCAAAATTCGCAAGAAAGCTTCCGCGCACTGTCACCGTCGTGAAATTTACGGATATGGTTTTTCAATGTGCTATTCTCTCGAAATTGCCGGTTGCATTGCGGACAACTTAGTTTTGGCTGGTCGTGAGTTCGCCGATGAACAGCCAGTGCGGAGCTGGTCTTCGAACTGTGCCCGCACACCTCGCAGATAAAGTTCCTTTGTCCGGCGTGCATGGTCTGGTGCTGTTGGAAGTCCCACTTGGAAGGTGCGTTGTAATCGCATCTGTTGCATTGCCACTCCGGCCGCTTAAAGTGGTACCGTGCCTGGTGCTGTTCTAGTTTGGAGGCGAGTGGAAAGCTCTGGTGGCACACATGACAAACATTAGGATTGGGTCCCTCATGGACTCGGAATTTGTGCAGCCGCAGTTGGCGCTCGTTAAGAAATCGTCGGTCGCACTCCTCACAAATGGTTACTGATATGTGGTTTGTGGGCATGAATTTAAGCAAGCTGTGATAGTATTTTGGATAGCGGCAGTGGAAGTCGGAGTTGCTTAACTGCATTACATACTGCCGCTCAAACCAGACTTGCAGGAAACGGGCACTGGCATTGACCACCTGTGGGTTCAACTGAAAGTGAAATCGATGGAACAGTGCCTCTGCCACTTTTTGGGAGCTGTCCATGCGATCTTTCCTATTGATCCCGTGCTCAGTTATCCAGAAAAATTTGTGCCTCCGCAGTAGCTGTATGAAATACTGGATAACTCCGGGGTTGGTGCGCTGCAGGCTGTAAAAGGCTTTGTTGGGTTTGTTAGAGATGTGGTCCTGTGGAAAGTAAAGAAAGGAAGTCAAGCAAGTGTGCTTCATAACCAAGGCTGCTTACATGGCGGCTACTGCTTTCGAAGACATCATGGCCATGCTCGTCCTCTGGTAAAAAGCTTGGTTCAGCCTCATCCTCCCGAAATTCCACATCGGTGATCAATTCCTGAATCTTCGCCAACTTGGATTCCTGGGCAATGGATGCCTCTAGGAGGTTGGTCTTCTCCACCTCAACCTCGTCCTGAATCTCATCTTCATCTACATTAAATCTACCTTTTTCACCATGGTTTTGAACCAGGTGTCTCATGAATTCCTTCCATTTGTCACCGGCAAAAGTGTCCGCATTGCAAAGGCAGCATTTAATTAAAATGGAGGAGTCACTTCTCATATATACGCGAGCACTTTCTACATAATGCTTCTTGTTTGTGGGGTGTGGTGTCATGTCCTTAAAATGTGCATGCAACTTATACCAAAAATTACACATTTATGAACTGCTTATCGCTTTCAGGTCCGATTAGTTGTCGGCTTTCGATAACTAATTTAATTTAAAAACGCAAGTGTTGGAAAATGTGACCTACGGCATAGACTTGCCGATAGGCACCTCTATGTTGTTATCGAATTCAAATGGCAGACGACACTCGGCCAAAAAGTAATTTTGTTTTTCGCTTTGTTTTGCTCGTCTTTTGTGTGTGAACTCAAAGGACAGGCTTTGTTGCGTACGCACAAAAAGTGCACATTGTTGGCCTAACAAAGCAGTAAAAACTTGCGCTTTCATTCATTAAAACTGCTTTGAGCGTTGCTGCCGCTTTTGGTGCTGCTGTTGGCGCAGTCGCGATCTCAAGCTCAGTCGAAAACACGTTACGCGCCTGTGCAGAGCGTTTTTGCTCTATCCAAACGTTTCCGATCCCATCCGATCCGATCCAATCCGATCCGATCCGATCCCATACGAAACAAAGCCAGCAGATTCGAAAGTTTTATACCGCGTGCAGCAGAAGCAGCAGCAGCAGCAAAAAAGCAATAGCAATAACCATTCGTATGTTTCGTTTGTGTGTGGAAGTTTTAATTTTTTATGCAAGGCAAACGACAGACTTTTCGGCTGGTCAACAATTTCTATTTTAATTGGCAGCAGGGCCCAGCAATTTACCATAAGCGAATGGAAAGCTGACAAAAGTCACCGACTCCGGTTTATTGTGCATAATCAAGCCAATCAATGTGTTTTCTTTCATCCATATTATTTGCCATTTGCGATTAGCCCCTCAATCACGCAGTGGCCAGAATTTGGGTTCCTTGCTCGGAGCACCAGCGACCCAATTTGTTAACTATCGCCATTATGGCATAATTGCTAGAAATGAATAAGTTTTTAACGAACTGCGTGTGCCGCTTTCTTGCGTGTCACTGTTTCCTCTTTCGCTTCTTGCTTTGTTTTCGCGCAGTGTACGCAAATTGGCAAGCGCCGTTAATTGAAAATTTTCTTTGTCAAGGTTGCGAGTCCGCAAATGCGAATCGCCATCGGAATCCGCCTTGGACTGCGACTCCGGCTCAAGTGCACGTCCGTCTGTGTTGGTCGTCAATTAGCGTGTTATTCAACCGCGCTCGCAAATAGATCATTAAAGTAAAGCACTCGACGGGGTAATTGTAATTGTAACGATGTGCAAACACCGCCTGGGCAGCTGGCAGTGGATGTATGGAGACATGGACCATGGAGTTCTGGTCTGGGTTGCGCAGTGCTGAATTCTGGACTCCCAGTAATTAGCATATCGATTGACGGGCCAAAACTGGCATCCTCCTCTAGGTTAGAAAAACAGGTCGACACTGGGGGAATATCAAAATACATACATATATATGTATAATGTTCTAAGCTAGTTGCATTACCTTACTCCACATTCTTTGAACACTTCGATAATTATTGCATATATATGAAATTGTTAATATCGTAAACGTAAACAGCAGTTGCCAATGCTAGAACCACAAAGTGATGCATTTTGAAGACTCCAACATCATTTCAACCTCAGCCTCTGAGATTGTTGTGGATAACTCTCGAATCGATGACCTATATCTGCTGTATTTTTCTCTGTGCCGAGTTACCAGTTTTCCAGCCTTATGATGACCGGGCAGCATGTTTGTAAATGGGGCATTCATTCCGTTTTGGGGCCAGGCCACTCCCCGCGGGCACAGGTTAAACAGCTTTTCCCCCTCCACTCACTTCGATTCCGTTCCGTTCGGTGCGGTTCAGTTCGGTTCGGTTCCGTTTGGCTCGGGCTCAGGCTCGGATTCGAATCCACTCTGTCGCATCCCGCCGCCACTCCCTCCCCAGATTTTCACGGCCACCCGGGGGAAATGGGTCGGTCGCCTTTGCGCGGAAGCCCTCGCATTATGGCACCCCCATCCACACCCATACCCACACCCACAGTCACAGCCACAGTCTGGGCCACAGAATCGTAGTCGTGTAAATGGCAAACACACTTTGCTCCCGCTATCGGCAAAATAATCAAACACAGCCCATAAAATTTCGGTGTTGGATGTAGTTATCACGCCGATATGGCTTCGTGTGTTGATTTCTTTCGGTGAACTCTAGTGATTATGTTTATGCGACCTTCAGTTCAGGAAGCCCCTAATATGTCAAAAATCAAAAATCGGGTTTCAATAGAAGTCTATACTTGTTGATTAAACCTTTTTACTTAAAAATACTCTCTAAATCAAAAGGAAATACCCACCCTTACAAGCTAAACAATATTAAAAATCCCCTACCTAATGACTTTTATCTTTACTGACGTACTTGAGAACAGCCTTTGGAAAACACTGAAAGTCACGTAATAGTATAAAATATTCATTCAACATGAGATTAGATATTTACAAATTTCTATAATTATGTCAGATATTACTTTAACTTGACAGACATGTTTCCAAATCATTAACATTTACTATCTTTATTATGCAGTAATTGTAAAAAAACAAATTATAAGATTTATACAAGAGGTTCTTATCTGTATTGACAGACTATATAACTAGGCTGAATTTATTTGCAAAGCATTATTTAATTCATTTGGTACAGTATTGATGTTATTTTTGATGACGATATGACGGTATGAAGTCCACATAAAACGTTTCTATTCTTTTTCGAAATCAATTTGAAAATAGAAAGTTTTTTCCCAACGACTCATAAAGATAACTTAAATAACCAATGGGCTACAATATTGTAAGATATGAATTAATCAGAAGGTAAAAATATAAATGGGATTGCTTTATTGGCTTTATTGGTAACTTTGTATACTTTTGGTTAATATTCAGTTCGAAAGCCACAATAACTTTTCTATAAATAAGCCGTAGTAGCTGCTGTCGTACAGTAATCTACTTATTAAATAACCGAGTAAATAACGTAAATAGGTGCCTGGCTAAAGCAATTGGCCTGCCAAGCTGACCCATTGGGCTGAGCAAATAAACAATACTGTGAGTCAACGGCGAGTTGTACCCGTTTGCCGAGCAAATAAACAGATAATCGCGATCTTACCGCATTCACGATCAGCAGATCATGCGACCGCAGCACGTGTAAACTGCGTAAATATTCACGGGCGCAGTTAATGCCAGTTTGGTGGCTTCACTTCCATTTCGCCCGTCGGAAGTGTCCACTTTTGGGGCGCCCAAACGCTCCACTGTCCAGATGGTGCATAATCTGCCGGCAATTAAGTAATGTACACACATCACCTTCGTTTTCCGGAAGGTGCTATTCCGTGGGGGATGTTACGGCGCGCACCTTTCACGCAGGGCGCCTCCAGGGCACTTTGCTATGGGCCACGGCTATTAAGCTCTCCAGGTGAATATCTGGCATTCGGACCGAATTCGTATTTATTTTGCCAGCCATACAACTAGTATATGTGTGCCAGCTACACGTACACGCGCAAGAGCAGAGCGATAACAGCCGACGAGCGACGACGATGTTGCGACTCCAGGCGTTCGAAGTTGCGCGTTCAGCGTTCAGGTTTCTGTTTTCAGTTTTCAGTATTCAGTTACGTTTTGGCGTTTTACGGTAACGCAGCGGACAGTTAGCCTCCAATTATAGGTGCGTCCATATCCCCCGACATTCCAGCGTGTGAGTGTGTGCCAAAATAATAGAGCGCAGTGCCGTCATAATTTCGAGAAAAACCTGCGAACGTGTAAATATCGTCTGAGCGCCTTACGATCGCTCATACGCCGCGTTGGCCGCTGCGAAAAAGCCGCTTACGCCCAACGATCGTGACTTTGACATTTGTGGCCGCTGGCCACTGTCCGCTAAATTGGCCATCTATAACGAATTGTCGCGCGTTGTTTAAAACACGTTCTTCAATATACACACCATATAAATACGGGCCCTAATCGAGGGAACTCATTCCCCGACGTGCCCCCTGCTTTCTCGACTTTACCATCGCCTCATACACATAAATCCCATAAAATAAAATGTGTATGAAAATATTTACAACTAATTATGCGGCCAGGCGGCAAAACACTCTCCGCCGCAGATCCATTGAGGTGCCTTGAACTCGGGCTCCGACTTATGGTTTTCTTCATGCCAGCCGATTTCACTTTCTTTTCGCGCTCTCTAGGGCCGTTAATCACATGATTGGGTAATACTCCAAGTGCTCCGAGTGCTCCAAGTGACCAGCTCCCAAGTTGCCAAATCGCCAGTGCAGCCTTATCGCTTCGGATTATGCTGGCCCGCTTATCAGCCCTATTTTGGCAATGCCTTTGATAAGATTACCGCTCCGACTGGCTCCCTTTCGACTGATTTTTATGAGCCCGCAGAGCCGTACCTCTTGGCCAAATCAGCCGCACCAAGAGATGTTCCCAAGAGATGTAAACAGATTGCAATTGTTGTACTTGTTTCCAGTTCACACAGTGCTGACCGAGTTTGTTTGCAACCAAAACCAGCTCCATAGGGCCCCAAGCCCCAAGGCACCAGAGCCAAGGTGGATCCAAAAAGGTTCGGGAGGGGGCTGGGAATCTAATTTGATCCGCCGAGTGATAGACGCACCCAACTCACGCAGGTCCAAATCGAATTTCCAAGGCAAAGACTCTTTTATGGCCCCTGGTTTTATCTCAGCGACTCAATTCACACCCTGAATGCGAGATTCGAAGATTCAAAGAATTCGGGTGAAATGGCATAGGAAAGTGGCCATTCCCTCGCATTGTCGGGAATTTCTTAATATCTTGCTCAGCGCATGATTTTGCTCTCGGATGAACAAAAGATGTTTTACGGTATTCAAACACTTTCGAAAAGGAAAACATTTCTATATAGCTGGGTTTCATGGTAATCATGGCTTCGTCATTCATCAACAGCTAAATTATCAAAATGATCAAAAACAACACATGAGTAATCAATAGTTATTCAATAGTTTGATTCAAGTTCTTCAAGAATGTTTGAAACTTTTGTGATAGAAATGATATAATTTATATAATTTGTATAATTATAATTATATACTTTATTTCAACTTAAAGCTAAGAAAGGCGGAAAAGCTGCCAATAATATACGTTTAATATGATAAACGTTATTTGAAGATGAATGATGAATATATTTTGGCTAAAAACATCCCAAAAGACATTTGAGTAATGATCCCAGACGCTTAACATTTCTGATTATAAATATGCAATTTAAATATCATCATCATGGCATCTCCTCTTCTTCTGAAGAACCCAAGCAATCACACGATTAGCTGTTGGCAGTTCGAATTATTATGATATGGAGCAGCCAGTAGCCCCAGCCCTGGTACTCCTACTCCACTAGGTTCCGTTTCCAATGGTGTTTCACTCTCGTTCACCTTATGCAAATTGGTAACGAAAATAGCCAGCAGTGCACTTCATGCCGCGTACACAACAGCTATTTCAAGGCCAATTGGTCGATTGCCGGCTAGCCAAGTGGGAAAATAATACTCGAACAGCAAACGGAGGGCGAAAGCAAAGTATTGCTGTTCGGAACTGAGTGCCAGCGATCTGTGGCCAGAGTTTCATCCCAGTTGTGCGCAATTAGCACTCCCTCTCGGTCGGAAAAAATAGCAGAAACGAATAAAAAAGACTCGTTTGCCAGTAAGCCAGGCGGCAGAGTTGAAACACTCGAAATCCGAGACTGGGATACAAATTCGTTTTCGTTTCGCCTTTATCAGTGCCAGACATTGTTTTACTGTTTGTCATGGGGTCCAATAACAGGTTGGGGTAAAATTGTAATAAACTCTTTGGTGGGGCAGCTTGCCAGGCTGAATGAGGAGTAATTAAGTTACTGTGTCACTTTTATAATCGGGCGGAGCTATCGAGCTATCTGCCTCAGTTGAAGTATCTGTAGATAATCTTAAAAGACTGCGGCGTTATTATATAAGCCTATAAATACTTCAAGGAACGACAGGCTAGTGAGATTTCCCCAGCAATATCAGTACTCCATCCCTGCTTAGTGAGCACATTTCCAGGGAAATGAAGAGCAGACTTGCTTATCGTTAATTCCCAAAGCTAACTACACTTTCCTAATTGAACTGTTAAGTCCCAACTCGTTTCTCATAAAGAACTAGATATTCAGTGCTAATCAACAGCCCCTGAGTAATCAAAAGCGAAACGGAGAGCTGACCTTTCGCGGCCAATCGAATGCGTCTGGAATTTACGAGTTGCAAGCAGGTCCGTCCATAAAGTGCAGCTCTTAATTCAATTAGCCCGTCGAAGAGCGACGGAAAATGCAAATGGAAATGGGCTGGCAATGAAAGTGCTCTGTATTCCTATCAGTTTCGATCGCAAAGTGTACGTGCGTTGGTCAACTGATGGGCATCGGCATGGACACCAGTGTCACATGGACTTGATCGATCTGGTCCGGCGGTCGATTAGGTTTCCAGCCTAGCGCCAGTCCATTTGCTTGGACAAGCCTCGGGTATTTGAGTGTGCCATCGATCTAATTGATATTTAAGCAAGTTTAGCTCTATCAGCAATCAACCGGCATTTGTTTGGGGGCCTTACTATACCCCCGTAGACGTAGACAGCGGCTGACCCTGGAATGCTCACTGCCACTGCCAATGGCTGGTGTTGCGTAATTACGCATACGCCATGTGAGCCGATTGCAAACTGTTTGCTTGCGAAAGTGAGTTGGGAGAACGAAGCGCTTTAATCACCAGATTGGCAAGCGATTCGAATGGAAAGCTGTAAAATATATTAACAATAGTATAAAGGTTCTTTCCCCCTTAAATTGATAAGCTGCTGAGGAAAGCCTGAAGTGAATTCCCAAGTTCGCCCGGATGCACTGACAGGCTTTCAATTATTGTCCAGACTTCTGACTCATCTCTTTCATTTCAGTGGAACCTAATCAAACATTCGTAAAAGTTCTTATTTCTGGTCAAGAGTTAGCAGAGCAAACACATATAGTTTAAGTTTTAGCAGTAAAAGGCTAAGGGCCCAGCGATAAGATATTATTCCGCTACTAACCTCAAGTCACTTTCAGCTAATCAAACAAAATTGCTGTAATTAGCCGGAGGTTTATTCGCATTTCGTTTTACTCGGAGCTCTCTTCTCTTTCACCTCAAATGATTATGGCCGCAAATTTGCATGATTGAATGTGAATGCGAATGATTTAATTTTTGCGCTCCCAAATGTTTTATTAATTGGCTTTGTCTTCTTCTCTTTCACCGTTAGAGTGAACAACGGAAACGGAAAGTAAAAGCTCCGATCGCGACCACATTCAAAGGCAGACAGACATGGCCGAGACAATCAACAACAAGCCGAGCATACAGATCCGGAGCGGACTGCCCTCGCCTCTGCCGGACAAGACGCCCTCGCCGGCCACCAAGCTGCTGATCAGCCACGGCAAGCCCAACTTCACCATCGCCAAGTCGCCGAAGATCGACGAGAACGGAAACGCAAACCCACTGTCCGCCCAGCCCAGCGCCAACAACAACTACAACGCCTACAAGAGCGCCAACAGCAGCGTGGCCAACAACCAGAAGTTCATAGTGGGCACCAAGTTCAACGGAGTCTTCAAGCCCTCGAATGTCCTCAATGCAAATGCCAATGGCAATGGCACCTCGGAGACGGAGAATGAGGTGGCCAAGGTCGTCCTGCGGCGCCCTAAGCTGGCGGACTCACCCCCTCCCGCAGACGGCGAGGACGAGAACGTCCCGGAATTCATCAGGCGCCAGCGACGCATCCAGGAGCGTCTGGCCAAGGAGAACGTGCTGGACTTCGAGAGCCGGCGCAGCGGCTACTTCACGCACGTAATGATCTCGCCGGACTCGCCCAACCGCACCTCGTTCGTGGAGACCATGGCCAGTCCGGCCATAGTGCCCGCCCTCGAGATTCCCGCTCCTGTAGCCGAGAAAGTTGAGGAGGAGGAGAAGGAGAAGGTGGAGGTGGAGGCCCAGCCTCTGGTGGCCGCTGTCACCACCTCAGCCCTGATCACTGAACCCGAACCAGAGGCCATTGTAAGCAATGGACACGGTGAGGAGCCAAAGAACTCTGACGTGGCGGCCGAGGAGGTGGCCAAGGCCATTGAGGAGGTTAACCAGGCAGTGGCAGGAGAGGATGAGACGGAGGTAGAAGCCACCCCCGAGCCCGCTCCAGAACCAACTCCAGAGCCGGTGGCAGCCGAACGAAAGGCAGAAGCCGTGGTAGAGGAGCCCACCCAAGCCCCGGCTCCCGTGGAAGCCAAGGTGGAGGTGGTAGAGCCAGCTACCCCCGTGCAAAATGGCCAGAAGGAAGAGAAGGCTGTTCCTGCCACAAATGGCCAGAAGGAAGAGGAGGCTGTTCCTGCCACAAATGGCCAGAAGGAAGAGGAGGCTGTTCCTGCCACCAACGGCCAGAAGGAGGAGGAGTCCATCACCATTTCGCACACCAACGGACAGAGCAGCGACGGACCCAGCATACCCACTCCGGATCCCAGTGGCGCTCTGGGAGTGAACTACGAACCCAAGACCGTGGTCAGCTTCTCGCAGGAGCTGGGAAGCGGGGAGAACAAGTATCCCGATACCGTGAAGGTGGTCAGCGAGGTGCCCGCCGAATCCAATGGGGAGCTCAAGGAACTGACCAAACTGAAGTTCGACATCCAGAGCGACGAGCAAAACGAGGTTCAGGTGACGCCCGTGCTGAGGACGGACTAGGAGATTGGCGGACCTGTATCGTGAGGAAGAGGATCAGGATCAGGATGAGGAGTAGTGCAATTTGTTTGTTAAACAAGAAACCATCAACTATATTGTGTTGTATTTTGTGTTAGCTGCTAAGTTGATTACGAGAAATGTTGCCAAATTTAATTTTATGCTTCGCGCATCAGTCAGTATCGAGAATGGAGTTGGAGTTGGAGTCGAAATGTCCTAATCCCCCATAGAGCCACCCATGGAGGCCGGGTCCCCAAAGCGTCTTTTCGGGACTTTCTAGACCAAACTACGTGTATTGCAATAGACACCATTTGCTTTATTTAAATAAATTATTAATTAATATTGAGAACGCGGCTTTGCTTTGGGCTGGAATATTCCTCTCGGGCACTCGGGATGGTCTTCGATAAAGGTACTCCACCACAAGTGTGTATTTACTGTATTTACTTTCACGTAGAGTACCTTAACTTGTTCCACAAAGATAACACTATTTTTGTTTGCACCAGAGGCACCAACTGGCCGTGGGGATGTTGGGGGAATGCTGAAATGGCGCTATTGTAAAGTCAGCATTGATGCATGGGGAATTACCACGTTCCTCGCAAATACCCAAGATATGTTTACAATTAGTCAGGGTAATGCTCCATAAGTCGGTGCAGATACCAGATACCGCTGGCTGCCGAACGCCCCCGAAAGTGCTAAGACCACGAGCTCAGGGAGTGGTTCCTAGTCGTGGTGAATGAAAACCGAAAGTGTTTGCCGGTGTCTAGCATTGAACCCCGTGCGGTGACCTTCGCATCGATATGCTCCAGTCGCAATCAGTTGCCCTCCGTGATTAATTGCTTTGATTCCGCTGGTTTGCCCGTGTGCGATAGTCGGTGATTGATTGGGAGACACGAATAATAATAAAATAATAGTCGCGTGGAGTGGGGCCGGAGTGGTGAATCATGGAGAGGACGCGACACCTGTTCCCGCGATCGAGGGTGGGTCAGGTGGTTCAGGTGGTTGAGATGGCTTGTATGGCTCACCAGCAGGGTAACCATGTCAACTCCGACCCGCCCGCTTTTCGGGGGTTGCAGTGCTGACCAACATCTGGCCTGCTCCTGACCCTCGTGGCTAGCACATGCGTTTAATCGATATGAAAGTGGTGGCGGTTTTCCGCGTTGGCCAAAACAAACTGGAGTTAGTCCGGCTTGAAACCCAGTAGGCTATGGCAGGGCATTCAGTTCGAAAACTATCTAGATGAGTGCCTAATTCTAAGCTATTATGGATTTATGTCTTAAGGGCTCGCAGGTACGTCCATAACTACATATATATTCCACTGCTTGCGGATTATGTATTAAGAGGGGGTCAACCACAGATAAACCTCGCCACACGCCAAAAAACGAAGCCCAAGTACACAAGTCGTTCGCTGACGACTCTCCACAGTCCGTGTCCCCATTTCCGGCCCCGCTCGGCCAACTTCCTGCAGCAGCGCAGTCGCTCCTCGCCTTTCCTGGGACGACCTCAGTCGGCGGACCCCAAGCTCGGTCGTCGGTTGAGCACCTACTTTGGTGAGAAGGAGCTGCGCATCGGCGGAAAGGTGAGTGGACAAAGCACCCTGCGGTGGTCGGTGTTGTAATAGCTGCTTTCAGCGACAAGTCTCCTCGAACGACCTGCTGAAATCCCTGCTGGAGGAGCCCATCAAGCGCAGCTGGCTCTGCCGCAGCACCTGCAACTCCTCCGAGTCCGACTACTCGCTCCACAAACGCACCCCCGACAGCAGCGAGGAGGGGGAGCAGTTCCTGGTCACCATGTCAGGTGGTGAGAAGG
This sequence comes from Drosophila yakuba, assembly GCF_016746365.2. NCBI lineage: Eukaryota > Metazoa > Arthropoda > Insecta > Diptera > Drosophilidae > Drosophila > Drosophila yakuba. The sequence continues at coordinate 18,509,671 of NC_052527.2, read as the reverse complement.
GTAAATCTTACTCCTCCTACTCCGGAACTCAGGGCCTCAGTAACGGGGCTCTTCTACAGCGCACCGCCAAGCCAGATCTTCCGGGAAGGGTGTCCTTCAGCAAGCCGAGTATGCACGCGGACTTGGACTCCAGTGACTGCGATAATGACAAGCAGGAGGTGCGTCCCAGTATCTCAGCCCCGGGGCCTCTAACTCTTCCCAGTTTCCTGAGTAAGGTGGAACAGACTGATCCCGTTGGTCAGAAAAAGTCCGTGCACTTCGGATCCACTGCTGCCGAGGGAGAAGTTCTGGCGGAGACCTACGAGTACCCAAAGTGTCCTTCGGAGAACTGTACTTGCAGCACGCGATCCTCTTCCACCACAAGCACCAATGAGGCATCGGCATCGGAGGTTAAGTGTGCCTGCGATGCGCCTAGCTGCCGGTTTGTGGAGTCCTCCAAACTGGTGGGGCAACCCAATCCCACACCCACTCTCCCAAAGGCCCCCTCATCGGAGCTAGATGTAATAAGGGAGTACAAACAGGCTGTGGAGGGCGTTCAGGTGGTCAAGAACCACTTGGGAACTGACACCCTGAACAACATCGAGATGCTTCCCAACTATCTGGACAAGTACGCTTCTCCCACTAAGGAGAAGCAGAACAATCTGTCCGAGACCAAGAACATGGCCACCTCTCCTTCCTCTGTCAACAACGGTGCAACCTCCTACAGATCAGGGGCGAACCCAAGAAACTTCGGGGCTGAGAATAATTTTTTGCCAGCGGTGCAGGATGATAGGAGGTCCTTTGGGCACGGCAGCTCCGACGCTGTCATTAATAACTACCTGAAGGTGGCCTCGACACCCCCTTTTGTGGGTAAGAAAAAGGAGAACGTAAAGCCCGCCAGTGCAGATCCCATTGCCAGGACCACCAAATCCAAGGTGACCAAGTCCACAACCAATCCAGCTCCTTTGGGTAAGCTGAAGAAGGCCATTAGTGTGGGCAGCCTGCGGGAGGAGCGGAAACTCTCGGAGTACAATCTCGACAAGGTGGACAGCTGGATGAGCATGCAGGATCAGAAGCAATTTGATAACAAGCACAAGCAGGGACTGGAAGACCTGGACGAGGCACAGGACAATGATAGCGCCTCCCAATTGTCCCTAAAGTCGAATGAGGACTCCAGGGATTCGACATATGATGAAATAGTGTCTGTCATCAAGGAAATCGAAGAGGACAAGAAAAGGGGTAAGTTACCGACTTGGACCTTCCATGAAGCATTATTCATATTTGGTTTCGTTGGCAGACAACTTTTCCGAGCGAATCCCCAGCGAACTGAACCTGAAACTAGATTCCCGCTGTGACACTGCCGACACAGGTACGGTGAGTGAAGGAGCAGTTCCCGAGAGTGGAGATAAGTACAAGTAAGTAAATATGACTTACCATGTGGCCACCCACTAATACTCACTACTCACTACAACACTTAACAGGGACATCCTGGCCTACCTGAACAATGTGGAGAGCAGTTGCGACAAGACGCTGATGGAAACCCGTCGTTCCATACCGGATAGCAATCGATCGGAGGTGGAGTTCGTCGTGGAGCCTGATGTCACCGACGAGGTGCCCAAGTGAGTGAAGTCTCTTGGGTTCCCTAGAAGCTCATAACTAACTGCCCCTTCCATCCAGGCTATCTGAGTTGCTGATGCTGCCCAACCACCAGCTTGCCAGGAGGGTCATTGCCCTGAGCTTGCGGGCCAATGAGTTGGCCAATGCCATCCATATGTCCAAGGAGCACGTCTTCCAGTTGCGTGGCGAAAAGCAGAAGAGCCTGCGGGCGGAAAAGTCCACTGCCGCCGCCAAACTGCGCGATCAGAAGAAGCACTATGAGGAAGTGGTTAAACGGCACCAGCGATTCATCGAGCAGCTGCTCAAGGACAAGGGCTCCCTCTGCGAAAAAGTGGCGGCCCTCACGCGTCGCCTGGAGAGCCAGAACCAGGCCTGGGAGCACCGGTTGGAAACTGAGCTAGCCAGGACCAAGGAGACCACTATGGCGGGCGAAAAGATCCGGCGAGAGCGATGGGTGCGCGAGAACACCAAGAAGATTAAGGTTCGTTATAGAAATGAACCGTAGAAGAGGACTAGCATTAAGGTCACGATTGTCGTTGGCTTTCAATGCAGCTCAGAGAAAGAATGGCCTGGGAATATTCCACCATTCGATCAGTAATCATTATTATAATATATTTTTAGAGCTATAAAACTAAAACTAAGATAGGGTCCAGAAGATTATAAGAGTTACATAGCATTATATTAATAATCCCCAATTAAATTTGTTTCAAAGGAACTTACGGTTAAAGGCCTGGAGGCGGAGATCAACAAGATGAACTGCGACCACCAACGTGAGGTGACAGAGCTAAAGCGCACCCACCAGATGCAGTTGCTAGACGCCCTGGAGGAGGCACGCACGAAACACGAGCAGATCGAGACCAGCATCCGTGAGAGCTGCGCCCAAGATCGAGAGGCCATTATCGAGAAGGAGCGAACTGCCATCCGGGAGCGGTTCGAGCGCCAGCTGGAGGAGGAGCAGAGGACGCAGGCGGAACAGCGCCAGAAGCTGACCGAGGAGTTCGCCGCGGAGCGGGAGCGCTTGCAGACGGAATTACGGCAGCGGGAGAATGACCACCAGGTCAGAAGGCAAGAGGCTCTGCGGGAACAGGAGCAGGAGCTGGAGCAGGCCAAGTTCGAAATGCAGGAACGGATGGCCAAGCAGGAGGAGAAGTACCAAAACCGCATCAACACCGTCGAGCAGCAGTACCAGGCGGACTTTGAGCTGTGGAAGTCGGAGCACGAAAACAAGACCAAGTTGGCCCAGGCGGAGAAGGAGAACGCCATTAGGCAACACTACCGGGCGGAGAGAGATCGCCAGCTAGACGAACTGGTGGTGCGGATGGAGGCCGACGCACTGCAGCACAGTGAGGAGCACGAGCTAAAGATGAAGTGAGTATATGCAGGCCAAATGGTATGAGTCCCCTGCTAAGCACATCCTTTTCAGTCGGCTCAAGGAGAAGTACGAGAAGGATTTGGTTCTGGCCGAAAGCGTGGAGAAGTCGCTGCGGGAGAAGTACGCGGAGACCCGCGGCAAATTGGCGGAGGCGGATGCCCAGGTGCGGAACAGCCAGGCGGAGGTGAAGCAGCTGCAACTGGAGCTGAGCCACAGCAAGAAGATGTGCGGCGACATCCTCATGGAGCGGGACAGACTGCGGGATAACCTCAACGCGGACATTCAGAGCGAGTTGGGAGTGCTAAACGAACGCCACAAGCAGGAGATGGAGCAGCTTCAAAAGCGCGTTCACCAGACCATCCAGCGACAGGAGGAAACCATTGAGATCCTGAAAAGCGACAACGATGCCCTCAGACAGCAGTGCTTGAAGCTTAACGCTGTCATACGACAACAGCGCAAGGATTACTGTGTTAAATAGACCGTTAATCGAAATAGCAAGCAAAATAATATTAGGGAAACTTGATAAATGAGTGACAACAGGCTTAAATATGATTTCATAAAATATAAGATATTTATAAAAATACATTTTGCAATTTATACATGGGCTTAAATAATTGTAACGGCTACTTTGTGCTCCTTACGAAATCGATAGTCGTGCTATAAATTATCGATTTCCCTCAAAGCGATGTATTTTTAACCGCATGAGTGGCGGCAACACTGCACGCGGGTCAACAAAAACAATATTGGTGCATTTTGAATGTTTTTACAATTAGAAGCGCAAAATGGAAGATCTGCTGGAAAATAGAAGATTTACAAATATCGGCAATAGCTTTGGCTTTGTTTGCAGGGTAGGTAACTCAATCTACACAATCAATGAGTTAATTTTAATCGCAAGTCGTAGATCATAGAAAAGCAGTGCGGAATTCAACAACTCGGATCTCTGGAAAAATACGAATTTGCCGAGCTCCTGAAGATTCTGAATGGCACAGAAAAGGTGAGTATATAAGTTATAAGTATATAAGTTATTAGTAACACCTTTCTGTGCAGTTTCTGGCCTCCAAGTTCTTCTGCCAACTGCCAGCGAATGTCGGCAGCTATCGAGTGCTTCGCCAGCTGCAGGAACTCCGAATCCTGACGGCCACAGAATACATCTTCAGGTGGGTTGGAAGCTACTAGATGAGGGCATCCCATTTATCCGTAACTGAATTCACAGCAAGGAGCACTCCGATCAACTGCAGGTGGACTTGATCATATTCCTGGAATCCGAGTTCGAACTCCTCGCAAATGTTTTCTTGTCGGCGGCTTATGGTTGGTTTCCCTGACTCTGCCTGGTTTCCCTTTTAAAATGATTTATACACCCTCAGATGTCGACTCTGCGATGAAGCTCACCCTAATACTGACCACCGCTTTAGGGAATCTCTATTCCGGCCTGGTTGGCAATCCCAAAATATGCAGTTTGGAATATGTGGAGTTCTTGCGCAAAACCATGCCAGGTGTTTTTTTGTACTCCATTGCTTCATATGTAACTAAACGTGAACCCCCTCAGATGAAGCGCTAAATGTGTGTGTGAACATGCACTTAGGTACCCTGTTGGACCTTCACCGATCGGAAAATGTCGGCGAGGCATTCGCCAGCTTTAGCGCCTGGATAAATGAGGGCGTCGACGAACTAACCTTTGTAAAGCACCTTTGCGATAAGGTAATATTTTCCTGAAACGGGCTACGTATCTTGTGTTAAATGAATCTTACTTGCAGCTGTTTGTTGGCCATCACGAGGCAGCCCTTCAATACCTATTCAAACAGTCAAACACGGACAACTTCAACCAGTGGAAGTTCTACCTGATACTGGTACAATCCATCGCCAGTGCAGCCAATCCTGAAACCACCACATACATTAAAAGTATATTGCTCTCTGTAGTCTAAAACCCAGGCAACGTTTTCCGTTCCTTGCAGAGTATCTGAAAAACAGACTTCTGCAAACTGCATCCATGGCCTCCATGCAGTCCTTGCTTCATTTGCTGCTGACTGCAAGAGCTGCTTCTGCCTCAACCATGAATGTTCAGATGAATCTGGACAACTATGCGAAGTGGTACAAGCAGAACATTGGTGAAATGACGTACATACTGGGCCCGGAAAAGTTTCAGACAGTGCTAAGGCTCTTGGAGGAGTCGTTACCTTTCGAAAAGGAGTTGCAATACCTGGAGGTGATACAAAATATAAATAATTTGATGAAATTGTACTTATTGATTACGTTCCACCAGATTCATGTGTCAATTGCCATTTCACCTGGTGGTCGTCTGGTGCAGGCCTACAAAACAAAGTGCAGGGCTCATGCAGCTCAACTGAAATCGGCAGCAAAGCGAAAGGCTTCCGCAGACTAGATAACAGGTGGTACTAGTCTTAGGAAAGTCAACTTCACCGAATATCCTTCGTTTTATAACTGCACTGAACACTGAAACTCATTTAAGTAAATTATGGTGAAGCCTGTCAAAACAGTTTATTTATTTGCCTGCAGTAAACTATAGGTTAGTAGGCCACAATTTCTTGTTGCTCTTCGGTTATAACACATTTTGAATCTCCATGTTTCATGCTAACCCCATCGCATTCGTCGGTTTTACTGCAGATGAATCTTTTGTGCTCGTGACAGCTTGCGGACTCGAATTTGAAAAAGTCTTGCTGGTGTTTAACATAGGCGCATCCTTCATTGTTCACGAGCTTGGAGTTGAGTGGGGAGTACTCAATGGACTTGTTGTTTGACACGTATCTGAAGTTGGGCTTTTCATGTGCATTCAGTCCAAACCAGTACTCGTGCTCTTCGTTGTCCATTTTAGTATTCATTTGGATCAGGGTAACTTCGGTGTCCAGATTGGCCAAACACATGTGCAGCTTTTTGCAGATGGCCAGGGCACCAAACCAAGTAGCCTATATTGGATATTTTGTATATTTTCCTAACTGCTGAGCCTGAAGACTTTAATGAAGTGCTTACTGTTTTCTCACTGAAATAAAGGCATATTCCCTTTGCATTCGCCTCATCAGTGCGTAAAAGCAGCAGCAAAATTTGAAGACAGCTAAGAATCCTAAGCACTTGACCCATTGTGTTCGGTTTGTTGTACTCAGTAAAACTGTTGGATTTCGAAAGTGGCTTATTCCGTATAGCCCGCTAATGTCGTTAAACCATGGCGCAATCAATTGAGGTTGGTAGTAATCTACTTTTCTTATTTTCTTTGCTTCTGCCTGAGGCATGTACCCCATGAAGATACTTATTGCTAGCCTAGAGATTAAATATTTAGTTTACTTCCCCGCTTAGTCATTATTTGTTTCAAAACTACAAAGCTGAAACAGTTCTTTTGCTTGAACAAAGTTGGCAGCACTGAACAAGTGCACCTCGACTCTCGGTTTTCGAAATAAGGCGCCATCTAGTGGCCAATTCAATTTAAAATGAAATCACACAGAGAAGAGAGAAAAAACAAGCTGCTTCAAAATTTCTCTTTTGTTTCAATTCAAATTTTACGCTCTTCTTGCGTGGACTGCGCTGCTACTGTTATTGTGCTGCTAACCAACAGTTATCCAGTTTTTATCCGCTATCTAAGCAGAAAGTCTACACTCACATAATTCTGTTAGCAATTTCCTCAACTTCTGCTAATGCCATGTTACTTTTTAGTAGTATTCCTCGACTTTATATTTATACGTTTCTGTGCTCTCGACGCAGTCGGACGTTTAAAAATAAACGCGCTCCACCAGAAATACCAAGTCCGCTGAACACAAATAAATCTGAACACATTCGAATTCCATCCGATCAAACGCAGAACCCGAAAATCAGCATCAGTTCAGTTCTTCGACTCCAACGGCCGAGAAAAACCCGACGGTTTCAGAATGTTCAGCTCGATTTCAGGTAAAACAAAAGCCAAGCCAGCCAAAAGCCAACGTTGTTGTGAAAGTTTCGAAATTAGAAATCTTGGGTCTGGCATACGTATGCTCGTATGTGTATCCGATACATCCAGCTACTCGGATGATATATGTGCAGTGAGTGGGTTATCGCGGTCAGCATATAACCCAGTGGAGGACTCCAGTTGCAGTTACATCATCACCAGGGCGGCCAGGAGTCGGAGTTAGAGTCGGAGTCGGGTAGTTGGAGCAGCTGGCCACCCGGGACTTGGATCCGCGGTCGGGTGGGGTTGGCCCACCGGGCGTGTCCGATCCGATACGGGTAGCAATGGCTACAACCTAATTATCCGGCTCCGCTGGCTTGGCTCTGGTGATGGTGATGATTGTGGCGATGGCGGTGATGACGACGACGTGGATGATACGTAAGCCAATTATGGCGCAGTTATATGTAGCTCCAAATGGACTACGAGTTGCCGTTCTCGCTGGCCCATCCCATCCCATCCCATCCCATCCCACACCCACACCCAAAGCCAAAACGATGATACGTATATAATTATAGCTGCCCAGATACACACTAAGCAACACGAATCTGAGGCATATATACTTTGTATCTTCGGGGTTGTGCTGTTGGTTTGGTTTGGTTTGCTTGGGGCTCTGGCCCACTTATGCTCCTGGAAGTGGGTGCAAAGCCCCAGAGTTCCATCGTCCAGCTCCGCCTCCGATCTCCGATCTCCGAAATCCTCCGCCAATAGTTACCACTTGAGCACCGCGTGGTCAAGCATTGCCACTTGAGATGGGCACTTTGGTTCTACTATACGGACTATATGTAAATTTTATTCCTAACATGCTTTTCAATATTATCTGTTATCTGTTCCCAATCAATGCCAAACAGATGCATCGAAATGTAAGTAACCCCGAGTGGTGAACTTTCCACTGAATTAAAATTACCTTGATAATCTGATAATCTGATAACCTGATAGTGTTACTCAGACATTCCTCACCGACTGCGTAGTTCAACATTCCAACATTCCAACATTTCAACATTTAGTAGCTGCATCTTTTTCCTACTCAGCACTTTGATCTTCTATGTTTAGCTTGCCTTGGGACTATCACCTAAAAAGCTAGACGAAACCATCTTTCAGAAATTTTTATGTTTTTAATTTCCACTTAAAGTTTTGTTTAAAAGAACTATCCTAAAATGAAATGGTTTCTGCGGAGAGTTTGAAAGCATGTTTCTTAAAAAGGAAGAAAATAATGGTGTAAAATATCAAATTTGAAATAATGGCACTACTTGAATAGTACTTCATACAGGAACAAGCCGGTTTTTTATTCTAGTATGTCATTCTCACTAATGTATATCATTTCAATGCCATTGGGAAACTATTTCCAATAACTTGAATGGACTGAAACCCAATGGATCTTCATGTGGTTAAAACTCAAATTTATTTGGTGAAAGCTCAAACATTCCTCGATTCCCTAGGTGTCTATTGGTGCGCCCGGTTGGTGGGTTGGTGCGATCAGGCCGGCGGAGCAGGTGCTGGTGTGGCCCCGCCTTCCGGAGCTGCCGGTGCAGGAGTGGCGCCCTCGGCGGCTGGAGTTCCTTCCGCTGGGGCACCTGCCGCCGGAGTGGCCGCATCCGGGGCGGGCGTGGCTGCTTCAGTGCCTTCTGCCGCCGTGGAGGCACTCGCACCCCCGGCTGGCGGCACCGTCTGGGCCTCCTCGGCGTTGGTGGCCCCCGCGTTTCCCATGCCGTTCTCGAACACCGGCTCCGTGGTGCCACCACCATCACCTCCAGACGGCGCGCCCTCCGTTTTCTTCTCCTCCGAGACCCCGATTTCCGTTGAATTCGAATTGTCAGCTGGCCGTGAATCGCTCTCCACACTTTGCTCTTTGATCCCCGCCTCCTGCTTCTCCTTCTTGCCGGCGTCGTGGTGGAAGTGATGCAAGTGCTCGTGGCTGTGCTTCTGCCCATCCCCGCTGTCCGCCGCGGGCACAGCGCACTTGAGCTGGTTCTGCTCGCAGATGAAGTACTTCTTCTCCTGGCAGTTCACGTCCAGGACGACGGTCACGTTGGGCCGGATCCTGATCTCCAGGCAGTCGTCCAGGTTGGACCGCTGAGTCGGCTCCACTATGGGGGAGACGCCCATGTAGCGCACCAGTTTCCCGTTGCTAATGTACTTGAAGCGGCCCTCCGACTGCAGGTCGTTGCCTCCGAACCAGAAGTCGTCGTATCCCAACTGGGACGTCATGTAGTGGACCACCGCGTTGAAGTCCTCCACCGTGGACACGTCGGCCAGGTTGAGGCCCTTGCGCAGGCAGTTGTTCTGGGCCCCGAACCAGTTGATCTGCCAATACATTTCAAGCGAAACATCGTTATTTTGGGACTCTTTGGTGATATCTTTGGTGGCACTGAAAAGGGCTATCCCACCTTTTTGACGCCCACATAGAAGCACTTTCCGTTCAGCTCCTTGAGATAGGGCTTACCACAAGGACCCTTGTCCTTGGCCTTCTTGCCCTGCTTCTTTCCGCAGCCGGAATGGACCGCCATCAAGGCCAGAATCACTATCGGTAGGATCCTCATGGCTGCCAGCAAAACTGAGGCACCTGTCCAGCCAAACTGTAGGCATGCGTGCCGCCCCCTGTTCTATATATACCCTTTCGTGGGCGTGGCATCTGCATTATCGGCGAGTGACCAATTTGCATTAGCGAAGCAAGCAGAGCACTCTTATCGCCGGGTGGAGTGCATCAAATTGATGAATATTGATTGGACATGGTGATGCCCGGGGGTTGCTGCTTCTGTCGGTGGTTTCTCGGTCACCATCAGTATCCAAACTATGCTGGTACTGGTCGGACTTCCCTCTCGGATGAAGAAGTGCACGGATTCACTGCCATCTGAAGAGGGTTCAATAAATGAAGCAATTGTATTCAACTGTATTGCATTCAGGTTGCTCTGGGACTCAATTACTGTCCGATTAAGTGGTCAATCGGGGAGCTCCGACTTGAAGTTCTTCCACATAATAATAAGTAACATTACAGCGATTTTATGACTGTTTAAACATCTGCGTCTCTGAAATGAAATTCTCGTTTAAGTTCACTTTAATCTAAGCTACTCAATTGATCAAATATTCGAGTATTTAAATATTCATCAAAATAAGTTGTCATAGAACTAACTTTCCATTTAAGAAACTGATATGGGTCGCTGCATACCCATAATACCTAACACATTCACGATTTTCGCACATTCCCCTTGATTTATTTGAAAGATAGAACCTTTTTTCGATTGACATTTATTTAAACTTGGCATAATCATAATTTGGCGTATCTGTAATTTCATTGATGTACCCAAGTTGCCGACCTGCAGTTGAGTGTGAAGATGTGAAAACAACTGGTAATATTATTGCTGGCTTTTATTTTGAATCGATAGTTGCGGCTTTCAGCTGGGAAGTTGTGCAGATCAGGCTGCTGGCGGCGCCGGAGTCTCGGCTGCTGCGGCGGCGGGGGTTTCTGCTCCTGGAGCGGGTGTGGCTGCTCCTTCGGCGGCAGGAGTGGCTGCTCCCTCGGCAGCTGGAGCTGCGCCGGCGGGGGTGCCTCCCTCTGCTGCTGGAGAAGCTGCTCCATCTGCAGCGCCGGGGGCAGCAGTTGCTTCTGGCTCGCCAGTTACGCCAACGGGTTTTGTTTCCTCCGCTCCCGGAGCCACCGAGACGCCATTCTGCTCCACTTGATCGTCATCCGGGACGTCGAGGGCCACGGCTGCATCCTCGGAGTCCGGCTCCGGCTGCTCCGCTGAGCCACTGGCGATGGGGTCCTGGCGGTCGTGGTCCCCCTCCTCCTCCTCCACCTCGCCGTCGCCACTCTCGCCAATGTCGTGGTGGAAGTGATGCAAGTGCTCGTGGCTGTGGTGCTTCGGCTTCTTGCCGCCGTCCGAGTCCTGGCAGTAGCGCTCCGAGCAGATGAAGTACTGCCGCTCGTGGCAGTTGTCCGCCGACACCATGTTGATCTCGGAGCGGATCCTCACCTCCAGGCAGTCGTCGCACTCGGAGTGCTCCAGGGGCAGCACGTTGCTGTAGTTGCTGTAGTAGCGCACCAGCCGTCCGCTGCTGATGTACTGGAAGCGACCCTCGTGGTACAGATCGTTGCCCCCAAACCAGAAGTCCTCCGTGTTGCCCAGGCCACTCAGGAACCCGATGGCTCCATCGAAGTCCCTTTGGTTGCTCAAGTCCGCCAGGGTCAGGCCCTTGCGTAAGCAGTTGTTCAGGGCGCCGAACCAGTTCATCTCAAGGGGGTAATAATAGATCGTATTAATGCCTAGCTCCACACGATATGAGTCGTTCGATCACAGGTGATCAAAGCTGCGACCAAGGCTCACCTTCTTCACCGAAAAGTAGTAGCACTTGCCGTTGATCCTGCGCAGATAGCGACGCGGGCAGGGCGGTCCCGATCCCAGGAGCTCGCCCCGCGGCAGGATGCTCAGCAGGGCCACGAGTGCAGTCAGGAGATGCTTCATTTCGCTCGCTTCCGCCGGTGCACAGTGGCCGGCTCCGATCGCCTCCTGTACTTATATCCTCCGCTGGCCAGCAGTGCGCCCAATCGATTTGGAGCCCGTTGGAGGTGGAGCGGCATCTTCGGCGGCATGGCCAATTCAATTACAAGTCCATGCCTCCGGAATGCCCACGCCAAGGCAATGTCGTGGGCTAATTTGGTCACCCGCCAGTGGGTCAGGTTTAGGGTCATTCAATTTAATTGGCTATTAGATACACTTGAAGAAAACGAGCTGGAACGTGGCGGGGGTGCTGTAATTGCCAGTAATGTTAACCCTCTAAGTTCCTTGATTCCAGTTCATCGTCGTAATAATGTGCACAGTCATTCAATGTACTCAAAATATAAACATCAAAGAAATTTAAATAGATGAGTTGGACCCCTCTAAATATAAAGTCATATGAAGTTTATATGGTATCTGAGATAAGGAACAGACCTTAGAACCTTCTGAGTAGAACCTTCTAGTGCTTCCTTCATCAGGAGTAGCAGTTGGATAAGCAGGCGTCCTCAGCAAAAGTGATTGTAATAGATGGATTTAAAGTAGAGTTTGTTCTCCTTAAATAAACTTTTGAGCCTGACTTGTCCTGCCTTCAATTTGTGGCTGCAAAAGTGAGCTAATTGCTGGCTAAGAACTCGCTGGTAATCTTCCCCACCTCTAAACGCTTGGCATCATGTTCTGAGACTCGATCGACTCCAGTGACTTCATTCGCAGCCATTAGCATAACCCGCCCAAAGGGCTAGATGTCTGACCCGGCCTTGTCCTCCCCGATTATTGATTTACCTGGCAGGGTCGTGACATCAGCCAGCGGATTGTCCGTGGCCAGGACACGAGTCCCTTCCCCTCTGGCCACCTCCTCTGCTGCCAGCTGACTCAGACGACCTTCGGCCGGATGACGATTCGTGGGGGCCAAAACAATTTCGATTCGTGGGGCGTGTGAGTGCCACGCCACCCTTTCTGCCACGCGCGGCTCTCACTTACATACGTATATAGTTCTAGTTCTCTGGTATATTATATCTCGATTGCGCTGTTGTATCCCACATGACATCATCAGCAACAACAAATGTGGCAACAGCGGGAAGAGCGGCCACAGTAGCTCCATCGATTCATCACGGATTGTAGCTCTTTTGGGCATCCAGAACTGGTTTGGAACGTGAGTCGCCAGACCTCAAATCGCAGTTACTCATAGATATTCATTCCCTGTCTATATCTTTGTGTGTGTGTCAATTCCGAGCTGGGCTCAAGCTACAGGTTTTGCTCTATTCAGAGGCTTCGGCGCATTATCTGAGCTGCGAGTGCGACATCGACCAAAACAAATCAGAAAACAAAATCACAATCTAAAAGCAACCGAACCAAAACAAAAACAGAAACAGAAACAGAAACGACGCCAGAGGCTGTGAGAGTCTGGGCTCATTGTGTTGCCTTCTGGCCATGCTTCTAAGCCGGTTTCCAGTATTGACCACAATTCGCCACAGTTTCGGGTTGAGACTGAAGAACAAAATGCGTCTTATTACGCAAATGCCCCAAATGGGGCTGCTGCCTTAGGAATTCCGCGTGTGTTAGCCATTAAGTTATATCCAAAGGACTTGGCGGGGAATACTAAACACTACAGTTGCCTTATTCGTGTAGCTACCATTTTAGTAACTTATCATAAGGTTTAACAACGTATATACATATATGCGAATGTGTTTTAAGTACCTTTTAATACGATTTTAATTTCGAAAACAGCACACAGCAAATATATTTAGCAATGCATGATTCCCCTCTATTCATACATATAGCTGGTATTGTACAGTGTAGATCGCACGATTCCTTCCGCTTTAATTGCTAGATTCTAGATTGCTGAGCAAGTTCAATGCCACATACACTCCGTAGCCATTAGCATTTGAAATGTTTGAATTCCTTTTATTCAGCTTGTTTTTCTGGAGCAGTAAACGTTATTTCAACACCTCAGCCGAGCCCACACATTCCTTAGTCTCGATGCCCAGAAATAGTAGAATAGAAACCATTATTTTCGCACATTTTGGCCCATTAAATGCGAAACGAAATTGATCGAAACTAAATTATTTGGAAGTGAGTCGAATGGAGGGGCCATTAAAGTATCTTTGGGATTATTGAGAGAACCGAGTCGGAATAAACACATTGCCGATCACAATCAGAAAGCGTGAATAAACCGCACCATTATGACATCACATATGCCGAATAATTTGAATACTTGCGCTTTGTTTGCCTCATTCGCATACATATATTACAAAGAAATTCCTCGGCCATTTCCGCCCGTTTCCGATTCGTCCGTTTCGCCCAACCGATTCGCACCCGGTTCCGAGTTGCGAGTTCGTAAACTATAAACTATAGTGGCACAATGTTTCTATTCGAGTGGGCGCACACGTCACTCCAAGTGAATGCAAAGCTGGCGCTCGTTAATTATTATATTCTATTAATGCGAATATTGCGAATTGCGAATATAAGTCTGAGCGGACTGAGTGCCTCAAATTTTAAGGCTGACGCCATGGGGCTGGCGATCACGATTTCAGCAGCCCCTAGTTGCGCAGTTTCTATTGATGCTATTTATAGGAAAGTGTCCCCGTCTAATCGATTCGATTTAGTCATGTAAATAGTTCATGCTCCAGCTGCTTTGTTTATGTTTCGGCAATTACCTGTCTGGAATTTGGAATCTGGAATCTCAAATCTCATCCCGCTGATTGCAATCAGGCTATAAATTATCATTGGCGCCAGGCCAGAGCTTAGTTAGCATTCAGAGGGCCAGTCAGCATGTTTCCCAGTCGCCAAAACCAAAGTAATCCCACCCAGACACGTCCACCTACTCCTCCACCTACACCTCCACCTACAGCTCAAGCAGGATCTACAATGCACTCCTCTTTAATCCGCAGCTTCGTTGAAGAACTTCGGCGACAAGACCGCCAACCTCTTCAGCAAGAAGAAGGATGAGGCCGAGAAGCTGGCCAACGAGAAGGCCGCCGAGGCCCAGAAGCTAGCCGAGGAGCAGGCCAAGAAGGTGGGCCAGTCCGTCCAGCAGACCAAGGGCGAGGCCGAGCAGCTGGCCGCCAGCACGGGTGAGTAGCGAGATTCGAAAAAGTGGAGCGGAGAAAGAAATATCTATAAGGTTTCCATCTACAAGATGTCTTACAACAGCAATTGGCTTAGGAGTTGTGCTTCTAAAGTTGTACAAAATCTTCCATTTTCTAAAATACTTTGAAAAATTCTTTTTCAAAAAAACAATTGAATGAGGCACGTTTGAGATAACTTCCAGAATCAGCTATCAGTTCTTGCTAAAAGTGTTATCTCATTAGCATTCCATTTCCAATTTATCCGATACGCAAAACTTTTTGGCATTTCAAACACAAGGGCACATAATAAATGGGTTTCGTTAGTAACGCATTGACGTAATACTTGTTTCCAAGGAAAAGTTTCGCCTTTTCGAAAACATCTCATAATAAATATGGAAATATTGCAATGATTGTGAAAACAATTTAATGTGATGAAGATTTATAACTAAAGAAAGCCTCTCTGCTTGCTTAAACAACCTTCCCATTCGATAGATATGCAGATCTCTAGGTCCACTTTTTCAGTATATTTCAAAGCAGTTCCAACTAATATCATGCTTTGCAAACAGCCAAGGAAGCAGCTGCTCTGGCCACCGCCGAGGCCCAGAAGGCGGGTCAGGCGATCGACCAGGGCGTGAACCGTGCCGCCGGAGCCGTGAACCAGGGCAAGCAGGCGGTGGACAACACGGTGGCGCAGGCGGCGGCCGTGGCCCAGAACTCCAAGCAGGTGGCGGCCAACGTGGCGGAGGCCTCCCAGCGAGCGGCCGCCAATGCGGTGGACCAGACCAAGAAGGCGGCCAACGACGCCATCAACAAGAGCGTGAAGGCCGCCGAGACCGTGGCGGACCAGAAGCTGAAGCAGGCGGAGGGCGCCATCGACGGGGCTCTGAAGCAGACCAGCCAGACGGTGGACCAGAAGCTGCAGGAGGCCAACCAGTACGTCGACCAGAAGCGCCAGTCCGTCGAGAAGACCGTCCAGGATGCGGCCGGACAGGCCCAGGAGTCCGCCGGTCAGCAGGCCAACGCCCTGCTGGGCAAGCTGCATCTGGGCCAGAAGTAAGGAGTCTGCCTTAGAAATGTGTTGATGTGAAAATGCTTTGGATACAAAAACAGAAGGGAATTGCTTCAATGTAACGAGTGCCAGTAATGTGATTGCTAAATCCTCAATTGAATATACATATATATACACTTATTTTTGGAGTATCGCGCGGGAGGATTGTTTTGCAGCCGCTGCTTTTGATGTGAGCATTTCAGCACATCTCTGTCCGTTCAATGTGTAATTAACCCATGCGATCCTATCTGTTCTTCTTCGGTCGACTTTTGTTACTTTGAGGCATTTGATATTTTGTATACAGCTGCGCCGAGTATGCTTTTAATATACGTATATTCTGTTTATGTAGAAATGTATGATTAAGTACCTTTTAACTCTTGCACAATACATTGCAAATGTGTTTTTAATATATTGGACTCGAATTTGAATTGTGGTCTTTGAATTGGGGGTGCACTGTGGCACAGTGCAGCTCATTATAATGTTCAAAAATACTGATGCAGTGTTTATTATATGAATAGTTCAGCATTCGTTTCCACAATACATTTTGAATTGAGCGCCCAAAGTAATGTATTGAAAAAGGTAATCTGGCCACACTGAATTTACAAGCGGATAAAGCGCCATCTACATGTGAGCTAAGCACTTTCAATGGTTGGAAAACAGGGAATCCAAGTGTTTGTGTTTTCTGCCTTTTTCCGATTGATTTAAAAGAGAAAACAGATTATTCCAAGTCTCAAAAAGGTATTAGGTAATAACAACAGAATACTTGATATATTTATTGGGTTACCTATTTAATTACCGACCTAACTTGAAATTGGTGGTTCAGAAAATAATGTTTTCCTTGGACTTATTTTGAAGAAATACTCGTAAGTATATTTCAGTTATATACAATACCTTTAATGAAAGACCCGTTCTAAGACAAAGAAGCGGGTTTTCGACTATAATTTCCCCCTTCCACTTCCTGCAGAACCTTTTCAATACAGAACCTTTCACAGATCCAAAGTGGGTGAGCGAAACTTTTGGCAGAAATGTGGACCGTGGAGTTGGAAGGATCCTTACAAATAGACCGAAACATGCAGAAATCTGCTAATAGAGGAGCTCGCATTGTGTACTGCTACATGTCGGGGAACTTTTCGTCGAACAGAAGCCGAAAGTTGTGTTAGCTTTTAATTATGTGAAAAGTTTGTTGTGGCTAACAAGTGACCCCGGCGCATTGCAACGTCGATTCAAAGGGACAAGGACCAAAGGACGAAAGGACCAAAGGAATGTGTAGAAAGTATTGGCAGCAAAGTGCTGACATAAATTCAGGTAAGAGCGATTTTTAATTTCAGATAAGTGCGCCTGCTGACTGGAGAGGCGAATGATAAATGCATTTCCATTTTCGATCCAAATCAAAGTGCAAGTGCAAGTGCGAGTGGGTGCAAGGCGCCAAATTCAAATTTATGCCGGCCACGGAAAGTCGCGCCAATTAGGTTGGCCAAGCGAGTTGATTTAAAGTCGAGCGATACGAGCGGCGCGATTAATTACAATAACTGTTTATCAACACGTATTAATCATGGTTTAACATGCTCCCAGCTCGTGTTGACCCAAGCAAAATGGCGTGCAGCGGAGTTCCGGTCATGTTGCAAGGTAGCTGCAAGGATCCTGGCCAGAAGGAGCCTCCTTACCCTGTGGGCTTGCCTTTATTTTTTTAAGTTTAGTGGGCGGCATAAAAGGAAGATGTTTGGAGAGCCTAATTTCGTTTTTAAATGATTATGACCTTATTTTTGGTATGCTATGCGTTTGTGAAACACTCACGTTTGATGCCTTTTTCATTGACCCCTTACTAATTCACGACCGCCTAAACAGATGCTTATCCGCTTTTTAAGTCCGTGACCAATTCCACTTATGAGCATATTTTACACGCAGCCCCACCATCCAAAACGCTGCCCTGCGGCGTTAATTTTATCTGGAAAGCTAAGTGTGCGCGTGTGTGGGCAATTAGGCGAGGAGTATTATCGGCAGTACCACTAAAATGCGCAGAGGAGAAGTTTCAAGCGACAGCCACTGATGGTGACTGTTGCTGCCGGGGAAGTCCCTTTTCCTTCTACTCGCGCACTCCACTCGCACACTCACTCAGTCACACACGCACCCACACTCACACTGTGACAGACTGCGCGAACACCCTCGCATTTGTCGCTGTGGAGCCATTAGATCCACGGGGAACTCAATGGACGTTGACGGCCGTCTTGCCAGCTGCATGCTAAATAAACCTCCTCGAACAACAACTAAACCAGCTCACGAGAATTGTGCAGGGAACTCGACTAGGGGATACTCAGCCGTATTCAGTCATGTGAATCGTGCTACTGTAATAGTACTTCCATCTCTAGAGCACTGCTGAAAACGTAGATTTAACTTCTTACTTTCCGATTGCTAAGAATGACAAACTTTATCCCACTGCACTGAAATCGTATCTCTTCTTAAACGAAATGCATATACCTTATATTATTATATTAATTTGATTAATAGAGTGTTAGCTTGGCTTAAATCGAAGCTATTCAGCAGCTGCATATGTCTGGGACCTTTTATTCAAATTGGTCCAACAACCAATAGTGAAAAGCCTTTAATGCATTTCCCTCGTATGCCCCACATTACAGAGCATACCCAAATGACGGGCTAAAAAAGCGCAGCAGCGGCGAGCGACAGTTACAGGCAGAATGCGTTGTAATTGTCAGCTGAAAGGACATGCGAGGAGGGGGGTGTCCGAGTGTGGCAACAATCCTGGCCGGAACAATTGGCTCGGTGCTCAATTTGAGCCAGTGGCGCGTGTCGCAGAAGACGCCAATAAAGCCGCACGTCAGTCCGAAGGAGGGAATCCGGAAAAAAGGAAGCAACGGCAAGTTGCAACAGACGTGCCATGAAATCCAGGGTGCAACGTCAAGGGGAACTGGGAGTCGAACTATGGAATCGGAAGGCATTCGAAGGGTGCAGCAGATTTGGGCATTTGATTTGTTTGAGGGGATTATTAATTACAGAGCAGGCGCAGGAGGACGATGGCCACAAATCTGTTCGATTGTAAGGATGGGGCCCGGCTGGTGAACGAGGTGATATACTCCTGCCGAATGTCTGATGTATGGCTATTGAGACAACTTTGATTGGCCTGCCGGTGATTTATGCCGGAGCTCATTAATTATGCTTGTTGGCCCGATGTTGATTTAGTCACCTTGTCGTGGGCCTGCCAACGGCTTTCGGGGCAAAAAATCAAAGGTGAAAGAGATACCAGCAGGGTCACCTGTCCGCCTAACGAGGTTCATAATTAGCAGCCCTTGAAATGCGATCTGTCCATCGGTGCCGAGTTAGATGGCCAACCTTCGGAGCGTGACACTCGACCAACCGGGGATGGGGATTTATGGTGGGAAATAATGGCCAAGGAGTCCCCGCCGATGAGCCATGTAAATCGTCCTTTTCCATCAGGTGGGCGAATTCACAGAGTTACAAACTTAATCGAGCGTTGCAATTGCTGGAAATCGCCTCCTAACTCGTCTCAGCCAAATTCAATTATTTCCGTCGCCCACTTACAACAGCACTAGTAATGATATACATATAAACTGCTCCGGGAGGCGAGGGGAGGGGATCCAATCAAAGGACCGACTTGAAATTGCATTTAGGCAACCTGTGCCGCCAACTGTGCACGCATTTTATGCATTTTATTGGACACGAAGGCAAAGGTGAAAGCATAGAGCTTGGAGATTGGAGCTTGGAACTCGGAGCTCAGACATCCAAGGTGTTCAGTGCTTTGCATCTGCAAATATAGGTATTAGATTAATGTTAGAGCTGCGCCAGAGATTTCCAGCGAAATGAAATGGAATAATTGAGAGGTTGCAGTGCGGTTCGCAGCGCTATCGGCGTTTTGAAGGGTTTTTCTATTGCGAATAATTGGAATACCAACATCGCTGCTAGGGATACAAGTTTCCATCACTGGCAATATGATTGGAGCCTTGGAAAGGTCTTCCGATTTCAGTCAGAAGGATAAATATTCAGCTATACTTCTATTTTTGATCAGCTTGAAATATTCGTAAATAGTAACCAAATTGAAGGATCTTTCATTGCTTTCGAAGACACACACTTTGTGCTATAATATGGGCAGCATGCCGAAATTCTCGTTGTACTACAAGGTTAGAGACCAACTCCAATGATTTCGTTGATTCGTGCAGATGGAGCTCTATGAACGCTATGTTCTAAGTACACTTATAAAATAAAAACCCCTGGCTGCAAGCACGTTGTGGAAATGTCTGCGCTTTTGGGGCTTTCGGAGTTTATAAGCACACGTGCCGTATGACAGTCCCACTCCGTAGTTCTGCCAGCCGTCCTTTGTCAACGACGTGTTTAGTTTTTTGCCCTGGTTGCCATGATTGCCGTGGACACCGTTTGCCAGGCGGCTTAAGACGCCTGCGACTTGCCCGGAATGACAGACCGAGTGGAAGCAAGGACCTCCAGGCCAGACCTCCCACCTGGATCACTTGAAAGGGACGTAATGCATAATTGAAATCTCCGATTGCAACGACAGTTCCACGCAAAGCTGCCCGCTTTTCGGGGCCATTGAAAAACGGCTACAATGTTTTTCAAACGACATCCACTGCAGGGCAGGCCGCATGCGCCGATTCGAGTGGAACCCATTGCGACTACTGTGTTTCTGTGTTCCTTCAAAAGCGAGGTGCTGGGCCAAGTGAAGCCTCAGTGCTACGTCGGCTGGCTAACCAGACGCTTGGCTCCGCAACTGGAAGCTGGCAAAGGGCAAAGGGGCAGGAGTGGATAGCGATAGAGTCGAATACCGATGCGAATACTGACTGGCGTAACGGTCTTTTGAATAATTGAAGCAGTGCGTGCCAAACTCGATACAAATTGATTGCTCATACGCCGCGTGGCCCGGCCCGGCACAAAGGAAAGGAAAATAGAAATTGTTGCATGCTCCCGGGCGCAATTGTTGATTGATATTTGCTGGTGCAGTGAGTGTGTGTGAGTGCGATTTGTGTGCGATTCGAATTCAAATGCTTTTTGATTAAAGCTCGCGCGTGAATAGTTTTCCATGCAATCGGAAAAATCTCTTGTGCCGCCCAAGTTCGCTAATTGCTCAATGGCGTTAGCTTTGTTCTGGCTCTTTAAATTGCAGGGTAAGTTGTTGCCATATAAGCTATATAAACGGCATGCAGCTGAACAGATTCCCTGTTCTGTTTGTGGTGTTAACAAATAGGCGTTGATCCCCAAAATTCAGCAAACATAACGAAGAGTCAAGGACGCTTTCAAACCTTTCTCACACGGCCTAATGCTCCTAGCTGCTGACTTTTTAGGGACCATTTTCATTGCCAGGCAACTGGCCGGCTGCTATTTCTCAGCGCCTTCTCAGGCTTTCTGCGAAATCACTTAGCAATTTGTGGCCCCATTCGAGAATCCTTTTCAGCGACGCTTTTCTTTCTGCGGCTGTCATTGTGCAGTCTGTTTAATTTCACAATTCATTTCATGTCAATCGAATTGTCTAAGGATGTCGGCCAGATTCTCCTCCTCCGGCGCTAGTGTCGCTATCTCGCAACCGCAAAAAGGAGATAAGAAGGCGGCAAGTTGGCTGTCACGATGCTTGAGTTTGATGTATTAACGGATCCGGACTTCAGGCTTGGCTTCCAACTGGAAATGGACCATAAAATGCGAACGGCTCGCATTAAATTCGCCCATTCTGCGTCTGGTTTAGCTGGCGATAAACCTAATAGTAAACATTCCCCTTTGTTGACTCTATCTATTGGATTATGTTGTCTCCTACACAAAGCTTAAGAGCCTGTGGTTTGGGCCACGACATAGTTAGAGCTCTGTTATCCTGCCGGAGGACCTGCACCTCTGTCGGTACTTTGCGAAAGTACCCCAGTTCCCAAGTCCGTCGAGTGTTGAGTACACTTTTAAATCAATTTTAAATCATATGAAGGCACGCAGATCTTTAATAGTATGTCGCCCCAAAAGTGTTTAGTATGCCATGCAAAATCTAACTCATCAATTTATTTTATCCGATTTCGGTATAATCGCATTGGTGATCAAAGTAAAGCATTGACTTAAGTTGGAGATTCCTTGCTAAATTTAAGACAAATTTACTTGTTAGTTTTGAGCTTATAATGTTATTAAGTATCTTAATATTTAACCTAAATGCCAATATACAATATGAGCTTAAAATGTACCCATTTAAACATAGCGTTAAGGTCTTAAAGTCATAGCCGAAACAGGTACAGAGTAACTTTAAACATGCGTATATGTCTAAATTTGCCCAAAAATAGATTATAAATAAATGTCCTTTTATTGTGAAAAAGCACTCTCGCAGTGCCATTTACGCGGCCGAAACAATTTGGTTGGCCTGACAGGCCAACAGGCAAGCAGGCGAGTCGTGGCAAATCGTGGCAAATGGAGCGGACACCAGGGCGTATGCTTAATCGTTTTCACACGGCCCAAACGACGGCGGCTGCAGCTGTGTGATGGCCCGGACAAATGGAATATTCATATCTGGTGATAAACATACATCTAAACATAATCCATTGTGAAGTACTGGGAGTGCTTCAAACAAGTTGCTTACCTAACAAAAAGCGCCAAGGATGGAGGATAACTGCTCGCGTCCTGATTTCTGCCTTAGGAAGTTCGCGGCGCAACGCCTACAGTTTTTGTGGCGGCTTTCGGCCGGCTTTACTTTTGCTGACTGCTATTTTATGGTGGCCATTAAAGGAAATTGAATATAATTTTGTTTGCTAAGCTCTTCCATAAACTCCCAAGGGCCAAGTGGCTTGAGCTCTTGGTGTTGCCGTGTGATTCCCACTTCCCACCACCCACCACCCTCAGTTTTTCATATTTTATCGGGTTCAGGGGGCAGAAAAGGTCAGTGGTCCCATGGAACATTGGCCGTGGATTTCGCGTGCAGCTCGGATTCTGGACACTGGCCACTGGCCAGTTGAATGGTGGAATGTGATTGGGAAATTGCACAAGAAGTGGCAGATTTCGCAGCTTAAATTCGAGCCTACCCTTTGACCTCCGAGATGACGAATGAAGCACCCATTTTTGTGCCCTGTGCTTTGGCTGCTCAAATATCTTGGCATCCTGACAGCCAGTCCATTCTGATTTGTTTGCTGGCCCGGATCCAGTCAATATTATGGTCATTTGGACAGACTGGGCCGCAGCCACAGCTCTTAACTTTTAGCATCTTAGACCACCTGCTTACCGATTTCATTATTTATTGAAGTTCGTAAAGCAAAACCTGCATATTGGCACTCTGCTCCGCTTTTCGGGAGTGGGAATTCGCAAATAATAAATTGTTTCTGCGGTTGCTCCGCCCACTTTGCCCATTTCACCCATTTCCCCCTTTGTGTGGCCTTCACTTTGCCTGTTTGCTTTGGCTTAGTCCTCAGCTTGCTGTTTGTTCTTGCTGTTTGGTTATCTTGGGGCTTTTCCCATGGATTTGCAATCGGACGGAAAACATTGTTTTCATTTAATTTAAATGTTTTCGTATCATTGCCGCGAAACCCTTCGAAAATCATTTGTAACGTTATTTTGTCGGGCATTTGCTTCTGACTATTTTTTGTATGGATAGATTTAAATGATGAATGACAATGCCAAAGGGCCCTTAACGAGAACCCAATGTGTTTAGCTTTAGAAAAAACTACAAATATTTTGCACATTTTTTTTGGATTGATCTTTTTGTTTCCTGCAAATATTCAAATTTAAAGTCTTAAAGCACAGTAATTGCTGAAGCATATTTGGCTTAAACATTTAGGAAATCAACTCCGTTTTGAGTTCAATAAGAAACCACCGAAGTGGTTATCGCCTCCTTTTCGGTGTAGTCGAGTTGTCTTTTGTGGTTTGTGTTAAGTAAATGATTCGCCTGATTCACCAGGTGACAGCACATAAATTCAAGGAGCCTCTATTCATCTGGCCGTGACACCATCATCAATCAATTTCACAGATAATTCACCAGAACATCATTGTAATTCGATGCAAAAAGCCATTTCCTTGCTGTTGTCATTGCTTAAATAAATAAATTCCTGGGCGAGAGTCGAAAAAACATCTCACATAATTAAGACAAACCCCGGCTTAAATTGACATTTCCCCGAGAGCAAGCTGGCAAAAAAGCCGAAAAATAAAATACGAAAACATTTCATTTCAGTCCTTCCACGCCAGATGATAAATTGAGTGATGACGCAAAAAGGGTCCCTGCTGAAAGCGGGGGACTCGCACCTGATCTCGATTGTCGACCAGCTCCCCAAAGCGGAGCCATTGTAATTTTGATGGGAGCGTAAACCACGCAAGGTCAGCAGGACATTGCGCATACGACGTGGTGAGCGGGCTGCGGTTAAATCTAATAAACATTTCCGGCCCTCTGCACGCATGAATGTTAATGTTTATGCGAATGAGAGTATGGATGCTCCCCAACTTCTCGACTCGAGACAGCAGTTTTCAGCCAGGGCTTAATGTACTAGAAATGATGGCCCAGAGCTCGGGAGGCGCTTAAAACCAAGACATAGTTACTGGTTACGGGTAACTGACATCTTCCTCGGGCAGTGCCAAGACTCGCTGGCAACTTTATTTGCTGAGAGATAAATCCACTTGACTGGGAAGTTGGCCCATTTAGATGGACAGATTTGATGCACGCGTCAAAGTTTTAATAGTGGACCATTTGAAAGGGTTTCTCAACTGCCGGCGGACATTTTCCGAATTTCCCTGCGATTAAATTAGCCCAAGCTCAAGTTCGGTGAAATCTCGGGCAGTAATTTGATTTCCGACTCCTAATTAACGAGCGTAGCTTAAAGTTACCGCTGTTGAATCGGCCTCTCTGCTGACTGCTGTGCCAACTACACGTGTTTAACAAGTCCATGAAGTTCGTCACAAAGTTTGGTGCCTTTCTTTTTTTCCTGCCAGCTGCCATCTGTGGCTTTCCCATTTTCCTGCGGACCAGCCGCTGACGTTGTCGTAGCGATGACGACATCCGGCGACATTTCTTTTCACTG
The DNA here is from genome assembly GCF_016746365.2 of Drosophila yakuba. NCBI lineage: Eukaryota > Metazoa > Arthropoda > Insecta > Diptera > Drosophilidae > Drosophila > Drosophila yakuba. The sequence continues at coordinate 18,485,167 of NC_052527.2, read as the reverse complement.
CTCCAGACCGCTCTTCAGTCCGCCATTCCAGGCTTTTCATCCTTCGTCCTTGCCTGTCGCATCTGATTCCTGAATGTGGGCGTGGGCACTGTGGGTGCAGGGTGCAGGGTCATTAAAAGCAAATACGTTCTGCGAAAACATGCCGTTCTTCCTGGAACAGTTTATATGATTGCGGCGGAAATCGGATTTAACCGGAGGGGTTGAGAGATCTGGTTTATAATCGGGTAAAACGATGATGATGAAATATTTAACAGATTCAAATATAAGACTTTATTGCTCTATTATATTTAATCTTTCGAGTGTTTTTACCCAGAGACTTCGTCTTACGCGGACGAGATTGCTGCACTTAATTTATTGTATCTGCTCTCCTCGGGGATGAAGACATTCGTCTGAGCAAAGGTATTTCTCTTAATTGCGCCAAAGGTGGTTGCCATGGCCACGAAGCACTCCCAGTGCCGAAACTCCGCAAATGACTTGGCAATTTAATGGGCTGTCCATGTAACTGGAACCGGGATACCCGAGCAGCCGTAGTTTGTGTCCTGTGGCGTGCCAGTTGGTGGTACATTTTGACCCATGGTGCAGGCCGGGATGACAGTCAGCCATTGTGATGTCGGTTTTTGCACTGGCAGAAGCCCTCTTTCCATACCCATACCCATACCCATTCACATTCCCATTCCCTATCCTATCGCCATCGCCATTCCCGTTCCCGTTCCCGGCTGGTGGCCTAATGTCTGTTTGGTTTCTTGGCACGACATGCCTGGCGTCTTGTGATGAAAAACTTATCATAAAACTTTGGCAAAACTGCAAAGTTGTCAAGGTTTTTGTCATTCGCCTGTCTCTCTATTCTCTGCGCTGTTTTTGAGCTTGTGGCTTGCTGAAATAATTATAAATAACTTAAAAGCAGCAAAGCAGCAAAGCAGCAGAGCAGCAAAGCGGCAACGGGCGGCAAAAACCGACAGCCCATAAACAAATCCCATCCAGAGAGTGGTTGTGCCCCACAATGTATGCTAGCTCAAGCACGCGATATTACGATTTTAGCATTTAATTCTTACGCTTTAATTGGCCCTATAAGCAGCAACTAAAATCGAAGCCACTCCACGTCAAATGGCCAATCGATGGCTCAAGAGCGGCCACTCAAGCGAACAATAAAAATGCTCGAGCCAGGACATGAAAGTATCCGTGCACAGACATATGTATATACATTGCCTGCCCAATGATTTGTTTGTCTGCTCCTGCTCCTGCCATTGACAGACTGTCATAAATATGATACACACAATATGGCAAGCCAAAAACTACAGATTCGTATACATACTCGTACACATGCACTTGCCAATAGGCAGATACGATGGTGTGCAGTGGGGGTTCTAGTTGACATCCAGACTTCGAATCGTCGACCATCGACATAACAAACCGTTCAGGTATCCGAGTTCCACCGCCGTGTCCTTCGCCTAGGCAACGTTTGATGGAACGCCTGTCTACGGAGTGTACGGACTTTTTCCGTATCCGTATCCGTCCGTAACTTTGCCGCTCCACTCGAGCGCAAAAAGTGGCTGCAAGTTGTCGCCAAAAAATTAATTAATTAGATTTTATTGAATATAGAGCGTCTGCTTCTCAACGATTTTTAATGAAGTACAGTTCATTTTTGCGCCATTTCGTAATTGATCAAAAACTGCTTGGTATTGCTAAAGCCAAAGTAAAACTACATCGATTTAATGCCCTTTTCGGCAAGAAAAGTTCTTCGGACATATTATTAATATTTATTCTAGTTATGTATACTAGTTTACTAACTTTAGACTAATACTTTTTCAAAAACCTAATTATCTGTATGCAATATGGTATAGAGTATAACAACCAGTTTCATTTTCAACTCCATTTTCGCAATTTTTTGCGTTTTAATTAATAAAACAAAACTACATAACCAATTTAATTGAGCGGCAATTAGTTTGCAACACTTTTCAGAGAGAAACAAGTTAAATTGTTTAGAAAATTGGTTTGATGCAGATTTGTTATTAAAATTTTTTGTAGCTAATATTCTACAATAAAGCTAGCTTTTTGTTCAAGTGCTTAAAACAATAAAAAGAATTTGACCAATTTAAATGGAAATTTGCGGCAATTGCTTAGCGATTAGGGCCAACCGAATCTCTCTAGAAGCATTTGGACCAGCATTTTTATGTTGAGCACAATTTCAAGACATTTGTGGCTTATAAAGCTTGGCTGTAAATTTTTACAACATTGAGACAAGAATGCACCCCGTGGCGAAAACTTCGGCAGAAGGAACCCAAAGGTGCAAAACAAATCCAGCTAAATGGCACTCAAACCAAATCACTGGCAATCTGTTTGGGCTGCCAAAGAATGTAGTCTAATTTATTAAAATAAATTAAATAATTCAGCATTTGGGCCCGGCAAAATAAACAAAGAGAAATAATAGCAGCTGTGTCTAGTCAAGTCATTGCCTCAATGTAAAAGAGGGTCGCGGGGTCGGCAGACAAAGCGTTCTTGGCCAACAAAAGGCCAAAAGTTAATGTGCGCCTAAGTAGCAGTCTCCCCGCTGTTGGCCCATTAAATCGCAGCCATTGCGGCCCTTCCTCCTGGAAGCGTTCCGCATCCGACAAGTGGCAACTGGCAACTAGCGTCCTCCGGCGAAGGAGGATCCTATCAGTGACCAAAACGGGCCAGGAGGCCGGGAATCCGAGCCTTTGTCTGCGGCCAGTGCGTTGATTACTTTGGGGAAATGTGCGTGAAAGGTAAACGCCGTGTACCTGGGCTGTCATTTTCTGTTTGCCGTCTGCCGCTCAACTTCGGCTGGCTGATTTATTTGCCCACCTTTTGGGTTTCCGCCGGCATTGTTGTGATTTCGCCCATATTCGTGCAATGAACTGCTTGGCTATGATTTTGCGTTGCCATAATGTGGCCATAAATCATCGCATCCCTGCAATAACAAACGTAAATTATAATAAAGCCAAATATTTGCTTTCAATCCGGCTTTGGCAGGGGTTCTATCCACCATCTTAGCCTTAAATGCTCAACTGACGCTTCGTGGGTTTTAAATAACTTTCACTAGCTCATTCATAATTTATCCTCCTTAAAACGCTGCTAGCAGGAGAAAGCTCAGACTTTAATTATAATTAAAACCAAGTTTTAAAATTATTTCAATGTAGTATTCAATAGGATGCCTTCCTGGGATCGTGAGGAATTTTATTTGTGCACATGTTATTTATATGCTCGTCCCACATAAATCAATGCTTTTATTGGTTGCTGTCTCAACAGCAATATTTTAAAAAGCAATTCACAGTTCTTTTTGTGCAAAATCAGTGGCTCGCTTATACACAAATTAATTCCGCTTACACTCAATAATGGTTGCTGTGGCATTCGGACGATGGAGCGCCAGCATTCTGGTTATATAAATTTCCATTACGCATACGAACCGTTGACGCGGCCATAATGTCTCGTTATGTTTGACTTGTCCTGGAAAACAATGAAATTAAGTTGGATGGACAGACCCTCGGCCAACCAACCACTTGAGCGAAAAGCACAAAGCCGAGTGTGCCAGTGTGCGAGTGTTCCAGTTTGCCATTAAAAACGCATTAACATGACACAATGGCTTGACAAATAACTCGAAATGCATTGGCTTTCCGCTCGGGCGTTGCGCATACGCCGTGTGTTCATGACAGCGTAAGTGAGAGGCTCTTTATGCCGCTTAAATGCGTTTTATCAGTGCAATTACGCACACCCAGCTGCCGACAGGACAAAGCACCCACTGTCCGGGCCAGCAGACATCTTCATTAAGGAGCCAGCCGTAGGTGTTCTGCGGATATATGTACATCTACGATATATACTACGATCCACTGCTTAATTTATTGCTCCTGTATAGTACGTATGGCTTTCAAATACTTCGCTCTGCTTGTCATTTGACAACATTCCTGCTCATCCGCACAGCAGGCGGCCAGGGTATCCCTTGTTTGTCTTCTACAAATTACTTTAATACTTTGCGCCCCATGTTACGCGGAAGTTGCTCAGTGCCTCCGAGCACACACATTTCGAGGAACTTTTTCTTTCAATCATAAAATCAGAACTTTCCACCCTTTATGGCATAATCAGTGCGAGTATGCCAACACACACGAGGGTTGCGAAAGGGGCTGAATTGGGTGGAGCCAGCTCCATTGCCTCCAGCTGCAATTGTCTTGTCTTTTATAGTTCCGCCAGTTGCCGGCACTCACTAGAGATGCCAGGACGACACAAAACAGAAAAAGGTACTCTTAAGAGTGGAAAGGAAGCTCGGTGGAAAGTTTACAATTTGGCATAAAATCGATGGTGGGAAAATTACGATTTTCTCTCCATAATTCGAATGGATTTTGTGAGGTTAAAGCTTTTAAGGAATTAATCTCTGATATCTGAGTTTTGTTCCACAACTAATAAGACATAATAAAATATTTTGTAGAAATTACACACCAACAATAAGTTTCGGGACATTTTGCCTACTCCTTTCGCTCTAGTTCCCTCGCTTGCAACCGTTCTTTTGAGCCACGTCATATCTGAGGATATGGCGCATGTAGGTCTTATGATCGCCCCAGGGCAACTCCAACTGTCATTTAATTTGGCACTTAAGCCCGGGGCAGGGACTGATTTTTATTATAAAAGGGTTCTGCTGTAGTCGCAGCATACACGGCATACACAGCATCGGCAGATCCAGTGACCTCGTAAAGCGACGGAGTCGGCGGCATTAAATGGTGTATAGTTTTATTGCTAATTCAATGCTAACCGAAGATATTGTCATAGATTTTGTGCCAGATACTGCTGCGCCGGAAAAGGGCGTTGGCGTTGCCCTCCTGGACGAACAGTTGGTACCGCTTGAGGGTCTGCGGGTCGCTGGGTCCCCAGTTGGGCAGTGGCTCAAAGGCTTTGCGGATGCGGGCCCAGAGACCCAAGTGCGAGGGCTGCTTCCGCACGGCGGGAATGGCCCAGAAGAGCACCTGACCCACGCCGAAGGCACTGAGGCACCACCCGAAGACTGAAAGAGTAACGACTTTATTAGCCAGGTTATCCAGTGGCGGGGTTAATCTCCTTGCTTACCGTAAACGCCCGATTGGTAGGTGTAATTCTTGTACTTTAGGGGCTCGTACAGCACCAAGGTGTAGATGAGAATGGTGAGCATTAGCAGAGGAGTGACGACCGCCCAGCAGATGCGGTAGTACAGCGAGGTCTTGATGCCAATCATGAACTCCACGTCCCGGCAGAGTCGCTTCACCCCGTAGATCCAGGCAATGGTCACCAGCTCGAAGATGGCCAGCACCAGGGCCACAAAAGTGACTCCAAAGTAGTCGACCAGGTTGAGCAGGAACTGGCCGCCCGGTGTGACGTACATAAGGCCCAGAAAGTACCCTACAATGGCTATACCAACCACCACAGTCCAGTTCTTGAGGTGTCCAAACTGATCCTTGATCACGGTGGACAGGCAGGAGGCCATGCCCACGTTGCTGCCGATGCCCAGGACGAAGAGCATGAGGAAGAACAGCACGGAGAACAGCTGCGGCAGCCACTTAAACTTGGCAATGGCGTCTGGGTAGGATATGAAAGCCAGGCCCGGACCTCCATTGACCACACTAGCGATGTCGGTGGTGTTGTTCTCGTACGCCAGGTTGCCCAGAATCCCAAAGATAATCACACCGGACAGCAGGGAGGTGAAGGTGTCCAGCGTGGTCACGATATTGGCATCCCTGCGGAGCAGGAACTCTGGTAAAGAACTCCGGACCGGACATCTGGACATCTCCACTCACCTGTAAATGTTGTGGCCGAAGCGGTTGTACGAGGCGTACATGATGATGTTCCCGAAGCAGATGGCCAGTGAGAAGAACACCTGGGTGACGGCGGCGTACCAGACCTGCGGTTCCAGGAGCTTGTGCCACTGGGGCCGCAGGAAGTACAGGACGCCGTCGAAGGCGCCCGGCAAGCTGAGTGCCCTCACCAGGAGTATCAGCATCACCACGTAGGGAAAGAGGGCCAGGAAGTAGGAGGCCTTGCCCGAGCTCTTCACGCCTTTGAACATAATCCCTGCGATGATGATCCAGGCCACTGCCAGTGCCAGCGCCAGACTCCAGCTGGGATATCCGATGCCATCATCGATGCTCGCCTTCTCGCGCAGAATGATGTTCCTGTGGGATAATGAATGAATGAGTGCCGCAATGCCGCAATGCCGCATCCTGCCATCTGCCATCCGCCGGCTGCTCACTCACGTGAAATAGAACTCCGCCGAGGTGGTCCGCACTCCCGACCCGGCCAAGCTGGTGGCTCTGCTGGCCTCCTGCGGTCCCGAGTCCAGGCACTCTGCGCCCCACTCCTCGCGGCAGTAGCTCCACGGCAAGGTCGGGAAGAAGGAGTCCACGAAGTAGCGCAGGGTGAGCGCCATTAATGTGGCGTAGTAGGTGGTAACGATGCCTGTGGCCAGGACCTGTCCATATCCAATGCCTGGGTTGGGGGAGATATTGATTGATTTTTGATCGCAAATATTTAAGAATCTTGAATGGAAGTAAATGAAGCTGGAGCAGTAACTGAATACATTTGCGTTTTGTTTTGTTGGTATCAAAGTTCCTCCTCTTCAAAGTAAATTGTTATTTATATTATGTATATGGTGATTATAGCTACATTTTTCGAATGTTACGTAAGCAACGCATTACTATAAGCTAACATTAATTACATTTTCATCTTTATCTATACCGTGGTTAAAATAACTAGTTGAAAAAACTAGTTAAGCCGAACAACGAAATTTGTTTAATTAGGCCCAAACTTGTTTTACGATGTCAGTTATGCATCATTAGTATCAGATTAAAGAGTGATTTAGTTACCGCAAACTAAGCCAACTCACCTCTCATGATGGGTGAAAAGTCGTAGACCTTCACACTGCCGCGGCTCGAGAACTGGCCGAGCAGCATTTCCAAGTAGTACACGGGCTTGCCCACCAGAATCAGGACGATCAGGTAGGGTATCACGAAGGCACCTCCTCCGTTTTCCAGCGCTGTGAAGGGGAACCTCCACACATTGCCCAGACCCACGCTCAGTGCGATGCAGGACATAAGGAACTCGATGTCGTTGCTCCAACTTTCGCGCTTCTTGCCCTGCTGGCCAGCTTCCACTTCAGGCGGGCTGTCGCCAGGTCCTGGTGCTGGAGCTGGGCCTGATCCTTCGGAGACCGGCTTCTTGCCATTGGATGACTCATTCGGCTTGTATGCCCCTGGTATGGAGATGGTTGAGGCATTCAGGGAACCCACATACGCCTGGTTCATGTACCCGTTGTCATTGTTGTTATTGTTGTTGATTGCCGTTTCCATGTTGCAGCTGCAAATCAATCAGAAATGTGGTTACACTAACCTTCAACTTAGGCCGCCTCAACTTAAGGTTACCAATTACGGCCATAGACGGACAGCAATCACGATCGCTTACCGGCTCAGTGGGACAAAGACAACGACAACGAAAACGAGAAAGACAAAGACAAGGAGTCGGAGTCGAAGTCGGAGACAAGATGGCAAGTCACTGACCCACTGACTTAGACGATTGCACATTACATAACAATGGAGAGGTGGCGCTGCAGTCGACGCCTTGATGCAGACAAATCTGCATCGAACTGGTAACTGCAGCAGGGCAAAACGCTGGCAATTTGGCAGCCAAGCCTCAGGGCAAAACCAGTTTCCAGTTTCAGGGAAAGGTCTCCAAGCGTTTGGCTTTTTGCCATTTGGGCTCCATTCATAACACCATAACACCTTTGGGCTTCTCGTTTGCTCATTTGTTTCCGATGCGGGACAGCCACTTTCCCGGAATATCGGATTTCAGATTGATTTATTGCCGCATATGGAGGCATTTTTCAGGTTGAGTTTGGCTTAAGTTTTGCCAAACTTTCATACAAATAAAGCTTGATGAAATCAGAACGGGGCAGTAAGGCACTCAGTCACTGTTTTTAGATGTGCACTTTTGAAAGTGAAATATTTAACAAGGCACTTGTGCTATCCTCTTCCTGATTAAAAACCAGTTGACAATAAAGACATTGGCCTTGTTATCGCAGGAACCAGTTAACAAGCATTTACAGACAGTTTTTAGGTGCGATTGAAATGGATATTCATGACTCACAGGAACAATTATGCGAGAAGCTAAGCACTTTTGGAGAGACTGCTGAATCAGATAAGATCTCGGGAATTCAAGGCAGTCGAAATTATAATTAGGAACCAAAATAGCTAGGGTATTGCCTCATCGACTCTTGAGTTGAGTTGGGCCCCCTGCTTGTTTACCTTTTGGATGACTCTAGATTGTGCCTTGCCATTTTGAGTGTTGCGCATGCGCAGCTGCGTCGCCGATTGTTCTCGTGGCAACAATGGAAAGTAAATGTGCACGAGCAACTTGCAACAGGGCATTACAAAAAAGTCACAAGTGACGTGCTGGCTGCAATTACCCGCTAACTTGGCCCAAACAAACCAAACAAAACAAAGCGCGAAGAACGCGCCACAAAACTCGATAGCACGTTCCCCGTTTTTTTTTTTTGTGGGAGGTCTTCGTTGCTTCGGTGTTTTGGTGGTGCGATAAAGCCCAATAGCGCCACACGTTTTAATGGGTTTTTATTATTTTATATTGGCAAGAGTCAATTATTTAATTGCACCCGAGGCGCTTTTGTGGCGCTGACAGCTCTTTGTCTAAACACTTTGACTGCTGCGATCGGACTGCAATTTATTGCATAAAAAACTGTGACTGGGTGATACGAATTTCAACTGTAATGAAGTTATGCCGCTCGGATGCTCTCTGGCAAAAGTATCTTTTCCTCTCACCACCTCACTTATCTGCCAAACAGGCATCGTATAGTTTGCAGACATGCAATTAGAATCTTTAGGGTGTCAATAAAGATACAACGCAAGTAAGGGTTTCGCGACGAAGCGAAAAGCACGGGGATTGGAGAAACCTTCACCTACACATCACTTTTTTAGCCATTGAAAATGTTTTGGGTAAGTTCAGCATAGGTATACGTCACCGTATTTATGGATACTTCTTGTTTCCCTAGATCACATTATGTTGTTTGTACTTCAAGCACGCGACTTTTACGATAGACTCATTTCGGGTATTTATCTTTGGGATTCCTTGACTCAACACCAAAAAAAGTAGGTTTTGCCAACTTGTTTTATTACTTTTGCTACACTTTCTGCCGGTGTTATCTTTTGTTCAGAACTGGGTTCTCAGATGTTCTAGAAACTGTAGCATTTTCGGCCTTATTTTCCCTTGAAAAATCTCTGTCGCGGCCAAAAACTTAATTTTATTTATTCAAACTTGATTTTCCGTCTATTTTTCAGTCACTCTGCGCTGCTGAATAATTGACTTCCACTTAAGTATCCAAGCGAACCGCTCACCGCGAACGTCAAAAACCAACTGAGCAGCTCTTTTTGCCCAGCGGCGCTTCAGGCGTTCGTACTCGGAATAAAAACAAACAAAGAAATAACTCGAAAACGCCGAGAAATACAAAAAAACTAAAAACAAGTTAGGCGGTGTTTTGGGAGCTGTCCGTATACTTGACATAAGCCAAGGTAAGTGAAATTATGAAAATTAAGCTATTATGGGTCCGCCTGCGCGTAGCACTTCTGTACCCAGTGTTTTTTCTGTGCAAACGTGCTTTGCAGTGTTTTCTTCGAAGAGTCGGTGACATAATCCATAATGTTTCAGCTAGATTGTAAATATTTAGTTACCAAAGTAATTATTTTAGCATGTTTAATTCTTGTTTGTTGTGCTACCTGCTTTTATTATCTTTTATTACATGTCTTCCAATAGTTAGCTAAGCATTTGTGCACATCGTTTTTACACCCGTTTCTCGTAGAGTAAAGGGTATTTTCTTTCAAGAGTATTGACAAGGTAGAAGGAAGCGTTTCCGACCATATAAAGCATATCTATGTATATACGTGATCAGAGACATAGGCGTGTGCAAGTTTGTTTCCAAATGTTTCCGACCAAAAATTTATTTTCGTTTTATTATTTGGTTGCCTTTTTCTATCAGTATTCTAAAAACATTATGACCACGCCCCTTCTTATGCGCACAATCCGCCAAAACTGTCACGCCCACACTTTTGAACAATTATTTTTCCCCCGTCTTCTACCGACATTCCAGATGTCGAAATGTTGAAATTTTTCGTTCACTGAGTAAGGGGTATCTAATATTCGGGGAACTCGATTGTATATAGTTTTATTTAGATAAAAATTGTTTTTAGTGAATTATAATTGGTGTCAACAAACTGTCTCCTTAAATTGCCTATTTTTGGTACCATTACATACATAAGTGTAGTTAAGTTATTTTATATCTCTGCATTAATTATCTAAATTTTCTGTATTTTTAGTTTATCATTACCTGTTTTATGAGTTTTAATTACAAGTATGTATGTGCCAGTGTGTGTGATTACAAGACTCAAACTGATATCAGATATTCGATAGACTGCTTGCAATTAAAGGTATATGCATTTGTTGTCCGTTTGGTGACTTACCAAGAATAATTTAGTTCCTCGATAACATCGAATTTGATGGTTTGGAATGGCCAATGGCATACGGACCTGCTGATATGGCTATTTAAACTCGGCTAATGATCTTGGTCAATTATATACACACTCTATATACGGGTTCAGAAAAACTCCCACGAGTATTTATATATAGGATTGTAACCAGCGGTCGAACTTTCATAACAATAACTATTCTTATCAGGACTATATCTGGATATGTGTGCCCGTTACTACTTTAGATTAAGATGTAATCACTGTATGGAAGACCGAATTCTATTTATAGCTCAAGGTCAACGGCACATGTGTTATCATACTTTTATAGATAGAATACCGAATAATAACAATTTTATTGCCGATTCCGACCTTTCCAAGAATCGATATTTCCCAAAGAAGTGGTCAATATTTCCGAGAAGTGTGTACACTTAAAAACAACGAAAACTGTCTTTGATAAGAAAGCAGAATACGAATATTTTCACACGGAGTAACTACCCAAATTAAGTTTTTGGTCCTCGGCATAGAAACGAACGCCCCACTGCATTTTGGTCATGAAAGTAAGAGCTCGTGTGTGAGAGCAAACATTTTAATTGGATGCAAATTTTCGACACTTGGTTGCTGCGGTTCGTTTACCAACTGCGGCTCGAATTTAGAAAGAGAGGCGGCGAGCACCGCAGAAAGAGACGGGAAGATGGCAGTGGCGAACAATTTTCGGTTTTTACTGGCATTAACACGCAAAATTGACCGCAACAAATTTACACAATTTCCATGCGAGCAACTTTGGTGCGTGGGCGTATTGATCCCAACAATTCAATTAAAATCTCAACGATGCCGGCCAAGTGCTGGGCATTGGCCATAGTTCCCTAAATCGCATTCCATCCCAAATGAATTACAGCAATGACATCTATTTTACTTTTCAATTAAGAGCCATGGGATTGCAATGGGATAGGCGGACAGTCCCCCGGCGAAAATTAAATCTTTTTGCCATTTAAAATGTAATTAATTTTTAATGCACGCACACGCGGTGACGTTGACGGCTTACTATGTGCTTTTATGGATGAATTTCGATGCGATTATACGTTTTGCATGTGTCCTTGTGGCTTTTTAATTGGCCAGTTGGTAATTGCTTGGATAAAGGACTTAGCATCAATGTTCGGAATGCTGGATATGCAGTTGATTCGATTAATAAAAGCTAATGAGTTCTGTAAGTTGCGTTTGCCTGCGCCTGATTGCCACTTTGATTGTTGCTCTTGTTGTGATTTATTTGTGTTTTTAATGAAACCCACTGGTTACAATTTAATTCTGTTTCAGTTTTTCTGTGCTTCGGGTTTCTTATCCCCATTTAATTAGCCTTTCCTGTTGGTCACTACATATAATTTGGTCTGTTTGCCGGGGTGAATTCACGACAATTAGAATTACAGGAATTATATAGAATTTCGCTAATTTGCTGGACTAATTTGGCATTTAAATGAGCCACAGAGCCGCAGAGAAAACGAACCAGCACCAGCGAACTGTGAATTTATGGCCGACGAGCATTTCGAGCTTTTCGAGCATTTTCAGCGTTCGAGTTGAAATACAAATTTTCCCAGTCATTTATCAAGCGTTAGCAGGGCATAAATCTCGTCCAAGCAAATAGCCAAGTAGCTGTGACATCCCAAACAACGTTCTCCTGGCCAAAAGTCAAATCCAAGCCGTGGCCATAATGCCCAACGTCACGCAATTGTCTTCGGTGGTGGAAGTGCAGGAGTCGCGAGGAGTTGGCATTATATTTTACTGCCTTCGACTGTAGGACATTAAAAACAAAGGACAACAAATGTCGCGCAGACAATGAGGCAGGTTAACGTGGCTGCCACAATGGCAGTTGTTTTGGAGGCATATGCCATGCGGCACGTGGCAAGTTGATTTATGCAGTCGGGAGAGATGAAAAATTGATGTCGCTTGCAGGTGTGAATCAGGTCCAGCTCGATTTGATCCTTATTCCATGTTTACTTAATTAAAACTACTGCACCAAACTGGCATTCTAATTGAATCAGAGTTGCAAGTTTTGCATCGAGATGTGGCTGTGAACCGAATTAGTTGTATGTGATGTGGGCTGGCAATTAGCCGGATTACCTGGCCCAGCAAAGTAATTGGAACGAAATGCAATTTAGTTGCTATCTGGTGATCGGGAAATGCCGCAATTTGTTGGCAAGACCACAGCCGAGAATCTGTTGCATAAAGGGTTTTGCAAGTTGGCAGCATTCCAGCAGCCGAGCACGAAAATTGCTCGTAATCTTGATGTTGCCACATGAAATGCCACAAGTGTCCGGCACTCCGTTCTAGCATACTTTCGGGCACAGCCATTTGAATAGAAACCACATTAATCATACGTCCTGTGTGCCTGCCCTTGCAAAAACGAAAAACTAATTGAGCTGTGGTCGCTGCATTTCTCCATTTCTCCACTTTTTCAATTTTCCACTGCTGCAGTGCTGCATACCGACTCTTTCCTTCTCACACTCTGGCTCTCCATATCACGCATACGCCACATTGTCCACATATCAGCGTTGCCGCATATTAAGTCATTTCTGCTCGCTGGCGTTTGACAGCCAGTGTATATGCGAGTTTATGTATTTACATGTCTAAGAGCTTGTTAAAGTCACGTTTCTGGCAAATTCTATTATATTGTAAAGCATTTTCCCTATTTTGCGGCAAGTGCCAAGCGGCAGCTGCCATCTGGCAGTTCGCTGCATGCCATAAAAATGTCTACGGCACACGCAACTTGACTCCGGGCCAATGTTGGGCGAAAGTCCCAGTCCTGTTCCATACTCAGACCCAGACCCATACCCATACCCAGTTTCAGTCCGGAGCGCATTTCGTGCGTATGGAAAAAGGACGGGGCAACAAAAATCTGCAATTCATGCAATTTTCATGGAAAATTTGCCACGCAAGAGAACAGAGAATGTACATTTGAGCAAGGACACAACAAGGCTGTGTACATATTCATGTGTGTATTAGGATCTGTGCTTTGAATGTCAAAATATTTTTGTGTTTGGCATTTCAAGCGTTAAATTTCTTCTGTCAACGCTCGTCCTGAGGAAAACTCTCCATCTCATTGTATTGGCTGAGCAGCAGAGATATTTTTGAGGTTTTCCCCACTCACTGCTTTTCCGTTTTGGAGCAAATTCACCGACGGAATCCAAATTAATTTGCCTAGCACGTGGGCCTCAGTGATTATGTCTAGCTGGATTTGTGTATGCGTGTGTTTTTGTTTGAATTTGTCTTAAGTGCCAAAGTCCTTGGCTTGATGCTTGCGAGATTACGACTTACGTGAGACATCGCCCCGATTGGGAGTTCTACTCGCATATGAATTCCCCAACCCATTGGGACGCTTGATGTGACACTAAAGAGATTCTACTAATAAATTGCGGCAATTATTCTTCGACTGCTCGGGGAAATGCGTCGAGACTTCATAAATGTCCAGAATTAGGTAGTAGACGAATGGAATTTCTCAACGTGTCATTGAAATTCAAAGGAAATCGAAACCATTTCACTGTCTCCCTGCAAATAGTATCTATACATATAAAATGGAGCCACAAATAAAATAAATTCAATTTTTCGAACATACACTGACATGCTCCTGTGAGCTGAATATTTATTATTCCAACACATTTGACTAATTAATACAAAAGGTTGAATGACGGATAATTCGATCCAACATAAAATCCACCACAATAAATGCCTAACAGTATGCATTGAACAAATTACATTTTCTTAATTTTCATATAAATATGTTGCATACTTTTATATGATTCTTCCCTCCTTCCATGTCTCCTCGTGACTAGGATTTTCATGGTTAATTAGTATAATGTTAATGGAGTTTTTGAAACATATTCCTTCAGAAATCAGGCCCACTCAGATCAAGGAGTTTTTGTGCGTGAAATCCTTCAGACTTCCGTTAATCTTAATGCTTAAAGCTGCTCTACCAACTGGCTTTGAGTTTCGCCCGAAAGTAGGCAATGAAAACAGAGAAGATAAATGAAGACCAGGGCAGCCGGCAAACAAAGCGCCCCGCCCACTCTCGCCCGCACTCGCCCACATCCTTCCGCTTCTGAGGCAGATTTGTGGCCGGAGTTGAGTCTAAAAATATGCCCAGACCCACCAACAGCCACGCCCAGTAACCCCACTCTACAACCACCACCCACCACCCACACGTGATGTTTGCGGGAAGCGTTGTCGGCATGTTTGCTATGGCTGCATGTGGAAAGTGGCACATAATTAATTCAAATTAATTACGAATTGTGTGGAATTAGTGCTTTTGGCAAGTCCTGAAATGAACCCCAGATCCCGACATCCTTTTCCTTGCCGAGAGAGACAACCTGGGTCGATGCTCGGCCTACATATTCCAACAGATTTTTCGGTCCGTCCCCTTCAATTTCCGAGTGTATTCCACTAAAATGCTAATTCTCCGTTAACCAAAAGTCAAGCGCTCTATTGTGTGTTTGTCTGACCCAATTAGCGCAAATTTGCAACAAACTCATAAACTGGGGCGTCAACTGCAGCGAACGGGGGCGTGACTGATGGCCTGGCATTTATAAATCAATTATGCAGCGATTGCACGCTCATTAGTGTCAAACTCAATTAACGCTCTGACAGTTTGGCAGGGTTCAAACCGGACGGACAGCAGAACAAGCTGAATGGGCGACTTGGAGGCGACAGGAGACAGCACCGCGGATTGGGGTCAGTTCCGCTGTCCAGCGGGCGACCCAAGTTCAAGCCTCCAATTGGCTGGGCTGATCCGGATTCCGGTACGCGAAGCCCCTTCTATTCCCCTGCAAACGACAGCGAGGATAATGAGCTGAAGGCCCCTAATCGATTGTTGGCCAACGGAAGTGAGTTTGCGCTGCATATTCTATTCGCCATCGCTTATGCCTTGGGTTGCTCATTGCAAAGCACAGTGCTTATATTAAGGAGGAAAAAACTTAGATTAAAATATTATTCTGAAATATTCCAATATTTGTGTAAGGTATTGTTTAGAAATTGATATTAATCTAATTTCCTTGCATAAACAAGGATTATCTCATTTATTGGTTAGACTGGGCCTACAGAACATAGTTCCTATTAAAACTTTTCGATTCAGAAGTTTGAGCTATGAAAAAGGCGTACATCGAGATCTCTTTAAAGTGCCGCCAGGCTTTTGGTTCTTTAATGTCTTTTCAATGTCCAGTTGACCTTCTAGTGCTTTAGATAATCTTTTAGCTTGCAGGGCAAACCAGCTTCTGCTCTCTACTGCCTTGCACATTTTATGAAATGCTAATCCTGAGCGACCTTCGGCAAGTCATCAGCTATGCTCTTGGCTTTCTAGTCGGACTTGGAGGCTCTGGGGCATCGGGTGGCATTCATGGTGGAGCGCGGACAATGCCGTCCAGATCCATTCAGCAATCTGGGCCCATTTCCAGCTGTGACCGGTGTTTTATATCATAATTGCAATCTTGCATAAATGCGTGCGCCCGAGTTTTTGAAGTACGCCAAATGTGTGGTTGGGCTTTTGGGCTTATGGTTGTGTGTGCTGCTATCGACATACCATGTTTGTTTGTCCTTCGGATCGCCATTTCAGTATGCGTCTTTTTTACAGCTTCCACGGTAAAAGCAATCCCAGTCAGCCATCTATGGAATCCCTGCCATCATTATCATCGTCATCGTCATCGTCGCCGGAACACGTGTTGTCTCCCCACCCAAAGCAAATCCCCACCCCTTCCCGGGCCGCAAACAAACCATCCAACCTCGCCATGTCCATGACACACTTGCTCCGCAATCTGTGTTAGTGTGAACGAGGTGTGTGCGGTGTGTTTAGTGTGCATATCTCGGTGTGTGCATGTGTGGGTTACCACCCAACCACCCAACCACCCATGCATCCAGCCATCCAACCACCGAACCACCCTCCATCGGCAAACATGGGCTCCACCCCCCAGAAACGCATTGAAACGCATTTCGTTTGCTCTGGCTGGTCAGCAGAGGAGCATTGAGGTCACTTGGGCTGCATGTTATTACCCAGCCTCCAGGACCTTCCCGATGAGTCGTCCCAATGTCGTCCCTCGATTCACCTGATTTCTTTCATTCCACGCCACGTTTGCTCCATTAGCACTCAATCATTGGCTGATAGCAGGACCACTCGTGCATCAAATTAATACCAAACACCAAAGCGAAAATGTCATCAATAACGCTCATTGATGACTCAAGGAGTCCGTTCCACGGCTATCCGCCACCCGGCCACAACCCCTCCGTCCTCCATTCTCCAGCCACGTGACCAAGTTAATTTGGCGTTCTGGCCACAAACAATTAGTAAGCAAAACAAAGCAATTACAATAGCCAAAAGGGTGTGAGGGAATTTAGAGGGCTTTGGATGGAAGGATAGAAATTCCTGGAGTTACACCAGCCAACACATCATTTGACGAAAATTGGTTTGTGTTGTTGGAGGAAATAAATGAAATTGGTTTTAGCAGTGTCATAATCTATGAATGCTTTCCATTCGTTTAAAAGGGTCTCGTTTTGAAATTATCTAAAGAAATTTTAAAATTCCAAAAGAATTTAAATGTACAGCTTTAAGCATGTTTGGTGATCTATAGTTCTTTCATTAGTATTCTTAGTTCTTCGAGCAATGAGTTCAATAATCCTTTAGTTTCAGTCTTAGGTGACTTGAATTAGGATCTAGGTACTTTTAACTGATACTTTTTGCTGCTAATGGGGTCTTCGAAACTCCGCAGTCAATAAAGCTTACTGTACACGATGTTCCACGAGCCCAAAATCCCCTGGCTGCCTTGTTGACAGCCCAAATCGCTTTTGTGTAGACCAGTTTTAAGCCATTTGAGTTGTTGGAACTGTTATTGCATTCGGTGGCATCAACACTCACTCGCACTCACACACAGCACTTGCCGCTTAATTTGGGCACATGTCTGCGTTAGTTGGCTCAATTAAAAGGCTCGGCGGTCGGTTAGTGGGTGATTTGGCCTGCGGCTATGGCTTTTCCGATTTTGCGGCAGATGCAACTACCTATGTTATATGTTTAAATCGATCCCTGCACATCCATGCAAATCGTAACGACAGTTCATATATCAGGGGATTAGCTGCGCACCCGGAATGTTTTTAATGATAGCGAGACCCTGAGACAAAGTGCGCATAAAGTGCACTCAAAATGGCATTATCGGACCCAACACACCAGATATATATGCAGATATATAGACGTGATTCCGTTAGTTGCTGAGGGCCAAATGGCGGATCATCATAGCTGACTACGAGCCACGGGGCTTTTATGCAAATTCCTGGCAAAATGCTGGCAACCCTTCGCATGCATTTTATGCATGCCCTTGCCATTTTCCGATTTTCCCTGTATTTTTTTTGGGTCTTATCACCCGTTCAATTGGCTAACAATTCGATTTTATTTGATTTAATTTCGTTCTTTTTATCTCGTTTATGGGAGACGGAGAGTGAGTAGAAAACTTTTTGCTTTAACTCGGCAAAGTCAATTAGGCCAACTGTGCAAACATTTGTTTACACATTCACTGACTGCCTGAATGGCAGATAGTGGAAAAGGCAGAGGTCCAATGGGCCATTTCAGCTCTACCATTTCAGACTGCCAACTGCCATTGGCAACGTTTTGCTTAATTAACATTAAATTGTGTTGTACTACAAGCGCTCCAACCTAGCCAGGTCTGATCCCCACCCCGAAAAGTGTTAAGACAAAAGCAAATTGCCACTAAATTGGCACTTAAGGAATTTCGCTGAGCTGGCCAAAGGACGATGTCCTTCTTTGGCCCCTTCGACGACTGTCAATTAAAGCCCAACTGATGTTTAACAATTTAATTATGAAAGTTAACGAGCTTAACTTGAGCTACAGCCAGCAGCTGTCTGGTTCAACTCTCCTTCGGGTCCTGATTAAAAAACCTGTGAATGGCATCAGAAGCTGCCCTTTGGCCAATCTAAGAAGACAATCAACTTTCCCCTTGTCAGCACGATAATTGTGGACTTCAGGTCAAGTGTTTGTTGTGGCTGGTTGTAAACTGAGTTCGATATATTTAATATTTTATTCCCCGTTCAGTCACTTCAAGCCACAAAAAGTTGATTTATTTCATATCACAATATTCAAAGTTTGCTCCACTCTGGTCCAAAATGTTGAATTTCCATTAATGCTACTTCTTAGCCTACTTACTGAAAATTGCAATTATGATGTCTAAGGGAATTTATTGAACTAATTTTGGCCATTAGCCGTCAACATCTTTGCAGCCTCAGGCAGCTCTTTTGGTATCCACGCTGCTGTGGCTGTTAGCTGCCGACTCTAACCATTGAGTTTTCCGAGCACAAAGGAAGCCTTCATTAGCAGCCAAACGACTTTTAAATTTGCTTCTAATTATTGTGCATTTGTTGGGCAGTTTTGCATTTTCCCGCTTGACTTGACTCCACTTCAGCCCGTTTTCCAAGGGTGCTGCCGTGTATTTATGGGCCAAACGTTGCATTTGTGCAGTTTTTAATGAGTTTTTGTTGTTTTGCCACGCCGCACGGAAAACTTTCCACGGAGTACTGCCACTGATGCCCGACTGACTAGATGACAGACTGAGTGGAAACGCTTGACTGGCCGACTTGCACTGCAGGCACTCGAAAAACTAATCAGCGCGGCCAAAGTTTTTCCTGGCCAGCTGAAAAGCTTTACCAACCCCCCTCTCCCCCTTTCCCCTTTCACCGCACCGCTGGCTGTTTTTTCAGGCCCTCCTGGCCAAAAGACTTTACAACATAATTAAGATTGTTGCGAGCGACTTGAGTGCGTTTAATGAGGAACGGCCAAGGAATCGAGTGAAGAGGGGGGAATCCAGCCACTAGTTTTCCCGGAGTTTTCCTTGTTGTTCGCAAAAGTTTGCAGCCGGGTACTAAGGAGAATTTTCGGGCTCGTTACTTATCTTGCTCATTTCCTTTCAGTGCACTTTTGTGCCGGGCATTAACATGGTCATTATATCCTGGATCCTGCTGCACCTAATGTCCGTTGGTCTGCACTTGCCAGGCGCTTTCTTTGGGGCCACTTTTATTTTTTGGGGCCTTTGTTCTGACCGTAATATGAATTATGAGCGCCGCTCAAGTGTTTCCCATTCCCAATTGCATAATCATAATCGTATGAATTTCCTGTACCTGGCCGGGGTATCCCCACATTTTCATATCCCCATATCCCCATCTGTACCTGTTTATATACTGCTCGGTTTTTGTTTCGCACCTCTGGCTATAAAACCCACTATAATCCGCACTCTCTTGGCTAATGTGCTAAAAGTTCAGAGCACGCTTCAGTGCTTTTATGGCTTCAAAGGCGTGGAAAACACGCCGGAAAATCCCCTTATCGGAGTCCCACTCCTCCGGACAACCACTAATCTTGGAGCATTTAGTTTTCATTATAGGCACTTGGCTGAACAATTTTATTGTTCTGCTCTTATTAATAGCCGGCCACTGTTATTGTGGTGTTTTTTTAAAATTTATTTCTAATTTATTTATAATATTACATATATCGCCTTTATTGCACTTCTTTAAAGGGTTTAAGGAAGGTAAACTGGTTATTTTACAATCAAAATATTTCTGACTACAGTAGCAGACCAAGAGATGACACATCTGTGTTTTTATTTGACATTCAAATTTCAATTAAATATAAATTACAACTCAGACGATCCTAAAATATATTTGAAACCAACCAATATTTTATAACATTGCATATTGATTACCTTTGTAAAAGAATACAAAAATTGTTAATTTACATACTGAAATATTTGTTTGGAAGCTAAATTACTTCTGTTCATTCTTCTACTTCTGCTCTCCATTTTGTTCAATTTCATAAAACTTACAATTGTGAACCCAAAAACAATGGAAAAGCGCAAAATTGTTAACTGACGATGATGATGCTGTTCGACTTCAATTAACAAACCAACATGCAAATAAGGTTCGGATCAAAAATCAACTTTGCACTCATTCCTCCCTTCCATTTGCTCATCTACTGCGATGTCCTTTTCCACTATCGTGTCCTTTTTTGTGGGTTTCCAGTGCTGGGTGCTAAATGTCAGCAATGCAATTAAATCGGCAATGGCCAGTGGGGAAAGAGATCTGGCGGGGATTTCCTTGGGGATTGGGGGATACGGGGGTTTGGCTAGCGCGTTATAAAATTATAAAGCGAAATTGGATTTAAAAACAGCCAAGCTGTCCTGGTCCCAGAAGTGGGAAAAGCTGGCTGGCTAAGAGGGCGGATGAGAATGAGAAATGTTGGCGCCATTAGCGCCATTTTGCTTGGATGTTCCCCGATGTCCTTCGCTTCCGCTCATCCTTGCTGCTTTCTTTCTCCGCTGCGGCTGCTGCATTTGATGAGTGAAAATTGTAATTAAACTGCGTTTCTTGTCATTGCATTTAAAAATAATAATAATAAATAATGCATTGCAGTGCGGCGGGGGGCGGGGGGCTGGGGCTTGGGGCTTGGGGCGGAAGCCAAGTCTGCGACAGAAATGAATGGAAATGAAGGCGAGGCTTTTGGCCACGTTATCCTGGGCTGCAGCCGCACTTAACTATTAAAACTTTGGCAAGCGACTTCATGAAATGACGTGCGAAAAGCACGGCAGTGAAGAGCGATGAAATGAATGAAACCCGATGAAATACAGAAATGATGACGGAATATCCTTTCGGCTGAAAAGGGTTTTGTCAGCTGCAGGGCGGCTGAAAACGCTTTAATTAAAGTGAAACGCAAACATTTCAATTAAGGGGCGACTGTAAGCTGATTTCAATCTGGCTAAAAGGGATAACTTCCGCCAGACATTTTGCCCCATGCCTTTTGCCCTTTTTCGCTCTTCCGGCTAACTTCTCCTGGAAGTCCTTCGTGTGCTTAGATGTGTGCGTGTCCCCGTCGCAGGTCAAGCGTTTGGTCACAATCAAGAGGGCATTGGCATTTCCCCCTTCTGCGAGGAATTGACATTAATTTTGCATTAGCCAGCGCCTTGGTCCTTTGTTGCTCATACGCCCTGTTGTTGGCCGAATTAAGTTATGCGCGCTAGCCATAAAAAAGCAGCTCGAGTGGCCATTATTTCGGCAGCCAAGCAGTTTCCGTCTTGGCCCAGTTTCAGCACCAGCAGAAAACCCAAAACCAAAACCCCTATCCCTATCCCAATCCCAATCCCAGTCTCTCGCTTTGGCTTATTTTATTTTCCAATTAAGTAAATTGCGTGTGCCAGACGAAGACGCCTGTTCTTCTTCACAAAAGGGCGGCTACAAGAGAATAAATGTTTTCCTCCTGGGTTTCCCTCCTCGGCATCCAACCACGTCATTAAATGTTGCGTGTTGCCCCGCTTTCCCAAGAAGCTTCAATAACTAATCGCCGACTTTCCCCTTCGGCTTTAATTGGTTCAATGACTAAGTATCCCGAGCGCATTATCCACCGCCCACAAAGTCAGCTCCATTACGATTAAAGACTTTGATGTGTGAAGACTGGGCCCTCATACAATATATGTAATCCGAAGCAGGCAGACAGATTTCAATTTGCCAGTCTATATCTGCTCTAATGCCAGACGCCCGTTCAATTTGTATTAGGCACTGCCTAAATGGACTTGAGCTTTGTTATCACTTTAATGGGCTTAATCGATGGGATCCGATAATAAATTCGTTGTGGGAGGTCTTACTCGGACCTTTAACCAGAACTTAAATAGCCGCTGAGAATGGATCGATATTCATGTATTTATGTTAAATGAATTTGTCACTATTTGATTTAAAAACCATTTACCTCGTAAAAGTTGATTCAGCTTTTTTACTATTGAAAAATGACCACAACATAATGAAGTTATTAAGTGCATGCAATCCCGTTTTTAAATCAGTGCCATAAAAATATTAATTTAATCGCCACTTATTTATTATCGCAGAAGCGTCTGCTGCACGGCCAACTATGGTTTTAAGCCAACCATAATAATCGGTGAATAAACATAAACATTTTATTCGTCTGCCATTTCTCCCACTCCCCCATCCCTCCTCTCCACTGACCAGTCGAATGGGCCGAGACTTAAAGAGTTCCTAATTAGATTAAGTGAAGTGTCGAATTTAGTACGTATTCACTTTGTGTGCGCTTAACCTACTACCAAGTGCACTTCAACGGAGGCAGCCAGGCAGCTGCAACAACTGCAACAATATGACTACCGACTACCGACTACAGCATACAAATGTTTTCAATTACAGGCATGCAGCACTGCGAAACGGAGGGGAATAAACTGGCACAACAACTTTAAAAGTACAAGCGACGCGGAAGGAGGCGAGGCGTCCATGGAGTGCATAGACCAGGAACAATGGTAAATGCCACGTCAGCGACATCAGCAGCAGCAACAGCAGCAACAATATCATCAGCAAAAGCAAAGGCAAAAGCAGCAAAAACGAGTCAACGACAGCTTAAAACATAATACGCCAGCTGAAGGCAACAAGCGGATAGGAAGACAGCCGACAGACAGCCAGGGGACAAGATATAGGGGCGATATAGGGGCGATATAGGGTGGTATATGGTATATGGGCAGAACAAAGCGGCATTGCGAGTGATGAGAAATCGCTGTTGCAATTAGTAAGCCAAAGGGCTGTGCGAGCCATGAATCACGAGCTGTGCTGCCAGCGGAACCGGAAATGCTCGCTGCAAACGGAAGCGAAAACAGAAGCCGAGGAGCAGCAGGTGGCCACTAAATGCCATTGAACACTGAGCGATCATGTCTGACGTTGAGCAGGCGATTAAGGCCAAGCAGCCGCAGCCGTCTCACTTGGACTGCTCCATCGACGATGAGACGGATCCCGCCGACTTCGGCGGCCTCGGAGCAGTTGGCGGTCCAGGATGTGGATCGGAGGTGGGGGCCAAGACAACCGCCTCGCTGACCGCCAAGCCGCGCGGCAGTTTCCGGCGCTGCTGCGGCCATTTGCTCAAGCTGCTCTTCTCCACGCCCGGCCTGGTGCTCCTGGTCATCGGCTACTCCGTGCTGGGTGGGCTGCTCTTCCCGCTGCTCGAGGCGCCGCAGGACATCAGCAAGTCGGCTGCCATTGCCAAGAGTCGGGAGGACTGCCTGCGCGAACTCTGGATCATAACAGGTGAGCTTATGTTTCTTATTATAAATAAATTATTACGCTAATCCTTAAAGGAAATGCAATCAATTGCACTATGTACTTTCTCTTGTTCTGACATTTCAAATGGCTTTACAGAAAGTAGTAAATTATTTTGAAAGTTGCTTCTTTCTATACTAAAATCTTTAAATAAATTTCATTTTATAAATGAAAAAACGTTGTAGATATAATTTGTATTTGTATCTCTCTTTTGATCCGTTATACTGATCATTTTATCTGCGTAATATGCAGCAAATATTTGTACGCTTCGCTGGCGATGAACAA
The DNA here is from genome assembly GCF_016746365.2 of Drosophila yakuba. NCBI lineage: Eukaryota > Metazoa > Arthropoda > Insecta > Diptera > Drosophilidae > Drosophila > Drosophila yakuba. The sequence goes on along the minus strand of NC_052527.2, from coordinate 18,461,276 downwards.
AAATTCGCATAAATTATAATGGCCACCACATTTTTGCCGCATAGCCCGTAAATTTTCGGCGTGTTTTGCACGCTTGATTTGCCTGCAAATTGCCAAAGTAATTCGAACATTAAAGCGACAATGTTTTGTTATCGCACATTAATACTAAGTAAATAGTAGCGATTGCAAGCGCAGGACCAGAACAAATATTTTAATTATAGGTACCGGCAAACATGAGTCCCTCCAAAAACACGCAACCCACTCGAAAGCAAACAAAAGACCGTCCTAATTCATTTTCGCAGCTACCGAATTGAATAATAGCTAAATATTTGCATAACCAAATATTTGGTCAGGCGGGCCATTTAATTCGCTTCCGCAACGGCGCGATTTTGCATCGATTCCTCGGTTCCATTTATCGCAACTATTTTGAGGTTTATTTGCTGGCCTGATTTATGTGAAATTAATTACTTTGTCGCGCCTGTCGGTGGCACTGGATGAAAAAAGACTCCCACGGCACAGCGGCACGTGCGTGAGCATTGGATGCGATGTTATTTAATTAAAATTTCACCTAATAAATAAACCAATTAACTTGAGCTCATCCGCTGCAGAGGCATCCCACCTGGCGTATGATTAATATGACGAGTCCTTTACCGGAGGCCTAATGATGAGCTGAGTTCATTTTGGCTCCCAATACAGGTGATTTATTATGTGCTTCAACGAAAGCTGAGATTTTTAGGGGTTCATATTCATTTATCCTTGTATACGACAATAAATAATAAGTTTAGTCAATAACCGAGGTTTTCACGTGAACTCTTTGAAATCGATATTAAAAGCAAGTATTAGGTGGCTCGGCACACAAATTTCAGAGAGAAAATCAACCAGCGAGGTAGACAGTATAATTAGTTTTATTTATACCCAGTATTTTGTTATTAGAGCTAAAAAGAAAATTTCAATATTTAAGATAACTGAGCCAATGTCTAATTTCACTAGAAATAGCTTTAAGCTATACAATTTTAAGACAGGAATTCATTAAAGGAAGAAGTCTGAAATACCTCTGCAAAAGTTTCGTATTGTTTTTAAATTGTTATTCATTACCAATTAGGTTCTTATAAACTCCAAAGCCCTGCCCTCAAATCACTCGATTAAGCTGGTGAGATTGGCACAGAAAATCTTTTGATTTCGGGTTTGTTCTCGGAAACTTGCTTCAGTCGATTGGGTGGTTGATGCCTGGGGAGGCTTCAAGTCTCGATAATGCCCACCTCCCAACCACCTCCTACCCACTTTCACCCAGTACCACCCACTCCCCCCAAGGCTAGAGGGCGTGAAAAGGGCGTGAACGACAAGCACGACGGCAAACTAGTCTCGAACTGCTGTTAACAAGCGACCTCTGCAATTTGCAAGAGGCGAACACACGACATCGAATGGGAGCAGATTCCTCAAGACGGGCGTACGAAATCGAAGAGGAGGAGGAGGATTGGAAACTGAAAGACTGAGTTCTGGGCAACGTGAACGAAGGATAGTCCGATTTGCCGGCACTTGCCGATTGGGTCGATGGGAGGTCGAAGGCTGTTGCTGCACTTGGCATGAAATTGCATAATTACGAAAAGGACACTTGAACGCATTCTGGAGGAGAGCCCACTTAACCTTCTTTCACCTCCCACCTTTCCACCTTTCCTTGCAGAGAAACTAAACGTTCTGTACGAACGCAACTGGACGATGCTGGTTCACGAGCAGCTGCGTCGCTTCGAGGGCTCCATTGTGGCGGCCACGCGCCAAGGATCTGCTGCCTCCTCCGGCGGAGGAGGAGCAGGACTATTCCACGAGGGCAGTGCGAGTGCCCTGGGCCACTTTGGCTACGATGCCGGCGACCCACAGAGCTGGACATTCAGCGAGGCTCTGCTCTACTCGGTCACTGTGATAACGACAATTGGTGAGTTCCGCTCTTGTTTCCGTTTCCTCACTTTCACTTCTGCTTTCACTTTCACTGCTCGAAAATACGCAAGTCGTTTGGATTTATGTTTCGTGTTTATCTTGGAACTCGGCGAGCACCGCTGCTTATTATGATTTTCGACCAGGCCACAACTCGTGCTGTGTCCCACAAATATTTACTTTGCAGGGGGCGAATACTTGTAGACCTCGACATAGCCAACGCCTTAGATGGCAAACTTAGCCACAGGAGCAGCCATTGCAGAGCCCGGGCATCAGACATTGCGTATACGACCCGGAGGCGGAGGCTGGGCTAAATATTTGCATATGCTAAATGATGGGACATCCTTGTTGCTACAAATTAACTGTACGAGTATCTCATGGGCTTAACTTTAACAGCATGCCAGTTATCCGGAAGACAGTCCATTGGTAGGGTCGTATATGAGCCAGAAGATGGCCGCTAAACGGATTTATTGTCGACATTGTTTAGGTCAAACATAACTGGGTTTTAGTGGTAAATATTTGCTGTCTAATGAGTGCTTGGCAATCGGCATACTTGAATTAAGTGTAATGATGCAATTTAAACTTACTCTGCTGAGCGATAATTATTCCAATACAATAGAAGATTAGTATTGCTAGGATGATCTTAATGCACTTACTTAGTACTAGATGCGTATTGTCTATAGGGCCGATAAAGTATTTTAAATGTGATTGCATAAGCAGACACGAGTAACTGGACAGCTAAAGTTGTGACCCATTAAACACAAACTTCCTGCACTTTCTCCTCGTGGAAAGTAATTCCATATGCTGCAGCGCCATCTCACTGCAGATTAAGTTCTCAGAAGGGGGAGGGTCCATTTCTCCACTTGTCCTCACCCATCCGATTAAAAGTGCATGCATTTATATTAGCCTGTTCGTGCTTGCCATGCTCAAGCTCTAAACCAGATATATTATCCCGATCCTTGCAGGTCACGGCAGCCTGACGCCGCGCACCGCCGCCGGGAAGCTGGCGACCATCTTCTACGCCCTGGTGGGCGTGCCCCTCATGCTGATGTGCCTGTCCAGCTTGGGAGCCCTGCTCGCCGATGGCCTGCAGTGCACCTACGTGCGACTCTGCTGCCAGCTGCAGAGGCACCAGGAGCACAGAAGGAAATCCACACCGGGCACATCGACTTCATCTGCCGCCAACTCCAGGGAAAAGGACAAGGACAAGAGGTTCAAGCGGCGAATGGTAAGGCCACCACGGCGCATGATTGATATTATTTAAGTGAGGGCAGCAGCTGCAGTTCATCAGAAAGTGCAACGCAATAGCTGCTGGCTATTTGTAATGGTGCTGACTGAAAGACTGAAAGACATTAATACCAAATTTAGCGAGACCACATTGAATAAAAGTTCCCAATTATATCAGGTTCCTTTAAACACAAATATTTAGGGGAATGGCATTTATACGAAATAACCATCTACCCACAGATTGATTTCCCAAAGGCTTTTCTCTATTCCTCTGCACACTGCACTTTTCTCCCAGCAGCCGTGGCGTATGATTGATATTGTTTACCCTAGAACAGCAGCTGCTTCCACAGTCACTCCATCGACTGACTGCAAGTCGAGAACATTTTTATGGGTCCTAATTCGATGGTTGAGGGGACAACTTACTTACTTTATGCTACCAGCACCAGCAGCAACTGTTGCTGCTGAGTTACCCAAAAAGAAAGGAGACCAAAGTGTTTTGCTGTGCATTCCGGTTTAAAGTAAACTTTCGACATTGTTCTGCGTGTCCAAAGTTCCCATGGAAAACTTTCGCTGGCTACTCCGCTGTTTTACGCATGAACTTTTCCCACTACTCACTAAGTGTTTCGCTCGTAGTTTTTCCAACCCGCCACGAAAGTTTTTCCGGCAGCCACGACAGTTTCATTTTGGGCAGCGGAAAACCTGAATCCCTGGTTGGTTATGTATGGAAATGGAAGGCTGCCCAGCCAGGATGTGACGGGAATCTTCGATTGTCCGGCGTATTGCTTTCCTCAATGGAATCCAACCCATTTTTCGTAGATCAGACTGCACTGGGGTCTCAAATTACGGCTTTTAATTACGACATCAGAAGCCTTTTAAGTGGATCTCCAAGCCGGTACGGATTTCTATTAACGCAAACTGAAAGTTTGTAATTGATTTGGGGAAAACAACAAAGAACTTTCCCGGTTGCCTTTTTGTTTTTCGTTATACTTTCTAGGTCTTCCCACTGCAGACTGTTTTGGGTTTGGTTTCACGTTTTTCACGTTTTTCCTGGTTTATTGCGTTTTTATTTGCTCAGCCAACGGAGTATACTGTTGTATACATTATAAATAATTTTTTAGGATATCAAAACTCTGACTAGGTTGCGCCGTCCTCTTTTTTTGGGCCAACTGTATTTGTTTGTTTGCGTGTCCCGTGCATTCGTGCATAAGTTTTGTAAGTGATTTGCTGGCCTTTCGTAATGACATTTCTGCTTTCGGAAGTTCGAGTAACGGATTTTCCGTGTACACTCTGTGCAGAGCACTCTTTTTCGCATTCGGGGTAAATATTCCATTTTAAAGCTTTAAGGCACAAAAACTGATTCGCTCTGTTTGCACTCGCATCCATTTTCAATTGTGGCCACTCATTTGTCCGCGCTGTTGGCCGTTGTTTGTTTTGCTTGCACAAATTTTTGTTTAATTGGCAATTTATGGCTGAGCGGAAAAAACGAAAGCGAATAGCAGGGTTCAATAAATAAATAAGTGATTTTGCGGTAGCCACGCCAACTTCGATGGCTTCGATGGCCTGTTTGTCATCTGGCGGAGCGGCAACCAAAAAATTCATTTCATAAATTAGCATTTACTTGCGAACGCGCACCCAACTCAACCCTTTAATGAACTCCCGCCAAAGTTTGCCCGTCAAGCTCGAAAGTTGACTCTTTAAGCAAGAAACAAGAACCCCCTTTCGACACTTTAAACTTGGTCGCAAACTTTAGTTTGCAGTTTGAGCCGGGTCAAATGGCGGCGGCATAAATTAAATTTTTCCCGGCCAAGTGGCTGGGCTTCGTGCCAGGTAAATTGAAATGAGTGCGAGCCACTTTAATGTGCTGGGTAAAAAGTTTACCCGCCACTCAACAATTACACTGGAGGCATGCAATAACTTCTCATTTCCGCCACTTTTGGCCCTAATTGATTTGATTTGGCCGGGAACTCCAGCTTTAGCTCCAGCTCGAGCTAACGTGGCAGGTGCCACGCCATCGAAGCTGTATGATTTCGGTGCTAGAAACAGAAAACTTTCCGCATCCTCCATGTTCGAGTGGTAATCTACTTGCCGTGTTCCCAGCCACTCAGGCAAGGCATTTCTTTCAGGACTGCTAGTTTTCCAGCCTGCGACTTGTTGAACAGGATTTTTGCATTTGCCAATGTGGAGCCGGCTTGTTTTCCGTCTCCATGTTGCGTTCTACAACTCATTAGGGCACAATCCAATCTGGCAGGACGTCACGATGCCGGGCCAAGTGGACTTTAGGACTTTTGGGCTTTGGGGCAGCACAAGGATGCGCCTGGCAATTGATAAGACTGCCAGCAGATTGCGGTTGGCTCTGGGGATGTGCAGTCATCGCTTGAATTATTATCGCCATCGTGTTGACTGCTGCCATTTCAGCTTTTGGTCTTTTGGTCTTTTGGCCTTTGCCATTGCAATTATCATGACGCATGCCGTAACGGGTTTCGGATAGGCTTGGGCCCGATTCCGGGGATGGAAATGGGTTTTCCGGGCCCAAACCGCAAGACTAGCAGGGAGACATTTCACATATTTCCCTCATTTCCATCGGTTATTTGCGTGTGTGTCCATTAGATTTGCCTGGCACTTGATGATGATGCCGCAGAACCGCAAAGCACACGAGATGCCAGGCGTTTGGCCGCAAACAGCTTTTGAGGACAAGGGACCACGGCGATGATGACATCAGTTTCCGGCTTAGGAAAGGCATGTCCTTGCGCCTGCAAATAACGTGCCTTATTGGCATTGCCCCCATCATGTCAAATAGCCGCAGTGTGGGTTCAGGACATCTTCGGAATCAGGTCACTTCCTTCAGCATTTTGTAGGGATAATTATTTGGCATTATCTGTTAACTGCACAGTGGAGAAATGCATTGTGGGTTATCGATTTAAAATGGAAAACAATTGTTAAGAAAATACTGGTGTTTGAAGTCACTTCTAATAAAGATGGCCAGAAGGATGCAGTGGAATGCTACTTTTCGGAATAAGCAGACTGCAATACAACTTTATTGTTTTCCCAGTCCTCTGGACATATCCCTAGGATATCGATTGAACTTGCAAATGTATTTGAAGTAATTGTCTCCTTTTCCTCTGCAGGCCAATTGCAAGGGCTGCCAGTACGACGTGGCCAACAGTGAGACGAGCTTAAACGACTGCTTGGAGTATGGCCAAAAGGGAAAGCTGCCGCCAGACAAAAAGGAAGGAGGTGAGTGTCGGCCGCATTGTTCGGATGCTAATTGTATTGTCAGCACAATTGCAAGTCGTTAATCATCTTGAACACGTCTGTTTCTCCTTTTGTTCCGTGCGGTCACCAGATGCCTGTCAATTGTTGCGCAACTTAAATCCTCAGCAGCATTTCTACCAGCAGCAGCAGCAGCAGTTGCAGCAGCCGCAGCAGCCGGATGTCATGCTAATGACAACGACATCGGGCAGTGCGCTGCTGAAATACGCACCGCAGCAGCAACAACTGCAGCAGCAGCAATTATCGACAGCAACACTCCCGCGACAACATCATCAGATGCAGATGCAGCAGCAGCAACATCACACGCAGCAGCACCAACTGCAACAGAATTTCGTGGCTGTGCCCAGCAGCATGCTGCGAATGCCGCTTACAGTGCCGCCGAATTGTTATGCGCCCGCGACAGCAACGATCTACTTTCCGTTCGGCCACGCCCCCTCCGCCCCAGGCAGTCCCGCCCACAGCCAAGCGCACCCAACTCCGAATCCGAATCCGAATGGCAGTCCGCTGGGGAACAGCACCCTCGGTCCACAGCCGCTGGTCAAGTACCACACGATACACTTGCAGCCCGCATCCGGGAAGCACCGAGTGCTGGCTTCTGGACTTCAGGACGCAACAGCCGTGAATCTCGTGACAGCATCCGAGGCTTCCACTTCCACACTGGAGGCCATCACTTTGCCACCGCCCCCGGCCTACCAGACGGCCAATGTGCACGGTGAGTGATGAATGCATTGTTTATTGTCTTTTGGAAGGAAGTGAGGCGACGATGGGCTGTGCAAATTCGAACTACTATATCAGCTGCATTTTATAAAAACTGACGGCTTAAATTGTGAGCTATATATCAAACTGATAGACTTTAAATATTAGAAATTTTAGGAATTAATTTGTTAATGCAAAAGTAAGTGAAAGAAAACAAGATTAAAACAATTTGTAGGCGTATGTATCGAGAATTGGGTGGGTTGCTTAGTTATCTAACAGAAATAAATCATGCATCAAGCATTAATTACCCAACGCATGTCACATTTGAAAGATTAAATGTGCCAGTGTTTTAGGTGGATTTTGAAATAATTGAAGTAATTTGCAAGATATTTGTGAATTTTTAATGAGTACCAGAGCTGGTGTGGCAGGAAATTTGCATAAATCGAACAAAGGAAAATGGAATATAATTGGATGAACAATTTGCGCCAGCCCTAATAGCAGACCAAAACCGAAAATGTTCTGCTGACAGATTTGGCTTAACCTGAGCACCGAAACAAAACCAAACGAACAGTAATCAATCAATCATACGCCCTGCTGTCGCAGGACGAAGCCTCCCCCTCCGAAGGATGCCCCCTCCCCGCCGCAGTGCTCATTTACGCTTTCAATTATATAACAATTTTCATCATCATCATCAGCAGCTTGCAGCAGCGTGTTAAAATGACAGAGTAAAGCAGACACACACTTCGCTGGCATTAAAAGTTTTCAGTTTGTGCTGCTCGACATGCCAGGACATCAGCATCAGCAACACCAACAGCAACAGCAACAAGGACGCAAGGATAAGAACAACATGCACTTGAGGCAACTTTCGACATGTGCGACAGTTTTATTGACGATAATGATGAGTTGGCATAAAGATGACAGTCCCGTCGCTTGTGTTGAGCTCTCAGCATGTGCAACGCATGCAAAACTCATTAAAGTTAACAGCTCTTTGTCATTGAGGCGACGGCACGTGACTCGTTTTGTCAAAGGACTCCGCTTAATTTCGCAGCAAAATCTAGCGTGAGACCCGGCCATTTGTCTCCGCACGGAAGACATCGCCATCGCCATTGATTCTCCATGCATGTTAATTGTCTGCTAGTGGCGCCCGGACACGGCACTGGAATAGGGATCCCACTCCCCGGAGTCCGAGGTCGCGGCCAACCGCACCATTAAAGCACTGCCCAAGTTGCTGCTACACCACCGACCGCAGGTCCAAAGTGACTTTCCTGCGATTCCGGATATATAGTGCTATATATATTTTTTAGGGCTGTCCTGCACTCTAATGAATGTCTTTCTCTGCTCCCTGCTCTAAAAGCCAGTACATGTGTGTGTGGTGTCCAAGTTTAAGTAAATATTTTCAAATTGGCCATGTCCGGAGCAGTCCGGTCCACTCCGGGCTGCACCGCGGATTTCTGGTGTCCTGCTGACAGCTCTACACTAAAAGACGTTAGCTTCCTTCCCTTTTCTCACAAAAACTTTAATGTCAGCACAGTGGGACCATAGCACATTTAAAGCATAAGTCAATATAAAACGCAACTTAAATCGTTCGTTTTTGCTACGCTTCCAAGCAAATTATTAGCAGGAGAACAAAAAAGTAGTAAATGTGCAGAGAACATTTGTTTATAGAAGAAACTCCGTTCATATTGTGATTTTGAGGTTCGACCCAGTTCAGCAAGTAGAAATGAATAGCTAAGCCCCTAATAGCTGTAATTCCCTAATTTCACAACGCTACAACAAAGTGCGCTGAATAATTCACCGCAGCGGCGAATAGTTGAGGGAATGTGGCGCCACCGACCTCGACAATTGCCCACTGTGTGGAGCACCAGATGGTGCAGTGCCCCCTGACCTGACATCCCGATGACTCTGCCACTGGCAGCCGCTAATGAAAGCTAACGCCAAACTTTTGGTCCAAAAGTCGTGGCACGGGTGTGGCAATGTGAGTCCGGAGCCGAATTCGAAGCGTTCCGCCACATTGTTGCATTGCTGCATTGTTGGGCGAACTTTGAAAATGCAAAGCAAATAATTTTCACAGTGTGGCCCTGTGTTCCCACCACTCCTCGAGTGACGAGGCTAAATGCACAACTTTTCCGGCTTTTCCCGTTGCTGCCACTGCCACTTCCGGCGGAACTAACGGGCTAACGGGATAATCTAACCGTGTGTGGCAGTTGCCGGAAGTTGTTTTGCCAATTTGTGCGCCAACTTTTTTATTTTTGGGCTGTGTGTGTTTCATTTAATTTTACTATTGAAATACAATTTTAAACAAGGTCTGCTTTAGTTTTTGTTTAATATTTTGGACTGCGTATTTTCTGTATAGTGCATACATTACATATTATGTATAATTAATTGCTTAAATATATTCTAACCAAGGTTCGTTTTACCCATTACAGCTGTGCGACGGGCCAAGTTCGTGACGAAGCCATTGCCACACGAGATCAACGCTCTGATGGCCTGCGGAACGGGATCGCCGGACTTATCCGGCCGGCATGATTTATTGCCACCAGCCCATTCGGGGTCACCAGCAACCTACACGGCCGCAGCAACAGGCCCACAGCTGTCAGCTGGAATTAAGGGCGGAACAGGAGCACCACCCACGGCAGGAGCATCAATGCTTACTGGGGAAGGAGGCCGAGGGGCAGCCGCTCTGACCGATAACGGTTTTATGGCCGCAGGTGTCTGTGGCATGGGTGCTCATGATGCTCCTCTTCCAGCAACATCATCCGCGGCGGCCACTGCAACAGCCGCTGCAACAGCCTCCTCGGCAGCATCAACATTGTCAGCTCTTCTAAGCGCCAACTCCACGGCCCATGTGGACATCATGGAGGACGAGGATGAGCAGGAACGGGAGCGCTTGAGGTATGTAGAATGCGTAACGGAGACATTACGAAAAAGTGAAAGAAGAAACCCATATAAAGTTAAGCTGGAAGTGGCTCTAATCTTATAAGGCATATACATTTTGGATCTTTAGTGTTGACCTAGCCTTATCCGTCTGTCCGTCCATATGAACACTCAGTTGTGGGGAACTGCAGAAGTTTTGTATTTTATATTTTGAAATTTACCTTATTTGGCGAGAGCCTGGCTAAAACTTTATTTGGTTTAAAGATATAGGAATAAACAATCAAGGAGTATATTTTTAGATTTCAGTTTTCTTTCTGTTTTTGGGCAGTACGACAAAACATCACGACAAATTCCCAATTCCCATAGATTCCCATTGTATTCTTTATGTAGAAAAAGGTTGGCCTAAAGGGGTAACTCCAGGTGTTTAAGTTGCGTATGATTAAAGCCTTGGCTTGTTGCTATCTAAAATCGAAAACCAAACGCTGGGGGAAAGCTGTTAATTTAATTTCCAAAACAAACTTCCAGCCTGCCAGCAACACTTTAAATCAACACTTCACAATCTGCATGATGCACACTGTGGCCTTTTCCGCCCAAGCCACCCTAGCCACCCAAGCCTCCCACTTCCCCTTAAACAGCCTTGCGAATTCACGTTCCCCCTGCGGTGGCTGCCTCCCCTTTTCCGGCTGCCATTTTCTGCCAGAGTGAAGAGTGCTCCGGTTCTGATGATGGTTTCCTTCGCCTTTTTGAGCGCACATTTTGAGCATTTTATTTAATAAAAAGCAGTAGCAGCAGCCGCAGCAGCAGCAGCAGCAGCATCTGGTAATTAATTTTGACAGTGAACCTGGGCACGCGTCGCGGGGCGCCCTGTGGCAGATGTATATGTGTATATTGTGTATATACGTATATAGCCTCTTTGGTTTCAGTTTCAGCCTTGTCTGTAATTAATTGTAAGCCGAGCCGGGCACTCACTCGCAATGAATCGGGTCAATTAATCGCAGCATCCCAAGCCAGAGCTCCTGTCCGGTTGCTCCTTCTATCCTTCTTGCTTTGGGTAAACATGTACGTGATGTTGTCCTTATTGACCGCTGCCGAAATCGGAAGTAGTTCTCTGGCACTTCTTCGGCCAATCGCTCTGCAAGTGCATCTCGAGCAAGTGTTTGCCCAGCCAAGAGCTCGCCATCCCGAGAGGCTTTTGGCCAAGTTCAATAAATGTTCGCCAAATTGGTTTGACAGAGTGAACTCGGGGCAACCAGAGTGCCAGCCATCGAGAATTCCCCGGAGACTGTTGCAGGTTCTCGAGACCCTCGTTCGTGGCAACTCAAGGGGTATTTGGATTGTCGATTGTCAATCAAATCAGAATCGATTTGGGACTTGAAATTTTGAATTGATGTGATTGAGACTCAGTTTTAAGGGTGTTTGGGCAACTTTTGACTTTAATCCGACTAAAGCAGAACTAAAAGTGCATCCGTATAACGTGAAATTTGTTTAAAAGCGCAAATGATTGAGGCGTGATGATTATATTTTTGTCTTTATACTTTGTCAACATTTTTAATTTGACAATAAATTACGTTTTTGAAAAAAGGTTATATGGAACTGAACTTTTTAGGGCATCAGACGTCGTTTTTATAGCTGACTTTCCGATATAACAGAGCTCTCTGAATATAACGCATACGCCGTGTGGTCCAACCCAGTGTAGGGCCCACGTGAAGCGACAGTTTTATGCTTTATTGATTGGAGGTCAGAACGGCTATTTTCCTTTTACGACCTGAGGTGGATCGGGGGTTAGCTTTTTATGCCTAATTGATTTATTTTATGGTCAGCTGCGGCAGAAATATTTATTGTCCACCCGTGTTTCCTATCATTTCGCAGCAACTGTCCGCATGGCACGCCATCCCGAGTGCCGCTAATAGCGAGTCCTTTGAGCGTGCCGCAGGACTCGGGCGAGAACACCTCCCGCAACACCGCCTTCAACCGCCACACGCTGCAGCCGCTGAGCCGCAAGACGCTGCTGCTGACCCGTCGGTGCCACAGACATGCCTCCGGAACCCTGTACGACAGTACGGCGAACAACACGGAGACCTCCGACGACGAGGAGTACATGCAGCACGGCAGCGAGCAGTTTGTGCTCAAGAAGCTGCGCTACCACTGCGACGGGAAGGACTGCCGCGAGGCGGAGGACTCCGAGGACGAGGACGAGGAGGCGGAGGGTCGACAGGTGCCCATCAGCCTGGTGCTGCTCATCCTGGCAAGCTACATCTGCGTGGGGACCGTGATCTTCGCTCTGTGGGAGAACTGGTCGCTGGTGGACGGGGCTTACTTTTGTTTTGTGACCCTGTCGACAATCGGATACGGAGATTTTGTGCCCGCCCGGAGCTTCAACGGGCCGGAGTTGCAGCTGTACGCCTGCTGCGCCTACTTGCTTCTGGGACTCGTCCTGGTTGCCATGTCCTTCAGCATCCTGGAAACGCAGCTCATGTGGAAGTGCAAGCGCATTGCCGTGCGACTGAAGCTGGCCCGCACGGATGGGTAATGTGCTCATCCTAATCCTCTCACAACAATCTGCAATCTTCAATCTTCAACCTGCAATCCGAATGCTTGAATCATAGACTAAGTGAACTGTGTAATTAACCCAAACTAGCCCAGCTCTGTGTACATTTGTCTGCCTATCGAAATAGTGAGAACTCGTATGTTGTCTGGAATTCAAATGAATTTGTGTAAATAAACGGAATTTTTGGAATTTTCGAATTTCTCTGCTTTTGGCATTCGCCAGGTAATCGGATACAGGCCACAAACGCTTTTCGCATACCAAGTACTTGGCAAGAAGTCGAGCAGCTTTTCATCTGAGTATAAATATCTGGTTCTTCATGTCACCGTTTGCATCTGCTGAATTATGTGTAACCTAATCACATTAACATATATTATTGCCCACTCCGCCATAAAAAGCAGGGAAAAACGGCATTTGTATTTATCTTAATTCTGGCTGAGAACCCGCATGTTTCTCCCCAATAAACATAATTCCTGCGCTTATCCCCGGTGAGTGTCAGCGAAAAAAGCATCAGGTTTCATGCAAAACACACAAGCACCTGAAACATTGTCCCTCAAAAAAAATACGCACACGTTCTGAAACTTCGAACGTTCATCATCTTTCAGAGGCACTCGGCGCATACAAAGTGTGTTTAGAGTGGCGCATAAATTTCAAAGTGCCACGCGTCATCAAAATCAAATGCCAGCCGCAGCTACCAGTCCCTTCAACTTGGCCAAGGACCTCAATATATATATATATATATATATGTATATATAGGAGCCCCAAAAAGAAGAAGACTTGGGGCAGTACTGGAACGGCGGGGCATGCGGCAAAAAGATGTGGCCCAAATCAATTGATACGACCTCAAATTGAATTTATAATTCTGTCGTTTATCCGGCGACTTGTTATGTTTGGTTCTCAATTGCCTTTGATGCTTCCGGCTTGCGACTTCACGCACGTTTTCACCGAAAGAACTTAAGCACCGGAGGGTCCATCATGTCAAAGGTCGCTTCATTGGCTATGTGCAAAAGCAATTCTGGCAAATAACAGCGCCTCCCACTTAATTTGCCTAGATAACTTTATTCCTTCTTATGGATAGATACACGTATATAGCTATATGGAAGGCATCTAGTGGACCCATGTAGATTTATCACCCGTGTCCATGCAACAATCACATTTAGTTTGGTAGTCGATGCCCCTGGGGACTCCTGCTGGCAATGGAGCTAATATCGGAAGCATTATCCCCGCCCAAGTGCCCGCCCTTCTCGTCCAGATCGACCACGTGGATGTCGAAGTTCGAATTATCGGGGCGCACACCATCTGAGGTACGAGTGTTTCCCCGGTTGCGACCCTCCACGGTGAAGGGGGCGTGGGTGGTGGGCTTATAGGTGGGTGGTGGAGTAGCAGCTGGGGCTGAAGGAGCTGATTTCTTGGGAGGAGCAGTGGAAGCAGAAGGTGCTGAGTTCGCTATCAGTTTGCTGGGACACAACGGAAGCTCTCGGTTTCTAAACTGGGAAAGAGCAGTGTGGGAGACTCCTGGAGTTGGACTCGGAGTGGGAGCTGGAGAGGATTTCCTGCTGATCTTCAGCTCGGGGGCTGTGAGAGACCTGACATTATTGGCGGCCATTGCCCGGGCAGGTACGGTTCTGAGTGGTGGCCGCCAGGTGGTCTTAATTTTTGATTTTTCACCATCGCTGATCTCAGCACTGATTTGGTTGAGCAGCTCCAGCAAAGTGCTCGTCTTCTCATCCTCGAACTCGATGCGAATCGGTGACTCCCGACCGGAGGGACAACCTGGATTGAGCATTATGAGCCTGGAAACGGAAGGAACATTAATAGGGGGATTTTACAATGGGTAACTACCCCACCTCTTGGCCTCTTCGATGGCTCTGCTCAGATTCTGGAGGCTCTTTCGCTCGTTTTTGGTGCAGCGCCCTATTTGAGAATCCTTGGCAGCACGGAGCACCACGTTCCACTTGTGAGCAGTGGACTGAAGGAGCACGGTACGGGCCACTCGCTGGAACCGCTCCTTGGCAGTTTCTTTGGCTGGCTTCGAGGGTATGGACTCAACCTTGATCTCCCGCATATCTCCCTGCCCGTTTACATTCCCGAAGGCATCGGGTTCACAGCCATTTTGCACTGGTGCCACCTGGAAGCCCTTCATCAACCGCCGTTCCCACACTTTTATGCGCCGAGGTCGTGTTTCTGAAAGGATACTAAACATGGTACTCCATGGCACTGGAGGAGTGAAAAGTCGTTCGCTTACGCCGCTCCTTTTTGTTGGCCGAGGAAACATCCATTCCGCTGTTCTCGAATATCTCGAGCATTTCGTACCGCATCGTGTTGATCTCGCTTTTCACCTCATTGATATCGTCCTCCGAGACGGGATTATCCTCGAACTTGCGATGCATGGCAGCTACATATCGCCAAACCAGGGAGCGCATTATATTATCGTACTCGCTGAACTGCTCCTGTTCCTTTCGCTTCTGCTGAAATGAAAGCGGTTTCGATTCAGTTCTCGTAGAAAAGCATTAGGTATGCCACTAGAGGATTTGATATTTGTAAAAGGAAAGGAACCATACTAACAGTATTACTAAAATACAACAAGCATCACTTATTCCGTTCAAGTGGGGTTTTCAAATCTCCAGGTTCTCACCTTGGATCGCTGTCGATCGATGGTCTTGCTGGACTTGCGGAAAATCCTGATGACCCACTTGACGGAGGGCAGGACGTTGAAGGGTGGCGGCAGGGTGGCACTGTCCTCGAAGTAGCTCATCCACAACTTGGTTCGGGCGAACTTCCACTCGGTGTCTGAGTGCTCCTGGAAACAACAAAAGAGTTGAATAACCCTTACATAAGAGCTGCAGGGGGGGCCCAAACTCACATCAATCATGGCATACGAATTGGACATCATGGCGATAAGCAGATTCAGCAGAACAATCACGTTGATGACGCTGTACGAGCCAAACATGAGCAGTCCCCAGAATCGCGTATACGACTTGATGCCACTGAGCTCGAAGTCGTCCAGCCCGACCATCCCAAAGCTGGCCCAAAAAAGTGACTGCGAGGACTCAAAGAGGCTGCGGGAACGGAGGTGGGGACATTGAATTAGCGCAATGAGTGGGCACCAACTGACCAACTGACCGGAGGCAATTGGCCTGCTGACTGGACTTACTTGCCAAACCGACGCCATTTCATGCAGGAGTCGCCGTGGGAGCCCCAATCCGCCTCCCCACCCGGCAGAACATAGCACTTGCTCTTCTCCAGGGCGGCGAAGTACCAGAGCAGTTGGTTCAGTCCGCAGGCGAAGGCGAACAGCACCAGGGTGTAGATGAAGAAGAACTTCACTATGTCGATGACCATGCGACCCAGGGAGATCTGCAGCGGACCCAGGTGCGGATTGATGCTGAACAGATGCACCAGCTTCAAGGCCGAGAAGACATTGGCCGCCGCAAAAAGTCCTTCCGCTATTAGTTGTGGGTCAAAATCGTGCCATTTCTCGCGGGGTATGTAAGCCATTTGCGGATCTCTTGCGATTTCTGTAGCCTGCTGGATGTAGGCAAAGGCTCTGGAGTCGATTTGTAAAGGGATTAAGAAGGGGATTTCACAAGGGCGCATTTTAGACCCACCTTAAACACATCACACTGACGTAGAGACTGTTGCGCAGAAAGTCGATGAAGTTCCACATGTTTCGCAAATAATTCTTCATGCCCACCGCAAATATCTCCTGCACCTCCTCCCAGACAAACCCAATCACGTACAGCACCACGAGGAGCTCCAGTTTGCTGGGTGTCTGGCCCCGCTGACGCAGCTCCTGCTCCGCCAGCTCCTTCTTCATCCTGGCCGTGCCGAAGATACGCACAAAGTCATCGTCCGCCCGCTGTGATACCAGAATCAAGATGACTGCAAGGCAAACAAAAATAAGTCAGCAGCTTGGTGTGTTATCATAAGGAAGCTGGGGGAGAAGGAGCTCTTAATCGAAAGGAAGGCGCCACCTCAAGGTAAAGTTATTTCTTGTACCCTGCAGTTTAAACCATCGCGTTTGATGATGCATTTAAAGATCTAAGGGTAGTTAATCCCATACTCTTCCCTTTCCAACTCTGTTGTTGGTAATATGCTAAAGGCGTTTATGAGATTAAATTGTTTTGCTGAATCTACTTTAACTGTTGAAACATAGTTTTTGAAGTATATTTAATGGTGCGATTTTCAGACAACATGTTTCTATTCCAATGGCCTTTTAAGCCGAGTACCTAAATAAGCATTTTAGTAAACTTCATTAGCAAATACGAGTTTTTACGAAAGAAAAAGTTTGCACTAAATGCATCAATGCCACAGAGGGTACCTGTCCATTGCAGGCTCCTCCTCAAATAGAGCTCATGTTGTTTGCTTCGGGCACAGACCGCACTTGACATACTCACACAGGAAGAACAAATAGGAGGAGGCATGGATCAGGAATTTCATAAAGGGCTTGCGCATCAACTGGCCCGTCCGGCAATTCGGGGCGCACATGTAGATGAGGCAGTAGAGCGGGAAGAGCACAGCCACCTGGCCGATGCAGATGACTTTGTCCACAATGCTTTTGCGTCGGAATCCGGGGAGGCCGTCATACCAAATCGAGGACAGTAATTGCTGAATATTCGAGTGCGCAACGAACTGTCACGGGGAATGAAGAATTTTAGCAGAATTTAGCAAAACCATGCCGGAGAAACAACCCGGAAATACCTTTTTTTGCTTGTAGGAAATGGCCTGCACCAGGCGGGTCAAGCTCATCCGGTCGCCGGGCTCATAGCTCGACATCTGCGGATCGTAGTTCAGGATGATGGCCAGCTCGTTGGAGGTGCGCGTCTGATCCAGCAGATCCACGGCAAACTTCTGGCACTGCCTGCGCAGGTCCATGTACTCCGACTTGCACTCCTGCTCGGTGAGGGCCAGGTTCCTCAGTTCCCAGGACAACTGGAAGGCGGTGAATATGGGGTCGTTGGAGGTCAAGCAGATCAGCGAGGGACTGCAGAGCGCGCGGTAGATGTTCACCCGGGAGAGGGAGTGCCTCAAGGAGTCCTCGGCGGTCAGGCGGACGCACTCGTCACAACCGCAACTATGAAATCCGAGATTGATAATGGGATTACACCCATGTAAGGTGAAAAAGCTCACCGTATATCATGTGGCACTGGCACCGCTGCTCCGCGATCCAGCAGAATGCGAAGTATCTCAAAGTTGTTCTTGTGGGCGGCCAGCATCAGAGGTGTGATATCCGGCGCAAACATAGCAGTATTTATGTCCACTTTTTGCCAACTCTGTGAAAAGGGATAAATAAGTACATGTAAAAAAAATATTCCAATGCATAGATCCAAAATCGCCTGTTAAAATGCCTACAATTATGTGAAATAATCAGCAATTAAATTATTCAGTTAGCGACTTAATATTACGTAACTTTAATAATAAAGTATTTCTCACACTAGAGAGAAACAATCAGGAATTATTTTAATGGATATCAGACATTTTCTACACGTAACATTTATTACAAACAATTTGCGGTGAATTTAAAAGCAATAGTTACATACGAGTACACTGGCTCGCATGACCAAACTACATTTTGTCAATCCCGGTGGCTACTTCTCCAAATTCCAAGAACTGCTCAATGACCCACTCGAAGAGCGCTGTCTTCATCGTTTTGTGGATGCTATTAAGCCTGTTAAACGTTTTATTGCATATGCGCTACAATAGTAATTTTCACGCTCCAACAGCGCCCAATGGCTGCCTAATGAAGCGTGCCTGTGTGCATAAATATGAGGCCGACGGAGCCCAGACGACTTTATTTGCAATAAGCGGGAGCCGTGTCCCGTCCTCTGTGCTCCGTATGCCGAAGAGGTTCTGAGTGTGCTGGATTTTCTGAAGAAGTGGGCGGATGTCGCCGGATGTGGGGGTTTTTGGTCGTTGGCCGCTTATCGCACACTCCCAATCACTCGAGAGTCGAGATCCTGCGAGTACGTGCCCAATGGCGAGGATGATCCCGATGGGTGGGACGCCCCGGTCGCTACAAGCATACCACCCTCTCCAATGGCCCACGCTCCTCGCACGGAAACTGATTAAAATCGTGTTAGCTTCAACTTACAGGGCCTCAATGCCTACGGACGATAATGTGGGCCGCAAATTAGCTGAGCACAGCAGACAAAACAAGGGATACACTGGGAAAATAAATCTGACCTAAGTGAAGGGCATAAAATCAATGCCCTAGAATAGGTAAATAGGTAAGTGTTATCTAATTGTTTTTATTCAATTATCAAAACTACTTTGCCATGCATAAATTTCTAGATTGCATGTCGATATAAAATATTATTTTAAGTTATTGCAGTCGATTCCTCCAACTGTCTATGCTGTGACTTACGTAGGGCTCGCCCTCCTTGTAGATAAGCTCCTCGTGCTCGAGCAGGAGCTCCACAGCCTCCACGAACTCCGCATTGATGGCGTGCAGCAGGGCGTCCTTGGTCTCCACCCCCATGACGACGAGCAGCTCGACCATCTCCAGGTTCTCGTTGTCTATCGCCAGGGTGAGCGCCCGGCGGCCCAAGGGGTCCATGCAGTTGATGTTGATGTGCTGGTGGCGCAGCGCCTTCTGCAGGATCCTGCAATTATTCGAATTTACTTAATAAAGGGGGTGGTATTGCTGCTAATTGGGGCTTGGGGCCCACTGAAAGGTTCGCAATAACTTTTCTTTTCTTCGCCTTCCCACAGAGTTTGCCCGATGTCAAGTCAAAAGTTGGAGTCCAAGTTCCTAATTACATCGCGGCCGCGGCCTTCAAAAAACTTTCCCAATCAATTGGGCGCCAGAAAAGGGACTCATATCGCTTCTGTTTAGCAGCTGGCAAAGAAGAGAGAGCGCAAGGTGGAAAAGTCCCGAATCAAGTTATGTACTTTTTCCAACACTGCGGTGCACTGCCTGGCAGTTAATCGAAATCTGGTTACCCTGGAAGTGAAGTGTCAAAACTTGTTTTCATCTGCTAGTCATTAAGGGCAGAAATCTTTGATTTTACGAACGTTCGTCAACATAAATTGTTGTACTAAATTCAAAGAAGAAACGCACTCCGCTTTTTTAAGACGCGATTACAGTGACTACACACTACACCCAATATTAGGCGATTAAATTATTCGTAAGCCCCAACGATTCAAAAACTCAATACCCAATGGAAGCCGCCGAGGGTCAAAGCTTGGTCATCAAAATGGCCCAAAAGAACAAGGGTGAGCCAACAGGGGTGTCCTCTGGAGTTTCGTGTATGTATAGTATGCAACCTTAAATCTTGTAGAGACCCAAACTGTGAAGCTGGTGGCCGGAGGCGGGCTGGCCAACAACTGGTTTGCGCCGACGGCGTATGGGGCCGGAGGTGTTTCATTCGCAAGTAGTCCCATGGCCCCTCCGTCGTCCATTCCGAATCACAGCGTATCGTGCCAGTTCTACATGGACCGCGAGGAGCAACTGTACCGCCGCGCCTGCCAGATGAAGGGCATCCGGGTGGAGCGGGTCCACGAGATCCGCGAGGAGGAGGACGACTCGAATGGCTCCGAGGAGGAGCCTTCAAAGGGCATCCGCTACCGCTACACCCTGGACGAGATGAAAAGTTTCAACCCGTACCGCTTTATCAACTTTTAAATGTTCCCAAAACGTCCCAAGTACCGCCATTGCCGCCACATTTCCATTTCCATCCATATCGCATCGTCAGTATTATTATATCCATGTAGCATCCATTACTAGGTCTGGTTTCGGCACCATCCCCACATTCCACTTAAAGTGTGAGCTTGTAGCTGCACCATGCATGCCTCCAAACCAAAATGGGAATCACATGAGAAACTGGAACCCAGGACACCCCCCATTTGCTTGTTGTTACCGTATTGCCAACCCCATGAAAAGAATAAAGAATTGTTCATAAATGACATTCTACCATGTCAACAAAAAGTGAAGACTTTCTATTTGGCGCAAATGCAGGTAAGAAAACCAAAGTTATCCTCAATGCAAAAGGAAAAAAGTGAATTTATTAAATTTAATAATTTAATATTAAAAGTTTCTTTGCAATAAGATTCGTTTATGGAATTGAATGTGAGTAAATGTGGGTGAGCTCTTAACTGCTTTAAGTGACAGCCGAAAAGTATTTGGATAATTTGGCTTATCTCGTATTCATTGCCAGCAAACGGAATTAATCGCACATTTATTAAAGCAGAGCCGTAAACGAGCGTAAAGTATCTGGGTCGAAGTCCTCATATTGCTTATTAAGTGGCTGCCAGGATACCAGTTAGGTAACCATTTTGAGGCCCGCGGCAGACGAGTGTGCAAATAATGGAATAATAGAAGCCACCACCAACGCCGCATCCAAACAACCCAAGGAGGCTCCTTCCCGATGGGATTTATGGTACCTGTGCGACCGCGACCGAGCCCAGTCAACACCTGTGCTTCCCTGGGCGAAGCCTCCAATGGAGCTTGGCATACCCCCCTAAAAATGTAGGTCTTTTTACTCGAACTTCATACACTCGGATATATCTGGTGGTACGTTTAGATATGTGCCTCAATTTAAGTTTAAGTATATCAAAGCCAATTCGGTTTTAGGCTGTAAGTCGATTGGAAATATTTACTAGATTAGCCTGTGCATTGACTAATGCTTTCCGAGCACCTGATTGTGGTAAAAGTTTCTTGCAGTGCATCCCTCCCGCCCAAGATTCCATACTAAACGCCCCCATCCACCTGCTGGGCATCGGAGGCGTGAAAAGCGCTACTCACCTGCGCACATTCGGCATATCGCCTCGCTCCACAGCCAGCAGGAACTTCTTCTCCTCGAGCAGCAGAGGTTGTGGTAATCCCAGCGGCACACAGAACCCGCCCACCGATTTGGGGGCGGAGGAGGCGTGGTTGCCGCCAGACGATACCTGGCATATTTTAAACAGACAGGTGAGCAGGAGCACATACGAACATGCCGATGCGGCGGGAAATCGTGTATGCGGAATTGCGAATAAATAAAAAATAAACATACAAGAAATTAAGTGCAAAGTGGAGGATGCTGGGCTGATTGTCTGGCTTCCATCTAAATGGCATTGGAGGCGTTTAAGGTAAGCGGCGTTTAGCTAATACTGGCGGCTTTAAGAGGTGCTACTTTCTGGATCTGGATCTGGATCTGGCTTGGGATTAGATCCGAGGTGGGTTTCTACTTACGCCCGTCGGCAGCTTCTTTTTGCGACCCATTCTAGAGTTAGTGCACTTCACATAACAGGTTTACCAAGTCCAGGGTTCAGAGTTCAAAATCCGGCTTCATGTCGCTGGGCTTAGCACACTTGCATTGAAAACTGAACGATATTTACATATATGGCATATATATAGTATTTATATACACAATGGCTAAGCCAAAAAGTCCAATACTAAGCCGGGCCACATGCAACTTTCAAGTTGATTTTGCTTTTATACTCATAGTTATATTGTATGTCCAACTGGGTGTGCATGTGCATGTGTGAGATTGTGTGTCTGCGGGTTTTTGACTTGGTTTATGGTTTCTGGTTTCCGGCGTGCAAAAAGTTTCTATTTAAGCTGTTTATAATGTTTTTCTTTTTATTTCCGTCGCTGACCGAGCTGGCCGAGCTGGCTAAGCCCTTTTTAAGTGCCATCTGCATGGGCAAGATTTAAGTTTTGCCAATTTAGTGAGTTGATTAGACACTGTGCTCCTTCACCGTTTCCCGACTTTTCTGGCCAATTTCAAAGGCCACACTGAATACACTGAATACCGCATTCGCGAGCACTTATTGCACTTATTATTTCTATGACCAATTGTTCAATCGCTTTTCTGTTTTGATTTATATTTTCATTGCACTCATCATTTGTATTAGTTTTTGTGGCTCTCAGTGGTGTGCTTACATCACCGCCGTCAATCGGCTTCCCATTAAAAATAATTTCTTTGTTTTCCAATATTTTCCACACCCGATGAAAATACTTTTCTTTTCCGATGCCTTCCCCCGCATGTGTGAACAATGCCAAAATGAATATTTAAGGAGTTTTTTCGGCGGGGGCCACCAATTGGTAATCCGCACAGAAAAAATGCATTCCGCCTACATGCTTTCGCTTTAGACTGTTTTTATACTCCTGCGGACGCGGATATGGCTGCGGATATGGATGCGGATGCTGCAGATGCATTTAAAAGTGTTTGGGCTGGTCATAAAAAATGCAAGTGCTTGTATACGCGGCAAGAAAAAACTCGGACCCATCATGGCGGTTGTTCCATAAAAAACACTTCCGGTACCGACAAAAGGTGGTTCTGGCTGCCACAGAGGCCCCGATGGTGCATTGTTTAATTAACTTAATAGAAATATAAGTGCGGAGGACAGGCGAAAATGCGGACGGACATAAAAATGTCGCAATAAATTCGGTTTTATCCGCCACTTCATGGGAAGCGTTTATTAATGGATTCATAGCTGTTCACCTGCAGCAGGTGTATGGTGCGAAACTCGTAGGATGGCGACTGGCCATCGAAATGGGATTGTATCTATAATAACTAGGATTATAACATATTGGATTAGCCTACTACGTAAAACTGGTATATTTCGCTAGGGCATTTGATTCTAATTTCTGTCTCTGTATCCGAGACGTGTTAATTTTTCCTGCAGCCGATTGAAGTATGATAACTTTGTCGAAAGAGCACTGGAGTTCATTTAAACTAGAACAAATTTTGAGTTTTTACAGAGTTCATAAAAAGGGAGAGCTTATCGCGATGGCAGCAAGTTGAATCGAAACTCCAGCAGTCTCAGACCACAAGCTCCGCACACACAGCCACAACTTGACAATCAACGGAGCAACTAGGAGGAACTAGGAGCAACCAAGAGCAACCAGGAGCACAATGAATGAAGGATATAGCCACGTAATTCAGTTGGCTCACGGACTGCACTTAAGCCACTTATAACCAAGCGTACGGACGGATACGTACTTCTTGCATTCCGGCACATAAAAACGTGTGCAATTGTTCGACTCGCTCGCACAATGGACGTTGGAATTTCATGTGTCCGGCTTAGGTGAGGACTGGGAATATGAATTGTATGCTGGCATATACTTTATAACAATGCGTTTGGTCACCGAACTTATTCCTGTACAATGCGTCGTAGTTTATGTGTTTTATTTTATATTCCAGCTCTTTTGAAGGCGAAAACCCGCCGAAAGACAACCCGCGACGCACCGCGAACGTGTGCCACCTGCGAAATTTACACGCTGCTACTAACGCGCAGAAATTTATACCTTTCCCGAGGGCCGAGCGGCGATGTGGCTAATTTAATTAGACTAAAACGTCAAATATTTGTCACCCATCGTATGGATACGCCTGGAGGTTGTCCGTGCAAGTATCGCTTGAACATTTATCCGTATATATATATATATGTATATGAAATTATATATATAGGTTTGTGGTGTTATGAATTGCGTGGGTCGAGGGCTGAAACAGTATCAACAAGTTTTCGCCAAGTTCCCTAAGGGGATTAGGACCCAAACATATGGAGGGGATGGGGCTGGGGGCCACGATCCAGACGGCGACTGTCGGCAATTGAATTACAACTAATTTGCCATGATTTGATTTGTGCTGCGACAGCTATTGTTTGCCACTTGCTCTTTGGGCGCTTTTCTGGCCACAAACTGCTCTGCATTTGCGGATATTTTCGTGCTGCCCAATGCAGCGTTCCTAATTTGATTTGGAAAATACCAGTTCTGCCTGCAATTCGATTGACATTGGTTACCTTGCGTTTTCAATATATTTCAATAGCTTCAAGTCCGGTGTACTCCATCTTGTATATAAATCTACGCCTCCTCCTTCTTTTTATACTTCCTATAAATCTGAAATCAACTTCAGTTTGCTTAATTTGTTTCTGTGCTTAAAGTGGTTTGTATTGCAATTATTTGTTCGTAGCCCAACGGAATCCTTGTAAGTGGTCACATTCAAATTATTTATTTTACACTTGTTCAGATTTTTTTTAATTTTGATACCCATTAAACTCTTCTCTAGTAAACCTTGAGAGCCCATGACTTTGTTATTTTAAAAGTTTATTTAATTTTTGACTTGCACCCGAGCCATTTCACTGGACAGCCTTAAAAAGGGGTCCGGGTTGCACTGGCTGCTCTACTTCAATTGTGATACACGGAACTGCTAGACAGTCCAGGAGGGTCCTTCACATGTTCATATGTCTCCGGCAGAGTCAGCCTTTTGACAGGCATACACAAATTTGCCCGGGCAAATCTAAACTCTTGATACACAAGGCAAGAGCAGTAACCGACTTGCCAAACAAAGGCGGAATTAAATCAAAAATCTTAAAATGGATTTTGATGAGATGGGGCAGTGGGTGGGTGGGTGCTGGAGAGGAAAGGAATTCTTTGGCGACAGACAACAATTGAAGCAGATCCCAGCATCAGCTGAAAAGTCGAGGTTTGGGCCGGAGCTTCGCATGACTGCACGTAAACAGGCGAAGCCAAACAAACAAACAAACACCAGATGAGGTTTTCAGGCGGAAAAGAGTGGATCAGGAGCAGGAGGAGCAAGAGGAAGAGGAGGAGCAAGAGGAGCAGCAGGCTCCCAACCACATGCCCACACGTAACTCATTTAGTGGCAGGTGGGTTACCATAACTGCGTCTTTTATCAAGCTGCATGCGGTGAGCCAAGAGCTCCAGTTCGAAGCAAAAGCACTCTTTAAGTCGCGCCCGACTCCATTCTCCTGGTTTTTTGGCCGCGCTGCGATATATATGGCACTTCCCGTGCCTTTTTTCTGCTCCCTATATCTGCTTGTTTTGGCCACGTGGCTTTTAGTAATACACGCGGAAATTTGGGAAAATCACTCAGAAAATTTATAAATAACAAGAAATAACTAAATGACTTCTCAATTATAAAATTTATATAAAATATAATATAATTGTAATAGTAAATAACACAAGTACTAAGAGCTAATAAGTTATAATTTTGCTTGCTATCTAGATCTACAAATTTGAAGAACCCAGTTTAAGAGCAACTCAAAATACGTATAATAAACTGGTAAGCATACTCGTTTTTCCTATATTTTTCTGTAACGCCTAGAGACAAAGCTTTTCCTAATACTTTCCAGTGGATCTGAGTGCGTCTGGCGGTGGCAGTCCCAGAAGCAAACAGACAGTAAGTAGCATAGTTACACGCACGCCCTCACACATTTCGCAGCAGGTTACTCTGGAGCAGGTTATCCTGCAGGAGGCGATCCTGGACAAGGAGCTAGAGCAGGAGCAGGAGCAGGAACTGCGGAATAATATGATGCATTTCCATAATTCACCCGGCAGTTCGCCAAACGGTTTGCTGCTTTGCTGCTTTGCTGCCGCGCTGCACACATAGTGTGTGGCAAATAAAATTGCATTCAATATTTCTCCTCGTTTTGCTGCAGCTCGTTGATGAGATTTTTTCCCATGGCGCCGACCTACCACGCCCCCTCCAGACGTCATATTGTTTGTCTTGCATTAAATTTATGGCTGTTGCGTTGCTGCACTCGCCCTAAATTGCATGTCGGTTATATTATTTCAAGCTGCAAGCTCGCATAATAATGCGGCATCAGTTCGATGCGGAGTGCTTAAGAGCCCTTTAGTGATCTGGAAAATTATTCTTAAATCCGAGTGGGCAAACAGATTGCAGGAAACTGCAAAAAATAAGTGCATAACTCGGTTAGCTGCAGTTTTATTTCCTTTATTGCATTAAAAAACTTAAAAAATATTCTCCCTTTCGGCATGGGCTTTCAGCCAAATATGCCAAATATGCTTGCATTTCATATTCCCTGTATTTCCTGTTTCCCACTTAATCATTTTTCATGGCCAACTTTTGGGCGCTGCATTCGATTTTCGACTTCCCTACTTTTCCGATTTATTCTTCTCGACTTGTTCTCTTGAAAATGTTCGCCCAGCTCTCTGAAATGACGCCATCAAGTGGAAGTGGCATTCTTTAAATATTTATTTTCGCATGCCAATGTGATGAGGCACTTCCCTTTTAAACAGTGCGAAATTTTCATCAATAAAATGAGACTTTAAGTTAAATCGAAGGCAAATAAACGAACTTCTTGCGGTGGCCCCATTGTTGGCCAAAACAAATCCCCAAACGATTCCACGAGCAGGATCAAAAAGCAGTCCTTGCGGTAAAATAAATTCCCTGCAATTCATGACAGTTCAGCTGAGTCCGGGAATACCTGCTGGAAATCGGAGTGGGAGCTGGTACTTTCCGGAGTGAAAAGTGGGCGTGGCGCAGCGTACGTGCCGAGATACAAAACTTGCTTGAAAGGATTAGAAAGTCGGGTGTGGAACGCACGTAGCTCCGTTCCTCCCTCGAAGGGCTTAGAAGGCAATCAAAATTAATTGTTTTGCGGTTAGCCACAAAACTTCTCCATCTCCGGACCGTCCGCAGACCCCAGACCACCCATTTCCTTTGACATTTCGGAACGCCAGAAATAAATGTACATGTTTCTTTTATAATAAACGAGGCACTCAGCTGCCAGGCGGCTGGCAAAAGTGCCAATTAAATGTATTTACAAGCGAACGCAAATCAAACAGATGAAGTGCCGCATCACCGACGCCACCAATCCAATTCTATCCGTTTCGATCGGATCGAAATAGGCCGAATCGGGCCTAAAAATACCGCTCACCTGTGCATTTGTTTACGTGGCCGGGCGTTAGATGTAAACAAGTCTCGCCGGAAGTCCACGAAGTCCTCAAGACGGCAAGGTGCTCAGAGACGCGCATACTAAGTATATGGCTTTGCATGCCAGGCACAAGTGGTGAAATGCAAAAGAATCCGAGTCATTGCTCCACTTTGTCACAAGTTCAAGCAGCAAGGTCTGTCTGGCTCACAAGATTCCCCCAGCATTGATCTCCGGCTGTCAACGGGCCGTGCAAAGGCCAAATGCCGTTTATTTTTAATGGCCACACATATCCAAGCGTATATATCCCCCGAAATACAGCTCTGATGGGAGATGTCATAAGCAGCGGCGCCAGAAGAACAGTCAACGACACGCCGACGACCTTAGAGTCGAAACAAAGCACTATGTGGTATCCACATAGCGGAAAATTCGGGCGCACCACCATCGCGCCAGCTTCGAATTAAATTATTTATTTAGCCATTCGTCCGCATGCTTTGCGTATTTTCCATTAATGACCTAGAAAGTATGTGCGATCTAGGCAGCTGAGAACGGAAAAGCTGGATCTTGAGAGCCAGGCAGAAAGACCAGCAAATTGATTTCAACGATGGTTGATTTTATTTTGGTCAGCTAGTGGGCGGAATGCAAACCGCAAGGCAGAAGTCGAGGAATCGGAAAGCAGAATATTATACACGAAATCATAATTCATTGGCAAGCCTTTGCGAATCTCTTTGATATGCGTTATTCCAGCATCAGTATGATACACAAGATATTGAGCGAACACAACGTATTAGCCATTTAAGATAATGGCTTTTAAAAAACATTCTTTAATCAGTTTTATCTTCCGCGCAAAGGAGATCCGATCGAAATACACATAATATTTAACTTGACTCTTCCATTCCCTTTGCCACCTATCACATCAATAATCTGGTTACATGATCTTCTGACTCAAAACCAGCACAACATCTATGCCCCCATATACCACGTTATCCTTTTTAACAACCAAAATCGACCGGACTAAGCCCAATTTGGTATATTGGACCCAATTGTCGGCGATTACCTCCACATTTCTGGCATAATATTCACCTTTTTTGATTGGGCAGGCTTCGGTACTTTTTGGAATATTTGAGTCCTTGAATGAAACCGCAAAGTACCTGTCATAAATTAGCGCCATGTACTTGCAGGTTTTGAAATTCACGGCCACATTCGTGGACTCCCACTCTCCATTTCTGAGTGACAATACATCATTTGACACATCGTATTCGTTATCCAAATCGACGTGAATGATCACTGTTCCATTCAATAGGCGTTGCCGGCCAACCAATCGGAAATTAAATTCAAAGAGTGTTTCATTGTCTCCAAAAATTTTCGTAACTGATTCTATTCGAACTTCCAGCGCAGCTCGAACCAGTGCCTAAATGAAAACTTCTTAAGAGAAGAAAATAGAAGGCTTTTGAATACACCTACCGAATTGGCGATTGAAAGAACCAAAAGGACTTTGTGCAATTCAAGAGACATTAGCTGATTTTTGGGTTTATTTTTTAAAATAACATACTCTTTTCAATAATTTTGTTTTTATATAATTCTAGTACTGAGCATTCGCATGTGTAGACATCATAAAATGTAATCATTAGACAGTGTTTCCTGTCAGTCGAGTAAGATAAAATCAAATTATCAGTAATTAAATCTTTTATTGATAACACCAACGCATATACGAGTATAAAAGCCCTTTTTCATAACCACACGAAATATAACTTGAACTTCATTAATTTTAATGTGCGCTAGAATTACTAGTTTACAATTTTTCTATTATATATTCTATTCAGCATGAGGAGCTACCAAAAAATGTTTGAAGCCTGCTTCTCCCCACGTATTGCTCTGGAATGATACCCCACACGCACCTCCCACATTTGGAAAATTGAAAATGGAAAATGAAAAACGGAAAACGGGGCTAATGGACCAATGCTGCGTGGCTGCAGTTGCTGAAGTCCGATTTTGCTGTTGCTGTTTGTTGTTTGCTGGTTTATTATTAGCACGCAAAGAAGTTTAGCGAGGTAAACACATTGACTTCATGTTGCGCCGCGGAAAACTCGACGGAAGTCGGGGAAAACTGATTTCGAAACAAGCGGCAACCAGAAGGAACACGAAAATAGCTTCGTCGAGAGCCAAAAATTTCCACCCAAACTGGACTGAAATTGAAAAATATTTTCGAGAATTCCAAAACAGTTGCGCCTGCAATGAGCAAAAGCGAAGACGGGTTGTTTCGAGTGCCTGAAATTTGTTAATCCTCCAAAATATCACACGAAAGAGGAATTTGTGTTGAAATGTAAACATTTGTACGCGAAAAGTGTCCGGCGAAATAAAAATGGTAGTGCGAAATGGGAAAACGTGCAAAAAATACACACATATCTTCGTCGGGACATCTAAAAACTGTGCACCCCAAACAAGCAACAGAAGTTGTGGAGGTGTGAAAACATCGTTCCGCAATATTGGCGGCCTTTTCACCTGGTACCTGGTCGGAAAAGTGGGAAATCGGAAACAAAACCAGTCTCTAACACCAAAACAAAACGGAACAAAATAAACTGACACGACAAGCGAAACAAAAACAAATCACCCAAATTGTAGTTAAAAGTTCCCTCTAATGCTGGATGAACTTGCTTTCCTCTGTTGGCACAGATTAGATTATAATGAAAAATTTTTAGAGATTGTCATCCTTTAAGGCATTTAGGGCGAAAATCAAATTTAAAGTAAGCAAGCATTTAATTTGAACTCCAATTTTTTGACTGAAAAACATAGTAACTCAACTCAAAAGTAGAGCAGAATGAAAACAAAACGTGCCGCCATCGCAATTTTCGATCGGAAAAAAGCTACAGGCAGCTGCGTTTAGCGCATTTAAGGGATTTGCATTATTCAAAGCGCAGCCAAAGGCGGAAGCCCGTGACGTGAAAGCCAGGAGAGATTGGGGCCCAAACCAATTTTTGGCCAACAGCCCTTGGTCACCTGGCCGTGTGCAAATCAAAACGCAGCTTAGTTCGGCGGCCAGTCTGTTTGCCTTGGACTCTGCCCAGAACTTTAAAGCCCAGCAACCAGCTATGGTCAATGGGTATGGAACTGGGCTTGGGATTGGGCCTGGGATTGGGATTGGAGGAGTTGCGAGAACACGTTTCGCAACCACACGCCGTTGTCTGGGCACGTTCGCATCAAGTGGCTCGACCTGGCAGGCGTTTTGTTTATTTGCCTTTGCCTTTGCCTCTGCCTCTGCTGCCGGCGAAGGCGAGTGACCGAATCGGCGGGAGTGGAGTGGATATGGCCAGTGTGTGGATGCCACTGGGGGAGTGGGAGTGGGAGTGGGAGAGGGAGAGGGACGGTGGCTGAGTGGGAAGTTCTATGGCCGCAACTGCAGCTGCCAACTGCGCGTATACGTAATTTTATGGCCAAGGCTTCGGTTTGCTCGCTTGTGGCTTAGCCGTGGCTATTGTTTATAAGGCAGGCGCTCTTAAAGCGATTTAAGTTTTTCCAACGGGCACTCCGTGCGCAGGCCAATTAAAAAGACAGGTAGCACAGAAAACAGTCATTTAGAATGTACACATATGAAATCATATTAGTTTAAAATCCTTCAAGAGAAATGTAACCGTGCCAGAAGGTAGTTATATAAATATTCACAAGTTGTCATATAGCGCACCTAGCAGTTTTCAAAAGTGTAATATTTAATAATTTTATTACTGCACAACTACAGAAAATGTGTCCAAATTTCCTACTTGAGGGACCCAACGTGGTGGAAAATGAAATCCAATTTGGACGACACATTTTCCGCCGTGTAGGTGCTCCCCCGTCTATTTATATTTGTATCCATGTGTGGGCATGACACATACCCCTCGTTTTCCCACCGTCCGGTCATTAGGCTTTCTTCCGTTTGATAAGATACGATGCGATACGGCGTAGTCTGCGGTTACGGGGAATACGGGGCCTACGTACTGGTAACCTGTATAAATATACACGGGCGTAATTTAATAACGAGGCTAGATAATTGCGCGCCCGCCATTATTTATAGTTCACACTTGTTGAAGATATTTTGGGAATTTATGCACTTGGTTAGGGAATGTTGAATGAGAGAATTGGCAAGTTCGAGGAATGCCTAGCTTATGGAATGCTTACTAAATTATTGGGTGTGATGCCTCGAGATCAAAATGCCTGTGATTTTTAATTCAATTTCATAAAGCATGGAAATGATTCGAGTTTACGTATTCCTAATCATTTTTTATTTTAGAATTGTACTCAGCAATTCGGAATGTCCTAAAACTTTTGATAAAGAACAGTGCCTAATAATTTGATTACACTTCATAAAAGGTGTATGGTACTCTTAAAGAGCTATCAATAAATTTTTGTTATCTTGACGAAACCATGGTATCATTAAAGGAATCGAATTAAACTAAATTAGTAGCTAGAAAGAGATTATTTGACAACGGTTTTAACACAAATGTGATCCAAAATTTGGCCAGCTAAGCAAGTCAAAGCCGCAGGGCTTTGAAACGGCAACAAGTTGCGAAAAAGTGACAAACTGGGAATAGGAAGCAGACATATAGAAGAATATATAGTACCGATGGGTCGACAAATAGAAAACCCACACTGACGTCGAATGTGTGTTGTTCTGTTGCCAAAAAGAAAATCGGAAAACTGTAGAAAATGTGCTAAACGACAACAGGGAAAATAATTTCATTCGCGTACACAAAACAAGCTGCAAAATGAGCGACGGGCCAAAAAGAGCGGAGCACACAAATTGCTCTGCAATTTATTTTTATACGAAACGAAGCAATACAAATAGGAGTGTATATATGCAGTCGAGGTTTGCCCCTATATCTGCGCCTGTGTTTGTTTATTTATAGACACGTACACGCGAGAGTCGATCGACCGTTTCTCCCAGTGCGGCAGTTATCAGCCGAAAAGCACATTTATAACCACAAAGGAACACACATACGCCGTATTGGCAAAAGGCAGAAACAGCAGAACAGCAGCGAAAACAGCTCAAATCAAATAATGTGGGGCCAGGCCAAAACAGTTTCAGGCAAAACGCTCGCTCGCGATGACACAATAGCGAAATAGTGCCGCTGGCGAATGAATCTAGCGCTGAAATCAAGCATACGCAACGTGGTGCGCGGCCAAGCAGCTAAAAATAAGAATCGTTCTTTTGTGCCATTTTTTAAGTGCGCAAAACCAAACGATTTCAAAATCCGTGCAATAAGTGAAGTGAAGTTAACACGCAAAATGTTAAGTGATGAATAATTACACATGCCATTAAATATTGTGCAACAAAACAACTAACAATCCAATTAGCCAGCGTCAAGGAATAAGTTCAAATCGACTTAAGTAAATCCAGCAGCCGCACAACGGGTCAACGATTGCGTGAAATCTGCGCTAGGCGACACAGCAATATGATCTATATAGATGATTCAGAGCCGGAAGGTGGTAAGTCTACGAATTGCCGCTCGAGCGAAAATTATTATCACTCCGATAATGCCTCGAATTTAACAGTGAACACTGCGTATACGCGTTGTGTGTATCACCAGTGATAAGGGTCGCTGTCAACGGTTATCTGTATATATTCTACCCATAGATATAGCCCCAATAAATGTCTCAAATGGCGAAGTGTAATTATTGTATGTGCCTTGCCAGAGATTAGGCCGATAACTCTTTCAAATGTGTTTTATCCCGCAAAGCCAAACTGCAAAGAGACAAATCAAATTAACGAAATCTACGGCTTAGCAGCTGTTTTCGATTCCTCTCCTTTTTTTTGCCACTGAAGTTATCAGCAGTTAACTACGCTTTAATAAAGGGCCAAAACAATAAACATTTTCGGCCCATGATACTGATGCAAAACATTAACTTTTATGCGCAGATAAAAATAAACCGAACGCAACTGCAAAATGTATCTGGCGAAATCAAGCTGTGAATGGTGGAAACAAATGCTTAAACGATTTAGAGCCGCTTCCCGGGCCAGTGGGCTTTTAAAAATACATGAATTTCAATAAAATACGGCCATGGCTGTTGGAAAAGCGGAAAAGTGGGGGCGTGCCGAAAAAGGAATCCAGATAAGGCGCACTGTGATCAGGAAACATTTGCGACGCCGTTTCCATTGTCAGAAACAATAAATTTCACGCATAAAACAAAAGAGGGCCAAATATATACTATATACACTTTTTTGTCTGCCGCTTTAAGCCCAAATAAAAGCCAAAGCGAAGCGCAGTTGGTGAAGGATAAATGTCACACCCGATGAACGTTGGAAGGGCTGTGGTAACTGTGTCTACAGTGGTTTAGGCAGCCAAAGACAAAGGCAAAGTCGAAAGGCCCCAACTTCCGAAGCAAAAAAGGAAGTGTCAAGTAGTTTGGCCAACGGGAAATGGTTTGGGATGGGGGAAAATCGTCGTAGCATGAAAAATGCCGAGCGTCGGGCGATTCCAAAAATGAAAAGAACCCGGTGCGACACGAGAAAAAAAATTCGAAAGGACGCGTAACACGAGAAGACACAGGGTAAAGCACCCACAGAGTTCTCCTGATTTAGTGCCATTCAATCCGCAGTGTGGGTGTGGGCCCAGGAAAAAGGCTTACACGTCTCGTTTTCCCACGCTGTTTTCCCAGGCAGTCCTTCCCAAATTGGCAAATAACAACAAACGGAAATAACTGCCTACCTGTGGCAAAGGTGGCAACCTGACCGATTGGCCAACCTTTTTTCCCGTCCAATTCTCACTTGGGTTTGTCTCAGCCGAGTTATGTGCTAATGGCGCATAAGCTGATTTCTCAATTTCCTTTTCCCAGTTTGCCAGCCAATTAAGGGAAATCTTTGGCAAAGACACTTTAATCGGAGAGGAAATGAAACCATTTGCAGCGGAAATTACCAAACCGCAGGGAAAACCAGACATGTGGAGTTTCATAAAAATATTTTATTACTTTGCTGCATTTTGTTTACACAAAACCTAGTCGAATAAATCAAACAAGCCAGTTCTATTATATTTTAAATGTAGTTCATTTTCCAGCGCTAAATGTTTGCTCGACAAGCAGAGAAAGCACGCCGATATTGTGTAAATATTTAAACAAGAAATCTGCATAAAAATGCTGACCATCGCCTGACTGTGGCGTCATTAGACGGAGGAAATATACATATTTCTTTATAAAGTGGATTTTTGCTGAATACAGTAAGGACTACCAGAGTAAAATGCGTATATAGTCAAGTACATATATGTTCATTTGTTATTTTTACCAATCTCGGTTTGAGCAAACATAATAAAATATTTTTTGAGGACAATTTTTAAGTGATGATATGGCAATGCCCAAAAGTTTTTCACTTTAAACGAGATTTGCAAGATTATCTCTGTCTATTTTATTGGACACACGTTGAAAACTAAGACTAGGGAAAGATTTTGGCCACCGCTACTAGATTTATTAAAAGCAATTAATGATTCCACATTTTGTCTAGGCAGCGGCTATAAGTATTAATGCGATCTAATGAGTTGTTCACTTTATTGAGTGTTCTCTTTGGATAGAATACATTCTTCATTTCTTTTTTACGCCGCTGCTAACCGAAAATATTCAAAAATAAATTTGTGTTTTGCTTTGGATTTCTCGTACTGCGCTGCCAAGGTGAATGTAAAGCTGGCAGGCAAAACCGAAAGAATCTCTCACTGGCCGTTCTAAAAGTTACTCGCCCCGCAACGCGAATCCGTCCGATTTTCCCCCAGAGAACGAACGGATATATAGATCTAGTTGCTTATATATAATTGAGATAAATTTATTTTACGTCGCATTTCATGTTGAAGGTCGTTCGTTGATATTCACTTCAGTTGACGTTGCGAATTCCTCGACTCTGCCTCATCGCGGGGTCTCTGTACTCTACTATGTATGCGATTTGGCCAGGACTTGATCGTTTATCCGGCTGTCGAGTAATAATATGTATAAAGGTTTCACGCTTCCTGATTTCTTTGGCGTTTTAGTTGGCTCAGACTCAACTATATCCTATAGATACTTTGTTATGTTCCCTGTGCTTGGCCTGTTACCAAAATTTCAGAATTTATGCTTGCTTCCACTGCGACTAAAAGGGAATATTTATTAACCCGTCTGGTCGAGAGCAAATTAAAAGACATTTAATTTGCATATATCTGGGGACTATAACAATTTATAGAATATTTAATTCAGCCCCAAAGCACTTGAAAAGAAAAAGGCAACCGAAATCGAAAATCGCACAAAATGGAGCAGCTTAAAATGTCTGTTTTCGGCAAAATTGTCCAAAATCCACTTTTTGTTCTCGCCGCTTGCCTGCAATGTTGTTTAAATTTTTAATGCGAAAGTATCTCCGGCAGTTTGTCTGGGGCACAGCTGCAGGTGGAATGGCAGTGTTAAAAATGCAGACAGGGGCGTGGAGTGCATGTATGTATCAGTTTGTGCGATTATAACGCATACGCGATGTGGTGCAGATGCAAGCACAGCAATGCCGCATGCTAAACAAATTAAAATTGCAATTTAATGTATTGGCAGACTGGTAGACTGGCAGACGGGCAGACTGGCAGCCAGGAAGCCTGTTAAGATTGCATTTGCCACATGCAAACTAAACAAACAACTGTCGAATGGAGTGGGCTTCTGCTTGTTGCAACTCAATTTGCATGTAGACACTTCGCGCCCCTAAATGACAAACGGAAATTTCCATAATGCCAAACAGTTTCAGCCAGAACCGCAATCAAAAACAAGCCCCGAACCAGGCCATATGCCAAATGCAAAATGCCGAATTCCAACTGCAAATGTTATTCGGGCTAAGGACACGGCTAGCATCCGTCGAAAATAATCAAAATTATGTAAATGCTCTCTCGGTGCCCCAAAATCGTATGTTTTTATTTATTAGCAGCCTTGCATTCCGCCTTTGCATGTCATGCAGGTCATTTCATTTGCATTCCACGTAGTCAACATCATTTGCGCTTTGTAATTTCCCATGTTGCTGATTTATGGGTCGCATTCAAATGCCACTTTCCACTATCCACTTGCCACTATCATTATTTGGCCAACTCGACACAGTGCCAATCAAATGCCGAAAATCATCATTTTATTGCGTATGCGTATCATGGCCTCTTTAGTTTTCATCATGTGTTCACAATGTTTCGGAAATACCCGGCATTGTTTCCATATTTAATTGCAGAACAGCTACTGGTATTTAAAAGGCAATAACTCGTCCAGAGTATCCGCGTATCTGCCTCGGTAATCGCTTCTCTGTGGCCAAACAGATCGTTAATTCAGAGCGCTCTTCCCACTCGGACAGAAATTAAATTAAAGCCCATAAACTGTAACGGCCAAGAGTGCTGCGTTGGTTAGCTGCAACCGAGAACTCCTCCAGTGAGTACGCGCATCCTTATCTGTCCTAGAACCCACAGAATGATGGGGCACTTTGGATTCCTCCGGCTGTCGGAAGCTGTCTTGTCAATAGACTTCCTTTGGGGAGTGACTGAAATGCAATTGGAACTTGACTTAGACATTTGCTCGGATAATTTGTGTATGGTGCTGTAGTGCCAAACGAGCTTTAATTAACGTGCTGCAACTGATCTAGCCAATAAAGTAGGATATTTTAATTTATTATGATTGGTATTTTGAATGGCTTTGAATGAAATGAATTTGCAGATTTCGCTTTAAGTGCTCTAAAAAGACATATACATGTTTTACTTGCATATAACATCAGAAATACTCGTATAAAGAAAGTAGTGACTTTCGACTCATAT
This sequence comes from Drosophila yakuba, assembly GCF_016746365.2. Classification (NCBI taxonomy): domain Eukaryota; kingdom Metazoa; phylum Arthropoda; class Insecta; order Diptera; family Drosophilidae; genus Drosophila; species Drosophila yakuba. The sequence goes on along the minus strand of NC_052527.2, from coordinate 18,424,391 downwards.
ATCTTAGCAGTTATCTTATCTAAGAGCTCATTGCTGAAGACTGATTATATACCCCAATTGATAAGTAGTCTTAAATAGGTACTTTCCCTTACATTTGTTTTCATTCATTTTACACAGTGGCGTATGACTTTAATACCATGCATTATGCATTACAAGGCTACACACTTATACACTATACGATACTGCAGAGCTAAAATTTGAGTTCTCTTTAAGGTCCCAATCTAATGGGTTTCATCTGCTTGACCCTAATTTAAAATGACCAGTTAAGCCCTACAACTGGTCCTTTAACCAACTGCTCAACACGTCATTGGCTGCCGGTCACTGAATATTTGAGGACTTGCAGCGAGCGTATTGTATAAATAACCCCAACACCATTAAATTGTCAAACGTGCCACAGAGGGTGTCTATGTTCCCTGCAACAGTGTGCGTGCTTGCCTGGTGAGTGTGGGTGCTTGTGTGTGTGGGAGTGTGGTGGTTGTACCCACGTAGCTTGCAAGTGCAAACTTTATTTAGAGATGTCAAACTGTCGCTCAGCTAGGACACAGATACAACTGCAGATACAGATACATTGTGCATGAGCAGGTCCGTTGCCTTTGCAGTTCCACGTGTCAGCACATGGTGGATGTGTGAAAAACAGAGTGCACAGAAAAAAATGCCTGATCCCTTGAAGATCAAAGATGGGTGATACCACTTGTGCAAGCAATTGCATTCTCGTACTTCTATAGTGTGTAGTGGCTCTATATTTGCTGTTTGTATGCAAACTAATGAAATATGTTTCTTAGTACCATAATTCTTACTAGTAAAGGTTAAAGGTTTGCTCCCCAATAATTGGGCTTTATTTATAAATAATTTTTGATTTATAAATCAAATTCATATGCTGGGCTGAAGAATTCGCGTAGGTTCATTTTAGAACTCCAGACAAATTTCTCTCTGTGCATGATTGAGGAACCCAGGATGGACAGTCGGGCAGTAAATAAAGCGTTAAATTTTAACAAATTGTTGGCAGAAGCGCGTGCGAACATGCACCATGTGGCCGCCATTGAATCGATGACCTTTCAATTACCTCGCTGTTTTATCCTGATCCCCACCGATTCCGATCCAAAGCGACCCTATTCCCGGCACTAAAAACCTGCACCTTGATTAATTGTTTTGTTTGTTGCGCGTTAATTGATTTATCTTGCTGATGCCGCAACTAATTCACAGAGCTGGCCAATTATTTATGGGCCATCGCCCCATATCGAACATATATATATCCTATTTTCAGACTTATGTATGTAAGAGGCCCTTTCACTTCCGGTTGGCATGGCTGCATTTTTAGCCCGCTTTGTGCCCTGTGCAATTTGCAGTTGTTATTCAATTATGCCCCAAACAAATGCAATTCGATTTGAGTGCAAATATGTGTTCGCACACTGCCGGCATATCTGCAATTCCCCCTTCGGCTTTTTCGAACCAGCCGCAGACTTCGCTCTTCGTCTTTGATTTATGCGACCATTGGCCTACACACACTGGCAACCAGAAGGAGATGCAGGGCATACGAGTACAATATGATATATATCTCGCACAATGGCATCCTACTCGCTTTTCGTTTCTTTAATTCATTTGTTTTGGCAGCTGTTTGGCCGGGGCTTTTAAAGTATTTGCGGTTCCGGGATTTCATTTGGGGAATGCACATTGTAAACTTCCTAAATTCAACCCCGATGGCCAAACATTTTCCAAATTCAGCGGGGAGCTCTGGATCCTCAGCTGCTGCAAATGACGGCGGCGCTGGCCTTTGTGTTGCACTCATAAATTAATACACTTTGAACGAGGGGCCATTGCGAGCCGATAATTAACTAAGCTCCAGTCGCTCAACAACCGCCATCAGGATCGGCCATGGATAGCCGTTCATTGACAAAATTTCCAGGATTTTACGCTAACGAGTTCAGCTGATGCTTAGCATGAAGCTTTCCAATCTACCAGCCTCCCAGCATCCCAACCTCCCTTATCACCTGCCACGCGAGTCCCGCAGCTAGTTTACTACAGCTGGGGGCGTGATAATAGCACCAATAAGTATAAATCCGTTCCCAGTTGGTAAAAAGTAAACAACAATCAATTTTATATAAAGCTGTCGAATACAAATGCATAAATAAAACACATAATAAGTTAAATAAACCATTTTTGATTTTAATTATATATGTATACATATTTCTTTAAATCATTTTAGGGCTTAGATAAATTTTTTTATTCCAATATTACATCATACTTTTTAAAAACCTAACGGGCAATAAAAACACGAATTAAGTCATCCAACTGATGTTTCGATTATTTATGCTATTGCTGTTTGTTGCTTTGACCTATTGTTTCGACCACGCCTGTGGGCCACAAAATGGCACAGGAACAGGGGCAGAAAGTCATTTATGAGCGCTGGCTGACACGAGGTGTCTGCGGTTGCCTCACGTCGCTCATTAAATTAATTAAACGCAGAGTTGCGGCTGCCAGCGAATTTGCATCGGCTTCTTTTCCTATTTGAGACATTCGCAGAACTTAGCAATCTAACAGTTTTGAATTTTCATCGCGCACGACGCTCTTTTGATGCCGTTTTGTTGCAGACTGGGTAGAAAGTTTTAATGAGTTCATTGCGGTGTGCGTCGTTAGTCTGCCTTGAAATTGTTTTGCTTTTAGAAGCGGCTGTTGCTGCAGCATTTTCCCCGATTTCCCCAACCGATTTGCCCCACCCCATCCCCACCGATTGCCTGCATCTACTGATGACAAGGCTGAAAAAAGGGAACTTCGGAACTTCGGCTGGGGGAAAAGACCTGGCCTGTGTTTATCTTTGCAGTCTGCAGTGGTCTCCATGCGATGTCCTTTGGCCCATTGTTGGACTTTGGAATTGCCTTGAAATTGCTGTGCTCACATCGATCAATTAGCAGGCATTTTAAGCAGGGGCAGCATTTTTGGGGGCCCTTTTAAATTTAGCACTGCTGCAGTGCCCTTAAAGTATTTTCGCAGTGCTCAAGTTTCGGTGATTAAAAACGAAAACAGCATGGAAAATTCCCACACATATATACGCTGCTCGAATGGCGGCGTTGATTATAAGCGCGAAAAGCTCACCCATACAGCCAGCCGGAGATTATGTGTGTGCCCACAAAAGCCAGCGTAATGAATGTGTAAAGGGATAGCCGAAGAGGGTGGGGAGAAGCGGGGAAAACCCCTCGGAAAATCGCCACAAAGCGATTCAAGAAATGCAAGCGGGACTCATCGTCACACGCGGCGTATGCGTAATGTCGAGGCGAACAATATTTTGGAATAACTCGCTTGGTGTCCTTAGCTCGCAAGTGACTAAATTAAAGGCGAAATAAGCTGAAATGAAAATTCCAATTGAATGAGGCTGGTAATGGGATAAAATAAAAAACAGGGAGCAACACGCATGCATACAAATTTCTAATGCTAATTTCATTGTCACAAAGCTGGTAGAAGGCAGCGAAAATGAAATGAAATAAAATAAAATTGCATCATCGCGCAAATTGGCAACGAGAAGGAGCCAAAAGTGACATCCCATTTCGTCAGAGACTTTGGCATAAATTTTGAATGGCAATGGCCCAATTAAAGTGTGCCGCAAAAGTATGCAGCATAAACTGGAAATTGGCGACAAAAATCGGGGGAAAATGGGGTCGAAATACTTTGCACTGCATTAGGGCACTGAGCTTTACGTCATATCTCGGGGAAACGTTCAAGGTCCCCACACACTCACATACCCACACACCCACACCCACACTGATTATTACTTTTCATTTTCCACAACGATTTTTATTTTTCTCTCGCTTTCCGCACATGCAAAAAAATGAAAAACTGGAGGCACTGGGCGTTGTCGCAGCGGATTTACGCTTGGCGTGCAGGAAAAAAATGAAGAAGATGAATTGCCGTTGTTGAGATACTGCCGAAACATTCGATATAGATATGCACGGGGATTAATATGAACATATAATATATAAAGGCGAACGCAAAATAAATGGATACATGGTATTGATTTGTCTCCTGTCATCTGTCCCTTGTTTGCATTTGTTTAAAAACAAAAAATGTGGGCCTTATGCCGCAAGTTTCTTTTGTCATTTATCATTTATTGAATTCGATAGCGTCAAACATTTAACACATCTAACGTGTCCATTCGGCTGCAAGAAATAAATTGTGTGCCCAGTGTCTAATCAAATCGGTACTGACAAGGATCGTTGGATTCAAAAGGTTTAGCTACAGGATCTGTAGCTTGTATAAAGCCGGGTTAAGCTCTTCATTTTGGACTGACTGTGTATAGATATAGATTCAAAATGACAGGAGATTCATAGTCTTTGTAACTTCAGCTATGCCTTGCTTTCAATTTATACTTTAAAAATATGTCACCTGGATTAGGCGAGGCATTAGAGTCGGGCTGAGAAAAGTGTGAATACTGGAGCCTGCTCATTTTCCCTTGCATTTATGCATGACCATTTGATGAAGGCAATGTGAGTGTGGAAGTCCCTGTAATAGCCAATTTGAAATGGCACTGTAGGGGCAAACTTTTGCCATTTTTTTACCTCTCCCTCTGCCTCTGCCAACACACAGTTTCAGACTGGTTCTGCCATTCTCATTCCTTCCATGGAATTTGCCAGGCACTTAGACTGATTAAAATGCACAGACAACCCGCAGCATCGTCATCAGCAGCAACAATAACCAGGAAAATATCTACTGCCAACGGCACGAACTCATTTCCAACAGTTTTCGCCATCGGTTGCACAAACGTCATCAGCTGAGTAAAGTTCCCAGCCTGGTCGAAGTTACCAAAATCCATCGTAGAAAGTAACCAACATTAAGTCAAAGTCAAAATAGGGTGAAGTACACATTCGTTTCAGGTTATTTTCAAAATCAAAATCACATTTTGGTAGCCTGCAAGTTTAAAGATAGCAAAAACATAATGAAAATCAGATTTCAAATTAATGTTTGTATTTCATATTCTACGATGTTGATTTGATTTTGCTTGCCACTGATGTACTAAGGCATCTTAATTTGCATAGCATATGATGCATCATCAAAAGATTTTCGAATTAGTTAAAATGCCTTAAATACGGCTTCAGGAATATGGCTCTAGTTTCCTAATACTCACGAGAAATAAGCGGCTTACATTTTTCGGGAAGTCATTAAAAATTTTAATTTTATAGAAATTTATTAACCTGACAATTTTCAAGGCGTCAGGTCAAAGGCGAACAGCAAATAGAAAACGAGCTCCAAATTAAATTCATCGTTTATAATTCTTGTTTGCTTTGAATTTAGCAAGTGACTTAGCCGGCAAACAAACAGCAAATGCTGTGTGATCTTTGCGCCGACTTCCTGGCAGCATAAAATATATAAAATGTATTAAGTGTTTTGCTTGCATCCGTTTTCCCGTCTGGGCCTGCCATTAAATGCTTGGCATACTTGTGCGATTGCTTTGGTCGCGTAAAAAAGTGTTTTAAATGCGAATATAAGCAATGAGGAAGTGCATGCAGGACCCTCGTTGTTGCGTAACTTTGGTTTATTGAAATGCCGACGTCTGGCTTGTGTTTTTTGTACTTTTTGCATATATTTTGTGGCCGTGTAATGTGTAGCACATTGACATCCATCGTTTGATGTGCAACAGTTTGCCTTTGTTGTACAACACATTTTGCGCCGCTAAACTCACGTGCCCTCAAATTGTGTTATTAAAAAAATTTCATTAAGCACATTACACAATTTTTATGACAGCAACAAATTGCAGCACCAAATCGATGAGCGGAAAAGTCGGAGGAAAACATTTTTTCGCTTCCGCTGAGGATTTGCTTCGCTCGGATTTTATTTTTTAATTTGAAAGTCAAGGCAATCCTGGCAACAGTTGCCCAAATGAGCAGTGGGGAACGGAGATTTGGCTGGGTTATCCTGCGGATCCTTGACGACCCAAGGAGCAAAGGCAAATCAAAGAAAAATTTGCTGATTTTCATATCAGAAAAAATTGCCAGCGTTGGCACAAAAAATCGTTCGCCATTTACATTCGCCGCTCTATATCTATGGCACTCCATTGAATGGGGAGTGCAAATGTAGTATCTGCGACTCCCGCTCAGACATTTTTATTGATATTGTGCATAAATTAACTTTATAAAGTTTTTTGAATTCAATTTGCGACGAGTTGCACTTTTCAACCCAATCCACACACATTGACCCTAGTGAGCGAAAGAGACGGGTGCGGTGCGATAGAGATTGAGTAGGAAAATACATATAGACGTCGGGAAAAATACTTCTGAATAAGAGATGTCTGACACAGAACTCAAACTTCAACTGAAAGCTATTTAAAAGCTATAATTATTTTGCATACATAGGGAGACGCATCAAAGCTGACTGTATCTTAATACTGGGGTAAGAGCAACGTAAAATATTTTCCTAAAGTAGTTATTATAGTTTTCCAACCACATAATTAAATATATATAAAACAAAATGTGTACATATGTATGTAAAAAGCACATTACTAGTACATCATATTTTTACTCCAATCCACACGTTCCTATCCGCAACCATTCGTGTATTATATGCACATCTTGCAGCTTAATGGATCTGAAATTGATTTACGAAAACACTTCAAACGGCTCAAGTCCAATTTCGATTGCATTCGGTTGGTGCATTGGGATTGGGGTCGTCAGCCCACCGCCCACTGTCCACCGCCCCTCGCTGCCACCCCCACTGTCTAGCCAGAGCATATGGGCATATCCGGACCCCTCAACCCCTTGTTACCCAAGTCCACGGATTTTCCCTTTGGATAAGCGGAGCAGTGCAAATGCCAAGAAGAGTCGATATAAATTCATTTATTCATGAGCTCGAACCAGGAAATGAATGGGAGTTACCTGTCGCCCTCTCACATCCATTTCTGAGTATGAATATGAGTACACTCAGAGAAGAGTGTCTGAACTGAAACTGCTCTTTTGACACCTAACGCTTCTAACTTATTGTGGAGTCATTTTATATGTCTTTATACGGTAATCTACAAACGCATCGATATATATACATACTTGGTTTGTTATAGTTTATTATAATATGGTGACTTCCTTTAAAATGTCTTTTAGTTATTTACCAAATCATGGTATTGAATATTGTTATACATTATAATTTCATAAAGTGTTCAACCGAGTATAAGTGTACGTTTGTGCATAATGAATGCTTTTCTGCGCTCATGCTGAAGTTTTATGAGCGTTGAAATATCTCGAATCTCGTCGCCTCTTTTCGATTCCACTTTTGTGTCTTTTGAATAATGAGTTATGGGACCGAGAAGTTGGCAAGTTTTCACAAAATTTTCCCTTCAATTGAGGAGCTCTCTTCAAATTTCTTGCCTAATGCCAGTGCCTGGGCGTGTTTGCCGAAACTTAAATTGTGCGCATTATTGGCAGAGTGCACTCAAATGCACTCATACATGCACTCACTCACTCAGTCGGTGCCAAAAACCGTTTAAACGAGATATGGCCGGGGGCATGGCCAAAGGGAGGCGTCAATTGCTTGCATACATACATATATGTGTGTACAAGTGCCTCGCTGCACACAAATAGCAAAGAAAACGCTCTCGCAGCCTCCGTTTCTATTCACAGTAGACGCTCGACTTTCACTTTGAATTTGCCAAGTTTGTGCCACCCCCACCATCTACTTTTCCCGCCCTCGTCTCGCCCCTTTCTAGATTCAGAAAAGTCTTTTCGTTTGCTTCATCGTCGTGCCTTTGATTTTAAAGATTTATCGTGTTTTCCGTAGCATACTTATGTGCGCCATTTACATATTAATGGGACAGCTGCCGCGCAGATGACATCAATTCATAGAAGCTTGCTAACAACTTAACCCCTTAAATACCGCCGTTAAGCACAGCTAGAAAAAGTCGAGAAGTCGAAAAATAGGGACAACAAATTGTACTCTTGAAATGGTGACTAGGGGTAGTCTTTAACAGCTTCTCCGTCCAGAACCTATCGAAAAATTGTTGTTTTAAGTTTGATATCTTACATTATTTATACCCGGCAATTGGAGAGTAAAAAGATGTACCTGATTTGTTTAAAAAGTATTTAATAGGCTGGAAATAATCGTTTCCAAACCTATAAAGGGACATACTTGATCAGGCAGCAGCTTCTAGTAATGACAATCTTAATCGAAGCTTAATTAAATTGATAGATTCAATTCTTACAACTATCAGAATTAAAGAATTATTACTTAAATTTGAATTAATTGTTTTTAAAATAGTGGCCATCAATCGGTTATTTCAGCACACATATTGACTTACTCAACTTGTACCATAAGCCTTTGACAGATTATCAATAATTCGAATTGCAAATTTTTGAAAGCAACTGTTTCCATGCCTGCCACAAAATCTCCGGGGATTATTGCGGTCGAATGTCAAGTTGAAACTCTTGTGCGTAATTGAAAAAATATGAAAAATCGTGCACTGTTTGGTGACCACACGCAGGGGACCCAGGGAAGACCACCGCCCACGGACACACAAGTAAACCCATATATGTCACAATATTCCCACTCGTCACTGTTGTCGTCCCCATTTCATATCGTTGCGTTGCACAAATTCAATTGAATCAAGTCATTTTTATTTGTTTGGCAACTTGTAGACACACACAACGAATCAAATTCTGAAAGGGTTTCCTCTCAGCACAACAGGAAAACTTGTGTGCAATATGTCCTGCGAAATATGTAACAAGCACAAGCTGTTGTTGAGCAGTCCTTGCAGAGACGTACTGGCTCCATAATAGCCGGTATTAAATGCACTCCTAACTGGGAACTGGACAATGGAAATGATTGAAATGCCATATTGCCGAGGGTGCACTCCTGACCACGTTGCGGAGCACTTGTTTTTCTTTGGCTCTGGCCAGGAACAAGAAATCTAATCAAATCACACAGTTGAGGTCTTAATCAGACCGAAACATTTCCGACTATATACCCACCTATGGCTTGTCAATTTATGGCAGCAAACTGGTATGCTGATAAGGAATATGGCAAGCCAATGGAATTACGGATCGATAAAATGGCTCAATGAAGTGCAATGGGGTGTAGGTACTAGACCTGGATTGATATCAATGCACCCATGAGTGTACTAAATATCTTGCGTACTGCTCTATCAGTAACATTTGCGTGTAATCGGTAGGTCAATAAATAAGAAGCAGCTAACAGGAATAACATTCAATTAGTAGCAAAACCATTTTCATTCTGGGCTTTTACTTCTTAAATATACGTCCGATAAACTTATTGAAAACATTAAAAGCTACTTGCTCCTTTTTCAATTTTCAGATCTTTTCCTAAATTAAAAGGTTACTGCTAAACTGTTTTATGGTCCAAACTTAATACCACCCATTTTTCCCTATTTTGCAGTTTTGGAACCGGCGTTTCCCATGCGCGATGTGACCATAAATCGCAACGTCGATGCCCATAAACTTTACGATGTGCTGGGTGAGGTGGGACGGTGAGTAGAGTATTCCAGCGGCCCGATCGCCGCACTCCCCGATGTGCCCCGAATCATATGTAATTAATATTATGCCCTCTGGCAGCGGAAAATTTGGGACAGTGTACAAGTGCAAGGACAAGGCAAATGGCCTTCAGCTGGCGGCCAAATTTGTGCCGATCCCCAAGCGCGAGGACAAGCGGAATGTGGAGCGGGAGGTGGAGATAATGAATTCATTGCAGCATCACCTCATCATACAGTTGTACGCGGCATACGAATATCAGAAAATGATGTGCGTCGTCCTGGAACTGTAAGGAAGACTTCAAGAGGCCCATTCACGGGCCCTTACAAATGAATGTGTTCAGTTTGCTTGTCCTTGTCTCGTGGGTGTGACTCCTTCTCTGTGTTTCTCTATAAATAGAGTATAAATGTTTATGTATGCACGTTAGATTGGGCTTTATTTGGCGACCAAAAGTTATAGTTGCTCAGATAATCTGATAGTGTGCACTCCCAATGCATAATAAATTGGAAAATATATGAATGAAACTTAACTGTATTTAAGCAAAGGATTTTTGGTACTTTTTGCTCGCCAAATACGGTCCACCCTAATATATACACTTGTAGCCCTCTATTCCACTATTCGTTAAGTTTGTTGTCCCTTTGCTGTTTGCCACATTGTTGCTGGGGACACAATATCTTGCAATCAGTGGGAATGTGCATAAAATGCGATTTACACGTACGCACATTATCGTAAACTAGAAAACTTTTCCGCCCCAACCAATACACGAAACACTCACACAAAGTCTGAAAGAAAAACCTCGAGCAACAGGTTTCCCCTTGGCAGCCGAGCATTTATAGAAATTTACAGCAACTTTTATTTGCCTCGCGAAAGTTTTTCACAGCTTCTTTGTTCGCAAATGAATGGTGACATGGGTTAAGGGTCTAATGGCCCATAAAAACGATTGAGGCAGGTGTTCTGGCCCACTGATTAGTCAACGGCCTTGACCCACATTCGCCTCCCAGTGGGCGAACAATAAACGAAAGAAACATGAAACAATTCCGTTTTCATAGACCCAAGACAAAGCCCCAAAAGACTTTGTCAACTTAAATTAATTTTCAACAAAACAAGGAAACTGCAGTTTGGACAACTTGTGCTGTTGTTCTTGCTGGTCCTGTTCTCCTTGCCGTTTTCCCCCTTCCGAAAAAGTTATTGTTGACTTGCATAGTTCTCCTTGGCATATTCATAACAGAATATCCAACTACGACGAACATATTTTCCAAAGAAGGGAATTCCTCGCCGAGATGATGAGCAGCTAGGAAAGTGGTTTAAGCATGCTGCGTTTCAACTATTTAGTTTCCATCGTGGAAAAGCCACTCAAAGGGAGTAAGCACAACTGTCAAACTAAAACAAAGAGCTAGTAATTTAACTGAATTAAGATGGCACATCTATCGCTTTACAATAAATATTTAAACATTTTGACAATTGTTTTACACATCCCATGCGACATAAAACTTGTCGGTTAAAAGCTTCATTGGATTTCCTCGGATCTGTGGATTTGCCAGTTGAAATTTTTAAGTGATTTTCATTTGGATAATGGACTTTTATGTGCAGCTAGGGGTATACGAGTATAACACTCATGTCCGAATTAGGTATTCCAATTGGATGAGAACAGTACGACTTGTTAGACAGTTTTATAAAAATATTTTATTTTTATCTATTATAATCAGCCAAAAACATATTCAATACATTACAGAACGTGCAACCAAAGACATTAGAATAACATTATAACATCCAGAGACATAACATTATTCTAATGCCTTTGGTGCAACACTATTGTTTACCTTGCGTTGTAAAAGTTGTTTTTGTATACAAATGTATATTTAAAAAAAAAAAGTATTATTAGAGTATTTATATGGGTCAACACAAATTGCATAATCAGACCAATCAGAAAAATTCTCCATCAGTTGGATAGCAATATTCCATTTCAAACGACGCACAAAGATCTACATGCAATTTTAATTTACTCAATTTCGAGTGAAGTGCATCAACTAGCTAACAACCCGAAAAAACAGAGAAAAACCAAAGCATTTCGGCATTTTTCCAGTTTTTTCCGAATTTTTTCATGGGTATCTGATGGAGGAATGGAACGGCCGGGTTTTTTGTGATGTGTTGTGGTATCGACACTTGAGGCAAATCTCGGATGACATTTGTTCGAGTGCCTGAACATAATTCTCTCCGATTCCGACTCCGAATCCAATCGGCATGCCGTTAGTTGATGCCCGTCACTCGAGCGGATTGATGCTCATGGATTATCTGATTTTCGTGTCCTGGCAGAGCCATCTGTACTCTTGTAAATAACATAACTAGTTTAGTGTGGGTTGTCAGGTAAGGTAACTAAACACGAAGCTAAAACCTTTGGTTACGAGGTGAGGAGACTAATTGAAAGGCAATAACTCTATTAATGGTGCTTGGTTTGCATGATTCGTTTTGTGTTTTCTGCTGTTTATGCTTTTCTGTTTTCACATTTTCCCTCTGTCTAATTAACACCTTTTTTTCACAGCATCGAAGGAGGGGAGCTTTTCGATCGCGTGGTGGACGATGAGTTCGTCCTCACCGAACGAGTCTGCCGCGTCTTTATTCGTCAGGTGTGTGAGGCAATGGCCTTTATCCACGGCAATGGCATAGTCCACCTGGATCTGAAGCCCGAGAATATTTTGGTGCTCACACAGAAGGGTAACCGCATCAAGATTATTGATTTTGGACTAGCTCGTAAATTTGATCCTGATAAGCGTCTCAGAGTAAGTACTTCTTGCAGAGCTCAATCAACAAAATAGTCTTCTCTTTGGGAATAATAAGCTAATACTTAGTCTATACTTTGTATGTAATAATTACCAGAAATGAACCGAAGGCCTGAAATACTTGTCTAAGTATAATTTCTCAAGACACAAGATTCTGGATGGTTCTTATTTCTAAGATGCATGTAATGCTTAGTAGCAATTATTTAAAACAGAGTTATTTATTCAATGCCGACTGTTTCAATAGGTTCTCTTCGGCACTCCGGAATTTGTGGCGCCAGAAGTTGTAAACTTTGACTGCATATCGTATGGAACAGACATGTGGAGTGTCGGCGTTATATGCTATGTGCTGTAAGTTTAATACCTGTGCTTTAGAAGCTACTTTATATGTACGCTTTGGCTTTTATTAAGTTATTTTAAAGTTTCTTAAACAATGACTAGAGAATAGCAAATGAGTACTCAAACTGCCAAAATAATATGAAGACCTTTTTTTACATGGCGATGAAGTCTTTAAATAAATCTTTTAATATTTTCTTTAAACGTTTATAAATCAAATCTATTTATCCTATTTTATATCGATTGAAATCAAACCGTGGATACTTCCTCTTACTTAGCCAACAAGTATTTATTTTTACAAAAACTCAACAGATTTAAAAGAAGAAAACATATCCAAGGATGTCGATTTTACTTATTTCTGGGGTGAAGCCAGCACAATATTTTCGAACCATTTATGTTGTGGCTCAAGCAATTAGAAATTTAATCAAGACCCGCACTCATATCTTAAGGGTAGGTGCTTGGAAGAAAACCAATTAAAAGTGTGTACCAGCTAAAAATGTGATAATCAAAAGGGGCGGTTGGTGGATATGCTCTCACTCCGTGGCAAATTTAATTTAGTTAATTAAGTGTTGGTTTTGTGTTTTTATTTATTCTACTTACGCTGCTTTTACATTACATGTTTATTGACTCTCCCACACCTCGAAACCACACACAATCCCATATGATGGTTTGGATACAGCATCTCAGGACTGTCGCCATTCATGGGCGAGAATGACATTGAAACAATGTCAAATGTAACCATTGCAAAATACGATTTCGAGGATGAATGCTTTAATGGCATATCCCCCGAGTGTCTGGATTTCATAGCCAAGCTGCTGGCAAAGGACCTGGGGTGGGTGTTCGAATTCTCCCCCTAATTAGAGTCTGGTTGCTAACCCGTCTCCGGATTTTCATTTCCCCAGCACCCGGATGACAGCCGCCGAGTGCATGAAGCACAAATGGCTTCAGCAGCGGCCAGCCACCGCCGCCACGGCCACGCCCATCACAAAGGCTGCCTCCTCTGCATCCAAATCGCGCCTGAAGTCTGTGTCTCCGGTGACAGCTCCCTCGGAGTCCTCCGAGGACTCCACGGAAACCATTGAAGACGAAGACGAGGAGGAAGAGGTAGAGGTTTGCGTGGAGCAGGCGAAGCAGGAGGACCAGCAGCAGGACGAGGAGCTGGCCCAACTCTGCAGCGACGCTGATCTCGAGGTAAGAAATTGGAGAACTAGACCTGCAAGGCCATCAAACGAACGAACGGATTCCAGAGCTAGTCGGCTGTATGCATTGTGGTTTTTAACTAACTCTTCCAAGAAAATAAAATTACAAGTACTGACAATTAGCATTAAAATAATATATGAAATGGACTGCATTTTTAAAGGAATCCACAGATATGTAACAATACCTATTTCATCAGATATACAGAAGGACAGAGTCATTTCAAAGGTGACTTTTTGCACGACATACTTCGAAACATACTTTTGGACTTCCAATAATATGAAGTACTCGTGCATCACTGTTCGATTAGTTATTTGAACCTCAACCATTAACTCGGGGACATAGCGCTAGTTTCCCGTTCTCAAGCCACCAAAGAATTACTGTACCCTTCGCATCTGTTTCCTTTGCAGAACAAAGAACTGGATGCTACAAAGGACAACCTGAAGAACTTCATCGTGCGCTGGGAGACGCATCCGAACAGTCCGTACGTGTTCGACGTGGAGGGGAATGTGATAGCTCCGCTGAGCGAGACGAGCTATCCCCATCCCAGGAGGACTCACGGCGCGGACAGCCTTTCCTCCTCCAGAGGTGAGTACGGATCCCAGCGACAGCGCGACCGACACGCCCTCATCCACGGCAAATGAGGCATCCGCATCGCATTTCCAACTGCATCCTGCAATCGGATGGACTTTGTATATTACACGATTAACTTGTCAAACTAATTGTTGTTCTTAACTTGAATGTGGACCAAGCTGGCTAGCTGACTCTCTGTCCGTATCTCCTTTCCGTCTCCGTCTCTGTCTCTTTCTCTGTGTTAACCCTATCTCTGTGGTAGAACCAATTCTTGTCTTCGGACGAGGGAGGACCAGCTTGCCAGCCAGAACTGTTGTTTATGTTTAAGTAACCCTAGCATTAAGCTATGTGCCTGGCATTCTTGTAGCGGATGACCAGCTCTATTAACCACTTTACACTGTGATAAAGACAGCCATTGACAAAAAGAAAACATGAAAATATATGCAAAATATAATTTAAACTTCAGCACAAAGATACTTCTCTGTAGTTTCTGCGAGACGAGAAACCGAAATCGATTTCGCTCCATCCCAGTCCTCTCCAATCCCAAATCCGAAACCCCTAGAACTACCCTAATCCACAGTTCAGATTTAGATCAACACACATGCTCGTATAGCCACAGTTTCTGGTCTGCCAGCCAGGTAAGCCCAACATCCAGCTCAAAGCACCAATCATCCTCAGAGATCGCAGTCAAATTCCTCAGTCAGTCTCATGTTCATTTGTGGTTTGTCCGTCAGAGAGACTTACTATATCGTATTAACAACAGAATAAAGTTCAAAATACCGAAGTTTAATAATATATTTTACGCATTTTATAAGTATAGGTATAGTTTCATTTATTAGGAAAAAACCTGTTTCTTAGATAAATCTTTTTCTATAAAAGTACCAAACAATTTTTCAATAAAATGTCTTTATGAATCAAAATCAATAACAACCGAATACAATTATAAATATTCCATCTTATCAGCTTTTTCAAAACCTTCTTCAGCAGCTGTATTTACGCAAAGTTATTTTTGTGTAGAGCATTAGTCAAACGCACATTTGATGTTCCTAAGAGCCATATTACGACACAACTCTCTGAACTCATAAGCATGCTCTATCCGTTTGTATATAACCATTTCGTGTACATTAACCCTTCTGAAACAGTTTTTGGCAATAACCCCATAACTTCTATGTAAACATATACAAGATCCTAAGAATATTGCTTCTAAGACTATGCTCTATTTCCAGTTTGTTCGCCTTCGCCTTGCGAATCAATTTCCACTTTGACGGATGACGAACGGGGAGAGGTTGAAGATCTGCCGGAAGAGGACGAATCCCGCAGTGCGGACAACGAGAGTCCGCGCTCGGTGGCCACGCCCATCAACGAGTCGCGGGAGAAGCTGTTCCCGGCGGTAGCCACCTCCAGTCCGGCAACTCCCACACCGCAACACCTCTTCAACGAGAATTTCGACGAGTTCTCCGGCAGTCAGTCCACCGCCCAGCAGCAGCGCAGTATGAAGAGCTATCTGCACACCTTCGATCGAAGGAACTCGGATACCACCTACTTGCTGGGTCGGCGGAGTTCCGGAGAGCGTGTGAATCTGGCGGATGAGATACGGAAGCTATCTGATCACCTGCTCATGCTGGCCGAGATCAACACCAAGCTTGGGGATGCGAACAACAATGGGAGCAGTGGTGGAGCGCCTGCTGATTCTCCTGCTGCTGCTCCAACCCCTGCTGCTGCACCATCTGCTGCTCCTTCTGGCAGTACTTCTAGTAAAACCTCGGAGACTACCCAGGATGGCAATAGGTGGACCAGCAAAACCACTTGCAGGAGCAGCTGGAACCGTCCCACTTTGAATGGAGGACTCCTCAGCCAGGCCAGCAGCAGTTCCCAGAGCCAGAGATCCTACGATGATGGCAAGGGCAAGACGAAGATCAGTTCGCTGTCTGTAAGATTGCAGCAGTCCATCGAGGAAACACCAAAGTTAAGCAACGGGAACAGCTCCTCTAGCAAACTGGTGCAGTCCCAGCGGAATTCCACGGTGCAAACCATGAGCAGTTCCAATGCCAGAAGCTTCACTAACCAGCATGTACAAAGAACCAGCACCACCTCTTCCAAGGTGATCTCCAGCAGCACCAGCAACAGTACCACCAGCTCCAGCACTTATATCTCCTCCAGCGCCAGCAACCCAATCTTGTCGGGCGCCAGCAACCCAATCTTGTCGGGCGCCAGCAACCCAATCTCCACCAGCGCCAGCAACGAATCGGCCAGCAGTCGTCGTGCCAAGTTCAGGATAAACCAGATGAGTCGGGATGTGCCCGTAGGGCTGCCGGACACTCATCAAACCGTGAATCTGGAGGAGGCAGCCAACACCACCAAGGATTGCCTGCTGCATTTGTTGGAGAAGTACAACGAGACCCGCATCCGCAATCCGGTGGGTCGCCACCAGAGCATCAGCGTGGACTGGCACGTCAGCGACAATCTGGAGTACCGCTCCATGAGCTCCATCAACGCCTTCTTCCAGCGCCACAACCACAATGGCGGCGGCCACAACGTACGGCACATTCAAGCCCAGCTGGAGGAGAAGGCGGCGGGAAAGTAGGTGTCCATATCCCGAGACCTCTGTATATATGCGATATATATATTTGTATGTAGAGTACAGGTCAACTAGTTGGCACATAGGTAAAACTACAAAGCGTCGAATGGAACAATTTAATATTTATGTATTTGATGTAAGCAATAAACCAAATTAATTTATTGAATAAAACTGAAGCAATGGTTTGTTTTCCTTAGCTCGGGCTGGTATTGCGTTGACATCCCAAGATATTATACAAAACAAGAGAGAACGCTATAGTCGAGTTCCCCGACTATCTGATACCCGTTACTCAGCTAGTGTACATAAGTGCGAAGAACAGTTTTTGGCGGTTTGTGGGCGTTAGAGTGGGCGTGGCCAAAAGTTTTTTGGCGAATAGATAGAAATTTACAAGACTAATACAAAAATGAAAAAATATCGAAACATTTTTCAAAAGTGTGGGCGTGGCAGCTTTGGGCGGTTTGTAGGCGTTAGAGTGGGCGTGGCAAAAAGTTTTTTTGCAAATTGATAGAAATTTATAAGACCAATACAAAAATGAAAAAATATTAAAACATTTTTCAAAAGTGTGGGCGTGGCAGTTTTGGGCGGTTTGTGGGCGTTAGAGTGGGCGTGGCAGCATGATTCGACAAACTTGCGCTGCGTCTATGTCCCTGGAGTCTGTATGCTTAGTCTCAACTTTCTAGCTTTTGTAGTTCCTGAGATCTCGACGTTCATACGGACAGACAGACGGACAGACGGACAGACGGACAGACGGACGGACAGACGGACATGGCCAAATCGACTCGGCTATTGATCCTGATCAAGAATATATATACTTTATATGGTCGGAAACGCTTCCTTCTGCCTGTTACATACTTTTCAACGAATCTAGTTTACCCTTTTACTCTACGAGTAACGGGTATAACAAGAGAGAACGCTATAGTCGAGTTCCCCGACTATCTTATACCCGTTACTCAGCTAGTGGAAGGGAGAAGGTAAGTCTAAAACACAGTTTTTGGCGGTTAGTAGGCGTTATAGTGGGCGTGGCAGAAAGTATCGATAGAAATTTACAAGGCCAATACAAAAATGAAAAAATTTCAAAACATTTTTCAAAAGTGTGGGCGTAGCAGCTTTGGGCGGTTTGTGGGCGTTAGAGTGGGCGTGGCAAAAAGTTTTTTTGCAAATCGATAGAAATTTATAAGACCAATACAAAAATGAAAAAATATTAAAACATTTTTCAAAAGTGTGGGCGTGGCAGTTTTGGGCGGTTTGTGGGCGTTAGAGTGGGCGTGGCAGCATGATTCGACAAACTTGCGCTGCGTCTATGTCCCTGGAGTCTGTATGCTTAGTCTCAACTTTCTAGCTTTTGTAGTTCCTGAGATCTCGACGTTCATACGGACAGACAGACGGACAGACGGACAGACGGACGGACAGACGGACATGGCCAAATCGACTCGGCTATTGATCCTGATCAAGAATATATATACTTTATATGGTCGGAAACGCTTCCTTCTGCCTGTTACATACTTTTCAACGAATCTAGTTTACCCTTTTACTCTACGAGTAACGGGTATAACAAGAGAGAACGCTATAGTCGAGTTCCCCGACTATCTTATACCCGTTACTCAGCTAGTGGAAGGGAGAAGGTAAGTCTAAAACACAGTTTTTGGCGGTTAGTAGGCGTTATAGTGGGCGTGGCAGAAAGTATCGATAGAAATTTACAAGGCCAATACAAAAATGAAAAAATTTCAAAACATTTTTCAAAAGTGTGGGCGTAGCAGCTTTGGGCGGTTTGTGGGCGTTAGAGTGGGCGAGGCAAAAAGTTTTTTTGCAAATCGATAGAAATTTACAAGACCAATACAAAAATGAAAAAATATCAAAACATTTTTCAAAAATGTGGGCGTGGCAGTTTTGGGCGGTTTGTGGGCGTTAGAGTGGGCGTGGCAACATGAATCGACAAACTTGCGCTGCGTCTATGTCCCTGGAGTCTGTATACTTAATCTCAACTTTCTAGCTTTTGTAGTTCCTGAGATCTCGACGTTCATACGGACAGACGGACAGACGGACAGACAGACGGACGGACAGACGGACATGGCCAGATCGACTCGGCTACTGATCCTGATCAAGAATATATATACTTTATATGGTCGGAAACGGTTCCTTCTGCCTGTTACATACTTTTCAACGAATCTAGTTTACCCTTTTACTCTACGAGTAACGGGTATAACAAGAGAGAACGCTATAGTCGAGTTCCCCGACTATCTTATACCCGTTACTCAGCTAGTGGAAGGGAGAAGGTAAGTCTAAAACACAGTTTTTGGCGGTTAGTAGGCGTTATAGTGGGCGTGGCAGAAAGTATCGATAGAAATTTACAAGGCCAATACAAAAATGAAAAAATTTCAAAACATTTTTCAAAAGTGTGGGCGTAGCAGCTTTGGGCGGTTTGTGGGCGTTAGAGTGGGCGTGGCAAAAAGTTTTTTTGCAAATCGATAGAAATTTACAAGACCAATACAAAAATGAAAAAATATCAAAACATTTTTCAAAAATGTGGGCGTGGCAGTTTTGGGCGGTTTGTGGGCGTTAGAGTGGGCGTGGCAACATGAATCGACAAACTTGCGCTGCGTCTATGTCCCTGGAGTCTGTATACTTAATCTCAACTTTCTAGCTTTTGTAGTTCCTGAGATCTCGACGTTCATACGGACAGACGGACAGACGGACAGACAGACGGACGGACAGACGGACATGGCCAGATCGACTCGGCTACTGATCCTGATCAAGAATATATATACTTTATATGGTCGGAAACGGTTCCTTCTGCCTGTTACATACTTTTCAACGAATCTAGTTTACCCTTTTACTCTACGAGTAACGGGTATAAAAACAATTAAAATGAAAACCGCTATTTGTTTACTACCAACTAGAAAATCAAAAACAATTTATTGCAGAAAAACAAATATTAACTTATAAAATGTACAAAATTCTTTTAATAAACTACATTTTACGGCTACTTCTACAACCAAAGTAATGCATAGAAATAGTCATTTAATAACATTTAAACATGAAAATGATTTAATGCGGGAGTTTTGTTAATTTTAGAAATGGACAATCTGGGTGTTTTTGTGTTTTGTTTATTGAAGTATGAGTTGAATATGGTATAATTATACATAGAGTGTCTATACATATAAATATTAGGAGAATACTTTGGATTTGTTCTTAGTTAGGCCTTACAAATAGATGCTTTGTATAAGTGTTATGAAGAATAGGCTCTGCCTATGTGTATAGTATAGTAATCTAGTTTTTGTACATGATAGTTTCAGGCAAAATTGTTTTCATAATTTGCCCAGAGATCATAGCAAATCATAAAAAACATTTTTACCACTGGTTAAGAAATGAGAGCGCGGCAATTTGTGTCCATTTGGCGGCATCATATAAATTGGCATCCAAACGTGCAGAAATTGACGAAGTTAATTCAAAGACATTCCTCTTTTTTGTTTGTTTTCCACTGGTCGAATTTGGTACAATTTTAGTAGGTCGAAAAAACAAAGCAGCAATGAGCCAAAGTACGGCTTATTGGGGCATCGTTTTAGCGCCCTTAATGTGCAGGACAAAACTCAATTTTACTCTGCCCTTAGTTTCAGTATTTTGATGAACTGGCAGGACAGAGAAAGGATGAGTTTTGTTCCCCCGGCAAATTTCAAATGCAAAAGTTGCCGACGAAATTTGCAAGGATTTTACAAAGTTTTGTAAAGTATTTCATCGTTATAAAGGTTAAATTTCGATTGGCTTCAAGATAGTTAAGACTAATTCCATTCAGCTTGCGGTCTCTCTCTTCTTGTTCAATAGTTGTTTGTTGTTAAGAACTAATCACTTAGTTTATGGCATTTCTCACTAGAGAAATCTAAAAAGTTTCATATAGCTCGAGCTTACTGGTTGACTTACAACTAATTACTGGTTACGAGTAGTTGAAGACTAACGATTAATATTCGCAACTGTCGCCCTTGCACTGCATAAAAATGTTCGTAATAAAAAATTAGGAAATACTACACAATCGCAGTGGCTTATAAAAAATAAAATTACAAATTGCAATTCGGTGGATCTAGAGCGTTAGTTGTTGCGCGGCCGCTTCAACATCGCCCCAAAGTGCGCCCCCAACCCGAATCCACCGCTGGAGCTGGAAGTGGCGGAAGAACTGGGAGAACTGGTGCGCAGGCGTTTTGCGGGCGATAGTTTCTTGGGTGCCTGAGCCAGACGCTTGCGCTCCTTCATGAACTCTGCAAACGAAAGAAGGAAAATGCGTGTTATTAATACGTGTTAGGTGGAATTGCCAAATCAAAGTCAGCTGCTGCATTTCCGGTTGCCCATGCTCACAAGTCATTGATCCCTAAACAGCAGGCGCCGCCTGTTTTTGCACATTTTGATTTCGGTTTCGGGTAGATTTCCAGATTGTGGCACGTGGCCGGCAGCACTTCCCTAGAGGGTTGCAGATCCGCACAGGGGTAGCAAATAAATGCCAGACGGCAGCCAGACACTCGGTCTTCAGCCGGTTTTTCAGGTAGACCGGTAAAAGCACGAGTGGTGGTGCTGCATAGCTGCATAAATTAGTGCTCTAGCTTACTGGCCAAAGCAGCAAAAAGTACACATCAAGTTAAGCGAGTGGAGGCTTTAAGGAATTCAAGGGCTTCCCTGCTGACCACCCGATGCGGGTGCATTTATTATGTTCCGAACAGACACTTTTTACGATTATAATTACACATGCATGTGCTAGTGGCATTTATAAAAAACGCTGCGTACAAAGCAATCAAAGGGAGGTTTGATAAGGCCACGGACTCTGGATGGTGGTGCATTGAAAGCCGATCCCCAGACCCCTCTCCCGTTTTCTATAATGAGGTCAGGCCATAGACAAAGCGGAGTCACAGCTGTTGGCATTTATAGATGCAGCCAGCCAGGCCCGCATGCTATCGATCTGAAAACCAACCCCCGCGAAGTGGATGATCAGCAGAGAATCACTTGGTTTAGGGAGATGAAGAGCTGAAACAGCTGCAATCAGCTTTGACTAACCCTTTTGGACGAAAATAAATCTCCCACAAAGCATTGGCTAATTGCTATAATTTGGCTCCAAGTTATACGAAGAACGCCCACAATTAAAAGATCCATTTTTTATTCTGGAAAGTGAATATAAACCAAACAAAAAAAAAGGAGTGAACTAAAAACCAAATTAATAACCCCTTTCGAAGATTAACGTTGTGAGTACAGTTGAATGGCGGTTATGTTTCACCAAAATGTTTGTTTGGCATAAAATCATTGACCGAATTCGTTTTTATGGAGGTTTAAAAACAAAAAGCACATAACTAAAATAAAATACCAAAACCTAGCCAAACTACTTATAAAACTAAGCCACTGCTGTCGATAATTTATTAATAGTCTCCACTTGGTACTGTACAAATAATTCTTTAAAACAACGTATTGAATCAGTCCGCCTACAAAAGAAGCCTATAGTAATGATAAGTTATATAAACCACCCTCAACTTCCTGAGAACCGAAAATAAACAGGGTTTAAACAGAAAGCTGTGGGAAAACAGTTAGTAACGTCTATCGAAGTGAAATGAAGCCTGACCCTGGGAACCGTCAAGCTCTGCTGATCAAAATGGTATAGTGGTGTAGAACAACCCCGAGACTCACCTGTGATTTTTGGCTGTCGCTTGCGCAGGACTATCGAGGAGGTGCTTGCCGTGCTGGAGGAGCGGAACCGCATTGTCAGCGATTCATCCTGTGAGTCGTAGCAGGAGTCATTATCCGTGTTGGACTCCAGTGAGGAATTACCCAGGTTGGAGCCAAAGTTCTCCCGTTCTGAGCGCTCGTTTACCAAAATGTCCATGTCGCTAGGACTTGTATCCGCGGAAGGACGTACGTGGGCGGCCCGGGTTAGTGTGTACATCTCTGGGGCGAAGCTGGACTCTTGGAAGCTGACGCGCTCCCAGATGAAGTGCGATTTTTCAGCCAATGGGCAGCCGGCGCGGAAGTCAAAGCCCCATTTTTGCGTAGCCAGTTCCTGATGGCGCTCCAGTTCGGCATTGAAGGGTCTGGAAGGGAAAAAAGGTCGTTAGCTATTGGTTAAACTGCAACTGTTATCACAGGAACTCACGTTTTGGTGGCTGTACCCTCGGCGGACTTGGAGCTACCGAAGAGGTCACGCTTTATGCGATTCAACTGACGACCGCAAGGCAGATTGCGACTCACCGCCGGACTGCTGCTCATCTTGCAGAACTCACTCAGCATCACAGGATTCAGGACTCGAGCACTGACCATGTTGATATACTAGTCAATATCTGTTTTGGGTTCCCCTAGTGTTTTTCTGCTCTGTTTTGAGACGCACTTTTCTTGCCACTTGTTTGCGAATCGCACGCCAAAGCGAACTGTCAAACTTTTGGCGCCAAAACTTTGTGTTCGGACAGCCCCAAAAGAGAGAGGCAGTCTCCACACGAATACAAATACAAATCACGGTCTCCACACGCGAGCGTGTGTGAATTTGGGAGAGCGAGTGTTCTGTGTGTGCGTGTGTTGCAGCTTATTTTACGTCTTGCTGCCTTCAAAAGTGAAATTTCACGCTGCAATTGTTTATAAAATATTTATAAGCAAAGGCCTTGGTCTAATAGCACTTGGTCACTGTCTTCGAATGGTGATTTGGACACACAGCACTGCAATTCCACTCACAAAACGAAACGTTTGCGTCTCTCGTTGGAGTTTTCTATAAGATAGCTGCCCGTGGCAGCAATTTTGTGTTATGTTTGTCTTTACAACTTGAAGTCGTTGTAACAGCGATGTTTGTGGACCTTTTCGGGTATAAGCGCACTGCGCACTAGGTCTTTAAATACAGCGATACCGATCAGGCCGAACCTCTCTCGACGAACTCGAAGAAACGAATAAATGATAAATAAAACACTAGGCAAAAGCAAACGTCAAACAACCACCAGAGGCGTTGCCAACTGGAAATGCAGAGCGGTTCGCGCTCTCTGTACACCAACCCTCGAATTCAAAAAGATCGGTGAACCAGCAGGCGCGAAAGGGACGGGGAAAGAGAGCTCAACGGTTGGGTTTGAATGCGCTTTTTTTAATTAATCATATCGAAAGAGCAATGCACTTTCTTAAAATGGTTGTAAAAAACTAATAAAGCAAGCAAATAAAAATAACAAGAGAAGTTTTCTAACAACATTTTACCAAACCATCTGATATATGTTGAAAAGTTTTGATCTTTAGAATTTTTCTAAAATAATTGTTTCTTGTGAATATAATTACTTACGACAATAGTTAATTTATAAATTACATTTTTTATTTAATTCTTTTAAATAATATTAACAATTCATTGCAAAGGAAACGAGAAAAATAATCAAAATTCCTTTGTAAATACTAGCACATTTTATTGCAATGAACATACATACATAAGTTTTGAAAACAGAAGAATTTTTAAAACTACTTTAGGTATTTGCCTAAACTGTCTAAGAGTCGTGGGGACAAAGTTCTGCAATGAAGTGTATTAAGAAAGTCGGCCCAACTTCCGTTTGCTCTCTCTCACCCTATATCTCCCACTCTCTCGCACGCCATCTACCCATCCCTGTCCGTTTCCATCCGTGTGTTCTGTTCGCTGCCTTCTTGTTTGTTGTTGCATCGGTGGAGCTGTACTTTTAGTTGCGATTGCGATGGGAAGATACGAAAAAAGTATGTTTTGGTTTCGGTTGTTTGGCCGCAAACTGGATTTTGGGCTGTCGAAGGGGCGTGGCAGGGGGCATTTGGGGCAACGATTCTTTTCACTTTCCTCGTGTTGCCAAGGGGAAAATCGCGCTTGCATTGTGGGGCACTGGTTCACCAAATATACATTTGTATCTACATATGTACATATAAATATAGTTCACGTCGATTTCGAATTTCCTTGTGGTGTTTGAATAGTATCGGGTTTTTAAATTTCCGTAGGGGTTCACTTTTTATAACACAAGTTTTCTGCTCATTTCGTGCTGCATTTACAGAAAGTTTTTCTTTTAATGTGCAAAATCGTAAAAAATTAAATTACACTACCAACGGCCATAAAACGAGATTTATATTGTTTGCACAAATCCAATTAAATAAGAAGGAAAGAATAGGTACAAAGCCTTGGAAGTCAGATTCGTTGACTAAAGACATAATTTGCTTTGTCCTTTGCACTCGACGAAATAATGGGAAAACCCATTGGCTTTCCACACAAAAACCCGAGAAAAAACATGAAAAAACGGAGTGCAATCACCCCAAAAAAGGCAGAGATCGTTTGACGACCGTTCGATTAGGCAGCATCATCCATCCATAATTCGTTCCTTTCCACTCCCATAAGATCCGATCCCTTGTGGTTCGGTTTTCTGTTTATGGGACACACCCTCCCTCAAGAAGAAAAGCAACGTGAATTTACACACTTTGTAACAAATTTGAGAATTCTACTGGCGTTCGGTGGCAGTCATGCCTGAAAACATAAACAACTCAAGAAGGAGTTTTTCGAAAGGGGAAGAGTTCGTGATCCCTTTAAGTAATTTCCTCTCAAGCAGGATATCCTGGCAACTATATGCTTTATATGGGTTGTGTCAACACACGCGGAAAAACGAGAAAAGGAGGAGAAAAGAGGTGGAAAAGCGGTCCTCAAGTGTCCCGCTTATGAGGGCAGATCCTAAAGGATTGTAGTGGAACGTGCGGGCATTGGATGACACTCAAGGTATTCGCTTGATTGGAGGCTTAAATGCTGGTAGGATCGACTTGGATCTTATCGGTATTCCCTAATATGCACTTAACTATCCCCCGACCCGATAAGACCTAGGCAAATATCATCAGTGTTTCCTAGTCAAAGGTCGCGGTCGGTAGAACATTATCTCGTATCTACTAAAACCTCAACAATGCCCAGTCCTTCCTGGTCTCGTATAAAATATACGTTACTCTCATTTCGAATGCTACGCGTCTTATCGCCTCAGCACACAGCGGGCAATCGAGCCAGCCCATTCCACCCCAGGAGGAGGCCAGAGATATCCCACTCTATAAGGCAACACATAGCCAAGAACTTGGCCCGATCCGCCACGTGTTCCGGTGGGGGTGCAAATGCTCAGCGAGCATGACCAGCCTGCTAAGTAACGCTCGAAATTGCCGTAAGATATTTTTGAAACATTCTCGGTTCCGTAAGAAAATTACCATAAAAACTGTTCGGCGCACGGAACTGTGACCGCAATTTTGGATATTTTGCTAGGCAGGTGTGCTGCTACTAAGGACATTTCAGGGTTCAACCCAACTTGATGTGGGAGTGGTTCACTAAGAACTAATAACTTTTAACAGGGAGAAAAAGGGGCAATTTAAAAAATATCCTTCGAATAGTACCCACAAAAATGACGTTACAAATCCTAGAATTCGAGAAAGTGCTTTTAATTGGTTTTTAATAACAAGAAACTTGATTTAGGATCCAGGCATTAATTACTCTAATAACCATCTGAGCAGGAAAGCCATTTGTATTTCTCAACCACAATAGATAGTAGAGATCCCCACCAAAACACAGAAAAACGCCAGACGATCTACTCCAAGTGTTACCAAGCATTTCTCCCTGGCAAATGACCAATCATTAATATTATCAAATCTCTGCGCAGGACATTTATAAATGACTTTTGGGTATCTCGGATCTTTTACTCGGACAAATTGCGGTCGGATCGGTATTTATTGATGGATATTTCTTAATGTGGAATGCAAATAGTCGGGCAAGTATGCAAATATTTGGACTGGCTACCGTACAGGCTAATCCTTTGCTGATCCTGCGGCTACTGTGCTACTGTGCTACTTTCCATTCAAGCCATCAATCATGGAGCTGGCACTTGTGCTGACCAACTTATGGAACTAGCATGACAACTCATTTTATTAGAACAGTCGAACTCGGTGGACAAACACGCAAGGAGGTTGTGTGAAACGATTCCCTGTTCCTGGTAAACGCGTGGAAAACGTGTTTTGGAAAATACGTTGGCTCAGCGTGATGCGAGGAACTCGTTTTATCAACCAAGAAATTATAAATATTTATGGAAAACCTTTTGAGCGAACGCGGACCCAAAGAAAGATAAACAAACAGAGGCACGGAGTCAAGAAGTTGTCAAACCCAAAGTATCTTAGGTCAGGAAAGCAGATCAGCCAGAGATGTATCTCCTGGTGTCTATTTGTGCATGCTATCTGGCTCTCTGGCTCCGAACTACCCCAAGAAAGGAGGAAACCTCAGTCGCTTTGTTGGATACATATTCAGTGTATTAGAAGACTTCAGGGACTCCCCATCTCCCCTACCAAACTCAAATAATAATAAAAAACGCATTTATGACTCGACTGCATTGGGTGAGAAACTCCATAAAGCAGCGATACAATCAGCGTCGGCGATCGTTCAACGAAGGAAAATACAGAAAACCGAAATCCTTTCGAAAATCATCCACAAAACAGGTTGGAAAAGGGCGTCCAATAGTCAGATAGCCATAAAAGGCAGGTAGACCGCTCGGTCATTTGGGGGTTTTCAATCACAAGACGAATTTATTAGTAGGGAAAAAAACAGTGACCCTTCTCGGATTTTGATGATGGGGAACGATGCAACAGAACTACAAAAAATAAATTAACCCAGATGAGAACTCAAATCAAAACGGTGTACAGTTGTGCATAGGGTGTGGTATTCGGTATTCGGTATTCAACTGATGGATTCATTCTCCTCCCCATCGTCGTCATCATCTTGGTCGCGCACTACGGATGCGCTTTTGCGGCTCATTCGCCAGAGAATGATACTGCCATCTGCGGAGCCAATGGCACACACTTCGCCATCCGGACTGAACTTCAGAGCTAGCACCGCGGATGGTTCCTCAGATACGTAGACCTGCGTGTTTACATCCGTGGCGTAGTCGTACTTGTGGGAGTAGCCCTTGTTGTTGCCGCACACGTAGATCTCCTTGTTGGGACTCAGCGAGGCCGCAGTCACCTTGTAGGGCAACTTGCGATGCTTGAGCACTTCGAAGCTCTTGGGGTCCAGGAAGATCACACCGCCGGCATAGGCTATGGTCACTATGTCGCCGCTGTGGTGCAGCTCCATCGACTTGACGTGGTGCGGCAGGAAAATGGAGTTAGTTCTCTTGCCGCTCAGGCAGTCCCACATCCTCACCGTGCGATCATAGGAAGCGGAGAGGACGCAGCGTTCCTCCAAGCAGAAGGTCACATCCCTCACACCGCGATGATGGCCACGGAACTCCATGAGGGGAACTTTGTCCGATTGTTCTATGTCGAAGAGGGCGAGTGAGGATTCCTCATCGATGCAGCCGGTCAACAAGCGAGTGGCCTTCGGATTCAAGTCCACACAAGCCACTGTCTTGTTATGCGTAAGCTTCTTCAGCTGTTTCCCCAGCAGGGCATCCCAGACACGGACTTTGCAATCCGCCCCGCCACTGGCCAGGATCTTGGCGTCGTGGCTTAAGGACACCGACCATACACTGTCCGTGTGCTTTGTTAGGTTGGTAATCCAGTTGCCAGTGTCGCCGTGTCGCAGTGTTGCGACTCCATCGAGTCCGGCAGAGGCCAGAAAGTACCCATTATCGTAGTCTCTATTAAAAGCTAACTCCACCACCGAGCCCGAGTGTCCCAGACACAGGACTCCAATCTCATGACCCATTTTACGTAATTGGCTGTAAAATACTTGCAATAGAACTGTGCTTTATGTGGCTTTTCCAATTTCCTTTTTATCTATAGGTATTTCCCAATACGACTACCGATCTGAACGACACAAAAACGTGAGCTACTTGATCTGTCTGCCTCAAAACTTACAGCCCTTCCAAGTTAAAGACTTTAAATGGTCAAACGGATTCGGAAATTATCAGCACCAATTACACAGTATTTGCATCTAAAGTTAACAGATTTGGCTTCAAATCCGAAAACTCTGCCATCTTGGCGATTATCCAGGGCACAAAGGTGGGCACATCCATGTAGTATGCCTTCTGGCCAGCGCCGCATTCCTGGCTTCCAGTGCTGACCACTCCGAATTGTACCGTTCGAGCCTTGCCGAGAAACAAGGTCGACCAAATCAGCGGTCCACCGGAGTCCCCAGTGCAAGTATCCACATAGTCGCCATTGGCGCAGAGGTACGAGGTGTCTCTGCCGTCGGTGCACTTCTCAGTGTTTATGTAGACCTCCATCGTACTGTTGGCGAAGCTGCTGCTCTCCGTTTTCCCCCAGCCCACCGCCATGTAGGGTTTTCCCAGCTGCAAGGTAAAGGCCAAGAGTTCGTCGGTCAGGGGCAGACATATGGG
Source organism: Drosophila yakuba (assembly GCF_016746365.2). Taxonomy (NCBI): domain Eukaryota; kingdom Metazoa; phylum Arthropoda; class Insecta; order Diptera; family Drosophilidae; genus Drosophila; species Drosophila yakuba. The sequence continues at coordinate 18,395,197 of NC_052527.2, read as the reverse complement.
TCGAATGTGGTCTGAAAAAGCATATATTTAAATACAATTTACTATATAACTAGATATTAGCTTGTATGTTCAACTTGGGTGTTCCTACCTTTGAAAACCACTTTCTTGTTCAGTCTTATCAGGGCAATATCATACCCGGGGTAAAAGAGGTTGAACTCCTCGTGGAGAATCCAATTCTCGATGGTAAACTCCTCCACGGGCGGTGCGCAAACCAGTTGATAATTGTAGGTGGTACAGTCACTTGTGGAACTTATGTCGAGTTCTCCCAGCCACACTTTTATCCTGTTTAAGACCCAGCATCAGGAAAAGGACACGGAAAGAATCATGCAAGTCTTACTTACTCCCTAGATCGAGGACACATTTTGAAGCAATGTGCGGCAGTTAAAACAAAGCCTAAAGCAAAGAAAACGAATACTATGAACGGGGGAAGTGATTTGGTTATTTTAGTATTAGTACGTTCTGAGATAAGGGCGCCTCCACAGCGACACATCTCCATATCACTTGGAATATGGAGAAATGCCATCCAAGGCTGGGACATCAGCGACGATTTCCGACCGCCGGTGATCCTCCGACGAAGCCTTTGGGCGGGAATCAGATTCGTTAGGACACCGCAATCCTGTTGGGTCAACTGCTCGTAAACCAGCCGCTCGTCTGCTGTCCAATCTTCCCTTCCGGCCTCAGATGAAGGTGGGCAGGAAAGGTAGACGATGCCCCAAACTAGGGCAATGATCGCAGGAGGACTGTGCATGATCCGAGCTCAGATGGGAAACTGAATGCGTAAAGTGCACTTTACTGACAATAGCACATGCTTATCGTCGTATGTAATCAGTTCGAATTCCCAGAAGAGCAAGTATATTAAGTAGTATATTATTAAAAATATAATACACGTATTTACTGAGGTACAATGAACAGGATTGATGCTTGTAACACACATCTGTATTAGGTTTTTAGCTCTGCATCATTGATTTTTGCAATATTTTCTTAGGATTTCCGAAACGCTTTCTTATCTCGTGACAAAGCACTTTGCTCCTAAGCCGAAAGTCGAGTCGCCCAATAAAGAGTTCCTCCGCTGCCTCCCCGCTTTTCCTTTGCCACTTTTAATTTAATAGAAAGCACACAGCCCCAAGGTCCTGGGTGGCATCCTGATTGTGCCAAAGTCGGTATCCGTCATCACTTGTTAATCTCACTTAAACGTTTCAGCGGATATTGTATGGCCCGCATGGCCCGACTTTTTCGGCAAACAGCAAACAGCGGAAGATGCCAAACTACTCGCAACTTTGTCGGCAAAGGAGCGCCAGGATATTAGCAAGGTGCAAAGGAGGGGAGCGTAATGTATATTAAATGCACTCCAGCAGATTCAATTCATATTTCAGAACGTTTTGCTTTCATTATGCGGCCGAACAATGGAGACGCCCTGGCACGAGTTCTCTGCCCTCGAGAGGATCCATTTCACCTGTAGGATGACACCTGTGCATACACAAGCAGGCTAGCACAATGCTGCGGATAAGAAGCATCTTCCAACACCTTCTGGCAATCTCTGACTTTGTTCCTCATCCAATTGTGCGGGCGCAGGACCAAAAAACCAGGAGCAGGAGTCGCCGGCAACCGCAAGACTAACGTAGCACGCCCGCAATCGAGTCGATTTCACTTTCGCACAAGTCGGAAGGAGGTGTCTCCGAATCAGCCCAAGAGGCAGTGCACTGGGAGAAAATTCATATTCAGCTGGTCTTAGAACTTGGGTTTATTCTAGTCTCTACGAATCCACAGTCTTGGGATCTTTGTCATTCCCCACAGTTATATGTTATGTTATTTATTGGTACATTACATTTTGAAGTTATTAAAATTTGTTTCCAGTGCTGCTGTTACTGGTGCCCGGGCAAGAAATTTGTTTTGCGTCTCGGGGTTTGAGGGAAATTAAACGGATTTCCTCAAGAGTTTGACTTGACAATGTGTGATGTGTTAGTAGCTTGAAGACTTTGTCGAAGAACATGCTAATTAGGTTTATGCACAAAGAAACTTCCTGAGAAAAGGAAAATGTAAGCTAATCTCGCATTCAAATGATATCCTGAAACCAAAAGCGAGATATCTAAGAAACACATAAAATGTTAAAATTCTAGTTCATGATTGATTTCAATACGAAATACTTAGTGTTTCACTTTCGAAGTCAAAACTAAATTGTCATCTGATCCCCAGAGGATCGCAATCTCAAAACAGTTTGTTCTCATAACCTACTGTCCCGCATTTTCTGAACTAGCCCACAAACACACAAATCATTGGGTGTTTTCCCTTTTAGACTTCGGTTTGAAAACACATTAATAATAATTAGTACAAACATGGAAGAGTTTTAGGGAAATGCAACTCATGAAGCTAATGGTCTCTTTGAAAACGGAAAGTGAGTGGCATCTACAGCATTAGGGCGTGGTCAGCAGCAGCAGCAGGAAGTTTGGATCCATTTGTCAGTCGAGTCAGACTCCAAGCATCGCAAAATGGTTTAAAGTCAGCGAAAAGTGACACGGAAATTAACTTTTTTAGCGAATTTCGGCCATCAAAATATTTACTGGGCTCGTAAAGTTCCTTACTTTATGACCAGCCAACGGAAATTCTTTCTATGTAATTGCTTATAATTTTTATAGGACATCAGAAGCCGAAGCAGGAGCCTCAGCAAGGGGTAAGGACGAAGGGAGTGGAGGAAGGACACTCCCATTGATAATGCGAGAGCAGACATCAATCTGTCCCAGATTCGAGGTTCGAGAGTTTCCTTTCGCAGCCCGGGCTCCGCTCCTCTGCCAAAGTGTCAGGACAAATCAATAAACTTCTAATTTTATTACGAACGTTTCAGATACCGATCTGTCACTTTCCATTGTCGATTTGACAATTGATATCTCACACATCATTTGGTTCGAGTGCGCACAATGAGATTGTTTATGCCATTTTTGGGTAAGCGACTTGCGAAATATTCCCCCGGGTAGTTCCACGGACCTTCTCGCAGGGGTTCTTCTACATAGGTATCGGATTTTCACCTTTCCCTGTTTCGCTCTCAGATGCTGCTTTCTACTTTCTAGGGGTTGTCTCAACTTGCGGTTTTCCCTGAGAAATCGCTGTGATTTTTCCGCATTTCTGCTGGCATTTTGTCCACTTAACACTGCTCTGTGGTCAGAGTTCAAATATGGGACCATTGACTAATGACACTTTCCCGCAAATGTTTGCATAATCCTCTGATCGAGTCGGATCGGCTTTTCTGGGTCGAGGAAAAAACAGATGAAGAATTATCTGAGTGGACGCTCTATAATGAAGTCCATGACCTAATTAGCTTATATTTATATTTATTAAATATAAAAGGGTAATCGGTTGGAATTAGTACTTAATACAGAGGCACGATTTTTACTCAACTTTAATAGGTGTCTAGAAACACACAATACAACTCACAAATGTAAAAGACTCGCAAAATAATATAGCTACGAACAATATGCAAAAATATGTATTCTTCTTGGTCTAAGCACTTTCTATTAAATTATATCCTCTTTTTTATGTTCTTTATCATATTTTTGAAAAACGCCAGCCGCTGTTGGGACGAAGATAAAAACATGTCTCCCAACTTTCCCATAACTTAGGCTTCCATAACTTCCCATAAATCCCCTTGTAAGACTCTTGTAAACCTGAACTAAATTATGCAAAAGCCACGCTCTACATCATCTTAAAAACTCGAGTGATCAATCCCCGTGATTTCTGAATTTCTGACACTTTTGCAGGCTGATCCTGCCGAGAACAAAGAGAAAGCGGCCTTGTACCAGTTTTCCGATTCGCCATGCCTGTCGCCTTTGGACGCGGCTTCTGCTTTCGCCGATCTGCAGATCTGCAGATCAATCAAAGTTGGTCACGCTGTCGGGAATTATGTCACTCGCTTACTCAAATTGCAGGATCGGCAGGACGAGAATGATGAACTGACGGTTAGACTGATTTGCATATGAGAGGCGCAGAGTTTTCCTCGGCAGCTGCGGACGGTTTTTCCGAACTCCCCAAGGTGGTGGCAGGGAAAACTTGGCTTGACATCGGTTAAAAGTTTTCTGGCAGTTTTTTCCTCTTTTAATATAAATTTTTGTATTTTTCGGTCTCTGCTGTCAGCGCATCAATCATGCATTTTATGTTTTCATCTTTTAGGCGAAACTCTCTTTTGTAATTAGCTAAAGTCTTATAATTGCCAGCCAGGACATTTGATACTTTTCTCCGCTTACCCTAATCCTTTCGCTTTCATATGGTAATTTCGCTGCTGAAAGCTAATACTTTTGCGCCTGCGCCGTTGTGGGAATTTTGGCTGAATAAGACATTATGTTTCAGGCAAAAATCGGGCAGCCCTTTGTAGATGAACATAGCCCCCTCTGTCATATATCAATCAATTGTCAGGGCCCATAAACGATTTTATAATGGTCTTCATAGTGTCCAGCTGCCCGAAAGTGATATAAAATCATTCGATGGGCATGCCAAAATCGCACTTTATGGCCATATAAAATTGGGATCTAGTGCCGAAGTACAAAAAAAACAGATGTGTAACTGCCAAATTAAATCCAAGATTCGTGTAAGTCCACAAGTTATGGTTCACCCTCGACGGCCGGCACTCCGAATCAGACTTCCTGTGTGCCCATCGCTCCACTAATTGCTCGAAGGATGCGACATCGCTCAGACAGGAAGCGGAAACTAAACTGGCCGGAGGTGGGGACAGGGACACACACTTAGCTCTAACTAAGCGACGAGCTAGCGGCAAGAAGTCATAACACCAAACAAAACACACGCAATCTCCTTGAGCAAATTTAAATTACGTGAGCTCGACTTCTCCCCGGGTGCATTCATTAAACGTCTGCCCGATAATTAACGCCCTTATGGCCAATGGCCAGGAAGCCGTCCAGAAAGGCCCCCGTCCGCAAAAAGGGACACTTCTCTATACAGAGACCCATTGTCCTGCCTCCGAGGGCCATTGTGACTAATTGATTTGCTCAAACAAATGTCCCGTCGCTTCCCTCAGTTCGTCGACTTAATTTTGTATGGACGCATTCCTGCGCATTCCTTGTCTGGGCAAAAATATTTGAATTTGCGGCGGCTAGTTAATAGCATTCTAATGCCGTCTTCAGGAGAGTTTAGCAGCAGGACAATGGCATATTCGTCATGGGAAGGATTCATTACAACAGTAAATTATTGAACACGAAACAGAGGCAGATAGAGCAATGCAACATCAAATTAGAGACGGAAACTTCATTAAAGTTACCCATTGTAACAATGTGCAGATTTAATTGCTCAAATATAAACTCAGCATTAGCAACATTTTCGAATGTATCCGAGAATGGACTTTATTTAAAGTGCCAGTGCTATGTAACAGCAATTTACTTGGCTTATTAGCACCTTAAATGCAATTAGTAACACGAAAGCCGAAACTGCAGCTTCAAGTATGCTAACGCCAATAAGAAGTGCATTTAACAGACAACATTTGCAAACGAGCATCACGACATGAAGTCTAGGAAAACCTCATACGTAACCGGGCTAGGAAAAATCGAGTTTGGTTTCCCCTAAAACATGTAACGAACTTTCACCTGGAGTTTCCCACCCAACCAGCAGCATCTCTGCAAGCAGAATTAAAGCTTTGCCCGACTTTTTAATAAAATTTACTTGTTCGAGCTTGCAGATGAGTTTTACCTGATTTTGAGCAGCTTCCTGTGGAAGCCAGCCACCCTTTTGGATGACCACTGCCGATTTTCCTCTTATTCTCCCATCATTCCATCACGCAGGACCAGAAAACGCAGTCCAGAATCAGAGCTGCGAAAACAAAGGGGCTTGGATTCGGAAAAGTTCTCAGTGGCCGAAAACCCTTTTGTTTTTCCCACATGACACATAAATAACTGCAACTGGTCAGCCTCAGTTTAAGTTTCCAACGTGGATTCGGCTCGGCCTCAGCTGCCTGTTTGTTAATTGAATCATTAGGGTTGTGGAACCAGAGACAATGCCTCCATAATCATTATGAGTGATTGCAGGCAGGCCGAAAACAAAGGACCGGTGCCAGTTAAAAGCAAAATGTATTCGAATTTGAATAAGTCACCCAGCTGGCCATTTCACTCGTGTAACTCCAGATGCAATTCCCTTGTAATCCTCTCAAGGGGTTGCCCAAACCGGCAACCACTTGAGAATCGGGCTCAGGCCTCTCCGTGGATGATCCACCACGTCGGGGAGGATGTGACTTGCGGACTTGAGGACTTGACGACTTGCCAGACTGATACACTCCAGTGCCCTCGCACGGGTCAATAACTCTATGCCGACTGCATTGGCATTACTGTTGGGAAGAGCAGAGGTCGTGGGCTGCAAAAGGGAAGAGGTGCCACTCCTTCCTGGTTTGATTTCGTTCACAAAACGTGCATAAGATCTATGTTTTCTAGTTTTCACTTCTAAATGTAGAGTCGTGTCTTCTCATTTTATTTGGTTGTGCGATCAAATTATTGCGCTTTGAAGTCTATGAAGAAAGTCTTTATTGCTTGCGGATTCACGTATAAACTAAATCTTTATTTCTACACGAAGTTTGTTAATTACTGATATTATTAAAACACTTATTTATGGATTGTTGTCTTAATATAAAGTACCGTGGTTGGGCGCTTAGCTTTTCTATCGACTCTAGATCACGACGTCTTCCCTCGGAGCTCGATTCATCTGTAGTTCATCATTTCGGTGGCCCAGCTGTGGCCTAAGCTCGGCTTCACATCCCCGAGTTGTGAGTCTTGCACGCAGAGTGTCAGTTTACTGCGGGGATATCATGTCAGCGCTTTGACTGGCATTTAACTTGCCCTTGTCGCCGTGTTTGGCTCAGTTTGGCTCAGTTTGGCCCAGTTGCGCCAGGCAGCAGCATTTAAGGGCTTAAAACTTTAATTAAAAGGCGCAGGAGCACAGCTGGGTCTTTTAGCATTTGATCTATGCGCTGACAGGCGGAGGGCCACGACGGAGATTCTGGTTCCCAGTGCATTTCGTAATCGGATACTTTTATTGCTGAAAGGATAAACCGCAAACTGCTCCGCACGACCATCACATCACATCACATAATACATTTTATACGAATTTTTCAGCCCGCTCGCATAAGCAGCTTAAAGTCGCTGAAACTTTACGACAGTTGTAACGATTCTTGGCCGTTCAGTTCAGCTCCTTTTATTCCCCCATTTTTCCCTACTTTGCTGGCTTCTTTTGTTTCAGGAAGTGTCGTTTTTGCTCGGAAGCCTGATCGCAAATAAAAACATATTCCTGGCTGGCCATAAAATTGATGGATTCGTTGCGCGCCGAGCCCAATAAAAATGTTGCATGCGGCAGACACTATGGAGAGTATCAGAAAGACATTAAAGGCGGCACCACCGATTCCCAGACAGGAAGTGTTCAACACACCTCCAGATTTTGAGGTTGCGAGATTTCGAGATTGCTACATTGCTAGTTTGCTAGATGGCGACTAAGCACATTACAGCGTTAACTGGGCATTATTCAAATGCTGTCCGCAGTAAGCACATTAACCGGGATTATGCATGGGCAATAAACCGAACCGAGACTCCATTTATTCCCTGCTGCTCACAGTATAGTGCATATATATGCAAAGTTACGATCCGATCCGATCCGATCCGATCCTCGCTGCATTTCGGTGCGGGAACGAAGGGGTTACAATTCATATGTTCCTGGATTACGCATCATCTGTCCGTTTTGCGAAATCCCATTGTCTTTCGCTTTGGATGAAGGCAGTCGTCGCCTTTGAAAAAAGGGTTGCAACTTTGTGTTGTAATAAAATGTTTACAAATTTCTGCAAAATGGTTTTGCATGTGCCAAACTGAATGGGGAAGGCACTCAATTGATTTATCACTCGATAAGTTGTTCGCCTCGAAGTGGGAAAAGCGAAGTAAGTCTGCTTGATAGCTTGATTAAATGAAAGGGAGATTCGGCGGAGGGAGTGATCAAATGCTCTTGCATATAAGTTGGTACATTTATCTTAAAATATCTTCTTAAAATGCATGTTGTCGGTTACATTTGCTCCACTGTACACTAAGTATCTGTAGGCCTTGAATTAATATCTGATTGCTCTTTATATATGAAGATACATATTGTCTGAGAAAATGCAGGTATTTTAAGTGTGGTGCATTTGCCAAATATTCTCTTCTCTACTTACACTTCAAATTCCTTTTCCAAACTTTCCAAAATTTCGCCATTGACCTTGTGAATTTTCCCAAACAGCAAGCGCTGAACCCATTAATCTATGTTGAATGAAATTTGAATAGTCAAACCCTTTGGCCATAATGAAAAATGACTCTCAATGAAAAATGACGCCAAGCACCAATGAAACCCATATGCAAATTTACCAAAGACAAAACTTCAGAAACTGAGAAATGTGTCTCTCGATATTCGCGCATTAATTACAAACGCAATATTTACAAAACAAATGTGTCGCTTTATGCAGTCGCCCCAGAAGGTAAGAATCGGAGGAAAGGACTACGAAAGGACGAAAGGAGTGAGGCAGCTGTCCGCTGTCAACCCCTCGGAGTGACAAAAATTACAAAGATTACAACTTAATTTCGACTTTCAGCCCTTCGGCTCGAGTGCTGGGCGGCATTTACATACATAAATCCTGGATCGCTGCCTCCTTCGTTTCTGTGCTGCAAAAGACACTCGAAATAGTTGAAAATATTTTGTCGTGCCCGCCATTGTTGGCAACCCCTTCTCTTTTCGAGATCCAGGTAAGGCGGCATTTGCATTTTCCTGACAGCTCTCACAGCTCCGCATTGTCCTTTCACACCTTTGGAACTTGAGTTGCTGCCCTGCACAGCTCACACTCCACTGCATTCGTAAATATTTTGATTGTGTTCGGTGGGTCTTTGAATGCACAGATAAAAACGCATCGCTCTTAGTTCATCACAGTAGCGTATGCCTATTCTAAACGAAAGCTGGATAAAACATCGGTGCCCAATTATGTGTCCTTCTACTGCTGATGCACTGCATTTATCGTTAGGCTGGGAAATCTATATTCCCGAAAATAATTCAGTATATCACACACATTTTCGCTGCCCTCCGCCAAGGGCCCCAATTAGCAGCTACCTGGACAGCAGACGCACTCACCTGTGGCCAACTGTCCACGCCCTCGTGCAACTGCAACAGTGCCACCGCCGCGGGGCCAAATCAAAATTGCAGCCAGCACTTCCTTAGGAGTTCCCTCGACTTTCACACGTTACTCAGTGAGCATAAAGCGGCGCGTATTTAGGCCAGAAACAAAGAAGCAGACACAGCACATAGGGGAAGACCAGCAGGAACTGCAATCCACTTGACCAACTCGCTGGACGCCGAAAGCCAAGTCGCCGAAGCGTTGGATTTGTAACGTATTTTCCATCTATGAACCAAAGGCAGAAGGGGACACTTCTTTAATTGTTCCGACTGTTTTATAATATTTACGCCGAGGGTTTGCTTCTTCATCTTTCTTATAGATGGTGGCTCTGCGATAATGTGCATTTTCCCAGACAATTAAAGTGAGGGAACCGCTCGTCATTTAGTGGCAAAACTCGTAGAACGAAGATGTTGATCGCCATAAGAGATATATTCTTTCTTCGATAAACGCAATTCGAGACACTGCGCTAGAAGAGCTCCTTGTTCCTTGTGGCTCAACAAGGCGCCGCTTTCCACAGGCTTGGGGTTATTCAAAGGAACAATTGTCGTTCTGAAAGGAAGCGGAGTACTAAAAACGCCACCTAAGTGGCAGAGGAAATTAATGCTCCGAGGGTTTCGTGTTATCCTCAATGTTTTAAAAAAAAGTTGGACCTTCAAGAATGATTGTAAAGTGATAGAGACATAAACTGATAAGCTTAAGGAGAGTTCACTCATCTTACTATGTAGTATATTTTCGAAAAAAAATCCCAGCTATCTTGCTAAATGAATTCATGTTTTTTTGATCTTCCTAAATTCAATTTGCCCAGTTTCTGTTAATTTGGTGTAACAAAACAAAAAACACACAGCCATTCGCCAAATTTTGGAAACAGGCATTTCTACCCTGCAAGCCGTTGACAGCGCCACAATTAATAGAGCCAGCCATTTTTTCACCGAGTTTTTATATTCAAATTACGTTCCCAATTGATTAATGGGTGAATTTGCATAGGGATGATGCGGAGCCATATGTGATGCGCTTAATTAGGGAGGGCGGGAGTGCATTCCACATATGCTCGTATCTCTCCGGGGCACGCGATGCAGAATATTTGGAGGACAGATGGACAGCGGGCACCCCCGCCCGTCTGTGCAGGATCAGTATGCTAATTTGGCAGGAATTTTGTTGGTTTTTTGTTTTTCGGGCTTTGCCACGCGACAAGGACGAGGAACACACCGCACGCGATAAAGTCCGCGGCTAGTTCTCGATCCTATCGAGATCGGACTAAAATTAGAGCGGCCGAAGAGGGGGAGTTTCTAAAACGGGAGCAGCATTTCGCGCAGCTGTAGGCGTAAATTAAAATGCATTTTACGCAACTGTGCGACGAGATCCGGGCTTCGGATCCTGCAGCTGTTGCCCCTCGCATTTTCCTAATGGCACGCTCTCAACACTTGAAAAGGACACACCCCCGCCGCTTGGAAAACGAGCATAGCTCTCTGCTTTTCGTGGAAATTTACGCATTTTCATGCTCGACTACCGCTGCACAGAGCAGAAAGGGACCTCCGACCGAAAATAGATTAGCCGCTCTCAAAGGATATTGAACCCGACCAGGGCCAGGCCTAGCGACACCGAAGGACTTCGACGTGGGTCAGTTGGAGAGTGGGACAACTGCCGAGGGGCGCGTGCCACGATCGGGGTTTTTGGGCCAGGATAATTGGCTCAAGTGTTAACAGATTGATGACTAGGAATATCTATTGCAGGATGTATTTCAGTTTAGGACTTATGGGTTGAATGCTGGAGGAACTATATATATTTTATCTTTTTTATATTTTCTTCTAGCAGTGCTAGCTGTACATGTATTCTTTGGTTGAAATATCTATAATATAAGTCTAAGTAAACTTTTATACTATTTTTTATTCAATGGTGTTATACGTTACTCCAAAAAAACGCATTTTCCAAATAATGTAAAGCTTTATTATTAAGCGATGTAAGCTCGATTTTAAGACAATAATATTGGGCTAATCATATTGCGCTTGCGTCAACGCCTGTTTATAGCATATAGCATAGGTTCCTGAAATCGCCAGTCCGTCAAAACTTTTAATGTTTATCAGTATATACTGGCAAGTTACTCACGACCTTGCTAATATTTATTTATAAGCTCATGCAAAAAATCAACTTACATTTTCATTTTTTACAATTAAAATTATACATTTAAAAAAAATTCTCGAAATTACCAACGAATACTAAGATTCAAAATAAAAGATTTATTAAAAATTTGAGCGTTAGAGTTGTTGTTTTTATATTTGTGTGGACAAAATTAAGTCACTTTTACTAAACGTTTCTTCCTCGGACTTAATATATCATCAGGAGAAATAATGAAACAAAACCCAACTAAAAAAAAAGGGTAGGTTAAAAATAGCATTTCAAGTTGAACGGCTTCAAATTTTAGTGTCCACTAAAAAGAAAAGATTTTAAATTATTTTAGCAGCGCGGTATAATGCTATTTACCAGCACCGGCATTCAACCTTGCCAGATCTCCAAAAAATGTTTTCTAAATAAGAAACAGTCACAAATGGGTCGAGACCTAACTGTGCCTTAGCTGATTTTGAACCCCACTACGTTACTTTGCTAATTTGAATCATTTAAACTAATGCTTAATTGGGTTTATGTATTCCAATTGGAATCTTTTAAATTAGTGTCCCATTGGATTTAATTATCATTCCCACCAAAGACACTAATGCATAAAAAAATCGATTCCTTGCTAATTGGTCTCTTGTAAATGAATTTAATATTTGAATTACTTGTTTCCCTTAACCATAAGGACATATTATGCTCCTATTGATACGCCAGAAGAATCGAGGCACTAAATATATAAGGAATGCAAAGCTCAGCCCTTAATTAAAAAAAGGATGGATAAAATATAATATGCGCTAATATCGATAACTACGTATATTATTAAAATCGATATTGTTCCAGCTCTATTCTCACAGGCCGGTCACACTGGTTAGGTTTGCCAATTTCAAGAGCCGCGGCCACACTACTGCGAAGTCTATATTGCAACTAGATCGTGCGTGTTCTGTATTTTTGGGAGTGCATTGTGAGAATTTCAGCCACAAATAGGATCCGCTGTCCTAGAACGAGAGTTAGAACCACGGGAAATTGACTTCCAAACACAATAGCGTTCTTGTGTGTCCAGCCGTGTGCGTGTGTCCGCGTTCTGCAGTGTGCGTGTGTGCGAAAGAGAAAGGGCGAGCGGTGCAGCCGCAACTGGGAAATTTGATTGCCAATATTTCAGTGAGAAAGCAATGTCAAGCGGTCAGCAATTGATGGCCGATTCGCCAGCCTGCAGCTCAAGTGACCATTCGCCGTTGGCCAAAAAAAGGCGATTGGAGTTGGTGGGCGATGGAGTAAGGGGAAAGGGGAAGGAAGAGGAAGAAGCCGGCGGAGCAACGAGCAGCAGCAACAACTACGAAAATCACGACAAAGCAGGCGGCGTTGACATTTCGGGCAATTGCCAGAGTGAGACGACTAGCGAGCGCCAGCTGGAATTGTGCGTATCGTCGTCCACCTCTGACACATGCGGCGTAAATGCTGCGACGAAGCGAGCCGAAAAGCAGAAACCGAAACAGAGCCAAGGAAGCGGCGACTACGTTAGTACCTCGTCAGCAGTGGAAAAGGAAGGAAGCAAGCAGCCGGAGAAGCGCAATTACCTGGACACCACCACAATAAAATCGCAAGAAGCCTCCTCCAGTGGATCCGCCACTAGCAACAGCAACAATAACGTCAGCTCCAGCAACAACAACAGTAATACCAGCACCAATAACCGACAACTGGAAGGAAGCAGCAGCATGGCTGGAAACAGTGCCGCCGCCGGCGGAGATATCGATGAATCGCTGTACTCGCGCCAATTGTACGTCCTGGGTCACGATGCAATGCGCCGGATGGCCAATTCGGATATCCTTCTGTCGGGACTGGGAGGACTCGGCCTGGAGATTGCCAAAAATGTGATTCTGGGCGGTGTGAAATCGATCACCTTGCATGACACAGCAACTTGTGGGGTATGTGTGTGGGGCTAAGAAAAAATCGATAATTTTCCAGGCGGACGCGGCAAATGCCCGGGAAAGCTGATTTGGCAGCCCTGGTCTTAGAGAATCATTTAGTTTTTATTTTATTTCTTTGTCCCAGACTTCGCGCGAAATAAGGTTAGGTTAACATCTCCATTTGCTTGCAAAAAATTCGTTTTGTATGTGTAATTCAGTTTCCTTCTTTTTCTAATTGCCTCAAAATGTCTGCGCCGTGCGAAAAGTGTGTGAGCGGGACAACCGTATGCGCACCGCTGGCTTCCGTTGTTTTTGCATTCCCTTTTGCTTAACGCATTCGGTTTTGTTTTATGCACTGAAATTTCAACGAAGTTAAAATGAGGTGTTTTTATATAGATCGTAATAAATCAATTATGTAGGTTATAACGTTCCAATTCAATGATTCCATGTATCAAAATATTTTATTTGCTTCAACAAGATTTTTTTGCTATATTCCCGATACAGAACCAATTTTTCTTTGTTAGTCATGGCTCCCGTTTTTGTTGATTTCATCACCGGTTATATATATATTCATGTTTGTGTTTTTGTCTTGCAGCTCCATGACTTGTCGTCGCAATTCTATCTCACGGAAGCCGATATCGGAAAGAATCGTGCGGAGGCCTCTTGCGCCCAGTTGGCCGAGTTAAACAGCTATGTGCGCACCGTTTCGCACACGGGTCCGCTTACCGAGGAGTTCCTGCGCAAGTTTCGCGTTGTGGTGCTCACCAACTCCGATGGGGAGGAGCAGCAGAGGATCGGCAAATTTGCCCATGAAAATGGCATTGCTCTGATCATCGCAGAGACCCGGGGTTTGTTCGCCAAGGTGTTCTGTGACTTTGGTGAGAGCTTTACCATTTACGACCAGGATGGCACACAGCCGATCTCCACCATGATAGCTAGTATAACACACGACGCACAGGGAGTAGTCACCTGCCTGGACGAGACGCGCCATGGCTTTAATGACGGCGACTACGTCACCTTCTCGGAGGTGCAGGGAATGCAAGAACTGAACGGCTGCCAGCCCCTTAAGATCACAGTGCTGGGACCCTACACCTTCAGCATTGGGGACACCAGCAAGTTTGCAGAATACAAAAGCGGCGGAGTTGCCACCCAGGTGAAGATGCCCAAGACCATCAGCTTCAAGTCCCTGGCACAGGCCACAGAGGAGCCGGAGTTCTTGATATCCGATTTCGCTAAGCTGGACTCGCCGGCCACTCTGCACGTGGCGTTCAATGCCCTCTCCTGCTACCGGAAGGCCCATAATGGAGCCTTGCCGCGTCCCTGGAACCAGGAGGACGCCAATAGCTTCCTGGAGGTGGTCCGGGCCAGCAGCAGCGCGGAAGTCGACGAAAAGCTGGTGCTGCAATTCGCCAAAATCTGCTCTGGCAACACGTGCCCGCTGGACGCGGCCGTTGGTGGAATTGTGGCCCAGGAGGTTCTCAAGGCCTGCAGCGGAAAGTTCACACCTATCTACCAGTGGTTGTACTTTGACGCCTTGGAGTGTCTGCCCACAGAGGGTGTTGAGGAGGCGGATGCCCAGCCCGTGGGCTCGCGCTATGATTCTCAGATTGCCATTTTTGGCAAGAAATTCCAGGAGAAGTTGGCTGACTCTAAATGGTTTATTGTCGGCGCCGGAGCCATCGGTTGTGAGCTATTGAAAAACTTTGGAATGCTGGGCCTGGGAACTGGCAAGGGACAGATTTTCGTCACAGACATGGATCTCATTGAGAAGTCGAATCTGAACCGGCAATTCCTGTTCCGGCCGCACGACGTCCAGAAGCCAAAATCAATGACGGCCGCCGACGCTATTAAACGGATGAATCCCGAAGTAAATGTCACCGCATACGAGTTGCGCGTTGGAGCAGAAACGGAGAAGGTATTCTCCGAAGACTTCTTTGGCAAGCTGGATGGTGTAGCCAATGCGCTGGACAACGTGGATGCTCGCATATATATGGATCGCAAATGCATCTTCAACCGCATTCCGCTCGTTGAGACCGGAACTCTGGGAACCTTGGGCAACGTTCAAGTGATTGTGCCCTTTGCCACCGAATCTTACAGCTCCTCCCAGGATCCCCCAGAAAAGAGTATTCCCATCTGCACGCTGAAGAACTTCCCCAATGCCATCGAGCACACTCTGCAGTGGGCGCGTGACGCCTTCGAAGGCGTCTTCAAGCAATCTGCAGAAAACGCTGCTCAGTACATCGCTGATCCTCAATTCACCGAGCGAATCGCCAAGCTGCCAGGTATTCAGCCTCTGGATATCCTTGATTCTATCAAGGTAAGAAAAGAAAAGATTTGAACGTCTGTTATATTATATTTAATCGTCTTTAAATTTTACAGAAAGCCCTGATCGATGACAAGCCCAAGAGCTTCGCGCACTGCGTAGAGTGGGCCCGGTTATATTGGGAGGATCAATACGTTAACCAGATTAAGCAGCTGCTCTTTAACTTCCCACCCGATCAGATCACCTCCAGTGGTCAGCCGTTTTGGTCTGGTCCCAAGCGGTGCCCCGATCCCCTGGTTTTTGATGTCAACGATCCCATGCACCTCGACTTTATCTACGCGGGGGCCAATCTCCGAGCGGAGGTCTATGGCATTGAACAGGTCCGCAATCGCGAGACGATCGCAGAGCTGGTGCAGAAGGTTAAGGTTAGTTGTTTGAGATTAGTACCGTAAGGAACCATTTCTAATAATATTTTTGTATAGGTGCCTGAGTTTAAACCCCGTTCGGGCGTGAAAATCGAGACCAATGAGGCAGCAGCTGCCGCCTCGGCCAATAACTTTGATGATGGAGAGTTGGACCAAGATCGCGTCGACAAGATCATTTCGGAGCTGCTGAAGAACGCTGACAAAACCTCCAAAATCACGCCACTAGAGTTTGAAAAGGACGATGACAGTAACTTGCACATGGACTTTATTGTGGCCTGCTCAAATCTACGCGCTGCCAACTACAAAATTCCGCCAGCGGATCGCCACAAGTCCAAGTTGATAGCTGGCAAAATCATACCTGCTATTGCCACCACCACGTCGGTGCTCTCTGGCTTGGCTGTGCTCGAGGTGATTAAGCTGATTGTCGGCCACCGTGATCTCGTAAAATTCAAGAACGGCTTTGCCAACCTTGCACTGCCGTTCATGGCCTTCTCTGAACCGGTCCCTGCCGCCAAGAATACATACTACGGCAAGGAGTGGACGCTGTGGGACCGCTTTGAGGTGACCGGCGAGCTCTCGCTGCAGGAATTCCTTAACTATTTCGAGGAGAATGAGAAGCTTAAGATCACCATGCTCTCACAGGGCGTGTCCATGCTGTACTCATTCTTCATGCCGAAGGCCAAGTGCTCAGAGAGGCTGCCGTTGCCCATGTCGGAGGTCGTGCGTCGCGTGTCCAAACGTCGCCTGGAGCCGCACGAGCGGTCCCTGGTTTTCGAGATCTGCTGCAACGATGTTGACGGCGAGGATGTGGAGGTGCCCTATGTCCGTTACACCCTGCCCTAAGCCCCTATATATTCCTAATTTAAACATTAAATTATTTTACAATCCCGTTTTGTTGTCGGTGACGCGTTTTGAAATCGCGCAGCTCCAACGCAGGAGTTACTGTCTAGCTGTTTGCATTTTAATTTTCACAACACCATTACGAGGAACAGCCCAGATCTAGAAATTATATATAATGTGTGTGAATCCTCTAAGGAATGGCAAAATATTACGCATCATACGAAATACAAAGACTCGACTAAAAGCAACATTTTAACTGCATCTAATGAAACTCTCTGCTCAGCATAGTTGTAAAGGTAACGAATTACGGAAAACTGAAAGCGGATTTTAATCGCATTGATTAATTGGAAATTGGAAACTAAATGAGCCAGGCGGAAAATTTCACTTCACTCATATATTTTTTTTATATGAAAGCATAAACTAATTACGTCATTGTATTAAAAAGGAGTAAAGCAAATGAATAAAGCTGTATCATATATGGTAATCGCCCTGCTAGACGACTCAGATAATTTCGTTCAACACTTGACGTCTGGTAATCTCATTTCCCCCGCCACTTCGGAAATTAAAATTGTAATGCATACTGCTCTGCAAGTGAAGTATATAGGGGATGCCATCTATCCGTGCGCCAGTCAGTTTCAGAAAGTTACGTGACACAATTAAATATTTTATGCCCTCTCAAGACGTTTATGCCACCCCCAAGGAGGCGGCTGCCACCAAAGTGCAATTGGCAAGTGCCGTAAAGTTGCACTGCTCGTGGAATGCGGCGGGCGGAGTGGCGGCGTCCTCTTATAATTAAATATTACACGCAATGCAACTGAAGTATGGCCAAAGTTATGCAGTTTCGCATCTCACTCTTGGCCTTTTGCGGCTTTTTGGAGAACTTGCTTGAATTATGCAGTTAATGAAACAAACAGGCAGGAATATGGCTGAGCCCGATCCGCTTTGTATCCATTGAATATGTATGTTCTAGGCAGGTTAATCAAAGTTTTGGGTTTGTTGCTCGATTCCTTAGGGTTCTAAGGGTAAGCACTTAATCTATAGTTTAATAGATCGTATTAAAGCCTTTTTTAACAACAGTGACTGTTTTGATTTTAGACTTTAACTAGAGGTAGGAAGAATCACTGAGCCACAGTAAATATTAAAAACGATTCTCTACTTTCGATCGATCTAATTTGTGGAGCATACCTTTAGGAATATGTTTTGCATCTATTATCACATAAGTTAGTATATTTTTATTTAAACATTTATTTCACAGAAGCCTGACATTCTCACTAATCTAGGGAACGTTTAAAATTCAATTTACAAAGCTCATAATATTCATGTTTTTTCAAGAAAAAGGGTAAACCATATACATTAAATATTATTCATGTTTTTAATGAGTCCGAGATAAAGCTGGACTTCTTATTCATTGAAGAGCAGTCCGTAAAAAATATTGGCATGTAAAACTTTAAATGTAAATTTTTTTGACCGAATATTCATTTCCGCATTACGTACATATAGATATTCGTGTGGAAGCGCCCAAAGATTTAAATCTCTCCGGATTTGCGCACAGAGTGCGTCAGCTTTACGCAAATGATCATCTTTCTAGCGCCACAAATGCTGTTGACTCATTCGAAAAAGAGGGCCACTGGGGAGCTCTTCTGCCGTGCTATGGGAACCACTTGACCATGACTCCGCTTTCAGGTGTAAAAAAGAATGCAGGAACTATACTCGAAAATTTTAAACCGAATTTAATTTTATATCGACTGCTGACGGGCTAAAAGCTCGCTGTAAAAATCCCACAATTTTTTGGACTTAGGGTAGGGCATACAGACTTCGATCAGCAGCGGCCGAAAATGAAAATCTTTTGTTTGATGCCTCACAACCTGTTGGCAAATATACAAAGTATGTCATTTAATGACTTGGCTATACAGCTTGGCATATTTCAAGCAATTCGGATACGGAATGCTACACTTGCACTTGTTTCATATTAATTGTTTGTTATCTCTTGTCATTGACTGAATGAATTCAATAAATATCCGCTTGGCCGTGTGACACTTTCAGAGCGATAATGAGCCAAACTCCTCCGAAATTGATTAATGGTCCTGCTAAATGGAAATCGCTGCATGGCGTTTTCAAGATGGACACATCAATGCGAGACGAGAGCAACGCACGTGTCCAGGGAAAGCGGAGAACCACATGCACTGGATGCATATTTTAATTAATTACTCGGACACAGATACATCTGCTTGCGGATGGGGGAAGGTCAATTGGGCTGGCATTTCCTGCCCATTTGGCCATAAGTCGCATTTGGGTGTGCGTCACGCTGAGAAAGTTTGGGGCTGTGTAAGACACAATTAGTAATTGTTTTGATTTCCTGCCTGTGGAGGAGCGTGTTCGATTTCGCACGTTTGGAAATGGTAGTATGTAAATCGCATGTCCGACCAGTGGCGCACTTCCATATTAGAGCAGCCGAGCATACACCTCAAATTGAGTCATTGTTCAATGGCAAGTGATACCCCCCACTCACTCCAGAGTACACTGAAAACGTTGACTGTTTCGTTATAACTTATACGTTTTCAATTGATTTATATAAAACATGAATTTTTGAGTGTAGGCACAGGAACTGGAATTTTTTGTAGGCACGCATGTAAATAAATAAGTGGCCCCATATCGGCCAGACGTACATGCCACCACCCACACAGCGAAGATACCCATACCCGTATTCGTAGTCGCAGCTGTAGTCGTACGAAGTCCATAATGAATATGTCACGAACTTGCTCCCGGCGATCTTAAATCGGGGACTGTTTGGATACTCCCGACCAGCTCAAGTAAGACGGAAAGAACTTATCCTAACGATGCAGATACGGCTATCAGCAGTTGTGGAGAAAGCCAGTAAACAATAAAAAGATAGTGCACTGAGCCAGTGAATCATTGAAGAGTTACTAACCTTTCGGAACGCTCACGCCGAACCGTACGAACCGTATCTTGTTTTTCCTTCCGCAGGAAGCTTCCGATAACTGATTGCTCGATCCTGACCATGGCAGCCATGGTATGGCTATATGTACATACATACGTCAAACGCAATGATAAGTGGACAACTTCCCCCGAAATCATCGTAACTTCCATTGAGTAATAAGCGTGACCCCATCGGGCTGATAAGACAATTATATATATTGATGTCGTAACTTCGGATGTTACGCACCTTTCGAGGGCCTGACCATGTGTCACCTCAAAGTTTGTCATTTGGACGTTATTTGGGTCAGCCGCAGATCAGAAATCGGTTTTGCATTCAATTTCGAGCCCAATTAGCACTTGAACCCAAGACCTCAGTCTAAGTTCAGAAATTGCCGGCAAGTTGTTTTGGATATCTGTGGCTACAGTGGTGCACGCCACTACACAATCATGTTCCGAAATGTTTATACTTGTAATTTTGATTCTTATTATACCGAAATAATGTTTTAGTTAACGTTATATATTTATATTTAAGTTAAACCTGCGTTTAATAATAATCTACGCATATACGACACAATCATTTAATCCAACTGCTGTTCTTGATTGGTTATGATTAAGTGACAGTAAATTGAGTTTAATTGGACATCTATATCGATGTTGATTATAGAAGGATGTGCATATATCAAGGTTGTTTATGCAAAATCATTATCAATGACATTTTGGGATTCCCAAAAGATAGTGATTCTGTCGAATACTACAGTGAGTAATCGGATCGGTAACATTCGAGCGTATTTTGATTAGCCGTTGAATTAAAATAAAAACTGATTTGGTGAACAAGACTGCAATATTTAATAACAAATACCCCAGAATGTCACGCGTCATTTTTTTTTTTTTTTAGTTCTTTTTTATTGAAGAAAAAATCATAATTATATCATACTTATATCAAAGCTAAATCATGAAGTTTTCCAACAATTCTTTTATTTTAAATTTCAGTTTCCTGGAACTACTCCATCAAACAATATTTAACGCCATCTGCTTTGTGATTATTGTGCAATAGGTAAATGTGGTTCAAACTTGGCGGAAATTTGTTATACTGACACATTTTAGGTAGCAAAAATCAAAAAGCATAAGGCAGCTAAGAAATATAAGTCCGAAGAGCAACAACCATCGGATGCGCTCTTAAATACATACTCTGAAATAATGTCACTCAAGAAAATAACTTACACAAAGCCTTTAATTTTTTCATTTAGAGTAAGGTATTCTAGACTCGTTGACAGGTAAGTTTGGTTAACAACATTTTGTGTTTCAGTGTTACAATAAAATCTTACCACAATAACGTCATGCATGTTGAACTATATGTATAGTATAAAATTATGATAAACTCATAAAAAACTAATGTACTACAAACTTAAATATTCTATTCCTTTTCCATATTATTAATTTATTTTTTATTGGGCTTGTTTGCAAAATATCAACAAGAAAAAAATGATTACATTTTTATGAATCAAAAAATATTTTGAGTTCTGAAGTCTAAACGATTTATTTATCAAAAACTAATTGAGTAGAAATTTGTTTATACATTTTCTGAAATTCCTTTTCCATATTATTAATTTATTTTTTTATTGTGGTTGTTTGCAAAATATCAACAAGAAAAATGATTACATTTTTATGAATCGAAAAATATTTTGAGCTCTGAAGTCTAAACGATTTATTTATCAAAAACTAATGTAGTAGAAATTTAAATTTCCTTTTCCATATTATTA
The DNA here is from genome assembly GCF_016746365.2 of Drosophila yakuba. Classification (NCBI taxonomy): domain Eukaryota; kingdom Metazoa; phylum Arthropoda; class Insecta; order Diptera; family Drosophilidae; genus Drosophila; species Drosophila yakuba. Next base: position 18,373,805 of record NC_052527.2, on the reverse strand, counting down.
ATTTATTTTTTTATTGTGCTTGTTTGCAAAATATCAACAAGAAAAAAATGATTACATTTTTATGAATCAAAAAATATTTTGAGTTCTGAAGTCTAAACGATTTATTTATCAAAAACTAATTGAGTAGAAATTTGTTTATACATTTTCTGAAATTCCTTTTCCATATTATTAATTTATTTTTTTATTGTGGTTGTTTGCAAAATATCAACAAGAAAAATGATTACATTTTTATGAATCGAAAAATATTTTGAGCTCTGAAGTCTAAACGATTTATTTATCAAAAACTAATGTAGTAGAAATTTAAATTTCCTTTTCCATATTATTAATTTATTTTTTTATTGTGCTTGTTTGCAAAATATGAAAAACTATAAAATGCAAAATATATAATATGATTACATTTTTATGAATCAAACAATATTTTAAGTCTGAAGTCTAAACGATTTTTTTAAATAAAACGTTATTTTTTGCTGCTTATTATGCGACACTTTTATAAATGTCTTTAGTACTCCTTACTAACTTACTACCCAAGGTAACTATTTTTCTTTCTATGAACTTTTAAGAGAGCGTGATAAATTTCTTACCAAGTTGAAAATGTATTTTCAAATTTAAACCGCGATCGCTGTCTCTCCCGCTCTTTTTCCGAGTATCACGCGCAAATGAAGAGGAAGAGAAGCGACTCTTTGTGCTCTTTGTGCCCGCCGCTTCAAATCGCTTCACGTCGAGGCAAGTCAGCAGTTCAGTCACATTTAGACATCCGCGCGGTAAACCCGCTTTTCGGCGGTGTAACGAGATTTTTCAGTTCGAACTCGTCAGAAACAAATAAATGTAAAAAGGAAAAAACATCGAGATTTATGCTTGCACAAAACACGCGAATAAAGGAGCACCGCCCACTTCTTGAGTTTTCTTTTGTGGGGCGAACAAAGCCGCCTAACAGTTGACGGGAATCGGGTAACGCGAACCGGGCATCGCTATTGGTATCGGGAAAATACTAAAAAACGGATGAACAAGGAAAGCCTTTCCTTTGTGCAGTCACTGCGAGCTAGTTAATTGTGTTTTGGTGGCCAAGTGGCATTCTATACATCAAATTTAAATTCTATCCAGCCCAACCCAACCCAACCCAACGCCCCCTGCTCCTTGTTTTCCCACCATTCGTATGCGTCATATGTAAAAGAGCGCAAAGGGCGGAAGGCTAGAGAAAGAAAAGCCAAGGAAAGAAGCAGTGGCCACAACAAAGCAGCAGGCACAAAACACAGAACGAGAAGCGCCAAACGGAATAACTTCCCACCGCTCCCCGCCACAAACCGACACTCCTTCCGTTGTTTTTGTTGCTGCTGCAGCTGTATTTATGCTGCCGGCTATTTGTGTGAGTGCCGCCAATGCGCATGTGTGTCTGTGTCAACCCCCGCGGCCGAAAAAACAGCAACAACAACAGCAGCGAATCTAAAACAAAAGTGAAAAGTTCAATTCCCAGCTTAGCACTACGAATTGTTAGTCCACCACATCGGTTAATTAGGCCTCGAACAAAGAATAAAGATAAATACATAGTTGTGACCCCACTGATCGAGAAATACATATATTGTATCGTATTCAAGTGTTTTCTTAACGGGAGCGAAAGAGAGCGGCGAAAGCTAGCGAAATGTGTTCCAAATATGTTCTCGCTACCCTGCTCGCACTCGTTGCGCACTCTATGTGCATCCAGGACCTGTCCCTCTCCCCCGAAGGATCTGCACCCACCGCTGAACAGCTGGACATGCAGGCGACCAAGCCCAAAAAAGCAGAAAACCCCATCTCCGAGGATATAATGGTAAGGTTGCAATATTTCCTAAATATGCTTACACATATGTTTTATGAGAGGATATACCTCAAGCAAATTAGCTCTTATATTATATATGTATATCGGTTGGGACGTTGGGATGTTCATACATAGTGGATGCATTCACTGAACTATTGTAATAGTAAAGCGTTCCCTAAAATAACACGAAATGTAATCAATCATTCCAAGGCTGATGGTAAATGCTTAAGCTCTGTTTGACCAAATTGACCGTTTCAATAAAAATGCATCAATAATTGACTTTTGAACCCCTAGAGGCTAGTTGAAGTCGAGCAATGTTTGCAATAAAAATTGAAACAGCAATTATTGCTTGTGGCATAAATAATTAAACATTCTAAATAAGAAGTGAAAGAGCCAGACGGTAAATTAGAAAGGGGACAAAGGTAGATATCAGTCTACTAAATCAGCCTATAGGAGAGGCATTCTCATTCCGGCAGCTCAGATACTCAATCCGTAGCTCTGCATTCGGTAGCAGACAGTAAATCGAGCGGCGGGTTAAGTACAATCGAGATATGGTGGATTTGAATGCCCCTAGCACCCCTCCTCACCCCGCGATGCAGATGCTGCTGTGGCCGCTCAAGCCTATGACCTCAAAATCCCAAATGGTCTACATATGCATAGACAGCACGAGACATCTATGTAAATATGAGTTATGACGACCTTTGGTTTTGGCAGAACTTTTGAATATTTGTATGCGTTTAAGCTAAGCGGAGTCGGTAACATTAAATGTTTTAACAAAGGACCAGTATAAATATTTATTAACTTACGTGAATAACCTTTACGACTTAATTGGCGTTTCTGGAAATTTTGAAAAAAGCTAAATGGTAAAGGGTGAGGATTTATAATATAAGGAAAAAACAGATTCCAAGTTTTTCAATAACTTCTGATTTTTATTACGCGGAAGAATATCCAAGTATAGTAACTTCACTAATTGAAGACCGTCTTACTCGTTCGAAACGCACTGTGCATGCGTGCATACAGACGCCACGAGATGAGGGCCCCCAGTAGTCTTATGTCTGGCCACTGCAGTTTGTAGTGCACAATGAACGCTTATTGTTTGGGGGCATGCATCCTATGGCTCTTAATGCATTTGTGGGTCTACCCCCATCTTTAGCCCTCCTTACCTTACCCTTTACTTCGGCACTGCTGCCCATGTGCCACTGGCCACTAGGACATGTGCTCGCGGATTTCTGGAGTTAATGAGCGCGGGCGCCTTTTTAATCAGAATAACAAAATATGAGCAATTTACCCATTATGTTCGCATTTTGTTTTTCTTGCTCGTGTGTGCCAAGGAGTCGTGGTGGCATTCTTTAAGGCGCGCCAGGACATTGAACCCGCGCCACTGACTCAGCAGCGCCAGACGTGCGAGGCGGCCAGGATGAACTATTTATGTATGTACAGCCAGCCATTGCGGCGATTCTCCTCGGTTGGTTGGCCCAAATCTTGGTGTTTATTAAAGTGCGAAGCCGTAATTGAAGGGTCGGAAATGTTTGGGAAAATATAAGATATTGAGCTAAGTAGGACACACTAAGACCTGTTCCACAGATGTAAGACACCAAAGGTTGCGTGGATTTTCCAACATTTTAGATGTATTTAATACTCAAAGTGAAAATTGAATTCGAATTTAATGAACAATTTTAAGTGGGGTTCTTGGATTCTACGAATTTTACAATCATTTAAGAATAATAACTTTAAATATAACTGTTGTAAAATGTATTATATATAAAATGTATAAAGTATCGTTAAACTAAGCCCTATAAGATTGAGAAATTATCCCTGGAACAGTGCTTTGGTCGGGGTCTTCGCAGACCCGCATTTTGTTTATTTAGTAAGGATACCGCTTCCCAGCTGCCCGTTGGATGAGCGAACATATGCCATAAGAGATAGGTATGTATATGCATATGCATATATGGAGCACTATATATAGCTGCGATATGAGCGGAACTGAAAACAAAAAAAAAACCAAGAATCCGAGGCGGACCGAGCGGGCAAGTCGGCGAGTTGAGTTGAGTCTTACTGGGTTGAGTTCGCCTGAGTGTCGCCAGCTAGGCGATGCCATGAAGTCGGTTCAATAAACGTACTCGTACACCCCCCCGCACGCACACATACTGGCACACCCTCGGCCCACTCACACACTCTCCGGATGGCTCGCATACACGCACGCACTCACGCTTATGAGTGGCGTGTAATCAAATAAATGATGGAAATGGAGCCAAGACGAAGTGCAAGATGCCATACACGGAGAGAAAAATGCAGGAGAATATTGGTTGCTGATAATGATTACTCCCAGTTGCAAATTTTCTCAAATTTCTATATGCTATATATTTAAAACTGGCTACTCTTAATAGCATTCTAAATACGCCGATTTTCCTGAGTGCAGTCGGTCCTTTTTTATCTCGGGGTGGCGGGAGTAAGCCCTTAGATACTAGAAAGGACGGTGGATGGCGGGTGGCAGGGTCACGGCACGGCGCTATTCTGCTCTGCTCTGCGGTTGCATGCCCCAACGGAAGTAGTCCGGAAAATGTACATACACATATAGAAAGTGAAGTGAAGTTAACTTATCTGCAGGCGCACAACCACACACATTTGCATGTCGCCACGCAGTAGCGTTTATAGAAATGGGGATATATCTGTCTGAGGGAAAGGGGCCTGCCAAGATGTATGTGTAAGTTTCCGCTGCCACTGCCACTGCCACTGGGACAGGGACAGGGGCAGTGACAGAAGGAAGGCGGAGTGAGCAAACTGTTGCTATTTTCTTTGGAGTTTCGCAAAATTCTAATTGGTACAACTATGGAAGGAAGCGTTGTCATCCGCAGACTTTGGGGACTTTCAACTTTCGTGTTTGTATTTGTAATTGCTATTTGCGGCCGAGGTCTTTCTGCCACTCAAGGGTAGTTTCCCAATGAGTTCGAAAAAAGAAAGCACAATGAAATTTTGGTCAGCGACAAGAACAGGTGTTTCCTGTTCTTCGTGGGAAATGAAAGTGATCGAGACATGTTCATGATTCATTACGAATGCGTAAGAAAACTCTTCAATATCTTCAGAATTCAAATCACCTATTTAGAATATTTCCTAAAACTGGCGGCGGAGAAAACATACACTTTATAATGTATTAATACTTTGCCTTTAAATAGTTTTTTCTCGACTCGATAATTACTCAATATTCCTTGGGACAGTTCTTATTTTATCAATTTCTTTAGCAAAGAACCCATGTTTAGTGTAATTCAGTTTGATAAATCGGCCAAGTTGAGTTGAAGTATGTGGAAAAATGTATGATTTCCAAATATGGAATATGTGCAGTAAGTGAGAAGTGGTGACTATACAGAATTAACAGAATCCCTGCATATAATGCCCAATCCTTATTTATGCAGCCATTTAAGGCAATTCAGACAGTGCAGTTATACGCTTTATTACTCATTTTTAATTGATCCATTGTCAGACCCACCAAATTCCTCATTTTCGGAATGCAATTAACGCAGTTGCAGCTGATGGAAGTCATTCTGAGCATTTTCGTTGATTGTTTTACGGCTTCCTGGTAGGAGAGCCAGTCCCCAGCTCGAGAGTCAACCCTCCCCGATCGGTGGCATTACTTTTATGGCACACTCAAGACAGGGAAGGGCACCGCCAAGTCTCTGGCAAGAACAATCAGCCTCTTAATAGGCTTATGACAATTCTTGGAGCGCCAGTTGAGTGTGTCGAGCGGTAACAGTCATATGTGCACGTATACAGCAGCAGCCAGATCAGATCGTATAATTTTTTAATGCAAACTTCATACGCGATAATCAGACACAGGAACAGCCAGGAGAGTGAATCGAGTCAGATCCCACTTGGAACAGATTAAATTTGCCGCTATTAATTAACTGTCGACGGTCTCCAGGCACATTAAGTCAAGTCAAAGCTGCTGATTCAGTGTGGTTCCAAAAGCCGGGAAAATACAGGGGGGAATTTTAATAAATTGAGCAGCACATTAATGTTATTATCAATTACAATAACAGATATTTCCGCTGGAATCGTTGACACGACACGGATGCCGTTTCCCTCGAATAAATTATCATTTTTGTAAGGCAATTTGTCAGTGAATGAGTGCGACCCACTGACAAATGCCGCTTGTCACCTGTAAAATGCCTTAATGAGACCTGCCCGGTTACTTAGAAAGTTAAATAAAATGATTCGAGTGAAGGAAATCCCTCACCCCGTATTAAATCAGTGACTAACAGCCGTACGGAATTTTGTGCGTGTCATGGGAATTTAAAATCACTAAGAAAAAACAAGAACAAAAGTTTTATTAGGTCTATAAAAGGAAGGCAATATTTCCTGAATCTCAATCTTTATTATACAACTCAGTTATAATTTCATTACATTTTATCTTACTCTTAACAGATTTCTTTAATTAGAGTAATTTTTCGTGGAAAAGCCAATTTTCCACTGGCTTTTAGACGACAAAAATGTAATCCTGTGTGAAGCAAAAGGACTAAGCTCACTGGCGCCCCCTGCCGGCCAGTCATGCAACACAGGCGTGCATTTACGTGGCTTAAAAAGCTTTTATTAAATTTCGCTTTCAATACATAATGGTGGGAGATGCAGTTGCTGCAGGCTTGTTTCCTATTTATTTTTTTAATTGTGTCACGTAGGGACCTATAGAAAAATCCAGCTGCCTTTCTGGCATTGCTTGCTAGCAGCCCAGAAAAAAGGTATGTAAAATAAACTACATCCGATACGTGTTTGTGTGTGCGCTGCAACTAAACACGCATTGAAATGCAAGGAGCGGAAAAATTTTCGAGCCGAGCACAAGAACAAATAATGCCCAATTTGCATTGGTAAAGGAGCGGAATACAAAAACTATGTTAGTACCAAACAGAAGTTTATGTGCTAAAAAAATATATATATATGTGCTAAAGAAAAATAAATAAATATCATTTCATCGAAAACATGACATCCATTTTTTTACAACGGGTAATTTATGTTGAACTTTTAGAATTATGAATTTTTCATTAATAAATATAATCAGTTGCATTTAAAATCTTGCAAAGAATTAAACCTCTTAGTATTCTGTAGAAGCTTTATACGTAAGCATCTTCTCTTGATATACCCGTTACTCGTAATACGTAGGATCCTTTTTCGACCCTATAAAGTATATATATTCTGTATTGTGTGACTCCGTTTGCAGTCGTTGCCTAGTAGTATCTGATAGTCGAGGATCTCTAACATTCATTATCTTTTGTTTTTAATTGCGATCTCAGAAATGGCTCTCCTTGCAATTACGCGGCGTCGAAATAAAAACGTGCTCGTTTAAGCTAATATATGCAAAGGCGAATAAATAGGAAGCATTACGGTTTATATACGTTTGAATTATATACTTAATTAATGTACTGATAACACAAAACAGGCGCATCAAAAAGGAAACACTCAGCTGGGCGATAAGCCCGCAGGCAGAAGCATCAACAGTAGCCCCGATCTCCATTGTTGTTGTAATATTCATTAATTTAATGTGCCATTGATTGATTTTTAATGTCACTTGGGGGTTGGGAAATTTAGAGACAGGAAGAAAGAGAATGTAGAGATTGAAGTGTTATCGTCTTGCCGACCCACGCGGTGTATGATTGATGCATTTATGTTGATTTTCTTTCGCTTTCCGCTGCTTTTTTCGTTGTCTCACTGCATTTTATGCATCATTATGGCTGCGTACCCAAAAATATGAGACATTTGTTGTGCATACACAATTTCTGACAGTCTGCCTGCCAACCAGCGCTCAAACTCAATCTGCATGCACATTAGCCGATGGAACGCCAACGCGGATACAGATGCGGACTCCAGCGCGGACATCCGTACGGACGACCAGTCCTCTATAAACTTTCAGCAACATTCACACGGATGGGTGTATTCACATTTACTGAGCTGTCCTCAATGTCGGTTAGCAGTTGCCATGATTCATTTCCTCAAAAGGGTGAATAGAGGTAAAATTTCTGGGAGAAGAATCCGATAGCTCATATTTTAACAAAGAGGATAGTTGGAAATATGCCATAGATATTTTCAAATGGAAAGGGGCAAAAGCTATTGAGAGAATGCATATATGTATAATGGCTGTATAATTAAAATATTTTATCATAAATTCTTCATGTCTTGATACTACTTATTAATACTAAAAAGCGCTATATAAACTAAGAATTCTCGTTAATTATTAAAGTTGGAAAAAAAATATACCTTGGTGCCTCTTTGAGCTTTCAAGCAGAACAATGATTTTCTAAACAGTCATGAATTTATGCTTTTGCCACTCGAGCATATCACTCAAATAAGTGCTGAAAAGCGAATAATGCATTATCGGAATTGCACAATCATTGCGGAAAGTTCCAGCTTTATCTGTTTTGCATTTCACTTACGCAGAGCCCGAGGAGGACTAAGAGATACACTCGGGGTAAAGTGCTGAAAGGAGCTGAAAACCGATCCGGACGTCCAGCCATTAGCAGAAACACATGCATTCACACTCCAAAACCCGTATGCAGATTTGTTTCCAACGGTCTATAATGGCAGGAAGAATAAAAGCGCAATAAATCCTGAGGTTGGCGCTGGCAAAGGTGGAAATGCATAAATAAATTTATATGTATAGCCCAAGCCAGAAATTCGTTGGTGGATTTGGTGGAGTTCTAAGAGCGCCACGAAGAGCTGCACAGAGAAGAAAAACATAAACAGAATATAAAACAATTGGATTGACCCAGATTCATTGATGCCGCCTGTTTTTCCCTCCCTTTTTTTTTTTTGTTTTTTTCTTTGTTTTCGGATTTTGTGCTTGTATTAATTATCACATTTTTGTGCCACGACGCGCGCCTTTGATTGCAGCAGCACAAAAAAACATCAACAATCGGAAGCATATAAAAAGCATTTATTTTCGATTTATTTATTTTGGCTTGCCTTGATTTGGGAGAATCGAAATGCCGAGAAGCACGCGAGCTAACGGGAGTTGTTGAGCCCCAGCGAGGGGTATACGTATACCCCAAAGAATCTACCCAAAACCGACATCTTTGATATTTTGGCAGAAGGCAGCGCCAGAAGGCAGATCGGCGGAGTCTTGATTTCTTGACTTGAATTTAATGATGCGCAAGATGCCGCAGCTGCTTGGCCTGGCCTTTTTCAGAGAAACATCCAACCACTGACATCCAGCAGGCAACATGTAGCAACCAGCACCAAGCAACAATGGCAATGACAACGCCTTTTTTGGGCGACATTTGTGCAGCGAGCAGGTTTCCTTTTAAGCGCTGAATGTGCCATCAATTATGCGGCATGTTGCCGAACTGAGACTTAAGCTCCAGCTCGAGATCCAGCTGCACTTACAGCTTCAACTCAACGCGGCTTCAAACCCCAAAGCCAAAGAAGGCACGAAAGGAACAACATAACGCACATGTAGGAGTCATTCGTGCGCACTGAGAAAAACTCTTTTAATTAGCAATTATGGTTTCTGAAGCGTTGTTAATGAATACAGAGAAATATTTCACATCAAGTTCAAAAATATATATCGGAATATTCAATAATTTTATTGAAAAATTATTTATTTATTGTAGGGTATCCTAAGCTATAATTGGTATTTGCAATTGTAATTCAAATTCCGAAGAGAGATCTTCTCCCTTTTTTTGCTGGTTTTAAAAATATATTTTTGAGTCATCCTTTTTTTAGCCGTGTGAATTCACTGCTTACCTGTTGGGCACCAATCATTTAAACCCAGATTTGTGAGTCAGCGACATTCCCTCGAAGCTCTTTCTCATCCGAGTCTCATCTGCGCTTCAAAGTGCACAAATATTGACCAACTCATTTGGCCGTTCGGGGGTTTTGTTTTTCCGCTTAGCCACCTAATTTTGCCACACTCGTCAGCTACTCCGCTAATTTCATCAAACGGCAGTCGTGATATGGCCAAAACGGGTTTCGTCGGTGATGTAAAATATATACGCATATGCAGCAAAATATACTGACGATGAATATCCAGCTAGGTTGGTCAAATTAATAGCAGTTTGCAGCAGGTTTCTGGCCTTATTTATGTAAGACTAACTCCACAATTGGCGCCAAACAACCGGTAGCACTGCAGAAGATAATATCTCGTCTCATTCCGTGTAAAATAATTTGAATTGACTTTGCATTCCAGTGGGAGGCCAAGAAATTTAGTCCAAACGAAATCAGATTTCGCAAAGGGGATGTTTCCAAATGAACAAACTAAACTAAATTACGGAAGTACCTATAAAGTCAAAATTAGTTTTATTGACCTTGTAAGGGAATTATATAAAAAAAATTTCAGTTATTTAATACTGCAAATTATTTATTTAATACTTCAAAATGTTTAAATGTTCAATAATGCTCCTTCAACCACACTCCCTGCATGTTTTATATGACGGTTGTTTGAGCTGCTGTCGCTAACCAAGGAAATAAAGTTGGCTAAAACATGGCACCCTCAATTGAATTATTAAGCGAATTTATGCACTATCCCCTGAAAGCAGAAAGCTGACTCGAAACGACTGGGCGCGGAGGATTCCGACCATATATCAGCGACCATATCGAGTTGCTTCGTCTGCAAATGGTCTTAATGTCACAAGTTAAAACCTTTTAGCCAGGCTGGTTGCAGACTTTGCATACGAGTGTAATTGGCTAGCCATATGGCATATGCTGCAGCTATTCCAGGTCTCGGATCTCAAGGCGTTGTATGTCCACACATCGATTTCTGTTTATTTAACTGTCATGCCGAGTCATTGAACGCAAACTTGGATGCTTTGTTTTTGAGCGGAACAGAGCGCCGAAGCGCGTTGATATAAATAATGATTTATTTGTTTATTGCAAATGGCTCTCGGACACAAAGCGCAGTTAATCAAGAGTGCAGTTCGCCTTGGAGTCCTCACTCTTTGCCATTTCCATTTCCATTTTCATCTACCCATCTTTGCTATTTACGCCGCCTCTTCTGGGGATTGAACCTATTGTCTGGGGCGATTGAGGGCGGGTATAGACTGATTGGGAACGGAATGATTGAGGTTGTGGTATCGTGGTGTTAGCGAGAAGGAAAGGGGGAAGTGGGTATTGGGAGTGGGGTTGGGACGCCTTTGATGACTTGTTGCTCGGACGCGGCGACAAAGTAAACGCTCGGGCCTCGAGAACCTGGCGGCTGGCAAGTGGCGAGTATCTCATCACTTTCCCATAAACTCTGGTCCCCAGATGGGGCTGCCAGTGGGCTGTGGGTCGTGGGCGGGGATATTGCAATTTACGTCCTGTGGTCTAATTAAAGTGCAAGCACAAACACAAACACAAGCACCAACGGCCAACTGCCAACTCAACTTGTGGCAGGTTGAAAGACGGACCACGAGCTATTCGCCAGGCGCATTGAACGTTGCGTGTTTGCAGCTTTGCGGTGGGTTCATTTGATGGACTACACGGCGAAAAAATATATTCAATTGTGCCAGCAGAAGAATGTACATACGTCTAAAATGGATGTATTTCGATATGTAAATTCGATATGCGTAATTAAAGGGAGTAGTAATCACAAATTGTCGAAGTCCTACCTAATTGGCTACCCCTTTCTCCCTCTGTACTGGCGACGATGGGGCAACAAAGCAACTTTCAATAATATAGTATCCAACCCTATCTCTCTGCTCTTTCCTTTGGCTTCGTTGCTTTTCTTATCCCACATTAATCAATGTTGATTTCAATTAATTTAACCATCTCTTCACTTTGTCCAGCCTTTGAAGGAGTGCGTGGGTGGGTGTGTGTCTTTTTTATTAAATGTTTGCCGTGGTGGGCGTGGTCATCACTCGAGCCGCTAGCTGGCACATCCTTTTTATTAAAATTCGCAGTCTATAAATTGCTAAGGAGCCCATGTGGGATGGGCGGGCGTGGGATGCGATGGGGATGGGGACTCGATGAGAGGAGAAAATGAGGTATGAGTGGCGCACATGTTTTAAAAGACGTGTGTGTATCCAAGACTTTTATGAGACAGCAGCAGGAAATGCATGGAAACGGGCTGGGATGGGCCGCCGAAAAGGGGAACGTGTGTTGCTCTAAATGGAGCAGGTCAACCGAACAGTTTTGAAGTCTGAAGAATGCTACTGAAACGAAAAAAGAGATTCCGAAATTGCATATAAGAATAATTGTTACAAAATTTAATATGGCATATAATTACCTATTACTTTGTACCGACTATCTGATACCCGTTACTCAGCTAGTACAAGTGCGAAGAAGAGACTTCAACACTGACAGTTTTTGGCGGTTTGTGGGCGTTAGAGTGGGCGTGGCAACATGAATAGACAAACTTGCGATGCGTCTATGTCTCTGCAGTCTGTATGCCTAATCTAAACTTTCTAGCTTTTGTAGTTCCTGAGATCTCAGCGTTCATACGGACGGACAGACGGACAGACAGACGGACACGGCCAGATCGACTCGCAATTGATCCAGATCAAGAATATATATACTTTATATGGTCCGAAACGCTTCCTTCTGCCTGTTACATACTTTTTAACGAATCTAGTATACCCTTTTACTCTACGAGTAACGGGTATAATAAAAGATAGAAGCTATTAAGCCCTTGCTTTTATAAGCACGACTTTGATTGAAAAAGTTACTCGAATTTATAATATTAAATATTAAAACTGATAGATACGTTTTATTGTAAATCTTGAACAAACATACATAATAAACTTCAAATGTTATCTTTCAATGCTATGCAAACCTCTCACAAAATGTGAATGTATGATTAAAACCAGATTCATTATCATTTCCAGCGTGAACTCAATAAAGCCATTAATACTATTGATTTGGAAACCATTTCACACACTCACTTGCAGTAAATTTGTTTGTGGCAAGGACCTGTTGTTCTGGCGACACATTTAGGTCCATATCCTGGCAATTTGGCCTCGATTTTATGCTCTTTGTGGTCTCTCCATTTCTAGAATCCCGCTCCATCTGCTTTCTTTCTTGCTCCTTTGCGCATTTTACAGAATTTGTGGCAGGATCTAAAGCTATGTCCTTCTTGGCAGGCACAGAAGGAGCAAGGAGGGCTTAGATGGATGCGCTCGTTTGTTGCAGTTGCCTGTCATTTTTATTGGCTTGTTTGCCTGCCGATCCGACGACATTTGTAGGTGGTTTTTATTAGCCACTGCCGCATGTGGAGCACTGCGATATGGCCGGCATTTTAGCCATTATGATTTGTTTTTGCGGTTTCCATAAAAGCAGTTCGAAAACTTTTGATTGTTTTTTAAAATAAAGCTTACCAAGTACGAAAGGGATATGTCTATGAGTGGCGCTCTATTTCGTTGTGAAATATATATTCGTTCTTAATTACATTTAAAATATTTTAATATATCATTTCACAAACTTCGCCCTTTTATAGCTCATCCTATTGTCTATAATTTTAATTACTTTTGTCTTTGCCTTGACCCCACAACACATTCTGCATACATGCCCTTTCCCCACTAATGAAGAACACACACTCGCCTCGAAGTTAATTGAATTAGGCGCCCGGATAAGGCCTTTATTTTTATTTCTTTGCGACCCGCGCTCATATATTTATAATCCAATAAAATAATAAACATATCGCCTCGTCCATCGTTCAATTTACTTTCACACTTTCACCAGCAGTCGGTGGCGAGAAGTTTTCCTTGAGACACGCCAACTTAACTAAATTAAGCCCCACAATTATTGGATGGCAGTGTGGAAAAGCCGTTTACCCATACCCATGCCCATACCTACAACCACTCGCCCCTTGCTCCTTGCCCCTTGCCCAGCCATTCGCACTTTTCTCAATTGTTTTTCGTTATTGCTGTTCGTTATTATATTTTGATAACATGATTTTGTTTACACGACAAATACTCACGTAGCAATGTTTTACTGTTATTGTTTCTGATTCTGATACGATGCTCACCTCTGTTCCCCGACTTTTTCCACTCCACTGGCGTTTTTCTATTAGTCAGAATCATGGCTTGGCCACGTACGTAGTCCCCACCGTCAGTTGCCCGCTTTCCCCCGATTTTCAAACACGTAGAGCGGGCCACAAATTTCTCATTAAAAACGCAAAAGGCCAATGCATAAATGATTGATACCAAAGTGGGGATGGGGAAACGCTGTTCAACAGCGCTGGAGGGGGGTCAAATGTGAGCACTTCCGTCGCTTGAAGACGAGCAATTCATTCACATACCCATCCATTCATAACTACGAATTATAGTTTATTGTTGTCGTAAAATGCTCGCTTCTCTGCCATTTGGCACACCTTTCCTAAGTACTGTTTACAGCCCGCAAAGCCTTCGATTAGCCAAATTGACTAGTTGCGTCCGCTCGAAAGGAAACCAGGCTCTACCGATTCCCTCCATCAGCCAGCTCCTCGATGGACGGGTCTTCCATTCATTAAGAAACTTGAGGCGTCTGCCGGTGTGTCCGCTGGCCAGACATTCGGCTTCCGCTGTGTGCCACATTAGTCTTATCCCCACCCACAGATTAAACAGGCAGGTCCGCCTAAGGAGGACGCAACAAAAACATTAACCCGTTGATACGATTAAACCTTACATTATGGACAAAGAGAATAAAAAAATAATCTAAGTGATACTTCTTTATCTTATTGTATTTATTTTATATTTTTAATATCCCAAAATGCAATAATTTCTTTTAAAAGGTACGTGAACTTACGTTTACCAATTTGTATATAATGCAGCTATGATGTTTATAGAATATATAGCTTTACTGACAAGTTTGAATGAATACATACAAATTTATTTATTTTGAACCACTTAAGACTTGTCTTATGGAGTTTCCACAGTACTTGGGTTTCGCCTTTGCATTTCAAGCAACATACATTTATTAATTGATATTGTTTTCGTGTAGCCTAAGAGGAGTGGGGAAGGGGGGGCGAGATGGATGGGGCATGAAGACAGTGGCGGAGACAGAGAGCTCCACATTGCTACGGGGATCGTTATGTGAATTTCAATTTGCTAGTGTGGGCTTTCTTACTTTTATTGGCGTTACGTATGGCCGGTGCTTCGCTGGTGACGCGTTCCGAGCAACGTGACAGCCGACCCCTCGAAGGGAGGTGGGTCTAAGCCAACTTTTTGTGACGCACATTCGGCTGGGATCTGTGCTTTCCCGGGGTCAGGAGCTGGTTAATGCTCCACCTCCCCGGATCCAGTGTCGGGTTTATTTCCATTGCTCCGCCTTCGTCCTTTATTACGGACCTGAAGTACTTGCAGCGCTGCGGGAGCTAAGTAAAAAAACAAGAGAGAATGCTATTGTCGAGTTCCCCGACTATCAGATACCCGTCACTTTGCTAGTGCAGTGCACACAATAAATTTCAATATTTCTTAAACTTTTATAGCTTCTGAGCTCCCGACGTTCGGATAGACGGACATGACCAGATCGACTCGGCTATTGATCCTGATCAAGACTAAAGGGTCAGAAAAGCTTTCTTATACCTGTTACTAACTTTTTAGCGAATCTAGTATACCCATTCACTCTACGAGTAACAGGTTTAATAATAAATAAAATAGCAGAAGCATGCGAAATTCTATTCCGGCCAAGAAAGTTTTCGCTGGTTTAAACTACATGTGGTTTCTTTAGTGTTGCTTTTGTGGTCTTTTAAATGTCGCATTCGGGCAAAAAGTCGCAAAAGTGGAATCAAATCTGCGGATTTCACTTAGCAATCAACCCCTGTTTGCTTTTATGCTCCTTTGAGAGGAAACAATTAAAGGCGGAAGGGTTTCTCGTAGCTATAGCCAATCTGTATAATTTAGGACCAGCTAAAAGTACTACTAAAGTACAAACAACTTTTCTCCGCCAGAAGTTCAGCTTGGCATTATTAAAGACCAGTTAGTAATGGGTGCATTGTTATGCAGCGCACATAGCTACTTTTCAGCACCTAAACACGATGTGGATAGACCATTCATCATTCGAAATAAATCCCAACTAATCGCCACACATCACGTTGCCGCTATAAGAATACCACTACCAATACCAATGCCAATCTGGCCAGAACTTTTGGCTAACGATTCTTTGCATGAAATTTGCAAATCGTTTGGCCATTCAAAAGTTGGTACTCCCCCACTTTTTGTGCACAATTTTTTAAGCGACTGACAATAACAAGAAAGGCGAAAATCGAAAAGTTGCGAGCGCAAGGGGAAAACGTGGTGCGAGTGTGACAATTTTCTCATATGTGGGAAAATGAAAGAGAAAATTAAATTTGCAGGTCACGTAATTTGCTGGTGTATGTGTCAAGTTTGCTCTGCGTGCCACTGTGTGCGTTAGTTAATAAATATGCGTGCACGCGATGTAAAAATATGTAAATCCAGAGGCAACGCACATATGGCCACTGAAATCGATTCGATATCCGAGCTGGGTTATATTTGTTTTCTGTTTTCGCACTTTACAGTTATGACCCAGTATTCATTCGTGTTTGGATCTCTGCAGAATTCCCTAGGGAATACTGCCGTCCAACGGGGAATACATTTACTCGTATAACATAGCACAATCCCAAAGATAAGGTTTAAAACGTGCTTCATTTCTTAAGGACATATTATCATTTGTATAATAAGCCACAAGTCTTGTGATGTTACAGCATTTCAAACTCTTTAACATTGGAAAATAACACATTTATCAATACCACAAATAGATTTAGGCGTATTTCATCATAAACCATTTATGCCATGCGCAATTTGTTTTCCAGAATACATAACAAACTTCGCTGATTGTTGTAAAAATATGCATAAATGTGTGGCAATGCCTTTAAGCACTGAGTGGCCCGGGAAAGCAGCTTTATGATTTCGGCCAGGAGATATGGAAATGGCTTACATCCCTGCCAAGCTTTCTTCCTTCGAGCACTTCTCCATCAGCGTTTCCTTGCACTTTTTCTGTGGCATACTTTTTTGGTTATTAATGTTAAAGTTTTGTTGCTGTTTATGTTCGGTTGTTGTTGCCGCCCTATCTGGCGTTGCTTTTATCATTAACTTTATGCAAAAAGTTTTCGTCCTGGTCCTTTTTCGGGACGATGGGTATTTTTTCTTTCTTTTTTTGTTGATGCTGGCAGGCAGCATCATTTGCAAAACGACAAATAGTTTGGCTCACCGAACTGGCCATATGGCAGACAGGGCCATTGTTGAGATACCCGTTCCTTTGGCACACTTCCCTAATGTATCTATCCATCTCTCCTTGCAGTACAATTACCTCATGCAGTTTGATTATCTGCCCAAGTCGGACCTGGAAACGGGTGCTCTGCGCACCGAGCACCAGCTGAGAGATGCAATCCGGAGTCTCCAGGTAAGAGCCATTCCATTCCATTCCCTCCCCGCAATACCATGCGATGCCATGCCATCCCACTGGATGCCATCCACCCTCGCATCTATTATGCACAATTTCACAACTAACATTACCGTCTGCAGTCTTTTGGCAACATTCCAGTTACTGGCCAAATCGACTCGGCAACGGCCCGGCTAATACAGAAACCTCGGTGCGGCGTGGGCGACAAGAGATCCGCGGACAGCTTCTCGCCAGATAACCTGTATCACGACACCGGCTTCAATGTGCGGGTGCGGCGCTACCTTCTGCAGGGACCCAAGTGGTCGAAAACGGATCTTACGTGGAGGTAAGTCAGCTTTTTGCAGCTCAATAGGAAGGAAACCAGATTGGGAGCACACTTTGAATTGGAATCACTGCGTCATAATATACGGTCTTTCAATAGCCAAGAAATTAAATACATAAAAAGTACTTTAACTGTCGCCTCAGTAGCTATTACTCCTAACTCCTTATGGCTTCACTATCGTTTAAAGCCTTGTATCCTAAATTTGTATATTTTTTATTAACATTATGTAAACCCCAAGTTATTCGGATCATCTGATGAATTTTCTCAAATGAAATAGGTTTCTTAACCTAGCTTCCTAGCAACCCATCATTATGCACCTCCGTTGGCAACCCCCCATCGACTGGCTTTCCTTTCCCTCCTGCGGATGTTCATTTCAATTAAACTGCATGCAGTTCATTAATTTTGCAGCGTTCATTTAGATGCGAATTTATAATTTACAAGGAGCTGTAAGGCGGAGGAGGGCTCCTGCTCCCGAGAATCCTGTTTTTGCTCGGTTGTCCTGTGCACACGGGCTGTCAATTAATTCAAAACTCAAACGTTGCGTAGCTTGTTAATTTTTATTACGGCCATTGCACTGGCCCCCAGAATGGGATTGCATAATTTGGTGCCCGAGAGCTTGTTTTTATTTTTATGTAAAACAATTCAGTGCTCTCCGAAACCTTAGTTGGCTACTGCTTCCCGGTTGCTCCCGGTTACTCCCAGCTGTTGGCCAAGATGACCCGCTGGGCAGGAGAAACTCGAAAGCCGTGCGGTGGGTGGTGGGTGGTTGCCTTTCATTAAACACTTTGCGCCAAATTGAATTTTACGATGAGCCCAAACGAAGACTCTCTGATTGCAGCTGTCACTTTTAGTGTTGTGTTTGATTTTTAATGCGCAGCTGCATAATTGCGCTTGAAATATTAAACAGGACAGTGCGCCGGAGGAGTCTATCTCATTAGGAAATTTTCCAATTAAATTTGCATAGCTTCAAGGAGCTGGCTGGTCTTTCGCCAGCGAGCGTTGCATACTTTCGGGCTGAGCTGGCAAAGTGCAAAAGCTCATCGTCACATTGCACATACGCCGTGGTGGCCCTTAAAGCTGCTGTTCTCTCTCCGTTCGGTTCATTGGGGTTCATGCAGCGATAGCTATTTAATTATTTCTTGTGTCGTCTACCCTTAATTGGCCATTAAGTGGCAAGCGACCAAAAGGGGCAGAAACGGCAGGACAATATTGCGACTAAATTAAAGCATTACGCAGCATCCAGGGTCCCCAGACTCCCGGCATCCCGGATCACAGCGGTGGTTGCTCGCATCAAATTGACTTTACATGAAATATACATATACCGATGAGGTTGGCAATGGCATATCAATATGTATTGACCTGCTTTTCGCCTAGCTGCATGTGTTCTCCTTAATTGCAGCACAAAGCGAAAACGAGGAGACGAAATGAAAGCCTGGTGGCAGTGGCTTCAGTTTGGCTGATTGTGTGCTGGCAAGTGTTTTTCCATTTCCGCTCAGCATGGAAATTGTGGGACGGAAGTCGTTCTTAGCAGTTTTGTACTCATTTTGTTTTCACCGCGTTCTCGCGAAAACACACAATGACAACATCCTGCCACAAAGTTGTCGCCATCTCAGAATTCTTTGGTATTAACTGTCGGAATTGCTGTTGGCTGCACCGAAAGAAATACATTACTTATTTACTTCTGTTTTTATAATATAATTTCAGAGTTCATAATTAATTCAAAAATAAAAGTATAAACATTGCCGCCGCAGGTTTTGATACAAGCTTCAAGTATCTTTATTCATTTCAATATAAAGTTAGTTATTAACACATTTCAATTGCAGTGCAGCCACAAATCAAGTGACAGCAGCAGCTTCAGCGGAAGTGACCAAAAACTTGCACTTTGCGCAAATGTTTAAACTAAATTGGCAATTGTCCTGCAAGAGAATAGGGGGAGAATCCTTGTTTGGCAGTGGCAATAGTCGTAATGTGACGTTTACTTGGCTGCAAATGAAGCTTTGCCCATTGTGAAGTATTTACTCACTTTTCCTTTAACTTAAATCTGCCTTAATTAAGTCAGTTATGCAGTCGGGATTGTGCTCCAAAGTCAACTTGTCAAATAGCTATTGAGGGGAGAAAAAAATGCTTTTCCTTCATTCACTTCGTTTAAGTTTCAATTTTTCATTTTCCATTTCTCTCTTAATGCATCGGCAAACAATTGTCCAGCCAGGAAAAGTGTCAATAAAAGGAAAACTGGTCTTCACACCTGTTGCTCCTTCCCATTTACCTTTTGTTCTTGCTTAACCGTTCGTAATTCTTTATTCCTTTTTTTCTCTTTGGGTACTAGAAAAATTGTTGAAAAAATTCTTTAAATATTGCAAAAAGAAAGTTTGTACGAGCTGCAGAGGGTTTTTTTTTCAAATTGAGGCGAAGTTGTTTCATTTTGACCACTTTTTCTTGTTCCCAATCCTTCTCTCTATTAGCAGTAACAATGTGGTCAAGAGCTGGCCATTAATTGCCGTTTTTTGTGGCATTAATAAACATCAGTGAATGTGCATTGCGCACTTACTGGGCATTTGTTAGAATTTTAACAACATTAATAAAGTGCACAGCGAAGCCAAAGGACCAATGTGCCGAGAGTCCTTAACACGCACATTCTTGCGTTTGCGTTTATGCTTATTAGCGTGCATGCGAGCCATTAACACGGTGCACTGAGAAAAAAAGGGGCTAGCACGTGGAAAGACCTTTTAGCTGCAGCTGTTTAAAGCGGAGACGTGAACGGATGTCTTCAGGCAAATGTCATAAAAACTATGCGCCACTCGGCAAAATATCGAGCAGACAAGGACTTTCCCAAATGCGCCATCCTGCTGCCCATGTAACAATGATAAAAAGTAATTTTATGACGGACACTCGCACGCCCACAAAAGAAAAGGACCGGATCCTTGGAACAGAAAGCAGCTCCACCTCGAGCTGCACCACTTGGTTTCGGGACATTGTGTCCTTGGCCAGTTAGTGTCGCTGCTCCTTATGGGAAAGCTTTTAACGAAAGGATGTAACCGGGAACCCCAAATCTCTTTTGGATCAGAGCTTAAAGCGTTAATGCGTACAACACAGTTTCACAATTTTAAGTTTTATTAATTCTTTATTAATACAGTTATAAGCCAAAAACCACATATAATAGTCATTTGCAACAGCTGTGTCATGTACAAATCAGCCAAAAAAGAGAGTTTGGCCAAATCAGTTTTGGATGACTGCACAGTCGCAACTAAATTGGGGTCTGCTGACTTCCAAATGGAAGATACTAACTGTCTCAACTTGCGCAACATTTATCCCTCTTATATCGCCTTTATTTATAACCAATTTTTTACGATTTTTAATTTGCATAAAATAATTTGCTGATCAACACCAGCGAGCGTTTTTCTCATCATAATTTATTCGCCAGGCAGAGTAAATCACACGCACTAGGCCGAAAGAGACGGCAGCTACAGCGTGCAAAAGAGAGGGCTGTAAGGAGGGAGCGAGAGGGAAAGGGCATTTAATGCCGCAAACAGAACATGGCAATAGTTTTATGCTGCTTCAGCTTCAGCTTCTGATGCTGTTGCTGTTGCTGTTTATTTTGCAGCAGTCATTTGCAGAGTTGCCTTTACTGCACTTTGTCCTTTATCCGTCTCATCCTTCGCGTCCTCCGCCTGTGACCTCCGATCCCCCATCTCTCCTGACATTCCTCTGTCCGCCGTCGGTCCGTTGTGCATTTTTTCGGGGGGCGGCGAGGGCTAATGGGCGTCCATTGGCCATAGTTTTCTGACTTTTCGTATGCTGTCAAGTGCTCGGCACTCGAAATTATTATCTGCCATTAATCATGGCCATAATGTTTGCCAGCTATAAAACGGAGCAAGTGCAGCCAGAACAGGACTGCAACAGCGAACCGGACTGTACCCAGTAACTGCTGGCAGTAGGCAACTGGCAGAGGGCAGCTTTAAGGAACTCCCCGATGGAATATTATAAGTACGAACTAAGCTATTCGGCAAAAATGGAATTGCACAATGAAAAGGCTCTTTTAGCAGGTGAATTTCAGGGCGCGTAATGGTAAATTGGATGCCACGGCAGGAAATCGAAAGCGGCTTATGCACAGTCCTTAAAAGTTCACTGTTACTTGAGTTCACATTCACCTGAAACATTATCTGTATGTCATAGGAATAACTTTTCGATCTGCCCTTCGGCGGGTCAGTTATAATTTCGTGCATTGCTTTATTACTGTGACAATTATTTTAACTGCTGGAGATTTTTATTATGATATTTTTTCATAAAATTCGGTATCTGTGTATTTTTTAAGTCATTTTCCCTTTGTCCGGGTGTCTTTATGGGCCAAAAGAGTGAATAAAACCGAAAACACAGGGTACCAAAGAAACAAAAGTGCGCGTACAGTAGGGAACAAAAGCTGCTTGAGGTAAAGCTAGCAAGTATTGTAAACTAAGCTCGTGCATAAATAAAATCCTCAATTTGGGTTCATATTAAAATAGACATTTTGTGCTGAGCTCAGACGGAGCTCAAGGAAACTGTGTCAACATCTGTCTGTGTGCGGGCAGTGTCTGTGAAAGGATTGCACTCGCACACACCAAGACACACCAGCACATACACCCACACACCTCGTGATATATGCCAAATTTATGATGTGGCATATTTTCTTATGCTGGCTTGGGCCTTTGAATTTTGCATGAACTTTGATAGCATATAGCTAAGGGTTTTCTTTCCTTCAGCACACACACAGATATGCACGTGCAGTATATCTTTTGTCTTAGCGATTACTCCTTGAGTCGGCAATCCGATACCGCAAAAGGTGTAGCATTTCAAAATTTAATAACCAAGTGGGCTGCAGGATTGCCGCCGAACAAATGCCTATAAGTCCCTCGCTTCCTGTTCGAGCTGCGGGCGAACCGAATTCGAGCCATCGAATCCTCGACTGGAGGATTGGGCTTCCGAGGGACGGAACCCATTGAAAACCCATTTGCCAACCGCCCGCTGACACAGCCGCAAAAACAGCAGCTGGCTGGTGGTGGGTAAGAAGGGGATTGGTGGGGGAGGGAGGAGCGGATGGACGAGCGGTCCGCTTCTTTGTACGTGTCAATTCGGGGGCCAAAGACTGGTTTTTGCACAGACAAAAAATATGTTAGCATGTCCAAATGTTTTGCTTCCCGGTTCATCAAAAATTAATAACTTGGAGAAAAAATTAAGAACTAAAATAACCTTTCTGTAAAAAGAAGGCTAATTATCAATTTAATTTATAAAACGTAATAATACATTGTTCTAGGCCTTAAAGTTTAACATTTCTTTATTTAAAGATATGTATTATTGCAACTCTAAGTAGCATACGATTTATTTTTCTCAGTGTAATGGGCTGGGTCTGTGTTTTTCCGCTGACTACTAGTCAGTCAGGCTGGGCATTTGGTTTTTGTGCCACATCAGTCACTGCGCCACAGAAACATCAGGAGCAGCACAAACACACCCGCCGTTGCAGATCGTCCTTTTTGGGCAACTTAACACTCGCAGCCTGTCACTTAGCCATCCTGCCAACCCAAAAGCACCCAGAAACACCCAACTTGCCTCACACAGCCGTTGGTGCATCAATTTTGTGTGCTAATTTAACGTCTAATTTTCCATGGACAGCAAATGAGCAGCTTCAACTGACGATTTTCGGGTGCCTTTGTTCCTCTGTTGTGTCAAAACCATCAAAACGAGACGACGCAGCATTGAAGCCACGAAAGCGATTGCATTTTGTCACTTTTGTGATTTGACACTGAAATGTGCCCAACAAAACTTCATTAGTAGCAGACAAAATGTTGAGCGACCTCTAGCGAACATATTTACATATGTGGATTCCAGTAGGTGTTTATATGTATGCGGCTTACATAATAAAAAATAAATAAAAATTATACAAAAAATATTGTCACCCTTGCAGAGCAAGGTTTCGATCCTCGGACCTCTGGGTTATGGGCCCAGCACGCTTCCACTGCGCCACTCTGCTCATATGGAATAAACGCAAAAGATTTCGAAATATCAGGGTGACACTCTGAAAATTAGCATGGATAAACCAGATTTGATACCGACTAAACTGAAGGCTAGCGTGAATGTATCAATGATATCAGAACGGGATTCTATTCGACCAGATTAGATTAAGCAACAGGTTGGAGCTTGATAAATCTTATAAAAAGCGTAAACCATTTACAATTCCACTTTAACTAATAGTAAATAGAATGGCTAATCAAAACAATACCACTTCAAGAAATGTCCTTAAATATCCAGGGCAATTTAATAGCTACCTGAAGATGCAGGTCCCGAGGGTGTTCCATTTAAAATGCATCGGCAAACTGACATAAATTAGAAATGACACACTATATTGCCATGAATTCACCTTGTGCCATGACGCAAACGCCAATGACGCTGAACAGAAACCCAAGCTCACTATTTATATAAATGTATGTGCCCATACATATGATCCTGCGGTATTATTATACACGTCTGTATAGCTTTGGCATCCGCGTAATTATGTTTGCCTCCGTGGCCAGGAGCAGCGGCAACCACAAGGATGCGGCTGGTCAGGATGCGGAGTTCGGTCATCGTTGGCGCGGTAGGATGCGGGAAGAGGCGGAGCCAACAATGTGTGGCTTGAAATTTGACACTTTCACAGTTGGTCAGTTGATTTACTCGCCCCCGGAACCACTCCTCCACCCCTCATACAGGCTGTCTGCATTTTGTTAGATTAATGTCCTGTTCAATCATCAATGGTTCAGCGTACAGCGCCGTCTTTGTTTGTATAGCACTTGTTTATCGCTGTCCTGGATGAACGGAGACACTCGCAGGGCACGAATAAGGGTACACTGAGAAAAATTTTGTACGGCTTTATATCTGCTTTGAATTGGAATAGAATAAGGAGCGTTTAAATAGGCTGGTTAATTAAAAAAATTAAGGACCTAAAGTAGAATCCCAAAAATAATTTAACAGTTTCACATTTAACATATTTGTCATACCAAATTAAGCAATCACCAGAGCACGAGGAATATAAAAATATGATGGCTCAAATTTTTCTCAGTGGGGGACTGGACAACGATAACGGTCATCGTTGGTGTGACAGTGTGCGTAAGCGACCGCTGTTTGTGTTGGGTTATATCCTTCGGTTGTTGCCGCCGCTTTTCGGTTTCCTTTTCAGTCGCTTCTTTCCTTTCGTTTCTCGTTCATTTGCTCCATCCCGCTTATCCCGGTTCCTTTGGTTCTTCTGTTTACTGTTGTGCCCCGTGCATTCATCCTTTGCTTTGTTCTTGCGTTTACTTTTAATTCATTTAGGTTTCGCTTTGATTGATGACCACTTTAATTGCGGATATTAAATGACAAGAGCCAGAATCAAATCGAACTGAAAATGCAAAAAATGAGCTCTCTAATTTTCTGCCATTTTTCCGACTACAACCGTTCCCTTTGCTTGTAATATGATTTGCAGTATACATGGGATTTGAGGTTTTCCGCGTTCAGTTAATCAGAATGGGGGAACATAAAAGACAGGGGTTTTCTAGGAAGATATGAGAAGATTTTTGTATTGGAATGCTTATTACAGAAGTAACATGGGAGTACTGCAGTATGTATGTATAACCCCTATCCACATCCATTTTTTAATTAATTTAAGTTACATGTTAGAAAGGTTAGATAAGAAAAGGAATACAACTTTAGAATTAATAAAATTTGTGCTGCATTGTTCCTAATGTTACTGAAGAAGTAGAAAATGTGCTCAAGAAAGCGGAGACTTTTCCTATTCCTCTCCTCATTTTTTCCCTATAATTTCCGTTCTTTGCCCTGCGACACTCCTGTGAACTCTGCACTACGCGTAAACCCAGAGAACTTTTGATTAAAGGTCTCTTGTCCTCACAATTTTACGCCTTTGATGTGGCCGCGATATAATGCTGTTGATATAGCCCTCCAGAGAAAGGGGCGGAACGGGTGGCATTGCAATCGCAAGTGGGTTATACTCGCTGTAACTACATAATAATTCTAATGAAAAATGTCAGGAGGCAAATTTGATTACTGGCTTTGATTGTCAATTCAAGCCCAACAACAATTTGCCGTGCGGTGGAATCTCGTTACGTTTATATGGCCGCCAAGTCGCCCGGCAGACAATCTATGTACTTTGTGCCCACACATATTTATGGCGCTATGTGACAGAGTTGATGACGAGCGAATCCTAATTAATTTTGCAATACATATGTACATACATACGTACATACGTGTGTTTGGGGGAGCCTTGCATTAAGTGACACAGCAACGATTCACAGTTCGCCCTCTCATTAGCCGCATTAATTGATAAATTGATATTGGCTTTGGGGCAGAAGTGGATGGGGCATTGCTCGGGATCGGGCGAAATGAATTCCTGGACTCCGTGTTACGCTGCACTGGCCTTCTTGCCGCAAAGTTTCCACTCCAAGCTGAAGTTTTGGGAGAATCGAAAAGAACAACATCAATTCCGGGCATCCTTTTCGGTTCGTCTGTTTGTCTGGCTGTCAAATCAAACTTTGATTTGATTCGATACAGCAACTGGCCGGTGTCCAAACTTTTATTCAAACTGACAAGTTTCGTGGCCAGACCAACAACAATCAGTTAATGCAGGCGGTGCGGCATGCGGCATACTACTTTTCCTTATTTTTTTTATGTTTTCTGAGCCTTAGTTGATTAATAGATGGGCGCTTTAGTGTCACAACCGTCTTGATTAATGTTTGGTCCAGCAGAATTTGTTTGTTTGTTGGGCCCGGAAAAGAATGTGAGGGATGCCAATTGTTAATTGTGGTTAAGCGCTTTTAATTTTCACATGTGCGTCGAGGTGAGCCAAACACGAACCGAGGCAAGCGAGTCCGATTCCGAGACCGCCAACCGAACTCATTAAAAAGCCGAGCGGCAATTAAGGATGCGGCTGCGCAGCAATCTCTTATACTCTCCCGAAAGCTCTGCGAAAAAGCTCCGAGATCGAGCCGAGCTTGGTGACACTTTTCGTTGAAATACGGCGGCACACTTGGCACGGAGCTCAGTTACTGCCAAGTGGTCAGTGTGAGTGGTGCTCCCAGGGAAGGACGAGCCTCCTGGAGAATGGAATGGAAAGCCTTAGCCGAAGAAGGAGCTCTCCAGTCGGACCACCAAGATCATCTCGGCATGGAACTGGAAGTGGAGCTGTATGTGGAACTGATGATGGCGATGCAAATGGAGATGGAGATGGCAGAGGAAGTGAGCCACTCTAGACATGAATCGTGAATCAGCGGCGCATTCAACGTCAACACGTAATCCCCGCAAGGACTCCTTCTCGTCGTTCTCCTCATCTTCGTCGAGGTGGAGGCATCATAATAATGCCCCCGATTAAAGAACAAAAAGCCAGGCTGAAGTGCTGCAAGTCATTTGTGTGCTCATTGTGCAAACAGATCCCGGGTCCTTGTTCCTGGTTCCTGCGCCGGAAACGCTTTAAGAGCCCCGCCAGCCGAGGGCTTAGTGCGGGCACATAATGTCTGCTAATATTTGAAGAGTGCGTCGCATTAATTGACATGAAAGAGTCACGAAAAAAAAACGCTTAAAGAAAAGGACCACCGAGTGCAGCCAGCAGAAAAGGATGTGCGCCTTCTAATGAGTGCACGACAAAACGGAGCCTTCTTGATGGGTAAGTGCCTTTGGCTAAGACGACTTTAGACCCCACCAACCAACCAACCAACCAAACAACCAACCAAACAACCAGTCAACCCAAACTCCTTCGAGTGCTGTGATTTTGCCCTGTGCCAGTGATTTATGCGCCAATAAATGCAGGCGGCCGCAAGGCATTAATATTAGATTGCAACCTCTACCATCGGGCGAGCCATATATTCTGGTCGAAATTAGCCTTGATACCCTCTGGATCTCCTATTCCCAGTGATTCCCGGCTCCATGTTAATTAAGTGTCGTGCGAATCTCTTCATAAATTACACAATTTTCACCCGCTTTTCCGGCTACGGCCATTAGCCTTGTTGGCATATGCCAGCAATCAATTTGAAATTATACGCCACAATTTCTCATCGCCACCACCGATTTCGATTTTGCCGCTGTCAGCCTGCCAATTAGGGGATATATATGTATGTATGGATGCCTATATATATGGCACTGAAATGCAAATGGTTGTGCTGATTTTTGTTGTGTCCCCACTTTGTCCGTCTGCAATCAACCATCAATTGTCAAACATTTTCTAGTTGATTACTGACTTTTTTTGAACTGGCAATTCTAACGATTTTCATTTTTTGTTTGCCGTTCTGTTTGGGGTTTTAAATTTGGCTCAATTGATTTTTCCCTCGATACTTTGGCTTGTTTGGTGAAATTAATAGTATTTATTTTGTTTTTTATAAAGTAATTATTCCATTCGGCCGATTTGCATTTATAATACGCTATTGATACTTAATACAAATATATGTTATTGTTATGTCAAAATCTCTGAAATAAAATCTGGTTCTTGACATATCATTTAATCCAGAGCTATAAGTGCATCTGCATTTATAGAAAGATTTATAATACATGTAAATCACTCACAAAATATACAGTATCCTAGAAATGTGCTAAATTAGCTAACAAACTTTGCTTTCCAGTCCCCCACATTTTTTAAACCTTCGGCTTTGTTTATGGCAACTCCCACAAACAAAACCAAAAGATTTTAAGCCAAAAAGTCAACCCTCCCCTGCCTTTTGGCCATTCGCCCCGAGACTTAGAATCTTTTGTAGATTTGCATGAAAGACAAAGACTGCCTAAAAATTCAATTAAACAGAAAGGAAGTGAAAATCGTTTGTCGCTGGCACAAAATGTTCTATATTATATTTAAATGGAATTAGTTTTAATTAAGTCCCTGGCTAGGTTAGGCGAGGCCACAAAGAAAATTCCCATCCTGGCCAGAAAAATGTTAACAGACTCAAATTACCACCTCCCAGCCCCAGAAATCCCAACCAAAAAGAGGGACTCAGCCAAGTTGAGCAGCAGCAACAAACTGAAACCAAAATGTAGCCGCCGAAGGAAGTGATTAAAATTTTACCTAGCCCCAAAGCCCGAAACTCGGCCATCAGACCCAAAACACAAAAATGAAGACCAAGGAATCTCGCTGCCCTTTTGCTACCTTTTACCTTTGCTGGCTCTACTACGTATACATATATATATTTTTTTGTAATAAGTATTAATTAATGCAAAATGAAGATGAAACGTAAGTAGGGCTTCTGCCGATTTTGCTCCCGCTTCTTCTTTTACAAACGAGCAGCCGTTTTGCAGTTGTTCCCTTATTTTTAGTTGTTGGTTGATTTTTTTTTTTTTTTTTTTTTTTTTGAAATTTGATACCCGCCGTCCAAGCAAAGTGACGCAAATTAAGAGAACCCCTGGTCAGGAGCAAGTCAAGCAGAAGCAACTTAATGAAAACGAAATTGACACCTCCCTACCTGGAAATGAGAATGTCTGTGCAGCTCCTTCGGTTCCTCTGCCCCGTCCTCCGATCCTGACCACAACTGTAAGGTTATACGCACGTCTGTCGTTACCCAGTGGTACTGTGGTGTACATGGAAGGGCGGTTCGGTTTTTTTGTTCCGGGGGAAAGGACATGTCAATAGTTGCCCGCTTCGCACTTCCTGTGACATTCTGCTGTCCATCATCGGGCCACGCCACTCACATCCTTGTGTGTCCTGTCCTGTCCGCTCATAAATCTTCCGCTCGCATATTTCTGGGTGTGTGTGCTTTTATCTGGCTTTCACGCTTCCGGGCGCTCTGCCATGACCCCCGATTCTCGGGGCTGGAGAACCCGGATCCAATACGAAAACCGAAAAACCGAATTGTGTCTCCAGTTATTTGAGTTTCGGTGTTTAGCTCATAAATCTGCTTATCTGGGGAGTCGGATCCATCCGCAACCCCTGGACTAGGACTAAAAGTTTCTTTCAGTTTCAGCTTCAGTTCGAGTCAGTTTTGTTTTCCCAGCTTTTCCAGCTTTACCGGCAGCTGCGTGGCATTAAAGGCTAAGGGCTTTGCAACTTGACCCTGTTGCAGTCATGCATAAATTTCTTAGATTCCCAGCCATTGACAAGCCGCACACACTCCAAGAAATATAAGTTAAAATATGTTTCAGTAGTCAGCAGCAGCCGTATTGGGCCCAAAGTTATAAATATTTTTGGGGGAATTAATTAAGCCCTTGCACGGGCCGGAGCGAAAGGAAGGACCAGGACCAGGACCAAAATATTCACAAAATGAAATTAGAGCCGAAAAAAGATAAAAACGTAATGAAATGAAATGCGGCCTAAATGTTTTTAGACATTTTGGGTTTGTCGCAGGCGGCAGGAAAACAATGAAGGGGCAATAAATTGGCAGTATGGGGCAGGAGGCAGTAGCCCAAGGAAATTGAAATATTTTCGGCCTACAAATGGGTTGGAAGGATGCTGTGTGAACTGGAGTGTAAAGTACAGGCTCCTAATGAAGGATTATGGGGCGGGGAAGTGCCGTAAAGATTGTGCAGGTCCGAGATGATCCATTGTTATCGACAGAGAACAAGTTGGGGAAAACACAAATTGCCTGAGTGATATATACAACGGAGGAAAGTTAAGGGGCTTCTGGATTTAGGATGTCCTGGTCTCACGAAGGGACCGCCCAAGTAATGGGGCGTTAATTGTGAAAGAAAATGTCAACGTTGTACCAATTATCTTAAGACGTTTAGCGCATTAAAGGCTTTGGTGTAATGAAATTATTTACTTTGACTGTTGTCAATTAATAACTAAGCTCCAATTGGTCGTATGACCGGCTGAGTTTATAAAAATTCCTGACAAAGTGTTCGAATATTTAATTTATTTAGCAGTTTAACTTTTAATCCGGCATGCTGTTTAATTTAAATTTTGATGTGCATTCAAAAATTCCTCCCCGGTCATATGCGACAATTCCTCTCCGTTATTTCTATTTTTATGTTGCGCACGTAGTTTTTCCTTGGCCGAGCAGCAGGATGCGGACAGGATGCGGACAGGGCGCACTGCAGGACACTTTCGGCTGCAGTCTGCATACGTCATCGAACTGTTGACCGAGTTGGCGGCTGGCCAACATGTTGCCTGTTGCCTGTCAGCACAATTTCCAGATAGGCACGGACTCCGGGCTCTGGGCTCCGGACTCGGAGCTCCGGACTCTGGACTCCAGTTACAAGACTACCAAAGAATCAGAGCCCAATAGCTGAGCCAGGACACGCAGCTAGGATACACTGTTTTATGCATTGCATGCACTAAGGCGCAAAGTGTTGATAGAGCACACCCATATGCACACTCACACTCATACCCATACTCATACCCATACCCGCACTTACTCCCCAGGACAGCGACTCTGACACAGACAGATGCAGATTTCTGCTGAGGCTGCAGGGGGCTCCAGTGGCAGGACTCGAAGAATCCTGCAGCTGGCCCCGTCATAAAAAGGAAAACTGAGCTGAGCTGAGCCAGAGCCAACTGCAATGGCAACTACAGTGGGTGCGCACAGAAAGGTAGACATACAATTTCAAAACTCATGTCTAAAAAACATGGTGAACATATTTTCTTTATGCAAGAAAACACTGAGTTTCGGCTTGCCGGTAACTTTGTATGCTATCAACCATTTTCAACATTTTATTTGTTGCATTCAGATTCTTAGAATTCATGAACAAAATTATGTTCTCATTCAGTATGGAAAAACTTTAACTAGAATCACCATTTAAAATAAGAAGTGCCTAATAACTTATAAAAAAAAAATTTTTTTAACGAATTATGGTAGTAGCAATGCGAGGAATATTAACATAGTAAGAGTTTCAGAGTCTTTTGAAAGGCAACATTTATGTTTCCCATTTTTGAGAAGCTTTATTAAATGTGACACTTCTGATTTGCAAGCGGCATGCTCTTGATTCTGCAACACATTTTTCTGAATGTAAAAGTCTCTTGGCAACCGCAGAAAAATGAGTGGAGGCCAGTTGGCCATTTTTACCTGGCCGGCCACCCAGCTGGAACCTGCGGAATCCGGGGATGCCGTTCTGCCACTGATGATGCTGCTCGCCTGGCATCCATCAAACACCGCCATATTGAATCAACGCAAAATAATTGCTTTTTAAATGGGTTTTTATGCCGGCACCGGGTGAGAGAACAGTGGCTGGATCCTGGACATGGCGGAGGGCCATAAATTCAAGGAATTGCCACCTTATAGCCGCACAACTGCCCCTGGGGTGAAGTTTTTCTCGGCACGAATCGGGATTCGCTTTTCTTCTTGAATTCCCGCCGATTCGTGAGCTTTAATTTTCAGATTTATGCCCATGGCTGCAAGGACGTTTTTAATGAGATTTCGCTTGGATAGTCCGAGAAGGATAATGGGTGCGAGGAAGGGCGATGGCGTGAGCAAGGGGAAGCGGACGAGGAAGTGGAGTCCGAGGCGTTGACAGACATAGATTATGAGAGATATGCCAAAAAGCTAGTGCGGTTAAGCAGCTGCTTCGTGGGGAATGGAATTGGACTGGATGATGAGTTCGGGCCAGGATGGGGTCTGTGTGGACGCCAACTTAAGTTTCCCATCGGATGATGAAAGTATACATAATTTGCTGTGTCTTCGTTTCCCGCTGGGCCACAAAAGTTTTCCTTGTTTTCAGTAAATTTGCGTTCGGCGAAGTGGTGAAAGTTTGTCACCCATCGCAATAGCCATAATTTTTCGCCGGGGCAATGACAACATAATTAGCTCATTTATCAACTGAATTTATTTTGGTTAAGTTGGATAAATCAAACAGAGAGAATTTATGTTCCTGCTCATTTTTTAACTATTTTGATTTAATGATTTCTGCGCTTTTGTTGGTTGATCACGAAAAAGTAACATCAATTTGGCAAAGACGTTACCATATTTTCATTAGATTCTTGCAATCTGGTCCAAAAAAAAATATGGTCCACTTAAAAAAATATACACAATATGAGATTTGTTTAGTGTATTGCATTGTTTTCTTTCAACTTAAATTAAAAATGTCATGTTGTAATAGCTCGAAATAAAAATAGAAGCACGACCGAAAACAAATTGAATATTTTCTCGCTGACAGCAATCAAATACAATTTGCATCACGACCACGAGAAAATTTAGAGCGACAGGGAGAGGTAGACTGTTAAAACAGAGGGACCTATGCGAGTCATCGAGGTTGTTTATGCGCGGACTTAATTGAGATCAACTGAAAGTGTCATGTCATGTGGCCGAACTTCAATACGAGGCTCATGCGCAAAGACTGTAGAAATTGTATCTTGCAGAACAGCAATATATAAGTAGTTTACGGGCATCCAAAGAGCTCATATCACTACCCGATAATTGCACACATCTGCAGAATAAAAGATAATGCCTGGCTATTACGGAAAGGGCGGAGTTGGCAAAAACGCAGCGTTTTAGCACTTCCGCTTTGGCGCCGGAAACGGAAGTGTTACTGCCGCAGAGGCGCATGCACTGGCTCTTTGTCCCGCCCTCCTGGCACTCCGCTCCTTTTAGGCCAAGCCGTAGTCGGTTGCATTTATAATTAACATAATGATGGCATTTTGCTAAACACCGTTTTCCGCATGTAACACACACGGCCAAAGAGATAGGTTGAGTGGCAAGGATACGGCGCAGGAGTGGGGGATTTGGGGATTCGGGGTGGCACTCAACAACGGCTGCATAGTTGACATGAAATGCCAACTTAATGTCAGAAAGTTAACATGCCACTTGAAATTAACAAGCCGCGCAGAGTCCTTCTCCTTCCCATTTCCCACGTCGGAAAACCCACCTCATCAACGGAATCCTTTCTGCATTGTTTTGCGCATACATATACATGTTTTACATACATATATATTTACACTCGTCCTTATATGTGTCGTTCTGCTGAAGTGGCTGGCCCGACTTGACACAGGCCACTGGCTTGTCAGGTGAGGCGCATAAAAAAAAATTAAAAATGTAGAATTTCATCTTTTAGTCAGCAATTGTAGTGTTTTTGTCGAGTGTTTTTGGCCCTGTCTAAGTCCCAGGACCTCGAGTGCCTAGCTTTTGTTTCGAGAAACTGTCGCGCTTTTTAAAAACCACATGCGAAAGGCCACGTTCTTTAGCATGCGGACTCAATAATTAATTTTTTCGCACACGCGGAATTTTACATTACTAATAAAGGCATCTCCACCAGGAAATGTTTTAAAACAAAGGAGATTTTGCATAATGAACCTGGTCGGCTGCCCAGGAGACTGGCACCACAGGTTCATTGGGCAGCCCGAAATTGATTGGATGCGTAAATGCCAACCACTTTACTAACCAACTATGCAGTTTATTCAACTTGGATGGTTTTGCGATTGCGCTTATGATTTTTGCGGTATCTATGATCAACATTATTGGTGTTTGTTTCTGCTGCTGAAAAGTGAACAAAATTCCTGGCACTACGGCAGGAATATCAAATATGTGCAAATTAAAATGACCAGCATGAAATTCCTTCATCAAGTACACGGGATTTTTATTCAGCACGAGAAACCTGAACTCACTTTAAAATACATTTAATTTAATATTCAGAATACAGTGATACAGCAGCATAAAAAACAACAATGGCTCGGGGAAGATATTTTAGGGTCCAAATTGGTCGTTAGCACATTGGCAGGGGGTAGTGGGAGGGCCTTGGGTGTGGGTGGTACGTGGGTGGAAAAGGTCGCTGCAAATTACACGTGACATGCTAAATGGTTGGGGTTCGGATGGGGAGGAAGATGTTTCTGGGTTGACAGAGGCACACGTCCTTCCCCTGGTTGCCAGGCCAAAATGATCATAAAATTAGCGCACTAAAGTAAAACATATGAGACGCGATTTGAATTTGACGCCATTACCTTCATTTGGCCGCAGTCGTAAGCAGTGAGAGAAAATCAATGTCTTTGTAACTTTCTGTGCATTACTGCTTTCGCAAAAGATGTGAAATTATAGCTCACAAAACACATACATATGTAGATACGATTGAATAGAAAGCTTAGAACGTGTAGTTTTATACACACTACATATGTACATTTAATGTAAAGAATAGAAGATTTGAAAGACAGGCATTGCTGAATGTGCTGTCTTCATTTCTGAGAGCTAACCTCGAATAACATTTTGTGCAGTGCACCATCAGTGGCTGGAGAATCCACTGCTCGAAGCGGGGGCGGCCGACACGCATAATGACGCACCAGGCGCCAAAGTCATTTGCATATGCCAACCTAACCAAAAAACGGCAAACAAGCGAGCACATCGCGCTCCGTGCTGATAGCCGAAGGATGTGGGGGTGGTGTTTGAGCTGTATTTTTATTGGCAGCTGCCTACGGCCGGAGACTGCGTCTGCCTGTCTGGCATACTAAGTGGGCTTTTGCCACCCCTGAGAAGTGGGGGAAGTGCCCAAAAAGCCAACGCCCGCCCCCGTTGCCCCCATTGATAATAATCGTACATTATAATGTGTTTGCTCACTGATAGCGTTAATTATGCAGGGTCCGCAGCGCTAATTATGATTTGTAAGCATCGAATGTGTTTTGCACTGCCTACTTGCAGGCAGCGCGTTTTTAATGAACCTGTCGTACGTGTTCGCCGGCCAATCAATAGGCCATTGTTGGATTCGAATTTCAAACTGAACTGAACTGAAAATGTGCGCAATCTGCAATCGCCGAGAAAGGATGGTTAAAATGCCACTTGAGGCGGACAAAAGGATGCTGCAACATCAGAAGCAGGAGCAGAATGTATCTGGCAGATACAGCAGTGCCGCAATTATGTTACAAAACGTTGCAATTAAGCAAACTGTCACAAAGGCATGACCGGGTGTTGTAACTAAATACGAAATGGGGGGACCAGGACCAGCCAGGAGCTGGAAAAATCGGAGAAACAAAAAACTTCCGCTGTCAACGCCGTTTCTGTCCCCGTATCTCCTGTATCTGCCGTACTTTCAACTCAAGTGCACTCTAAGCTCGACAACTTGAGGCGGAATTCGCCCTGTATTGTGTGTGTGGAAACGTGTTCAATTGATATTTCTGAACGCGCAAGGGAAAAGTTATAAATAGCAAGAGGAAGCGGCAACTTGAGCCAAAAACTGAAATATAGCTTTTCTTTCGGTCTCCTCCGAAAAAGGAAAGCCAGTCTAGTCTCAAAAAACACAAACGAGATATGGAAAAAGGGCCGTCGCACTCGGGGGACGAGGTCACTTGAGGGCACCTCCGGACACAGAAAGCTGGTCGAGGCGAAGCTACTTTGCCTCAAGTCTTGGCCGTGCTAAGAAAGCCAAACAAGTGGCTGCTCCATATTGATTGCTGAGCCAACGCTCCAGGCTGCACTCGACTCTTGTCCGCCTTACTCTCCACTCTACTTTGCACTTTCGTTGGATGTCACACTCCAACCAACACCAAATGAGTTCCAAAAAACAGGTGCTCACTCGGAGAAAAGCATTTAAATGTATCCTAGATTAAATGTTAAAGTCCTCCATTACCACAACATTTATTTTTTAAATTAATAGATTTTTAAAGAAAATCAAATACGTTTGAATTAATTGAAATATTTGCAAAATTATCCTACACTACTTGTCCAATTAACAGTTTGCCCAGTGTAACAAAAATCTGAACTCTGACCCACCTGGTCCGATGCCCAAATGACTTTTACCAGCTGCATATTGAAATTTTATTGCATTCAGCCTGAAGGGGCGGGAACAGAAGGACGAGGAGGTGGTTTGATCCCAGAGCCAGACTTTTGGGTCGCCAGTCAAGTCAGTCAAGCGGCACAAATTCAAACATTTGTATTGCTGAAATTGAAAAAGGTGTCGGGATGAAAATGAAAAATTATCCCCCCCGAGGAATGGGAACTTTGGGGGGCCGAGGTGTTCAGTCTGCCGACTGTGCAGAGTTGATAGCAGCAATGTTTTGTCTTCATTCATGGGATGATCGATGTCTGGCCAACCTGACGATTCTGTTCGGATTGGTTTCGTTGGGTTGGGTTTGGTGTGGTTAAAACAAGAGTTAACCGTTGATTGGCTG
Organism: Drosophila yakuba; assembly: GCF_016746365.2. NCBI lineage: Eukaryota > Metazoa > Arthropoda > Insecta > Diptera > Drosophilidae > Drosophila > Drosophila yakuba. Next base: position 18,337,406 of record NC_052527.2, on the reverse strand, counting down.
CTGGTGGTGGCTTAATTGTTATATAGCGCCACAGTGCTGGGCTTAATGAAATAAAACACCAGGCTTAATTGATCGATTACATTTGTATATACATACAAATACAGGAATGATGAACTTTATTACGGAAAATATCGGCCACCGTCGTTATAAATCATCGCCCCATAGTTGCAAGTACATACAGTAATACGATACAAAACGAAAATGGTCAGAGTTATATTTACGACTTTCCAAAACTATTAAAACTGGTTATTAACAATGTTGATTTATTGGGCGGCATGTGCCAGTGCTTTATATCAATTAATTTGTCGATGTCACGGGACTGTGAATATGGCTGCAATTATATTTGGTAATTAATACTTAAAGCTACGTGATTTAAAGGCTAATTGAAACTTCATATGTGTATAGTACAAAAGTAATTTGTACTTTTACAAAACACTTAATTAATATTTATGTTTAATCAAGAAGCTTCCCAAAAAACTTTAAAATGGTTCCCTTTTTACCATATGTACATATATCTTTATGAAATCCCATTTTTGATTGCAACTTTCTTATTCAGTGATTTCCGCGCGTGTGCGAAATTTATCTTTCGTTTTGACGCTTTTGATGATACCACAGTTGGATTTTATGCAAACATATGCGGTGCGAAAGGCAAAAGTCGCGGTGCTGGCTGGTGGAAAAAAGCGTAGACATGCCAAAAAGTTTTTACCATCATTTTGAGGGCCAGGAAAACCCGCTCCGAGTCATGAGCCTCGGCCAGACAGCTGTCAACAGTCAAATATGCAGGCAACAAACAATGCAGGACCAAAAAAGGACAAAAATCCTGGCTAGAAGGACGACAAACCTATGCGCGATTCCGTTTTCAAATTCCTGGCTGAGACTGACATATGTGGGGAATAACCAAGCCACCGTACATTCCGTTGGGCTTATTCCAGCCAGCTGGTCGAGGAAGCCTTTTTCACACCTTTTTGGCCAAATGTAGACGTATACATACGTATTTAATGGTTCAAAGGAGCGGGCAATTTATTATTCAAGCGTAAGCCCCATTAAAACAGCTGACTCCGATGTCAATCCAAACTGAAGCTATGGCTTAAACGAAATTTCAATAATTCTAATTTAGCAAGAAAAACACGGCGGATGGCTAAAAACGCTGGAAATGTTTACTGAACGCAAACAATGCCCACAGACAGGGGATAAAATGAGGAAAATAAAAAGGGACTGGGGGATGCCACATCCACACTAAACGTGCAACTCACTTCTTCGTTTTGTTATTTTGGCTTTTTCATGCTCCATTTATATAACCAGTGTCGGCAGCTCTGGCAGCTGAGACGGCTTCTCGGTTCGGGGTCCTGGGCACTTCTTCCGTGGTCCTTAGTCCTTAGTCCTTGCCCTTAACCCAACGATGCCGTCTTCGGGTTGGCGAAGAATTTGACGTGTGCTCGTTTATCATTCATTTTGCGCTCGCTTACATTATTCGAACGGAACCTGAAACATTAAATTTTAGCACGTTTTGTGCTAACGTGCGCTCATTTCTACTTTGGCATTACGCACGCCATAATGCTTAGCCTTTTTCCTCGCCAGCTTTTCCTAGCTTTTCCTTTTACCCATTTTTCCCACCCTCGGCTTTTCATGGACCTGGGCATCAGCCGTAATGAAGTTAAGTGACGGCATTCTGCTGGCGGCTTAACAATCTTGTCGGATGAGGCGAAATTGTTACCACCATCATTGTAAAACAAAACAATAATGTTACGTCTCAAATCCTCGAGCAAATGGATTCAAGAAAATTATCAGAACTCCTCTTTGGCTTGGTTAGACTTAGGGATTTTCAGGGGAACTTTCAGAAAGTATTTTAATGCCAGTCCACAATCAATCATTACTTGATTGCCAAAACCTGATAAATCGATAAGTAAAATCGGCGCACATGATTTCTGAGAAAGTATACCTTTCCCAGAGTTAGCAAATGGTTTTATCCCATAATTAGTTGAACATGTCGGAGTTGTTCGATAGCTTTTCACAAAACTATTTAATCTCTTTCTGCATTTATATTCATCATCATTTAAAATACACCAATCATTTTAAAATACACACGCGGTATCGTGCATTTTGTTCACTTTATTTTGGTCATAAATTTGTTTTATTAGCGAATATTCATTAAGTTAGTTGGCATGTATTTGTAAATGGATTTGCTATTGGCTTTTTGCTGTTTGCATTATTTGAGTCACTTTCAGTGGGCTTTTATGTCAACATTTTTTGGCGTGGTTTATTGCGCAACAATGTTTTAGAGCTCTTTGCCGTGCGCGGTGTCCTCGTCCATTAGTCCTTTCATAACGGCTGCAATTTAATTATAGGACAGCGGGAATACACCTGATAATTTATTTATTACGCACATAGCGAAAGAAAAGCGGAAGCTGCATATGGCTTAAAACAGGCAAAATGTGCCGTCCATTTCCGGCGTTTCTTGCCGCGCTAAAAGTGTGCAGAGCAACCACCTTTTTGCGACATTTAAAATTCAATAAACATAATTAAATGGCCAAAAGGCCGAAGGCAGTTGAGGAATCGCTAAAAGCTCTGCGATGAAATCCGAAAAATCATGCTCAGAAATCAGAAATGTGAACAGAGGCAGGAGAAACAACGGCGAGGCATAACTTTTAATGTTTCTAACTACTCGGCAAGCAAAGTTGCCTTTCCCGATCTGGATCCCGATGCCGATCCCATTGCCCCGTGCTCGACGTGCTGCCATATAATGGAAAACTTGTTTAAAACTTTTAAATTAATTTTATTTTCGCAAGCCAGCCATCCAGTCATCCAGCCAGCCAGCTCTCATGCACAACTTCAGATGCAGCGTTAGATTTAGTTTTCGTAGCGTACCATTCCGTTCAGCTCCCATTTCTCGCCACCCATTATTTCCTGTTCCATTTGTCTAGAATCTGGATTGCGGATTGTTGGCCCGCTTTTGTCGCAGTCCATGTCAGTCCGAGCCAGCAATTAAGACAACACAATTGCACACAAGTTTCGGTCGCACATCTCCATCTGCAGCTCCATCTTTGTATCTGTATCTGTATCTATATATGCATCTGTGTTTCTGGCTCTGCACTCGCATTCGCATTCATTGAGCTTTAGATCTCGACCGTCTGCAGTTAGTTATTATAATTGCACTTGACTCCCGACTTGGCTATTTGGCTGGGGAAATTGCCCGGGGAGAGCGTCGTCCTCTGGGAATCGTGTTTAGTCTGCATAAATTTATAAATGGCAAGGATTTCTTCCGCACAAAAAGATGCAAACTGTCGCCATTTACTTTTGATCTGCATTTACAATAAACATAAAACAAAAGATTGAGGTCCAAGGATATTGAGTTTTCGGTATTTTTGATGCCACAAGCCTTAAAAGTCTATCTTTATCTATTAGTACTATAATCACTTTTACTAAAGCCTCATTTTGTCAAAGTTACCTTTAAGCTATCAAGTTAAGCCATACATTGTTCTTTGTATGTATGTCCAAGGCTTTTGTTCTTTATTGCCCACCAAAATGAACCGAAAGTTGTGGCCGAAAGTTATTAATTATTACTCCCCGTAATACCATTAATATTGATGTATGAGCTATGGCAATTGAATCGTAATTATTCATAAGTAATGAGTTCTACACCTTGCTCTTTCCCCGGAAATCGTATTGAATTAGATTGACGCAGATTGAGCCCGTCTGGATCAATATGGCCGAAGGTCTGTGTGGAAAAAGTTGGACACGCAAACAACGCGACCAGGAGTCCTGGGGCAGCAGGATATCAGCAGTTAACCCAACCAGCCCCTGGGCGTGGTTGTCTGACCATTTTGCCACGAAAGGGGCGTTTTTTATGTGCGAGCATTTTGTTTGTTGTCGCGGTGTCACCGTCGACCCCCTCACACGTCCACATGCCCGCCTATGTACACAGACCCCTACCAAGAAGTGCTGACTGATGAAACACGCACAGTTTGATCAGTGTGGGCGAAAATCAGAAGGGGGAGTGGCCGACGGAAAAAAAATGAAGCCGCTGACCAAGTGTTGTTTGCCCGAAACAAAAAGCCAGCAAAAAGTTTTCAAATTACATTTCGTGTTCTGCGATTTAACTTTGTTGCGATCTCGGGTATTCAAAACAAACTGTCTAAATGCATATGTATGTATATACATAACTATATTAAATATAAAAGCATTAATGTTGCCTTACTTGCAATCTATTACAACATAAAGAGTAGAGTAGAGACAATCCAAACCATACACTTTTAAAGATGGCTTCATTGCAACAACTGTTCATCAGTTTGATCGTAACTTGTCTACCCAACACAAATCTTAGTATACATGCACCATTAAACATCATCATTGATACAAGTAAAATATCTATAGATGTAAGCAGAGTTCTTTATTGTACTCTTACTTCTTATATAATATATCCTGCTAAATTACATAACCTTCAGGTCATGGCTGTCCCTTAGCCGATATCTTTTAGGGCAACGCCAATTAACCAAGAAAATGGCCTAACTTGCTAGAACGGCCAGGGGCGTCAGTTGACTGAAACTTGTAGTCGCACAGCCTTTATTAATAATATTTCCTCTCTTTCCGTCTCATTGCAGGTATGTATCTATCGATGGGAGCACATAAAGTGGGCAAACGTCAAATAGCAAAAAGGGTGCCATTTTCCGCTGCCGCAGCGGACTCTCATCTTTCCATTTGGCAGCGGAAAAGCGCGGGGCGGGGCAAACGAGGGGCTCACAACATGCTGTCGTTATGGCCAAGGCGACAGTTTTCCGCTGCAGCAGACTTGCTCCATTTCGGCTGCACTTGGTCTTTAGTCTTTGCCACTCGACTCGCTGTAATTTCTTGGCGTTTATTTTTGTGCTTTCTGCGGTAAGTTTTTGCGCTTGCCGCTTGCCGGTTGACAAAGTTTCAAGTGTTCGCTTTCTAATGTAATTAAAATGCTTACAAATGTTTGCCAACAGCGATAAAATAATCATTTGAAGCTGCCAGTAAAAAGGGAACAGAGCAGAACAGAAGCAGGGTAGATAAGGGTGGCAGCCCGAAAAAGGACCCAAATAGAATTATAATTTAAGTGGAGCATGGCAGCGTTATCAACATCTAATTTGTAGCATCAAATAAAAATCAAATAAAATTATCAGTGCAACGTGTGAATGCTTAACAAATTGACGAAAGCCAAGGCCCCGGGTTCAGATACAGATACTTTCTTCATACACTGGCCGCCACACACGTGGCGAGCTGCGACGCCAGCTGGCTGCTTCACTTGGGCTTCCAGCTCACGTAGGCGATAATGTTTGCCTGCCAAGTGAGTTGGGTTCTTGCGTTGAGGGGGCCCAGGACTCGAGATCCTTTGGGCGAGTCAGACGCCCCCAGGCTGACACGTCACGTTAAAGCCAAGGCAAAAAATTGCAAAATAGTGCGACGTGTTTTGCTGTGCTTTCTGTGTTTTTGTTATACTCGCATAAATCCTCTTGTTTAACATATGCTGGAACAAACATATACCCATAGGTATTATATATATATATATATATATAAATTTCCATGGTGTCACCGTTTTATTTACCAAAGCCGGGAAAGTTGAATTTTTTACATCGCTCGTAGGCAGACAAGCAATGCTATTTATACATTGACTTGCAGTGCACTTCCCCAAAAGTAATTAAACCAATTTGTTCATTAAAACTGACCTTTTATTTATAAATGGCTCAACATTTCAATTAACCATTGACAATATTATGCAACCAGGGGGCAGATATAAAAAAGTAATAAATGCGTAAAACTGAAATGCTGTAAGTGGGTTCCTAGCATAAATACCGGAAAATGGCAAGCCAATTTTATTATCTACTTAAACTGTTAAAATTAAATTACTTTCATGATTAAAGTTTGTACAGACACAGTTAAAAATTGCAACATGGCCATAAGCGTTAAAGAATTTAAAGGACTTTATTCAAGAGAACTGTGAGTCACACAATAATAAATAAATATCTGATTAATGCAGTCCTAAAACCACAGACGATCATAGCTGATGGAATTGTTGGCATGCAGAGTACGTTATATTTATAGTTCACTGTATCGGCCATAAACCGTTTTCGAGTGCCAGGCCGACCTATCTCAGGCCCACTTGGCGCTCTCCCACTCCTTTGGCCATTGTCACGCAACCGCAAAACAAAGAGCGGAAAAAATGGGAATGACGAAAAAACGACCATAAAGCTGCTACAATGCCAGATATTTATCTGGCTTTATTGACAAAAGCGTTTTGTCGATTGTTCAAATAAATTATGCCTTTATCAATAAAGTCTAGGTTCCCGATCCTCGTGCCCGCCGCACTTTACCCACTTTCCGCAGTCATGGCTGTTGCTACGTGACGTTGGCCGTAACTGGGGCGAAGATTTGTTATAGCCATAATTCAGTCCAGGCCAAAAGGAGAAACACAGAAACGAGAGTGGGAAAATACAAAATCAAGCGACTTTTATGCGTGTATTTATGAACTGCGGAGCGCAAAAACTCTATAAATCTTTAAGCAGAAGTGCTGAGAGTCAGGCAAATCAAATATCAAATTGTTTAAGTGATTTTTCATTTTGCGCTTTCACCTTGTTACTGGTAACATAATTTCAGGGCAACAACTTTGCCATAAGTGATTCCAACCACCCATCCCACCACCCATCCAAACCACTTGCACCATTCCACACCATTTTTTCCATCAAGTATATTTTGCTGTTCCCACTTTGATATAGATTGCTCAGAACAGGGAAGTACTGGGATGTGCGGCAGCAGCCGTCATTTAATTTTATCGTGCGGAAGTTCTAAGTGCAATGAGGTTGTTGTTTCTGTCAGGTGGGTGAGTGGGGATGAGTGCCACCGCCACCTTGAACATTGCTTAAAAGCCCGCTAAAATGTTCAATTTACGTGTACTTCTCCTTATTTTTTTTACAATTATTTGAAACATTGAAAATAAATTGGAACTGCGGGCTGGCTGGCTGCGTGTTCGACTTTCCGCCCTCAAAAAGTAAATAAAAAGGCTCGCTCACAACATGGGACCCCTCACATCACGCTGTTTGCTTCCACAATATATAATAATAAAAACTGTATTTATTTATTATGATTTTCCATTTCGTGCGGAGTCGGCAAAAAATTTAAAAATTGGCACAAACTGCGCCCTCGAGCGCTTTTCTCCATTTTCCTGCGCCCCTATGAAAACATTTGTTCCCTTGTTTAACAACGGGAATGAATAGAGGACTGAGTCGAAAGTTGAACAGAAATTAATAAAAATATTCAAACTGTCCTCAGGGCCAACGAATGTAGGAAAGCCCGAAAAGAAAAACAATGAAAACTAAGTAAACATTGGTCACAAGATAATGTTGATTGCAGGAATAGCTTCGTGGGTTGGTGGTTATTTGAAAAAAGGTTCATCATCCAACTCTTATTATTTTTATTTCCCAACAAAAAACTGTAGCCATAACAATAAATGAGCTCATTGCTCATGTCGGTCGGGTATAAAATGTAAATTTCTGTGTATCTATCTATGGCCAAATCCGTGGTAAAATATATACCCAGAAGTTTCGCAGCGCAGAACATATATCAAATAATTTTTCAGAAACTGCTTCAAGTACAAAGTCAGTTCAACTGCAGTCTGGCTTCTTCGCTAGTCATACATTTATGGACGTGTCCTTAGCAGCACCAGGAACTCAATAAGCCAGGCCACAACTTGCTCGAAAAACAGAGCAAAAAATAACAGCGGAGCAAAATCGCTGCAAAAAATATACATAAAAAATGCGAGCAACAAGAAAAACTTTCAACAAATTTCCCGCATTTTGTGCGCATATTTTAACTATGTACAGCGCATTATGTTTTGAGTGATTTACGGTTGCAGATGGGGGAATCGAGGGGTTGAAACAATGAGAGGCGAAAATACGGCAAATAAAAACTAAGCCATCTCCTCTGCCCCGTTGTTTCTGCACTTGAGCAAATGATTTGCGACGCCGCGGCGGCCAAGGCGAAATGCTTATGCAGGAAAGTATGCTACACAATCCAGTCGGCGAGGCTAATGCTGTAGTAGTTGTAGTGCCACTGCCATTAGTGTCGCCAACTAACTTTAGATAACTAATTAGGGGGCGACGGCCAGAGCCCGCTGACTTAACTGTAGTTCTGTGTTAACCTTAGCGCAGCTAATTACATTTAATGTGTCTAGTAAGCAACTTGGCAGCGCGAATTGTGTTACTTCGGGCCAGGAGAAGTGGAAGTTGGAGTGGGTTACAGCCGGCTTATTAAAACACTTGAAGGCGGCACGTAGAGTGCTCCGGACTCTGGAGCAACGTGTGCTCTGACTTAATTATAACTAATTTGTAGCATATGTGTAGGCAGCAGGCGGGATACAAAAAAGTGCCAAGAACAAACCTCAACTTTTGCGGCTCAAGTGGCCATTAAAGCATTAAAGCCATGCCCAAAGTGATACAGCAATTAGCCGGATGTACGTGTGTATGTGCAATAAGCACTTCGAAAAAAAAACCTACATTACATTTAGGAGAGAAGACATCAAAGAATTTGACCAGCAAATTATAAATTAGTATAGTATTATAAATAAAAATCAATGCATTTCCTTATACATAAAATGCGTAGGATTTCGTTCAGTGTTAAATGGGAAAAGAAAAACAGGGAATCTGTTTCACGCTAATCGCATTTCAGCGCACATTGTAATGGTATTTGCATAATTATTAACGTTGATTTTTAAGTGCGACTCCAATTTAATACCCCGCGAATTCCGCTCACTTCCGGGTTCTTTGGCAGAAACCAACTAACCGACCGACAAACTAACCAAGTGAACGAGCCACCATCCAAATGATTGAAATTAAAACCACAAACGAACATAAAAAATCGCTTACGTTAAAAGCTCATACAAGAGATACGGTGGAGAGCGGTTGGTCGGCAAATCGGGAAAGCGAGAAAACAGAGGAAAGGAGGCGCTGTGGGGTTGCCGGAAAGCGGCACCACTCGAATGAATTCACGTAACCGCATAAAATCAAACGAAATAAGCCAAGCGCCGTGGAAAAATGGCAACAAAATGCACTTTATGGGAAACTACAAGGGAACAACTCCACGCCCACTCAACATCGCGCACTCAACCCACTCGACTGCCACCCACTTTCCCGATCGAGTGAGAGGTGTAATAATGGCCAACGGCACGCACATTGGACCAACCGCAAGACCCACGGACAAATGTTCCCTACGGGCTTCCATGCACTCAGGTTCCCTGTTCAGTGGCCATCACACAATGCTCAAATGCATTGGGGTGGCGGGGAAACCGGGGCGAAATCCAGAGGATAGTGGGTGAAAAAATGAAAACTTTTAACCATAAATGTAGGTAGCCACCCGAAATGGGCAACTGAAAAAACACTGAGGCAGGAAGAAATTGCCAGAGCAAATACGAAAATCAAGTTTAAATTTGGTGAGCTCGAGTGCGAACACAGTGCCGGATAGCATGACATTGGGTTTTGGGTGGGAAAAGGGGTGGCCCAGGTGCCTGAGCAGAAAATATTTAATTTTCCAGTAGTAGTGAACCGAGATTGCGTTAAAGATTCCATTGCAGCTACTCCTGTTTAATGGCTGAGTAAACGCAGCTATGGAAAAATTGTTCATCAATTTAACTAAGTTCACCGAAGCTCAAAGCATTAAATTCCGATAATAAGCCAAAAACTTAGCATCAATCCGTCATCTCGACTCTTGAAATGCTTCCATCAGTTAACTATAGACCATTTAATAAATGGCTTCACAATACCCCATATGTGATGAACAATTAATCAGTCAATCGGTGCTTAATACCCCTTTGTGTGAGTCGCTCAAAAGCACACTCATAAAACCAAATTATCTTCAGGTGCTTGGAGGCTTTCGCCTGAAGCAATCGAATGAATATTGCAGCCGAAATCCCAGGCTAATGCCAAATAGTCAAATTCGATAAACATTGTGTGGGCTCAGTCAATTGGCCATGGACAGATATCAACATGCTACGTGCAACATTCTATGCCAGTGGCAGATGACACGGCAGGCAGCAAAGATTGCTGCTCCCTTGAGCCGAATTCGCATGCATTTCCAATTCCGAATGCAACTGGAGTAGAAAGACAATAACCCAAATGCAACTGCCAATATTAGTTACGTTTGCCAACAGCTTGCCTTCGAATAAAATCGAAAAATGCTGAATGGATTGGCTTCGAGTGGCTGTTGGAGACGACAGATGGAGTTGGTTTTGAATAGGGAGTTGGGAAACGACATAAACGACATATACGTGACAGAATCGCAACACAAAAGGCGCTGGAACGGGCGAGCACTGACAGCCAACCGTCAAAAAGTAAATATGCAACAAACAATAGCATTATATAACTTAAAGTGCACTTCGCTGCTCCAGCAGCTCCACAACTGCCAGCACAATGGCTCGGAAATCGGATTAATGCAGCTGCTGCTTCTGCTACTGCTTCTACTACGGGCGCTCCTAGTGAAAACCGGGGAAACCCAATCCGCAATCCATAGAGCTGCTCCTCCGCTAAATACAATGAAAAACTTTCAACGAAAGACACACATTCGCACGGACTCGCCTCTCGCATGGCAGGGCCAATAAACAAAAGGACAAATGCGACGCGTCGCGCCGCCCCAGAGCCAATCAATCGCTATGGCACCCCAGGGGCTCGAACCCCATCGAAAAGGGGACAAGTGGGTATAAAGGGGACCTGACGGGCGTAGGGGGCGAGGCGATTGAACGCAATCTGACACGCGACTAGTTCAATGCACGTTGCCCCTCGCATAGGTCAAAACCCAAAAGCAAGATCAAAGTAATCGATTTTGTACAAAAATGAAAAATTGAAACATGGCGAAAAATCCAGTTCCGAAATCCATACTTTTAAAAAAACCAACTAAATTGGTTTTTTGGCGCCCAACGCGGGGCATTTGTATAATGGGTCATGCTATTTTTGCGTAGTTTATCTATTAAATGTGAGTAAGATACGAGTGTTAAAAATGTAGATTTTATATTTAGAATTAAAACTTGTTTTCTCAGTGGAAAACTTCAGAGAAGCACAATTTCTTACTGATCGATAAATGCATATCCTCCAAAACCATAAGCTCCTTAGGTAATTCGATAAGTACATACTATTTAATGCAATCAGCTTACCACTGTTGACGACTTTAAATTCAAAGCTAATCGGAGCTAAATCCCAGATCCCCTTTAGCTTCGATTAATGGTGGTTCATGAAGTAGGTTTGGGTCTCAAATCAATTGCATCGAATGTTGCCCTAACACACCCTGCAATCGAGGACGGGTCGTTGTCTCTAGTCGCCTAATTCAATTACATACACCGAAGCCGGCAGCAGACAGTATTCGGAAACTTTAATTTGTATGCAAAGTCAATGCGAATGAAGGGGAATCAGTAGATACGAGGGGAGAGGAACAGGGCGCCATGCCCGCACGTTAACGCATCGCAGTACTGTCATGTCCTTGCGCACTGAAGCGCTTAATCCTTTGAAATTGCCACGCAGCACTCGCATGTGCATGAGTGATGCGGCATGTTCGGGTCCCCGGGGCGTTTGAATATTACGCATACGCCGCGTATGCAGCCACTCATAAACAAACTAGACAGCGAAATAACATTCAATTTTATGCAAAAGTGTTGCATAATAAGATTACCAGCGCTAACTGGCGGGCGAAATCAGTTAAAAGCCAGAAAAAAGAGCAGCAAACGGAGCCCCTCATTCATTTACAAATAATATTCGGCATTAAAATTGCATGGCATAAGCGGCAACAAGCCACCGCCCATCGTCCCCCGAGCTGAAATATTTTCTCATTTCCGCAACGGGCGAAACATATTTTTGCGATTTCCGCACGGCCATCGACGGGATCCTGGTGCCTGGTGCCTTGTGCCTGGTGCGTGGTGCACGATGCCTGGATCCTGCTGAATCCTGAATACTGAATCCTGGTGCGGCGGCCCAGCATGAAATATAAATACAATACAAATAAACGCGTGTCGTGCATATTGTACAATCTACAATGTTGTATTTATTTACACGCCAACAGAAACGGCAACCAGCAAGAGAGCCCGAATCAACAGAACAGAAATGGCAACAAATGTTGCTTGTTTGGTTGTTCTGCTGTTCGGCTCTTCTACTGGCTGGCCGCGTTAACAATTTGTCTGCCACCCATTTAGGAAAGTTAGGGCCACATAAGCTGGGCAGAACAACGACCTCGCTGGAAAATGTTTGCAAATGTGCTGTGAAAATTTGTCGCGCGCTGCATTAAGCTCGTGTGCACGGGCCAAAACACTGGAAACAATAATAAAATGGCACTATAAACTATCTGGTGGGGGACAAACAAGAATGGGATGTATTATGTGGGCAAGTCCTGGAGGCTGATTTAGATTTAGATATTTATGCAAAGAGAAGCGAGAATACCTCGGGCTGCTGGTATATACTTGTGATTTTATTTAAAATGAAGTTACACTTTAAAAATGTATAACTTCCTAACATTTATTAATAGTTGAGATGTATTCAATCGCCGACTTTTTTCTTCTTTCCGAAGAATGCATGATAAAGTAAGCTTTAACTAATACTCCCAGATTTTCTTGCGAATAAGCAAATTGTCTTCACGTTTTTGATGTGCAAATATGAGTCGTCGACTTAGGAAATGGGCTCCAAATTATATGCATATTTCACCGCCTCGCATAACCCCTTCGTCATCCTGTTTCACTTTGCTTCTCGCAAAAGAAGCAATGCAAAGGGCAAAGAGCGTTGAAGCAATGAAATGAATTTGCACGCGCTCATAAATATTTTACATATGCATATTGGCCAACTCAGAAAGCCGTAACTCAGTTCGCAACCTGAAGATGCTGGCTGCAGCTACGTGAAATGAATAGATAGACACAACACGGTCTCTCGCAACAAGGCTGCAAATTATTGTGACATAAAGTGCTTTGACAGCAACACCAGTTCCGAGTTCACAGGACACCAGCTGCAGATCCTTGGGCTTGCTACACTGGAAGAAAGATCTAGATCAGATTGTTAACTACATCGTGCCGTCAAAAGCGTTTAAACTAACAAAAATTTTAACACCTATCGATATAAAAGTGTATATAAGAAATAAGAACCCAAGAAGAATGGTCTTCCCGCCATTAAAAAAGGTGATGAAAAACATACAAGAACAAATCCTACCACATTACACAAGTATTTCAGCGCTGTATAAATAAATCGTGCTGTAAATATCGAGGGGATAAATGAATCAAGAACATATTTTGAGTGCTTTATTCTTTAATTATTTAAAATAAATTTTTATTGAAAGATTGTAAAGAATGCCCAACCCGTTACACACGAACACTATACTCAACACTACGGTTCTTTAGTTTGGATTTTTTTTACGTGCAGATCCTGAGCATCCACATTCACATCCACATCCACATCCTGGCTGACATTTAGCTGGATGGCGCTGCTGTTTGTGACATTCATGCGCTACATATTTCATTGCACACTTGGAGGGGCGTGTGCCGGCATTGGAAATTCAAATGCTGAGCCGTGTGATTAGGCGGTGTGTCGTCGGTTCGTCGGTGTGTCGTGGTGTGCACATGACATATTTAAGTGGGTTATGTGCCGGCAGGCAGTGCGAACATTTTTGCTCATTAGACCGTGGAGCGGGGACGGGGGAAGGGGGAACGGGTGGGTGGTGAAAAATATCGAGGAGAAGGAAAAGCTCGTAAGTCCTCGACAAATGCTGCACGCACTCGCATAGACAGAAGCAATTACTGTCTGCGTAAGCGTCTTGGTCTTGCAGACGCCTCGTCCTTATTGCCTCGTCCTGGCTTATATGCATATGAGCCAAATGCAAATTTATCCATTCGTATACGTTTAAAGCGATTTATGCCTGTATAGCTGTGTTTTTCGACAGTATAAAGTGTGAAACTAATTACAGTTTGGGCAATTCATTCAATTAGCACAGACCGAGTAGAGAGGCTTCCACATAAATTGACGTCTCGATTTAATTACTCACTGTGAGGGAAACTTTTGACTCTTGCCGGAAAGTCTCGATTTATTCATTTGAAAAGCCAAGCATCAAGGAATCTCTACGGCTACATTGGTGATTAATCACGTTGCATAACTTGGGAGCCCCAAGTGTTTTTCCTATCCGATTTCAGAACGAAATCCCGTAACGTAAGCTAATGAGATCAACATCTGCCCATTCCATTCGCTTACGCAAATCACTTAAGGCAACGGAGACAACGGCGAAGCACTTTCCTCCGTCTTTTCCACGGCTTTTCTCGCGATTTCCTTCTGACTTTCTTCGCACAGGACACTTTTCGCTTGGTGACGGCTTAATTTTTTCGTTATTTCTTTCACTTTGCCTGATCCAAAAGCAATTATTTTCCATTCAACGTAATAATGACGCAGGCCCAACGATAACAGCGAGGGTCCTGTGCGGTGAGAAAGTGAGGGGAGAGAATTAAATTATGCGCTGGACTTCATTTTTTTCCCGACTTCTGAGGCTGAAGCCGCAGGCGCAGACAACACTTACAACTGCCGTGATGCTGGCAAAAAAAATGGCATTACAAAAACAAACAAAAAAATATTACAAAAAGGGGGGTGTGGAAAAAATCGCACAACAATAAGTGCTGGCGGCAATCTCGCCGTCGAGGTTTGTTGAATGTAGCCATAAACCGGCTCAGTGCACTTGATCGACGGCGAAAATGGCTTTAGCTTTGGCTTTCGAACACCCCGTTATTCGCCCTTTTAGGCCGGGCTAAAGTGTACGCCTCGGTGGCTTTGTATGCGTTTATCAGACCCGTTCGTCCTGCGTCCTGCGTTCTGCATCCCTCTTATATATATGTATATCTACATACATGCTGAATAATGTGTGCCATATTTTGTACGTATTTTCCGCTCCACTCTGGCATTATCCGATTCGTGTGCTCCACACTCCATTTCTATGGCCTGCACATTATAACAAATTTCTCGCTTGCATAAGCAACACGCTCGACATGCATGCGTCTGTGTGGGTGTGTTTTGTTTGCTTGTGTGGGTGAGTGAGTGTCCTGACGGATGCGACCCGTGCGTTCATATTTTTCAGAGGTGTGTGCGTGAGCGAAGCAGAAAATGATATTTATGAAACCCATTACTTATGAATTTATCTGTAGCTAAACATTCAATAACTATTAACAAAGGTGCATCATATAGAAGTTTAATATGTTTTAAAATCTATAACTATAGGCAAAGTAATAAACAAACCAATGGCATTTGTATATTAGGCAGTGTATATTATGTTTATGACATCCCTTATCTTTATAACATCTTTATTATAAAATAAGGCAGATTTTTCCTTTCTATGGCCAATCCAATCTGTCATCCTGTTCTGTCTTATCACGCACCCATCTCTAATGGGATTGTTATGTAAAGCACACAAAAAGCTGCTAGGCTAGCCTGATGCCATATCACTGTATAACAAATGGTCGACACACACACACGCACACACCGTCCCACCCATACACGCGCTCTTGGAGGAGCAGCACAACATGCTTAGAAGCATGGTGAACTGAGGGGAACAGTCTGATGGCGGCAGTCCATAAAAATGGAACGGAACTGCAAGTAAATTAACAGACAGGACGCATAAAGATGAAGGCGAAGGCGGTACATCCTGCGAATCTGCATGTGTGAGTGTGCGAGACTTTACACAAGCAACACGCCTCCCCTTTTGGCCGTCAGTCCGTCCACCCACCCGATTTCCCATTTCCCCATTCGCATGCCGGCTACTTAAGTTACACAATGACATTTTTCAATGTGTCAGAATTTTATTGTTGCAACTTGGGGCATTGTTGTTGACAACTGACATCTTTCTTTCTGCAGCTGTCAGTTGGCTGCTTTTGTTGCCTTCGTTTCATGGCTGCTGATACCGTAGAAGCTGATGCCGCCGTTTCTGCTGTTTCTGCTGCTCTTGCTGTTTTGTCTTGGCTGGAAATGTTGACAACTGTTTTGCCACTTTTGCCGTAATTGAAAAAATGTATTCAAATTCAGTGCCTCGGCTCGGTGTTCCAGTTCAACAAAAAGTAAATACAGAGAGCTGGTAACACGCAGATTTGTATATTCAGCAGAATAATCAAATTGGGGAAATAAAAACACTTCCAAGCCTGCAGGGAATTGAAAGGCAATATTTAAAAATGTTCAAATAAAATGTAGTTGCAAGAGCAAAGATTGGCACTTTAAATTATCTATTACAATGTGCCCAGCAATGTTTATCTTTTAAATATCAACATTTTGCTTTTTCCCTACTACCTTCCTTAATTGCAAAGTTTGCTTCTCTGATTCTGAATCCAATTCAATCAGTTTTAAGCAAACAGATCGGTCATATTTATTGTATTTTTCCTCTGGCCTATTCTTTATGCGGCTGCTTTGTAATTTGCCAAAAATATCCGTAAACTTTGCCCAAGAAAGTGACGGCTAAAAGGGGTCGTTAATGGATTAAGCCAAGCTGTACAATGAATAAATTTGTCAGATTGCTTGACAGAGGAGGCAGCCACAAGAGTTTCTTTGGAGATAAAGCCCTCCAAAGTTGCAAAGCCGAAAAGGGGAGAGTTTGGCCCTACATTTCAATACTTTCGCACTCCTAACATTTCCGGCGGCCTTCTAAACGGTTGCAAATGCCAACTGTCAACTTCTTGTGCGTGGTTTTTGTTTTGAAACTTAACTTTTGCCGCTTGGCCAGATCGCAAAGGGACAAACAGAAAATATTTGCCATAAAACCAAAACGAATCCACCCATTCAGTTGGTGGCCACTTTGATTTGACTTTAAGCTGTGCGTGGGCCTTAACTGCCGGCCACTCCAATATCCAATTTTGCAAATCAGCGTGCAAATTACCCGAGCTGAGGCTGATTTGTTGAGCCGCCCCCTCCCGGAAACTTGCCCCTTGGTCCATGTAGCTAGCAACTGTATTAAGTTCATTTTTCATCTGGCACTCATGCATTAGGCAGCGAAGTAGGTTGCCTCCAGGACTCACACAGATACTCACACACACACCCGAGCAGTCACATACGCGCGAACTCTAAGAGAGTGTGTGTGTCCACACACATACAGCCACATGGCGAGTTACTTTTTCACTTAGGGTCTTTGTGTGCTGCCTTTTGGCATGCAAATACATCGGGCAAGGCAACCCGAAACCCGAAACCGAGACCAAAAACCAAGCCAAGTTAAGCCCAACACGTTAGAGAACACAGCGCGCACAATTTGCTAGGAGCCCTCTTCTTGCGTCCTGCCGTTCCCGGAACAATAAGAAAAATGTTCAAGTGCCAGAATGTGTGCAAAGAACTCAAGTTAGCCGCACACAAGCGCGAGGAGCAGGCAGGACGAACCAGCAAGGACCAAGGAAACCAACTCCAAACTCGCTTTGGATAGTGAGTCCGGCTGCAAGTCCGTTTGCATCTTCAGCAGTCCGTACAGAGTGAAAAACTGAGTCGAAAATACAAATTTATTGGACACGCTGCTGTTTCACAGTATGAATAGAAAGAGTTTTAGTTCTTATTAATCCAATGCAATTGAATGCAATCATTCTCAAGATCAAATCTCAATCTCTTTAAAACTAGTTGAAATTAAGCAATATTTAACTAATTATAATGTTTATAATGTTATAACTCAAAATTATTATGCGTTTAATAGAATAAGACAAACTACAAAATAGATAATTGACCTTATGTATGCAAAATAATAAACTACGTAAATCCATTCAAAATTACAATAAATATTTGGATTTGTTGTTAATAATATAAAGTTATTAAATGCCACCTATGATATAGATTGTTTTTCATAATTTTGATTTGAAATTTTAGGACCAGTTTCCATGTTTTAAACAGACTTTTCTCACAGTGTTAGGTATTGTTTCGCTGCATTTTCACCCATTTTGCCGCTTGCAGATAATTTGAATTTTTCCCATTTGCTGGCTTGGCTGCTGCTCCTTTTCAGAGGTCCTGCTCCTTTTCGGGACTCATTCTGTGAGCTGTTTGCTGGTGGCAGGTCAGTTTCGGTTCAGTTTCAGTGGCATGCCTCGCCGCTTGGCTGTTTTAAGAACTGTAAATTGCTTTAGTTGGCGCACATTTTCATCGCGAAAAGCGAGGGAAAGCGGGCTGCTGTATTTATGGATGCGCGGATGGTAATAGCACAGTGGTTCTGGGTTTTGTTCCTCTGCCAGTTATGCAGGAAACTTATAGCATGTGCTTATCTATGCAATGGAATGGCAGTCAGTAGTTTGCAGTAGTCTCACTTTTTGCCATGTTTTCTTGGGCCCCCTTTATTTGCTCACAGTTGCACTTCTCCGGCACTCGAAAAATGTTTCGGGAAATTTCTTAAGCCAGGAGTTGGTGGCGGTGAAAGCTACTGGTGAAAATTAATTTTCAGCTCTTTCCTTGTGGGTTGAACCCTCAATAAATATTCCATTTCGATCCTCAAAATGCATAAATTCCATTTCGGGTATTGTTTAAATTGCAAGGCGAGCTACTTGGCAATTCAGTTTCAACTACAGTTTTCGCCAATATTAAATTGATTAGCAGCTGCAGTTGCTTAAAAATTTAAAAAGAATTCTCTGCCGGTTTGCCAATAATACAAAATGAAAGAGAGCTGCAGTTTAACCTGATTTAAACCTGAGTCCAATTTGATTTTTAAATAAGTTAAATAACTTCTAAAGGTTAATCTAAGCCCATTCTTTATAGTTAAATGCCTTTGAGTTTTTATTACGAAAGTCATTTACATGGTTAACTGTCCACTGGATAAGAAGACTACTTTTCAGGACAATTGCCCACGAATGCAGAGTAGTTGCCGCCTCTTACACAAGCTGACACATAATGCACTTAAAACTTCAGAGATGTCTCGTCAATGCTTGAATATGGCACCAGCAGCAAAAGTTGCAGCTGCAGCTGCATATGCAACTGCAACACCCCACCAGCGACTGGTGGCACTTGCAACACGAGCGGCGGCGACTTGAGTGCAAAATTCAATTAACTTGCTTAAGCACGGACACATGCAAACCACACACACACTCCAAAATGCACATGTGGGTGAGCTATCAATTTCATGTCCAATCAACCTGGCAGACAGGACACGCCACACCGGCCCACCCACCTGGCCACTCTTCATATTCTGGGTGGCACAGAAGCATCGGAATCTGCTAAAGGCCAGGTGCACTGCCATGGCCCAAAACCCCGGGCCACTTAAGCAGATGTCAGCTTGATTTTTGCATATGCGATAGCACTGGGAGCTCCAAACATATATGCATATGCAGCTATACCTATAGCTCAATGGAAAAACCTTGGCGTGATTCCGTACTTTCCCTGCCAAAGGATCCCTACCAGCTGCGGCGTGGCTCCTGCGTGTCCTGCCCAGTCTGCTAATTGTTTTGCGGTTCATTGTTTAATTATTATGTGTGTATGCGCAGTACACGCGGAACAAATAGTGCTGCATTTTCCAGAAAAATATTTTAATAGTACAAAAATTTAGGTAGCACCTGAAAACAGTCGAAATCTTTCAAAGGTGTACTTTATTTCATTACCTGTATTCTGCTAGTTTAGATCTACATAGTTAACAAAAATATTAAAAGCAGACTGTTTATTTTCAGTGTGCCATTTACTGTATTTTATATTTAGTAGAGTTCATTGTTAGTGCGGTGTTTTCAGCCAGATGGCTCCAGTGGAATTTTGGCCGAACTCTAATTAAAGCGCTTTGCATAATAAATCAGGCGTGGCCTGCGACTATAATTGTGGCCCCGTCTGTGGTCGCAGCTGTTCGTTGTAACGGCGTGTCACTGCCAAATGGCCTGTCAAATAAGAAGTCATTTTGTCCAAATGTTGCCGTTGCCAGCACACGAACAACTGGTTCGGCAAACAAGTTTGACATTTTATGATATGACCACACTGCCAAGCAAATCCCCGAAACCTCACCCCCTGAACCGTGCAGCCCTCCTTGGCTGTCAATTACATCAAAATTGTGAATTTCTCTCGTTATGCATTTGACATTTTCGACTCAATATAAAACGGAAATAACTCACAAACACTCGCACGCAGTCGCTACATTTCGATCGGATATACATATATACAATTGAATCTGTCAAACAACGCTCTGTACACCTTTCGCATGCCATACATAAATAATCAATGAATTTGTGCCCATTTCAAGTCGTAGCAACCTCGCAACATGCGGCGTATACGTAATATGCACATCAATTCGTTTACCTTTCAAAGGATAATTTCACTTTGTTCTGATTTATACAACGGAAAATGACGAAGAAGGAATGGATATTGGCATTCTAAGAATCGGGTTGAGTTAAATTGAATTGATTGTTAAG
Source organism: Drosophila yakuba (assembly GCF_016746365.2). Classification (NCBI taxonomy): domain Eukaryota; kingdom Metazoa; phylum Arthropoda; class Insecta; order Diptera; family Drosophilidae; genus Drosophila; species Drosophila yakuba. The sequence goes on along the minus strand of NC_052527.2, from coordinate 18,317,071 downwards.
TGCTTGATAAGCCGTTAAGCCTTGGGTTAAAATGGCTAATAGATGAGGGGATATTAATGCATCAGTTTCAGCTTAACAAGCGTTCATCACACATTCTACAAGGATTTTCAGCTCCACGGGAATTCATGTTTAATTCACAGTGAGATTGGAATTCATTTCAGTTCGCTTATCTCCCCAGAAGGCTAAAACTTGGCTTTGGCTTGCGCCAAAAACTGCACTCAAAGCCATTCGACTTTGTGACTAAACTTTTGCCAAACTTCTTGTTGGAGAAAATAGAAAAATCAACACCAGCAATAAAAATGCAAAGTAAATATGAACACACAATAGCAATCCCCTGCGAATAAATTGGCAAATAGAAAAATGAAAGAGAAAAACTAAGGAGAGATTCAAATAAATGATTTAAAATACACTTTAATACGAGTATATACAAAAAAAGGCTAATTGTTTAATGTTCACATTTTTATTTTAAGCAATCGAACTTTGTGTTTTCCTAGTTTTCTTCCTAAATACCTCTTATTCTGTCTTATACCATTTTCATTATCCTGTGGCGGGACAAATGCTATCCGCTTTCTTTGGGATTGGCTTTTGCCCACCAGTTATTTATTCCCCCCGGTTTTGGTTTAGTTTTCTCTCGTTTCTTTTCACCTCCACCAACTGCAAGGCAAACGAACCGAAAACCCAAACAGCCAAAGGATAAAGCCGAGCAGAATGAGGCAGGCAGCACAAACTCGTGTTAACTACACATTTGGGTATTTGTGTATTAACACTTTGCCAGGGCGCCGCATAGACGGATCCAGGACTCTGGACTCGGGATCCAGTGGAGCAGGATCGGGAGTCAGTTTAACACAAACAGACAGTGGCCAGTTGGCCATTGGACTGATGTTCCTGGGGTTCAGGGGCTAAAGTTTAATTGGCTAGTTTAATTGTCAGAGGGACTGGCACACACACAAACCCACACACACACACCCCAATAAAGACAACAAAGAAATTTAATCAAGCGGCGAACAATTGCAGGGGAACAAAAATAAAAAGTGCAAACGTTTATTGAGTTTAACGAGCGCCGTCTGCACTCAGTCGCTCTTGAATGCCTGCATCTGTGTGCGTGGGCCGCTGTCTGTGTGACAGTATCAGTGTGTACACGAAAGGACTTTTAGCGATGATGGGACTGGGTATTGGGAAACACCAACACCAACACCACCAACAACAACGGCAACGGCAGCAGCTTAATTTAAATGTCACCTGCACTAAACAAATACGCCAAAGGGGTGGCCATCGGGGGACGGTGGACAAACAGAGTATGATATTGTTAGTGACACTCTTTCAGCATTAAGTGTGTACATGACAAGCACACCCTCACACCCTTACACCCAGGCGGGACTACAAACAGCATTACATATGGCCAAGTCCCGGGAAACGCTCTTCAGAAGCCACTCAACTCATCGAGCAGCCAATCGAACAGATAAACAAGCTCACAAAAACATTTGGGTGGTATTTCCCGAGTGATAGGATACTCGATAGTTTATACAAAGATACGCATGCAAAGATACCGAAGAACCTGAAAAACGCAAATTAAAGTTCTGCTCCTAAGTGATTGGTTTTTACATGAGAAGTTAGAAAGCGACATTATTACAATGCGTTTAAATAACAAGCTGGCGGGATGTATTTTATGTGCGAAAATCATAGTCATTTTACATTGTGTATAACTAAAAAGTGATATTTTGAAGCTGGTCAGTAGAAGAATACTCCATAGATTGACACTATTTTATCCATATTCTGCGCTTCCTGCAGCTGCTTAAATATTTGGATTGAATGAAATTAAAATAAACAAAGTCCTTTGAGCAGGACTTCGCCCAGCTCTATTTCCATCATCATTATCGCAGCCAGAAATCATAATGATGCCAATAAAAATAAATAATTGACAAGACGACAAACTGTGCGGCGATGACACTGGCCATTTGGCTAAGCAGAAACGTCAAAGTGGTTAGCAGTGGGTGGTATTTACTGTTGGGTGGGGCTTATATACATTCAGCATACACCATATTATAATGGCCAGAACTTAGCTCTTCAGCTCTAGATGTCCTGAGCCCTGTTCCCTGCGTGTGGGTAATGGGACGCGTCTCGCGTCCCATATCACTATGCATCATTAAGTTGATGGGCTCCCCGGCATCGAGACACTTCGATTTTATGGATGTAGCATATGGATGGCGGTCCAGTCCCTTTGCCAACTGCTCCGCCATTGCTATTAACCACATATTACTCATCGAACAATGTATTTGTGGGTCCATTTGGTTTGCCCATAGTTTTATGCGCCCAACTATGTACAATGAACTAATATTTTGATGGGTTTTGTATCGTTATGTGCGTTTAGAACTGGGAACATCCTAGAGTGTTGCATCTTAGCAAAAAGAAACTCATTAGGAGATAGATTCTTCAGTGGACATATCTTTTGACATCTGAAAATGCTTGCCAAAGTGAACTTTTACCATCGATGCTATAACATTATTGGTCGCATTTAAATGCCCGCCAGGTCTTCCAATTAGTACGCAACCTTTGAGGTGAAAGTATAAGCTTCCATCGACTGGCTGACGTAAGTCCTTGCGTCATTGCATTAAGGATTCTCGACTGTACTCTCTTGTTTGCCTCGACGCGCTGCTCCTTTCTGCTGTTTCTGTTTCTGTTTGCCTTGCCCTGTTTGTTTGTTTGTTTGCTTCCCATAAGTTACCCATTGGCTGGCATCAACTCTTGGCACATTTGCTTGACAAATTGTTTTGTTTTTTGGCCCCGTCGACGTCACTTGGTAATCGATATGTGAGCGCACACCTCGGACCCCATGCCGCAACCCCCACTTCTCAGTTGTCCCCAACAACCAGTTTTAGCGAGCTTACCTTGTCAGCAAAATAAACATAAATATGTATATGGAGGGGTGCACAACTTATATATAGTACACATATAAGAGCAGGGAGTGTTTTCGCCATATACAATTGACTAAAATTTCAATTTCTTTCTCTGGTTTCTTTGCAGGTGAGTTTGAGTTTCTGAGACACTTTTCCTTCGCTTTTGCCTTTGCCTTCGCCCGGCGGGTTGTAAAATCAAAGTACGTACTTCGGCTGACACCACCGACACTCCCCCAAATAGCACAATGGAAAAGTGAAGAAGCCGTAGCCTGAAATCAATAAAGTCGAGCGTATCCGGCTGATAGCTGTTTAATGTTTACAATATGTCTTTATCTTCCCACTGCCACCCGGCACTTCTCCAATTCGCCAAAGCGCTTCACCAAAGCCATGACTTTGACTTTACCTTGGGCCACGAGTGCGGAACTGACTGCCCCTGCAGCGAATGCCATGCAAAGCGCTTCGATAATGCCAAGCGTTATGGCCAACTGCATCTGCATCTGCATCTGCAGTTGTTATGATAGCCCTGGGTGTGAACTCCCGGCAAGGAAACGCACTCCTAATGCCAAACAATTTAGTGCAGTGTCGACGCCCCGGCAGGAAAAGGTATCCTCTGTTATCCGATTTGCATTTAGGTGAATGCGCTCAAATGTGCAATTCAATTTGGGAAACTCCATCCAAACAAACAAGGCAGTACAACCGGAGCAGTGCACTGCGAGAAACATCTTTAGCAAAGCAAAGAAAAACTTAATTTGACTATCCAATTTTGTGACTTATTCTACAACAACTGCTTATATGCTTGGGCCAAGTTAGATACATGTTTAAATATGTTTAGCAACTATCTTGTATCTCATAACTGAACTGGATTTGATGAGCGCCAACCATATCCCGCTACAGAATCGAACTTTTCATGGAGCGATTCAAATTTCAAGAGCTCATTCCCAATTCGAGATCATTTTTAGCTGTGCCTTTTGGGGGCAAACCGAGGACACGGGTTCGGCATGCTGTTAACCAGAAAAGCAGCGCAGAAAGCAGCTTAGCCTGCCTGTGAACCGGAGGAGACCGCTTGCCGGGGTCGACTTAGCGCATAAAAAATTCAAAGTCAGTGAAACGCAGCTTAAGCTGTTTTTTACACAGCCAACAAAACACACAAAGAGGGGCGCACAAAATCGGGATAAACACACATGTACAACACAGATGCCGGCGGATGATGATGGGTTGCAGGTTGGGAGTGGGATCGGGAGTGGGACTGGGACTGGGACTGGGATTCGGATTGGGGGTCAAGGGTCGAGTATTCAGGGTTCGCAGGCTCTTCCGAGGGAAATGCCGCGGAAAAGCGAACGGCAAACGGAGGGGGAAGCTGCAGCATAAGCAAAGTAGATTAAACACCGCAAAGCAGTAAGCGCCCAATGAGTCGACAGTGGCTAGTGTAAATACCGGCAAAAACGTTGCTTTTTGGGGCCAAAGCAAAGCAGGGAAAAGCAAGGCAAAGCAAAGCCGACAAAGCGCGCTTAAAAATGTCCAAAAGCGAAACCAGGTCGTCCTGCTGTCCAGCTGATGGAATCTCTTTTTGGCCCAATCCCTGCGGCTCACTGGGCTTAAATATTTAGCAACAGTTTGCAGTCTGAAGTTTGTTGCGGGGAGGGGGAACCAAAAAAGTTATGGAACACATGATATATGCCTGATATTTCTGGCCGTTTTGGGACAAGTCGTAATAACGTAATTAAGTGGCTCACTTGTTGGAAGTTGGCAGTAAATGGGTTTAATTTTTCGGTTACTGCACCGAAAGCGAGGCGAAAGTCAGCTAGTTGCAGTAATAATGCAATATCACAAACTTTCCAATGAGTTGTGGCAAATATTTTCATAGTAAAAAGCAGAAACTTTTGTAAGCACGGGAAACAGATTACTATTAAAATTGTTTAAAATATCAATTTACTGTAAATAATTGTGAAAACTCGTTTCTAAACTACCAATTATGATACGGACAACTTAATGTGCATTTAAGACGTATAATTTATTATTTATTGCATTTTACTTATTTGGTTTTCTTTGTGATATTACATTTTATTGCCCTTTTAGTACTCATTAAAATATAATAATTTATTTTATTAAAATGCAATTTAGCAGACAAACCACCAAGTGGTAAATAAGAACGCCCCATAGTAGCGCTCATGTTAATTATTACGCTTAAGAGGCTTCAAGTTATTTGCCAGATTGATTAAAGTTTAATTTTCAAGTTTATTGAGAGGCCTGACTCGAGACATTTTAATTGCATGTATGGATGGCCTGAAGTTATGCAAATTCATTTAAACATTTGCCACTGCCTGACGCACAGATTGCATATTAAATATGCATTAACCGCAGTTCACTTTGTGCCTTTCCCTGCTTCTTGGTAACCACCGCATATCCGCAGGATACCAGGATACCAGGATACTCCCCACCCATGCGGCCCCAATTTGTGCGCTACACTTTTCTCCGCTCGCGAGCGCTCGGTAATGTGTTAAATTTTCACAGTTGAATTTGTGTCTGTGTGTGCGCTGAGTAAATTTGAATTTGATTGAAAAGCGTGTGACAGCGCTTCGATCCTTTTACCTGATGTAGTGGGATGGGAGTGGGAGTGGGAATGGGACTACCTCTCCTCCGCCCTTCCTGGCAAAATGCACGCCACACCCACAACCCACCAACATTTGTCGAAGTTTAGATAACGTTGCGCATCATTTGGCACCCAGGCTCGACTGCTTACTTTGCCACGAGATGTGGTGCGCCTTTGCTTGTCAAATGGTTTTGTATAGATTTCCCCCATAGTTTCCCATTTCCACGGAACAGCCAACCAGCACCCATCCCCGCCCACCCACTTTTTCCATTTTTTCCACCCCACTCGTCTATACGGCATGGGTTTTTGTGACAGCTTGTTAGACGTATCCTGGCAGTTGCAAGAAAAACCGGAACAGCAATGGCTCGAACTGAATGGAGCATTGTGTCCTGACGGCGATGAATGTAAGCGATTTATTTTATGATTTATTGCGTATACTTATTGTGTATGCTGTCCGAGGATTCACTTCACCCACACATCTATCTGCGCCCTATTGTTAACACTTGCAAATCGGCCGGGCTTTGCAGCAATTCCTGTTCCGCAGCCGGAGCATTTAAAAATGTTCATTCAATCAAGTGTCAAATTAGTGGGGATTCTTAATTTAAGCAGCCATTCCATTTCACCCTACACTCTACCTACACCCTTCATAAATAAACCATTCGGCTGCCACTCAATTAGGGCGTAAGTCCGGGTCCGTTTTTCGGGTACAAACTCGGATTCGGATCCAGCCCCTAGCCCAATGCCCAGCCAGGACCTACAAATCAAAAAATGTATAAAACATGCAATTTGTTGGCCAAAAGTCATGCGTAATGTGGTCCCTTGCCAGGCCCTTTCTTGGGTCCAAAGGATGCGGACTTGGTCCTTCCACTTCAAAATGAATCTGTTGTATTAGTGTTGGTGTTTTTGTTACCTAAGCCCCGGCAAAAAGTTGGCAAATGAAGTGCCAAAAGTTGCTTGTCTAGACAAAAAGTGAAACCGATGCAAAGTTAGCAGCATTTTGTCTTGCTTTGACTCACTCAACCTGGGTGTGATGTTATTTCGATATGGTATCCATCACAACCTCCTTGAGTGAGCGATAGCAGGACAGAGTATCCACGAAACTAACTGGCACCAGTGAGTTATAATAAAAATATCACAAAATATGAGTGATATAACTGGCATTTTAAAATTTTTGATTGTTTTGATTGTCATTTAACATGAGTAAGTTAACTTTAAGTGAAATTCCAGCAAGATAATTATAAAATAAAATGATTACCTAAAAAGCCTCGTTTGTTTTTACCATTTCGTTTTCCTGACTATTTGTATATGGGAAAAGTAATCAAATCAAATGTGAAATGAAAACAGACGACTCAGGTCTTAAAGCATCAAGAATTTAGAGGCCGCGGGCGAAATTCAAAAGCATGTCAATTTAATAATGCTTAATGGCAAGAATCATTTCGGGCAATAAATGTATAAGTGCATATGGCACTCGCAGGAAAGGAATGCCATTTGATACAGCCAGCTTCCGGAACTCGGAGGCTCCTCCTGCCCGCCACTCCTGGATTTCGTTCCCCGGGGACAAACGGATGGGGGCATGATATGGATGTCATGGCATTCTCCGAGCAGCTTCTTGTGGCAAATATTTACCTTTTGGGGCCTTTGGCATCCCGCATGTGTCGGTCGTCGGTCGTCTGTCTGGTTGTGTGCTCTCTATGAGAAAATAACATTTGCAATTTTAAGCACTTGAGACTTGTCACTGGGAGGTGGCTCGGATATCTGTATACTCATATGCATATATCAGCACCGATATACCCCTGTCAATATCTCGCATCTCTAGCTAATGGTAAATTTCCAGTTATTACTCTCTTGTACTTTTTCGTTATTACTCTTGTGGCTAAATTGCGATTATTTATTAATTAAATTTGTTATGACAACACAAGATGCAAAGTCATTTGTTGCCTCGCTGCGTGTGGGTTTCTGTGGCTTTCGGCCAAAAGCCAGAGAAAACCACGTAAAATACAAGCGGACTGTCCGTTCGGGCTATTATTTCAAGACTCAGCCGTGTGGCTGTTCTGCTCTTAAGCTATTTTATTGAGTTTTCCACTCCCATCCGTCCCTTTTCAAACCCTTTTTGGCCCACGCACACGCACACACACACACATTGCACAACAAAGGCTTTCATTTTTAATGCCGAGCAGACGGTTAAGCATAATTATGTTTGTCGATGGGGCGGAGTTCAGATTTTCGACCCCGAACAGGTGCACAAAGGTAAAATAATACAGCTCCGGCATTTTAAGCTGGCTTAAAGAGCTCGGCAAAGTTTATCCGCTTGCTTTAAATTAACCCCGATTCAGTGGCTCTTTGGCCGTAATATACAGAGTAAACCAACTTGAGCTCGACACTTATGAGACATGTTCCTGCCACTTTGCACTTCTGCGAAAATTTTGGCCGCCAGCACTTTTGCCTCTCATGTCGAAGTGCGTCCAGCTGAGCAACAAGAGTTATGTAATTGACTCGAAATACCCTCGGAGCATTTGAAATTTTAAGCAGCAGTAAAGTTTCGCGTGACGACAAGGAAAAATTACGGAAAAAGGAAGATTTCTCATTTTCCAAGCGTTTTAATTTGTGCGAAATTAAGCAAAAAATAAACTCATTTTGCTAGCTGCAGTAGCAGCAGCACAAACATGGCGAAACTTTTTCGATAGCTGTCTGACAACAAAGCGAAAATCTAAAAAAAAAAGGAAAAAAGCTGGAAAAACTTTCAGCGGAAGTTGATGGCAGGAAAACTCGAGTAAAATGTGCACGAAATTGTCTCTGCGCGGAAGAAAAATCTATGCGATTGAGGAGAAATTGCAAAATTCAATGCCCGCAGTAGTCTGAGCCTCCGGCCTTTTCCATTACGGCATCTTCATTCCAGCTACGGCTACGAACATCCCACGCCCCCCGCCACCTGACCGCCCCCGCATTTTGGGGGCACCATGACTTAGTGCCGACTTCATGCAAAGCTTTCCCGCTGCCGACGGTGATTTAGTTGTTAGCCTGCGGACAAACATTTCATGGCTCGATGTGCTCAATTCAATCAATTGCCATCGACAGACGGCAGTCTGCAAGGATACCTCCCATCCTTCGACCGCCAACTCGGTGCAATTTTAATCAAAACTCGCATATGTGTGTGGCAACTGATGTATGGCGGCTCGGCTGCCTTTGCCTTTAGTTGTCACAGGTTGGCGTAATGGCGACATCGCACAGGATGAACAAGGATATCGGGGATTTGCTTGCGGGTCAAACCTTTGTTAGCCCACTTGATATTTGGTAACGTTGTGCATTTAAAAAAATACTAAAATCGACGAAATCAACTTCCCCTAACTTCGAAACATTTAAATTTAATGAATTTATATATGTTATATATTCCTTTTTTTCTATTTGGCATAGTTAGACAGCTACCCTAAGTTGAAATCTTCGAAATTTAGTCCTTAGATACCCAATAGCCATCAAGTTATACATTTTCCTTAGATTGTAAACATAACAAGGGAGAATGCTATAGTCGAGTTCCCCGACTATCAGATACCTGTTACTCAGCTAGAGGCAGTGCCTAATCTTAACTTTCTAGCTTTAATAGTTCCTGAATTCTCGACGGTCAGCCAGACGGACATGGCCAGTTCAACTCGGCTATTGATCCTGATAAAGATTTGAGTTTATTTTTATGGGCGTGTAATAGATCTAGGAATTTAACTGGTTGTTCCGCCCAGTTGTTTTTCATTTTCTCCGACTAATTTGCTTTCAGCTTTAGATGTAACCATATACAGTAAAATATTTGGGAGAACTATTGATTTATCCCGAGCAGCGTTCAAAAAGCCTCAATGTATTAGTTTTTTCTGCATCGGAAAAGATTAGATCTCCTCGGTCTAAATAGTATTTCAGAAATGGCACATACTCTTCCGTATTTGGATCGTTCCTAGCAGATATGATCTCCTGCTCCAAAGTAGATTTCAAAACATTCACATGCATTTCAATCATATTGAGTCGGCCAGAACCTTAAAATTACCGAAATCATTTATATACATTTTGCATTTCTTCTTAAAAAAACAGACAGAAACGCATTGGCAAACATTTTCCTATAGTTTGTATACAACTGACAGGCTTAAAGCTATAGACACAATTTTTTTTTACTATCGCGAATATATGTATGACTTCCTTGGGTCAATGACGTCGAAGTAAACTTTAAGGTGTATGATGCAACTATAGGAAAGCATTTGTCTTATGATATATGTGTATATGGAATTTTCAAAGGCACACAATTAAAAAGAATTAGCGAATGTATTAACTAATATGTAAATGTTGTACATTGATAAGTTATTACCGTGTCTTGGCTGAAACAGTCAGTTAGGTCCAATGTTAAATGAGCAAGCATTTCGACTGTTGGTCATCACGAGTGTAGTAAGGACTGTTTGTCAGCGCAAAGGACTCGCAAGCAGCGCAGCGCAACGATTTCCTTTTGTTATTCACAGGCCATAGAGAGTGGGCTCCATCCATTTGGCTAATTGTTCAGTTTGTTTTACGTGTAAGGCTACAAATTGGCCGAAGCACACGTTTCCCCAGACAGTTAGGTAGTGCCGTAGTGCCCGTAGTGAAAACCGGAGTGCACGTTCCGCTTTTCCGTGCCGCCCCCCACCCACCGAAATAACCAGCAAAGGGTCCTGCCGCCTGTCGGGTTCATAATAATTTAAATGCTGGGCACACAGAGTGACATGGCAAAGACAAACAGAGGTCAAGCTGCGTCAGTGGGGCTGTTGCAGCAGAAGCAACTGCAAATGGCTACGTGACCGGATGCACTGCAGCGGTCTGCATTTAAATCCAAAGGCGGCAGCATCAGAATTAGCACGACAAAGGGTTGCCAGTCGGAGTGTCCTAACAACCGGGGGATTTGGCAATCCGGAGTGAGCGGGAACCGGCTTGAGTTAATTTACCCTGGCAAGCAACAAGCTCTGCGCAAATACCAAACGACAAACGGTCTACAGTTCTGCCACCATGGCTACCCTAGAACCATGGCCAGTCTGAGCCCCATTCCAAGCCCGAATCTGAATCCGAGTCCGAAAGGCTTGGGCCTTTCAGATCAACAGCCGAGCAAACAAATGGCGTTGCAATTGAGCACGTTTTTGTCGAGCAGTGGAAATGAACTGCGACACGGTGATTCAGTTTGGCCAGCGCCAGGAGTCGAAATGGAAGTCGGAGTCAAAGTTCGGGCCTAGGTTTTAGCCTGTCCATTCTGCCCAGTTCATGTGGCAGGTCAAGTGGCATGCGGCAGCTGACAGGACGTGCGCCCAAAGATGTTTTCACAGGATATATGTGTCACCGAGTAAGCATGCTACTGCAGGATGAGTGGAAGCTGATCCGCGCTCAGTCCTTGTGCGCATTCCGACGGAAAATCAAAAGCTTTTAGGAAAATGTATAGGAAAATGGCACTTGTAGCACGCTAAACATACAGAAATTTATATTGGATATAAAAAACACAAATCAATACTAATTCAAAAAGAAAAGGTTTCCAAATGTAAGACAAAAAACTGTGGGCTTCCTTAAGCTTCCTGTTTCCAAACCAGCATGAAAAAGCTACATTTGAGGCCAGTCAATCTGCATGCCCCGGCTTAATGGATCGAAAAACTGTAATTGGAAACGAGGCGGCTTAGCAGGGACAAGGGAAGATGCAACAGCCCGGGTGTCCCATTTAAGTGGGGCGATCACTCCGGCTGCAAGTGGCTAAATGCCTCAATGCATGTTGAGGAACAACACGAACCTATAGAATCCTGGCCAAAAGACAATGGCAGAAAGTCAAACTAGGCAAAGAAGAAAAAACTGCGGCAAATTTGTATGGAAAAAGCATACGGCAGAGAGACAAACAAGGTCCTCGGTAAACCGCAAAAAGTATCAACTTTCGGCCCCTAGTTTTTCTACGTTAGTTTACAGCAGCAGCAGACCGGGTACGGCATAAAAGAAACATAACTAATTTGCATAAAGTGCGGAAACACGGCAGCGGCACACAGATATCTCAGTTGGTCCGGAGCGGAGGGAGTGAAAATACAGAAACTTTGTTGACGGAAATGGGGCAAAGTCGCCATTGGAGAGTTGACGCCAAAAGGCAAACCCTCTGCGGTTTTGAGTTCTCAGGATTCACAAAATACTAAACTAAGTGAAGACCACCAAGCTAAGGACCGCCCATGTCTTTAGGTGAGCGAAACTTTTGCATGCCAAAGTGAAAGTGGAGTCTGTCGGCGGGAGAAAGTTGGCACTGGCCACCATATTACCGGTTTGCAAAATATTCCAAGATAAGACAGAGACTAGGTGCCTACAAGGCGTGCACGGGAAAGAAATGCTAGCTCCAAGAACGTTTGAGTATATCTATATATTAGTTTCGTAAAGGTTTATAAAGGTCTAATAAGGTTTTGTAAGGGTAAAGTTGGGACTTTGTTAGCTGCTCAATATACACAATTGTAATTATGGTAAATATAAAATTGGCATTATAGTGTTACGTATAATATGTAAAAGCTCAGTTGTATTTTATACCCTGCAAATTTCTTCTCTCTGTGTGTGCAAAACTTAACCTGGCGTTTCATATTATGCAAAGGAGGGAACCCTTACAAAGTGGAATATCTTAGCAAGCTGATATCATGTTTCCCATACTTTCCTTGCAGCTTGGTCAACCAGTCGATGCCCGACGCCTTTAAAGTTCAGAAGATGGTGGACAGTGCCCTGAGAGTGTGGGAGTACAACTCGAAGCTGACATTTCGCCAGGTCTACAGCGACCAGGCCGACATCCAGATACTCTTTGCACGGTGAGTACTCAGAAATCTACGGGGATTGCGAATCGGGGATTGGGGATGCATGGATACGAGCACTGGTAGGTGGGGAGATCATAAAAAAGCGAGTCTTTAGTGCCATAAACAAACGCACATAAAATTGCACTTAAAAGCAGGCGAACGATAAATAAGCCAAGTATTAAATCCATGAAACGACGTCGATGATGAAATGCCACCGATGACAAAGTCGATGGGCGTGCGAGGAGCTCCGTGGCTGGCATGTCTGAATCAAAGAGTTTATGTGGCAGCTGCTTGTTCTTAGATAAGCTGTGAATATGATTTCCCCCTGACCGTGCTCGTAATTCCTCTGAAACACCGAACTAATCCAGAACATCCACGCTGGACCTTTTCTTAACGCTTTGCAGGCGCCAGCACGGCGATGGCTATAAATTCGACGGACCTGGTCAGGTGCTGGCCCACGCCTTCTATCCCGGCGAGGGGCGTGGCGGAGACGCCCACTTCGATGCTGACGAAACCTGGAACTTTGACGGCGGATCCGATGATAACCGCGGTGGGTGCAGTTCATCAAGTATAATAATAATGTTCTTCTTTTGACGTTTACTAATTGCATAAGAGGTCAATAGTGTTTTGGCTGTGCTGTCTGGTCCGTGGTTTTTTTGGGTTTACACTGGCGAAAATTGTATTATTTTGATATAATGTTGTATATTAACACATTTTTAATAATTTGATTTATAAGTTCAACTTATTTCTATCTATCATTTGATCATTCATTTAAACAGTTGAAGATGCATCTCTTCAATGAGAGAATTGCTTGATAATTAAGTTGTATAATAACGTTTTTTGCGATGACCGCTATATTTTTGTTAAGTGCAGGGCGTGATACGTACTGTTATAGATATTATTTCAAATTGCAATTAATTTTTATCAATTTGAAAATGGATTGTTATTACTATAATTTGTAGTAGATCACGATTTGCATGTGAATCTAGCTAATTATTTTGTACGCTGAATTTTTTGGCATAATTTACCTCTGTTTTTTGCTAAGTGCAGGACGTGTTACACCGAAACCACACGCGGGCAAAATCAATAAAAGCTGCATACGCTGCTGCGGTAGGAAATAAGGAATAGGTCGGGAAGATGGCCCACGTCGGAGGGCAGGAGGCAGTGGAAGAGGAGGCCATGACTGGCGACGCGTTGCCTGCAGCCTGCCGCTTGCGTTTTGTAATTTAGCACAATAAATCGTCAGGACAGACCCCGAAGACCCTGTAGACCCCTAAAAGCCCTGAAACCCCGCGGAACCCGAATTGCGCTTCGGCATTTTTAATGGTTTTTAATGCCAATAAAAAATTGTCAGCATGACGCGTGACGTTGGCAGCCATTTTAAAATGTTGCAAGCGTCGCCATTTTTATGCCACTTACAAAGTCGTCAAGGCGACGAGCCCGTCTTGCCCCTTCCCCATCCTGTACCCTGCCACCCCGTTCTGGCCCCTTTTCGCCCGCTATTAACCAGTCAGCGTATTTATGTTGCATTCCGTGTCCTGTCGTTGCAGGAACCAATTTTCTGAACGTGGCCCTGCACGAACTGGGTCATTCTCTCGGACTGGGCCACTCCTCGGACCCGAATGCGGTCATGTTTCCGTGGTACCAGAACAACGAGGTGGGGGGCAATCTGCCCGACGACGATCGCAACGGAATCCAAGAGTTGTACGGCTCCAAGGAGAAGACCTGGGGGCCCTATAGACCACACACCACAGCACCCACAACCACCACAACCACGACGACCATGCGCGCGTTGATTTACCGATTTACAGATAAGCCAGTCTACCGGCCCAGGTACAATCCCAGCAGCAATCCCAACAGAGAACGGAATCGGGCAAGGGAGCGCCAGGAGGAGGAGCGGAGGCGTCAGGAGCAGCAGCGACAAGAGCAGGAACGGCAAGAGCAGGAGGATCGTCGGCGCGAAAGAGAACGTAAACGCCAGTGGGAGATAGAGCAAAAAGAGCAACAAGAGCGACAGGAGCGCGAACGCCAGGAGTGGCAAGAGCGACAGGAGCAACAGGAGCGACAGGAACGCGAACGGAAGATGCGGCTTGAGTGGGAACGTAAGAATAGGGAGCGGAATGGAATCCAGGAACCAGTTACTCCTCCAGCCAGCACCACCATGAGACCCACCAGCAAGCCATATCCCACTGCGGTACACCGGCACAACCATAACAAGCCGCGCAAACTTAAGCCGAATACCTGCATGACCTACTACGATGCCATCTCAATGATCCGCGGTGAACTGTTCATCTTCCGGGGACCCGTAAGTTTTTGAACCTGGAACACGTGTATATTACCCCCGATTACCAATGAAATCTCGTCCAACAGTACCTTTGGCGCATTGGAAAATCTGGTCTGTTGCCTGGCTATCCCACGGAGACCAGGAGACATTGGTCCGCTCTGCCCGAGAATCTCACCAAGGTGGATGCTGTATACGTTAACAAACAGCGACAGATTGTGTTCTTCATAGGTGGGTCAGAGATAAGTGAAACTTTGGAATTCTTAAAACATATATTTGAGCACATCTTATAAAAGCTTCGTGAAATAAACTAATGGTTAATGGTTGTTAATGCTTTTTTGTGCCCTAGGTCGCCAGTATTATGTATTCAACTCGGTAACGCTAGCTCCTGGCTACCCGAAACCACTTGCCAGTCTGGGTCTGTCGCCCACTTTGACCCATATCGATGCCTCCTTCGTGTGGGGACACAACAACAGGACCTACTTGACCAGCGGCACTATGTACTGGCGCATCGATGACTACACGGGTCAGGTGGAACTGGATTATCCGCGGGACATGAGCATCTGGTCGGGAGTGGGCTACCACATCGACGCGGCATTCCAGTACTCGGATGGCAAGACGTACTTCTTTAAGAACCTGAGGTACTGGGAGTTCAACGACGATCGCATGAAGGTGGCCCACCCCACGGCTAAGCTGTCGGCACCAAAGTGGATGCAGTGCGCCCGGAGTGCTAACGAGGTGGACGACGAGCAGCGCTGGACAGCCCCTTTGGTATCCGGGGAGAACGAAGACGAGGAAACGGGGAGAAGCGGATCTAGGGAGCTTAGAGTTCACCTATTCCTTCTTCCGATCCTTTTGCTAGCCATCGCCACTTGGCAGAGTTAAGATTGAATATGAAGCGTACCCTCAGAAATGCCTAGAATTAAGAGCCATGGTTCGCCTCGTATTTTGTATAAAGAATAATGGTTTTTGTAACCAAAAAAAGAAGCATATTGATCTGTTATGGTATAATTTTTTAAAGAACTCTTCGAAATTAAAACAGGTAAAGCTAGTATTCAAGGACCCCAAAACTGCTATGCTGCAAATTACTTAAGCAACAAAAGTTAAATTAGAAATTGAAAAGTGTTCAAGATTTTGCTGTAAATTCTAGCGGCTTGAGCAGATTTAATAGGATCTATAATGCAGAGCGCAACTGTGTGACAGTCTGGCGCTTCCATGCCCCAAAAGACGACACCGAGCGGCCTTTCCTTAGATTTAAGTCAAATAAATGAACAAACCAGTGAAAGTCGCACATAGATGACAAATCTGCGACTTGTCACTGCCGATTTATTCATGGATACTGCCAATTGGGCACACTGGCGCCATCTATTGGACAAATAGCAGGGCTGTTTTACCAGATCTATATACCGTACATATAAGATAAGTGCACAAGACTATAAGGTAACTCTTAGTCTACTTAAACGTAAAAACAAATATGTTCTATTTGTATACAGAAAGCATCGAAATTCCAATGTTGAAATTCGAGACCACTACTGCCTTATGAATAAGTAATAGCTATGCCGTTTATTAAAGAAAGATGGACGCTATGGTCCGCTTTTCTTGTTTCGACGAACCTTTCTAATTATTTATATAGAAATGTGATATTATCATAAATTCTGAGCGATTGTAAGCAAAAGATAAACTGAGCAAAACAATAACCCTACCTTTTGGTTAGTTTTCAATTGTATTAACATAAGATACTTAAGCTGCAAACTATCATTTTCTACTCCTCTTTACCTAAGCAAAACTATATACTTAAATAAATAAAATATATATATAATTCAAAATTTCGACACGAAAATTGAATGAAGTCATTGTGATCTACTCGAGTGAAGGGTTTAAAAGGTAAATTTTTAGTTAGTTTGTTACTAGCTTGTCATATAGGCGACATAAACAAATACGTTTCAACGGATTGTAGGCTTGGTAAAAAAAACCCCCCAAATGGTTGAAACCGACCCAATTTAACGGCCCTGATGGGAACACAAATTTGATATAGCCATGATGACGGAGCTAAAACCGAAATGGGAGTTCACTGCGATACAATATTATCGTACCCTATACATGTATACGTATTACTGAAATAAACAAATGTATCATAAGCGATAATATCGTTATCTCTAGGTATAGACAAGACTGAGGAGAATCTAAAAAGTTAGTGTGCCAATAACAATGACGGTTGCCCCTCGAAAATGTTTGCAGCCCGGCAGGATATGCAGGATATGCAAATAAGAGAACATTTACAAAGCATGTCCGCTTAAATGGAGACTTCCTGTCGGCTCATCTGTGTGCCACCGCTATCTGGAGCACTTTACATCCGCTATAGATCCACGGCGATCGTAATGGAACTGTAATGATAACTCCGCTGTTAATGGCCTCCGATGACTTTATCTTATCGCAGGGAATTAGCTGCCGTTTGACACAAGGTGTTAATTTAGTGTAACAATCACCAGCTGTTTGGATCGGGCAATGGCAACAACATGCGAGATCTTTCGCTCGGTTCTACCGGCGTATATCGCTCCCGCTGGTCGACTGTCATTAGGCTTTGCGTCACCTCGCCTCGCAGCCGTGACGTCCACACAGCTCCACAGTTCCGCCGTTCTCCATGTAGTCCCGTCCCTAGAACCATACCAAGAACCAAAGTAGGCGATTCCACGGCGAGTCGGTGACAGTCGCGCGCCCACAGTCAAGCCCAGCGGTACAGCACTCGATTTTGGCGAGGAGGCGGCACTTATCAAGTATACGATATCTATTATATACATTCATATATGCATATATGCATATAGGCCAGCTCGTATTAAATTAAAGACAATTGTGAGTAGAGGTCGCGACAACGCAAAGCTAGACCCGAACGGTTGCTTTGATCCCGGTGCAAGACAACCTGATATCTGGGTTTACGAGCACTTGAGAACTGATTGGTGATCCCCGCAGATAAGCGGTATCTTTTGTTGCCCCGGGGGCGGTGTGTTCTTGATTTCGGATAGGGTCTGAGCGCCCATACTAATTACCATGTAATACATACGGCTGTTAATAATCCGGTTAGTTAAAAATACGTGCTAATCTAGAGCTCACTAGGTCCAGAAATTACATGTGGATCTATTGTTCCTAATCCTTGTTTGCCTTTTAACATTTATGGCATAAAATAACCGGTTATTACACAAATATTTTGATTCTGCCTAAGCAGGTAATACATTGATAAGACAGGGCAAGCATGCTGATTGTTCTTGTCTTCCTGATTAAATACCGCTGTTAACGCCCCTCGCATTTACTAATCGATTAAAGACTGTGACACACTGCACATTCTACAGAGATTTAGATCTCTACTTAAAGCTGATACTACTTTAATCTAATCGGAAACATAGCCAAGACCATGTCGAACTTCAGTGACGAAGAAATGGTGGCCATATGGCATGGGTGCTATCTAATCGTCCCTCAAGAGACACCAGTTACTGTCATAACTAGGCGGAAATCAGGGCCAAAAGCAACCGGTTGACTAATCGCACCTGGAAAAATTTCAATAAATCAAACCTATGCTTTGCATCGAACAGGTCGTGATAAGGGGAACCCAGCCAAAAGTAGCCATGTCGGAGGCCAATTCAAATTCCATACGCAGCCTGAGTCCAGAGCTGGCGAAAAAGGCGCACGACGAGCTGGGAGAGGTTCCCGAAAGAATCGATGAGGATATCGAAACGCTGCGTACTTGGATCTCCAAGCAACCTCATCTCAAGGCTCGCCAGGATGCCCAGTTCCTGGTGGCCTTTCTGCGGGGCTGCAAATACAGCTTGGAGAAAACCAAACTCAAGTTGGACAACTTCTATGCCATGAGGGGAGCCGTGCCAGAGCTTTACAAGAATCGCATTGTGGGTGAGAAGCAGCTAAGTATCCTGGACACAGGGTGAGCTCTACTAGAGACATTCCACCACACATGTCCACTAATAATTTTCTAATGTTACAGTTGCCTGCTCCGATTGCCACAGCCCTTGCAGGCTGATGGTCCTCGGATTCACATCTCCCGCTACGGCCAGTACGACTCCAAGAAGTACTCCATAGCCGAGGTCGTCCAGGTAAACACGATGCTCGGTGAGATTCAGATAAGGGAAGACGACAACGCTATGATATCCGGCTTTGTGGAGATCATCGACATGAAGGGTATTGGGGCAGGTCACCTATTCCAGTTCGATGCGGTGCTGGTCAAGAAACTGGCCGTTCTGGGCGATAAAGCGTATCCCTATAGGCCCAAGGGTTTCCACTTTGTAAATGCGCCCTCCAGTGCCGAGAAGTTTATGTCCATTGCCAAGAGTCTGATGAGCGAAAAGATTCGGAAGCGGGTGAGTTTTTCATACATATCTCGAAAATGTAACCACTAATATGTGTTCTACCCCCTCAGTTTCACATCCACTCCAAACTGGACAGCCTTTACAAGTACGTGCCCAAGGAATGCTTGCCCGCTGAGTATGGGGGCAGCAATGGAACCATCCAGGACGTCGTCAGTACATGGAGGACCAAGCTCCTGGCCTACAAGCCGTTCTTCGAGGAGGAGGCTTCTTATGGCACGAATGAAAAGCTAAGGCGAGGAAAGCCCGTTAATGCCGAATCACTTTTTGGAATCGAAGGATCCTTTAGAAAACTAGATATTGACTAGTTTAGAGCGAAACATATCAAACACAGTAATTTTTAATATTTGTACAAAAGCAGACAAATCCAAACTAAACAACTAAAAACTAATTATGTAAATTTGATTATCCCGAAACTGGTAAGTACTTCAGTCCTTACAACTTTGCCGCCGTTGCCTGCTTAGATTTTCGGTCAATAAAAGTCAGTCCCTCGTCATGGTAGGGATTTGTGGTATCCCTTACGCGTTCCAACCATTTGGCCACCTTTGGGAACTTTACCTCGTCCACTCTGTATTGGCAGAGCCCTTAAATTCAATATAAATGATTAGTTTCATTAAATTAACTCCACTCTAGCTTAACGCACTCAGCTGGTTGATTTCGGAAGAGCCAAGAATATCAGCCATTGTCAGGGTTTTCCCCACCAAAAAGTCATTTTCCAGCCACAGGAGCTCCAGAAGACCCAGATTGGTTTCCACTCCCTCAATCAGCGCTTGAATCTGTTCTGGCTTGGGCTTCGGCGCTATTCCATTCATGGGAAACAGCCAGGCATCTCGGAAGTACAGGGAACAGGCCAGTCGAATGTTCAGGTGTTGCCACTCAAGGAACTCATCCACTCGGGCACGAGACTCCACTGACTTTGGATAGAGCTTCTCATCGAACTGACCTTTGTCTGCGAGATATCTGCAAGGGACGATTTACCATCCAAATGAGAGAAGCAATCCCAATGATGGCGTCCCCCTACCTACCTTATAATCGCTATGGTCTCCGACAAGTGGAAGTCACCATCCACAATGGCGGGCACCTTCTGGAATCGATTGATCTTCTTGTACTCGTCGGTCAATTGCTCAACTAATAAATCGTAAATGAGTCGGGGCGGTGAAGACGATTACATTCACTCACATTTTCGCAGGGCAATGGGGCAATACTCAATGGGCGAGTTGCCCAATTTTAAACCTAACCATAGACCACGGGCGATCGGGGACAACAAATCGTAATAGAATCTAATTGGCTTGGACATGCTGCTCAATTGCCCTCGCTCCTCAGTCCCAACTGCCGCTGCCAAACAGCCGGTAAACCAACCAGATGGAAAAAAGAGAAATCAACAAAGCTCCAGTCCAAAGATCATTACTGCCACCTTGCAGCACTGGTTGGGCTATTATAGTTGTCCCGCTCTAGGGGGCAAATTCTAAAGTGGAACCCAATTTTAAATATTACTATTATATTATATCATCTTATATTATTTGGCTGTCGAATGATAGTACCCCAGTTCAGAGCACTAGTAACTCTCGTATAACATTTTCTAATTATTTTAACAATTAGCGGTTTCGCAGCGCAGAACTGAACACAGTGAACAAATAATAAGGCACAACATGGATTTAAAATCCTAATAAATGCAATAAACTAATAAACTAGTCAAAGTCATAAGGGAATCAGTTTTTGGCCTTGGCTGCCTGCTGGGATGCTTTGTAAACAAAACTGTGGGCCTCATCATAGTAAGGATTCGTAGCATCTCGAACGCGTTCCATCCACTTGGCCACCTTGGGGAATTGCTTCTCATTTACGTTGTACTGGCAGAGCTCTAAATTATGAATGATAATTAATTGAATTCATTTTATATTCTGCAGTAACTCATTCTTACTCATCTGATTGATTTCTGAAGCGCCAAAGATGTCTGCCACGGTAAGTTGGTCTCCGATTAAAAACTCCTTATCCAGCCAGAGGCGTTCCAGTAGACCCAAATTGCCCTCTACATCCTTGATAAGCTTCTTGACAACCTCGGGTTTTGGAGCCGGCGCCAGACCCTTTGCCGGAAGTAACCACACCTGACGGAAGAACAGGGAGCACACCATGCGAACATTGAAGTGCTGCCACTCCAGGAACTCGTCCACTCGCGCCCGATCCTCTAAGGCTTTGGGGTAGAGCTGTTCACTGAAGACTCCTTTGTCCGCGAGATATCTAAAATAAGCCATGTATCTGTTGTATCTGTTTGCCTGAAGACTTGCACCTACCGCACTATGGAGACACTCTCGCCCAACTGAAATTTACCATCCACGATGGCCGGCACCTTTTGGAATCGATTGATACTCCGGTACTCGTCGGTCAATTGCTCCTCTGGAATGTAACCATCCAATATGGTGTACATAAATGCTTTATATGTAAGTAACTTTTTATTTATTCTTACGTTTTCGCAGAGCAACTGGGCAGTCTTCAAAAGGGGTTTTGCCCAATTTCATGGCAATCCAAAGGGCGCGGGATGGCTGCGACAGGAAATCGTAATAGTACTTAATAGCCTTCGACATCTTGGCAATTTATTTCTCAGTAAACTTAAGCAAACCCGGTGCACACGAAAACAACATACAATTTGTAGTCGCTGAGGAAATGTCAAAAAAGCTCGAAGCAACAAGCTTTATGCCGGTCCAAAGTTCAATTTGGTCGTTTCTCAACACTCGACCTAAGATGATATAGTCATCCCATTCTAAGTGGAATCGAAGAAAAGGCGGGCAAAAGTTAAATATTCAAAATAGTCAGGTAAGAACTATGTTAAAAGAAACCAATGATCAATAAAATGAAATGCTTTAACCTTGCTCTTGGCATAACACAAAGTTTATTGATATTGCTTATCAGAACTTTAGTTCAAACAGCGATATGTCAAGCAGACATCAAGCCCCAAAGCGTTTATCTCGACCAGATAAAACACATTACCCCCATATATAAAGAATCGAACCCCAAGTAGTACAATTTACGTTTCTGTTATACCGACATTTAAACAAATTCGCTTTAATTTATTAACGCACTCAACATGGGGTCTACAGTACATTGTCACTTTTATATATAGTCATTTAACTATGTATGTATTATCCATAAATATAGAGATGCATGTATATGTGTAAACTAGTATCAAAAATTAGTAGAAACGACACTTAACCAACTGAAAAAATATCGAAAATATATATACTCATGTACCGTATTTATAAAAGTATGCGATAAAATAAAAGCCAACAACAACTTAGCACGCAAGTAGAAGACGTTGAAGATTTCGTCATGAAAATGCTTTGTGGGATCATGGTAAAATGAATCGTTTGGGGATAGTAAAACACCCCCAGCGACCGGACGTTAGAATGTGTATAAGTATGTGCGTTGATAAGGACAACAATAAATTAAAATCGACAAACTTGTGAGGTTTTTGTGCCATTTGATGGCGATCCATTTGCTTCATATTTCGTTTTAGTGTGCACTTGTCAATAATATTGTTCAATTTGCTTTGAGTTTCGATGTTCCTCCTTTATGGTATCATTTATAAAATATCAGGTTCTGCTATGACCAAAGATCGCTGTAGTGTCTATACATTTCAGTGTGTATATATAGGGCTGTGTGTTAAGAGGGCGTATTTATAGGATGTGCATCAGAATATAAAACTAACTGCCCGATCATTGCCTCAATCGAAGTTTAGCTTCCGGAAAGTTCCGTCGCTAGGAACGCTGGCCGCTAACGGAGCGGCCCTATCCTGATTATTCTCACTGGCCGCCCGCAATTTCTCATCCACTCCATATCGCTCGTCTTCCTTAAAGTACGTGGAAAAGCTGGTCAACTGTGTCTCGTACCGCGTCATCGCATCCGCCAAGGAGCCATTCTCGCCGCCCATCTCTACGGGCAAATACTCCTTGCCAATGGCCTTTTGCAGAGACTCCACGTTAGAGTGGATGTGTAACTGCAGGAAGGGTAGCAAAGGGTTAGTGTTTCGAAATCGATTATTTTCCCTTTAGACTCACCAGCTCCTTTTGCTTCATGACATTCCGAACCAGGCCCAGGACAAACTGCGTCTCCCTGGAGGCATTAACAATGTGGGTGGCCACCAAATTCGCTGGGATACCATGCTCTAGGAATGCATTCATCCGCTTGAACATACCAGGATCGAACTGCAGTAGCAGGGAGTAGGGGATCTTGGTGAAATCGATGATCTCCACAACGCCGGATACGTTCCAGTTGTCATCCGTGTTGATCTCGATCTCTGCGCGAAAAGCGTGGAAGCGGAAAATGTCGCTGACACTGTGCTTGGAAGGTTCAATGTGGCCCATTCGTGTGTAGTGGATACGAGGGCCACCAGGGCCAATAGGTTTGGGCAATGTGGCGAAGATTCTGCAAAAGAGCACGGTTTCCAAAACACCCATCTACAGAAAATGGGGAGTCCCCGACTTACCCTGAACGAGCCAGTTCTAGCAGCTTATCGTCTACCAGGCGACCCTTGAGCAGTTCTCTCTCCTTGGATTTGTAGGTGTAGTAGAAGAGTACTCTCTTCTTGGCCTCCTCCACGTCCCAGTGGCAGAAGCGCAGGAAGGCCACCAAGAACTGATCGTCGGTCCGCGCCTCCAGGTAGTTCTGTTCGACGATCCAGGTCCTCAGGGCCTCGATCTTCGCCACCATTGAGGACGGATCCTCGCAGAGCTGCGACCGAGCCACCTCGGCCAGCTCCGGCACCAGCGATCGTATCTTGGCCATGGTCTCAGGGGATCTGCAAAACGATCAATACTTGCCTTAAATTTTGAGATACGATACCGAAGGCTTGGAGTGTGCTAAGAACTGTGTGTTCTATGGCCAGGTGCGAACACGACTAACAGAAAAGTTTGCGGTCGCCTGCTTGGACTGGGTTCCGATTCTGATCGGATCGGGAACCCTCCCGATTCGATAGCGGGCACACTGGTGCTGAAGTACTCGAAAAACACTGCGACACGGAGCAAACTCACAGTGACAAACCATTTGAGCACCAGATTATGCGATATCATTGACCGAATGCGCAAACACAAATAGCAATGTTCCGTGTACACTGGAAAATATATCTGAACCTCACTAGTTTCGCATAAGCTCATGAATTCGTAAACTTCATTCATATTTAAACTTCATTCATATTTCCTGCGTTGAAATAAGATAAATAGTAGAAGTATGAAGTTTAAATTATTTTTATATTAGCTGTTGATAATTATTTGGATATTTTAAGTTTACTCCTAAAAAAAACCCCGCATTAAAATGGTTGTCTTAGGGAGTTTTAAAAATGTCTTACTCCTTCAAGAACTAAAATTTTTTTCAATTATCTTTTCTATTTTTAGAAAACACATCCACTTGATATGGCATTAACTTTTAAAACCCATAATTGGGTAATTCCAGCCAACTGTGCTTTTCCGATCCGGCGATAAGATACGATCTGCATACTCACAACCGTTTGAACTGTGGCGTGTTTCTATCCACAGACTCTACCGCCTTTTCGCCAGCTGCACTCATACACGCCACAGATGCAGTCGAGCCCTAATCTTATCTCCTCCGACAAGAGACTTCGACCGCCCACACAACAGATCGGGTCGGATTTGATGGGCCGTCGGAGCAAAAGAGAGTGGTGGAAACGGTCGTGCGCGCTATCAACAGAATGAGTGGCCATAAAAGCACCAGATTAGCTTTTAACGGTTCCGTTTCGGCCTGGGATTTTGGCCGCCATGCGATTAGGAAGAGCGTTTAGTAGCCGTCCAGCTGCCACGAAGCAAGCGACTTCCCAGAAATGACCGAACTGCGACCCTTGAGCGCCGAACTTCGTCGCATTGCTGAAACGGAACTAAACGAGGTGGAGGAGCGAGTGCCAGCGGATCTGGCAGCTCTTCGTGATTGGTTGGCCAAGCAACCTCATCTGAGGGGCCGTCAGGATGACCAGTTCCTGGTTGGCTTCTTGCGAGGCTGCAAGTTCAGCCTAGAGAAGACTAAGTCCAAGTTGGATCACTTTTACACTATCAAGACGCTAATGCCAGAGCTCTTTGGCAATCGATTGGTGGACGAAAAGAACCTAATCTTGTGTCGATCTGGGTGAGTTTAGACGTCATCATCCTTATCAAGGATATTTAAAAAACTTAACTTCATTTTTAGAACCTATGTGCGATTGCCCAAACCTTGGGGCACCGATGGCCCCCGCCTGCAGCTTACGAACTATGAGAAATTCGATCCCAAGAAGTTCAAGTTATTGGATCTCTTCCGCTACCAAACCATGATAACGGAACAGTCAATCCGTGAGGATGACCACAGCAACGTTAGCGGCTACGTCGAAATCATTGACATGGCCAAATTGAGCCTCAGCTTTTTGGCCCAACTAGATTTCACGCTCATCAAAAGGATGGGAATATTCGCAGAAAAGGCTCAGCCCACTCGCCTGAAGGGAGTCCACCTGATCAATTGCCCCAAGGAGGGAGTGGCGTTACTGAATCTGGCAAAGAGCCTCATGCCCAGCAAGCTCCAGCAGCGGGTGAGTAAGCAAGAATAATTAAATAGTCGTAGCCACTTTTGCTAATTTATTTTCGTTCCCTTATCGGACACTTCACCGAGATTATCAGCTGGTCTAGCAGGCAGCTGATAGCCGTTGAAGAGCTCAGACACTCTCACCCTTGAACTATTATTTAATATTTCCCAAATCAAAGCAATTAACTTTATACAGTGTGCAAAGCAGCATTGCCTAAGGTCAGTTGACCACGTCATGGGCTCTTATCATTGAAACGTTAGGCCTAGTCTTAAATACGCACACGGGGGAAAGTGCAAGCTGGAGAATAATCTATTTGCCTGACTCATCACATACGGCACTCTGCATTTCCAGTTTCACGTGTATAAAAACCTGGAGCAATTAAATGAGGTGATACCACGCGAATACCTTCCGGAAGAATATGGCGGCAACAATGGACGTATAGCCGACATTCAGGCGGAGGCGGAGAAGCAATTGATGTCCTATAAGAGCTATTTCGCAGAGGACTCCCAGTACGGAGTGGATGAGCATCTGCGACCTGGAAAGCGTGTTAATGCGGATTCCATTTTCGGCGTTGAGGGATCCTTCCGAAAACTCGACATCGATTAAAGTCGAAACGTGTCTTAATTATATTAGTATTTGAAAAAATATGAAAATGGAAATACTTCAATAAAAAGCAAAAGCACTCCTCGAAAAGGCCAACTATAGTTTATGAGAAGCGCCGAGAGCGGCGCGACAGATGGTCAAATCGCAGAGCCATTAGCTTTTAGCTAGTACTATCTGTGACACCTGTTAATAGCTTTGTCAATCAGCTAACAAAATTAAGTGGGATCAAGTTTTGGTCATGTTAATTTGGCGAACGCGAGGTAGTTCCTCTGCGGAAGGCGTCGAAGCAGGAATCCAACGGAATGGCTTCAAGCAGCGACGACGTTAGTATGAGCAAGGTTCCAATTGCACAGTAGCTTAACCTTTGCCCCTAGTTCGACTTTGGCAAGTGGGACTTCCCAGCCGAGCGCATTTGGCTGCACAAGTCCAACGGAGAGATCACCTGGAAGATCTGCACGTTTGTGCCACTGATTGCCTTTGGTCTATATGGAAACTTCACCATGCTTTATCTGATAGCCACCAACCGTTCATTGCGATCGCCCACCAACCTGATTATTGCAAATATGGCCGTTGCGGATCTTCTGACCCTGGCCATTTGCCCTGCAATGTTTATGGTGAACGACTTCTACCAGAACTACCAGTTGGGATGCGTGGGGTGCAAGCTGGAGGGCTTTTTGGTGGTGGTTTTCCTCATCACAGCCGTGCTCAATCTCTCGGTAGTCAGCTACGACCGTCTTACGGCCATCGTGCTCCCAATGGAGACGCGTCTCACCATAAGGGGCGTCCAGATAGTGGTGGTCTGCACCTGGGTCTCGGGTATCCTATTGGCATCACCGTTGGCTTTCTATCGTTCTTACAGGGTGCGCGTCTGGAAGAACTTTACGGAGCGATATTGCAAGGAGAACACCTCTGTCCTGCCCAAGTACTGGTATGTTCTAATCACTATTCTGGTGTGGCTGCCATTAGGCATCATGCTTATCTGCTACATAGCCATATTCTATAAGGTAAGCAACGATAGTAATCTGATTTAGGGGTTTCAACTAATCAGCCATCCAAACACAGCTTGATCGGTATGAAAAGCGGGTCCTTAGTCGCGAGAACCCGCTCACAGTGAGCTATAAACGCAGCGTGGCCAAGACACTGTTCATCGTGGTCGTGGTCTTCGCAGCTCTACGGCTGCCATTTACAATCCTAGTTGTACTACGGGAAAAATACTTCGGTGAGGATGTCTCTGTCAGCAGTGGAATGCAGCTATTCTGGTACATCTCACAGTATTTGATGTTTCTGAACGCCGCCGTCAATCCGCTGATCTACGGATTCAACAATGAGAACTTTAGAAGGGCCTACTACCAGATATCTTGGGTTCGGCGATGGCGATTTGCTGCGAAAATGAAGAAGGTTTCTCGAACTCCAAATCACTGCTGCTACTGTGCCTTTATGAAGAAGGGCAGACGGAGCCCAAAAGCAGGACAACAGGCAGGAAATGTAAAAGCGGACATAACCAAGGATATATCGTCGGAAAAACAGTCGGCAAAGTCAACTAAGATAATGCAAAGTAACCCTACTGATTTACTTGCATCGGAAATCGGGGCAGACGGGTTTATATAATAGAAATCAAAGATAAATCTTTATTCTGATACATTTTAAAGGTCCAAGGTAATATCCACCAATGGCAAAAATACCAAAATATACACCCACTATGAAATAGTGTACCCAAACATCTGACAATATCTCTAAATGGAGCTTTAAGAACCGTAGAATATCATGGCTGGTAGTAAAAGTTCTTTTGGAGCCAGTGCACGTGGTATAGTTTCAATGTTACGTTTTGTATAGTTTACAAAAAATAAATATATGTATCAAATGTGTCGCTTATTGTTTATATTGACCTTTGCTGGTGGGATCGCCCGCGCAATCAGTTTGGAAGTAAACTTCCAGGAAACCTATCCCACACACTTCCTGAACTCAGATCAGACATCGCTTCACAAACGGGCGGCTGATGCGCCTCAGTTTTTCGACCAAGGTTTGTAATGATATAACAAACTTTATTTACATTTCAAATTTGGCTGGGCACTTCGCTCAGGCTAAACCAAACAATTCAGACTTCATGTAGCCAAATCCATGGGCTTCGAGGAACCGAATGAACTGGCCCATGTTCATGACGCCCTCTTCGGCATTGAAAAGCTGTTCGCTAAAATCCTCGAATCCCCGCTTGCGCTGCCGAGGCTCACTCCGCACCAGGCAGATCTTTTGCCACCGAAGGGCCTTGATTGTGCGCCAGAATTCGTGAACATTCGCGGAATCACCTTCCACGCATATGATGCCAGGTTTTCCGGGTCTACTGAATCCTGTGAGTTCCAACTGACGGGCCTGTCGAATCAGCTCCTGCCGTTTGGCGGTGGATTTAATGTGGTGGGAATAAATCCACATTCGCTCAAGATGCGTAGCTGGTGGTTGTTGCGGGTCTTGTGATGCTACTGGCAGCACCTCAAACTCGGAAGCTGGTCGTTTTAACAGATCCTCGATGTGCTCCTGCAGCCAGCTCAACAGCTGGAAGATGTACGGCTCGGCGTCCTCTTCGCGCCTTTCACTCTGATACTGCTCTAAATCATTCTTCAAACGCTGCTCCTTTGCTTTTCCCAGTAGCGTAGTGTGTACACTGATGCGTGCCTGTTCCAAAAGTGGATACAAATGCGGCAGCTCAACTCGGACTTCCACGCACTGTTTGCCCGGTAGAGTTAACTTCACCACATACTCCAAATGGGAAAGAAGGCTGTTAGCAGCTTTGGTCTTATCTTCCTCCAGGAACTCATTGAAATCAGCCACCACGCCGGCGTCGAGCATATGCAGCTCTCCGGGCGCGCAATATATGGAGCTCAACAGCTCGAGCTCCTCCAGCTGCAGGCCAACGCAGCGGCGGTAGGTTTGCAGCTCCTCCTCGGCCATGGCTAACGAAGAGTTAGAAAGAATTGTTTGGTTTAGTCAGCGGCGACGCATTACGTACGACCCTATCCTAGAGATGAAAGCGACTTAAAGTACAAAGAGCTAAAGAAGAATAGTATGTGATTAGTGTTTGTAAAACTTATTGTCTATGCCTCTCCCAGCTAGCTTTAGTTTCGATGGACTAACACGAGTGGCCTCCGTGCCGGTGCCCTTTCCCCTCGACATTTGCGTCCTCCAACTGCCCACGGTCAAGTACGCTACGGCTTTGCATAAAAATACCGCAGGACAGCGTCACTTTGCCGTCTATATCTGGCGTCCAGCTGAGCAAGACTTCCAGCTCCTCGTGGAATTGGAAACACCTAGAGCGGTGGCACTGGATTGCCTGGCCTTCGCTGGACGTGGCTACGTTGCAGTGAGTTACAATCTTACAGAACCCGTAAGTCAGGCCCGTGAAGGATCACCCATCTATGAGATTTCCCCGGAAACAGGAATACGGACAGTGCAATATTTTTCGGGAACCCATCTGCGGGGAATGTACCTTCGGATCAGTAGCCAGGAACTTACCCTACTTCATGCTTTTGAATCGGGAGCTCAGTGTCCCTATTTCAAGTGGATGGGCAAGAGTTTCCAGAAACTGGGTGCGATTCGCTGCAGCAATGCTCGAAGAATGGAGGCCTTCGGCATCGACTACACCGACTATGTGGCCGTAGCCAACTACGCAGATTCAGAGGGAAGAACTGCCACCCACTCAGAGATTTTTAGATGGGATGCCAAGTCCCAAAGATTCCAGCTCTTCCAGCGACTGCGCAGCAATGGAGCCGTGGACGTAAAGTACTTTAGCCTCCCAGTAAACGAGGTCAGCCGCAGGCACTTTCTCATCCTAGGCAACACATTTGGCGGAACTGACGCCGAGGTGGGCGAAGCAGACACCGTGATCTATGTCTTCGAAAAGGGGCAGTTTGTGCCTTATCAGCGATTGAGTTTCTATGCATTGGAGAGGGTTTTGCCAGTTCAGGTAATTTCGGATCAAACTTTTATATTTTTTTATTATATGTTGAATCCCTTAGCACTCAATATCGGAGAAGTTCCTACTCCTGGTTGCTTGTAGTAAACAGGATGTCAAGATCTATAACCTCAACGACTGGAGATTCGAGGAATCTAAGGTGCAGTTCACTGAGGGAGCTTTAAGTCGTGGCGTGGCACGTATGAGAAGCTATGAGGAGAAGGATCACAGCTATTTGGGTATGCATTTTTAGCTTTCTTTACATCCTGAACTGATATTTTCCTATATACAGTGATTGCGAATGAGAACATGGCTGCCAACGAGACAAACATTTTCCAGCCTCTCTACAAACAAGATGAGCATGCCAACATACTCCGCCAGCAAATCATTGACTGGGCTCGGGAGCAAAGAAAGCGTTTGGAGCAAGTAAATTTAGAGCATCTTTTAAAAAGACTGGAAGTGAGTTTTGTGTTTTATAAGTTTCGATAAATACATGAATTTTTTATCATGTATTCATAGGACAAGTTAATTCACCGGGAGGAGAATCTAAAATGGTCGGTTATCAAACTAGTGAACGCCAAATCGGTAAGAAGTAGCAAAAAAATGAAATTATTTTGATAAAAAACTTGTATTTTCAGTTCGAGGACAACCACATGAAGCTCACGCCTAATTACTGGAAGGCTTTAAAGTTAACCAAGCAGGCCTTGGATAAAATCGAACAAAAAGCGATTTCAGCAGGTTCCAGACATCCCAATAAGAGATCCGTTGGTCAACCAAATGAGGAACTCAACTTCGATGAAGTCACGGTGGACACTCTGGTGGTGCACGGCACAGTTAAAGCAGACCATATCAATGGAGTTGATACGAGGAACCCTGTTTACGACTCCGTGACTGCCAATAACGTTTATGTAAGCGCGAAATACACCGAACCCGCCGGAAAACAAAGAAAACCTTTGCTGGAGGAGCTAAAAGTGAAGGATCTACAACTTGGAGGGCGACTGAATGGCCTCAAATGGACAGAACTTTTTGATCTCACTTTAAAACGCAGCAACAAAGATGTGCAGTTTATCAAGTCAGCCGTAGACTTAGATCATCTTGAATCCGACGCTGTCCAAGTCAATAGCAACGAGATTAACGATCGCCCGTTGGGACAGCTTATACCAGTGGATAGTGGAGACTTCATTGTCCAACACGATGTTCAGTTTTCCCAACCAATTCAGGTCAACCGGCTGCTCATCAACCAGCGACTTAATCACATCCACGTCGATCGTCAGCGCTTTGATGTCCTCACCAAGCAGGCAAATCACACTCAAGTCATCGAAGGTGCTGTTCGATTCGAGAATGTTCGCGTAATGGAACCGATTACCATTGCGGTAAGCCACCACATATATTTTAATCTTGGAAAGTAATAGTTTATAAACATATATTTCTTCAGGGTCAAATTATGGGAGCTGAATTAAGAGCGATGTCACCGGCAAAAGTTACCCACAAATCGCTCCAACTAAATGGTGATTTTGTTATCGACGGCGATGTTACCATCGGACGGCTACTGCAAATGAAAGATTTTGTGGACGAGTCTACTCAGAAATCCGCAGCAGAAGCATTGAGTCGAAGCATGCGATTGGATGAACCTTTGGAGGATGTGAGTCTCAACTTTGTGGAACCTCTTATTGCTAACAATACCGAGCTAAGCTTCCTCAACACAAGAGATCTGCAACATTTGGTTAAACTGAACGTCGGTGAAGTGCAGTTGGTAGAGGCCAGTAAAATATTTCCCCAGAATGTAGAGATTGTGGATGGGTTCGGTGAGATTAAATGGCTAAATGGGATTGATACGGAAAGCCTCCCGGAAGTGCTACTCAGCAAGAGTGGCAACCAAACTATTTTGAGTACAGTTCAATTACAAGGCGTGGAAACGAACCAGGTCACTTCATCGCATGTGTTATTAAATGTGCTGGGAGTTGACGATTACCTTCTAGCTGGTCAGGATCAAAAGTCAAATGGAACACTGTATATAGATAGCCTGGATGTGGGGAAAATGAGCGTGGATGATCTGCACCTAAATGGCCATCTCTTTGGCCAAACACTGTCGTCCATCTACGAACATGGAAGCAAGTCCCTGGACAGCTGGCATCTGCCTCCCAACTTTAATGGCACCCTTCACGCCCAAAACCTGTGGCTTAGTGACAGTATTAACAAAGTGAAGGTGATCCAACTGGAGCAGCAGTTGCAGCAACTAGCGGGCAACATCAAATACGTTGGCGACTTTACGTTTGAGCATGATGTAAACATTAGTTCCCTCACCTTTCAAAACAGTCTAAATGGAATTGAAGCTTATAAATTTGGTAGTTGTTGGTTGGAAAATGAGGGCGACCAGAATTTCACAGCCCCCCAGGAGCTGGCTTCTGTGGATACCCAAAGAGGCCTCTGGCTACAAGGGCAGCTCAACAACCATTCCTTAGAAGATCTGGAGAACCGAAGCTACAGGCTCAGCGCACCGGAGCACCTGCAATCTGTGCGATTTGGTGAGTAAACTAAACTAATACAATGTATATATCCTATAACAATATTACTTCTCAGCGAATCCCATTGTTTTGCAATCGGAGCTAAAGTTGGATCATTTAAATTTACTCCGCGTCCCAGAGGACGTCATTTACCATAATGGTGGAGGTTACATCTCTACTCCAGTTAGCATAAGAGGAAACCTAGAGGCAGCCGAATTGTCTAACATAACCAGCCTGAATGGGTATCCTTTGGAGGCGTTGGAGTTGTATTTAACTGGACGAAATGTGCAAACATTTGTAGCTGAAAATGTAAGGTTTGGCGGAGAACCCTCTTATCACCTGCTAAATGGACACACTCTGGGAAACCTCCTAGATCAGGTGTGGCTGGACAACGAGCAAATTGATTTGGGAGAAATAAGACTGGAATCTGGACAATTTGAAGGCCTGCTGGAATTCCAAGTGAGTGGAAACCATTAGAAACCGTTAGTGTTTGCAAGAACACCTTCCCCGTAGGGACCCATAAACGGGCACCAAGTGGAATACATCAGACGTAACTACTTCAGCCGGACGCGTAGCAATCTGCTGAAAACTCCCCTGAGCTTCCAGCATGACGTCACGTTCACACAGCCTCCTGTAGCCAAATACGTAAAACTTCGACGTGGCGGCAGTGACGTTTTAATGGAGAGCTCCAGTAGGTAAGTGAAATTGTCCAAATAATCAATGGGCAAGGGGTAATGGGCAGGGGTATTGTTGGTATCACGTTTCACTTTCGCAATTGTTTACGCGCTAACAGTTTTAGAGGCACTGCATCAGCACAAGTCAGCTGTGCATTCCGTTCGGCAGGTGAAATTTCTGTACACGTTTGCAAATAGCGCGGGGCGGGGGTTGCACTTATTTCGGACACTGGCATGTGTGCTTAATTACCTCGTCAATTGGTCGCTTATTGGGTTTGGTTAAATGCACTTTTTACGGTCGGGCAGTTTCGGCTGAGCAGAGGTTTGTGATTTGGAACAACAAAAACGTCTTAGGAAGAATCCCAAACGCCTGTGAGCTAGAGATGACAGAAACTCTGGTCTATCGATACTTTCAAAACTTGTACCGATTCTTACATGTATCGTTAAATTTAAATATAAATTTAATTATATAATAATTAATTTTCGTTTCATAAATATTGGTCCTACTATGAAATCTATAAGAAATTTGTAAATAATTTGGTGAAGAATTCGGTGTTATCAAATGGCTTTTACTAATATTAAATTAAATCTGTATCTATTCCCAGCAACTTCTCTCTGGATTTTGATGATTTTGTAGCTCACTCGTTGAAAACAGCCGGATCTCATTCTATAAGTGGAAAATGGAAACTGACAGAGGGCTTAGTTTTGGGAAATTTAAACCATGTCAAGATAAATAACTTAAACCTAGCTAATGATGTCGTGAGAATACCTCATTACAATGACAGTGGCAATTCTCCAATGATAATCGAAGCACTGAAAACCGTTCAAAGCTCCATTATAAATCGCCTTCATACTACCCCTGAAAGCCAGGTGGCGGAGGTCCCTGTGGCCAAGTGGATCAATGAAGCAGCCTACCTATACGGGAACCACAGCATTGCTGGCACTACCCGTCTGAATAATGTTAACCTCTACAATGATCTTACCGTGAAGGGGCCTGTAAATGGTGTCCTCTGGCAGACGGACACGCTCATTTTGATGGATAAGGAGCAGGATGTACCGGGCTCCCTGCTGATAGCGAATAGTTTCCCCGAGCAGCAACGAGTTATGAGCAATAATGTGAAGAATCTCTGGGTGGATTTCGTCAACGATCTGCCAGTAAACGAGTTTCTAGTCAGCAAGGCAGAAAACCGCCCCAATCTTCATGTAGAGAGCCAGCTGATCTTCACACAGCCACTAACTGTGGGTCACTATGATTCCGGCAACGGAAATGGGTTTCTGGATAATTATTACAAAAAAAAGCGGGGTGTCAAAACAAATGACATTCAGGAATGGCAGCAACTTCAGGAAAATGTGGCAGCAATCAAGAACAGATTGACCAGTAGGTTAGAAACATATCAACTCAAATTCTCCTTTAGTTATGGGTACTCAACTCAACCAACAGAGCCGCCTAAAGTGCTGGAAGGCTTTTCTGTGCTGCAGCAATTGTCTCATAAGGCCTCGCATATGAAGATCATCTCCTTGGACAACGCTGACGTCCTGGCCATCTGGGAGCATACGTGGAATAATGTAGTCTCGTACACCTGGCAACCGGATAAACATCTTTTTGGCGAAAATTCAAGTAAGTTATGTAGATTTATTTGCATAAGAACGTATTTTAAAATCAAGTAGCATATTGAACCTTAAATAGGGACAAATTCGAAATGTCAAATATTAGAAGTACATTTTAAATTAGGCTTTAAAATCTTTTCGTAACTATTGTGAACAGTCACAACAGAACTGTGGGTCAATACATCATACAAGTTGCCCAGTTTGCACACAACGCAGACGTTTAAACACGTATAAAATAATACGATAAATACGAGAAAGGGTTCAGGCAGGCCTACATAACTACCTTCGATTTTATCTAATAAGTAAGCTGAGTAATCATTTAAATTGCGAGTATCAGTCGGGCTACTGCTCCAGTTCGTCGCCCTGCACATCAAGGATAGCGCGCAAGATGGCCAGCTCAAGCTTGGCGGAGGCACGCGAAGAGAGTCTGTTCATCACATTGGCCACGTACAGCCCGAGAGACTCGTGTCGCGACGAGTTGCACAGATTCTTGAAAAAGGTCGGCGGCAGAGAGTTGTCAAAGTTCCCAAGGTTAATAATCTCAGGTGTATTGGAGGAGCCCGCGTTGATCTTCGGGTCGAAGATAATGTCATTCTTAAAATCCAGTTCCTCAATGTGTGGCGAAAAGCCGTTTGTGGAAGCCACTGAGGTGGAAGCAATGGTGGCGGCTGTCGACGAGTTTGGTCCTCCACCACCACCGTTAATTTGTTGCGCCGCTGGAATGGTGATGATGTTGATGCCCGGCGGCGGTGTCTGGTTGTCCTCACGCTCCTTCTTTACCTGCATTAGTTGGGCAGTTGTTGTGTGCACCACATTACTTCCCGCCGGCAGTTGATCTGGAACGCTGGTGAGCGCTGAAGTGGAGGCTGCTGATAAAGCCGCTTGTTTCGGGCTCGTTGTCTTGGACTGCTTTTTTGGCGCCGATGACGAGGTGTACTCCTCCGAGAGTTTGCGCTTTAGAGAATCTGGCAGCTGAATGGTGGTGCGCGAGGAGCTTGATCTCTGCCCACTGACCGGCGCCTGTTGCCCAATCGTCGGTTTGGATACAAGACCTGCTCCGGAACTGGGCGTCTTCTTCACAGTGATTCCCTTTTTTTGGAGTACTGCGGCGGCGGCGGATAGCGAGCTACTTCGCGGTGTGTTATTAGCCAGTGTGTTGAGCAGCTTTTTCTCTTCGATGGCTGGACGAGGAGTGTCTACGTTGGGTTTGGCGTACACCCGTTCCTCTTTTTCCGGTGAGCCGGTGCTGTGGGATTTCGTTGGGCTTTCGCCGTCAGAGGACGCCGAGCCGGTAGAGTTAGCGGTTTGTCCATACTGATGGGCGTCATCCTCTTCCTCAGGCTCCTGCACCTCCAGCATTTCGTACTCCTCAACCTCGTCCATGGGAACTTGATCACTGCGGGTAGTTTAAATTGTTAGTTTTTCATGGTTAGACGATTATTTACTCCACTTACTTCTCCTCTTTGATTGAGATCTTGGGCTCCTGGTGGATCTGATGCATCAAGCTGAAGAGCTTCCACGCCGAATTGCCCTTTAGCTTTTCCTGCTCGTACTTTTTCTGAAGTACTATGAAGATGGAGCGCGATTCGTGCACAGAAAGCTTGTTGAGACGCCCGATCCTGGCCCACGCCTCCTCCTGCTCCTGCTTGCTGGCGCCGCCATTGTTTGGATGCAGTACCTTTTCTTTAGCGATGTCCTGCAAAATCTTGTCCAGTTGAATTGCCATCTTAGTCAGCGACTTGCGGCCCGCTGGTTGCACGTTCCTGATAATTTTGGAGGCTTTTTTGTTTACACGCGACACACCAATAATATATGCAACTAAGATTCGCTTGTTTTTTCTCCGCTTTCGCACCGTTCGCTTCTCTTTTCCTCTTCTGTATTTGGCGTCGGTAAATTGGCGGAAAATGTGACCGTGCGACATGCAAATACCAGAAATGCCGCTTTTTGGTACAGTAACTTAGGGATGAGAGAATTTTTGGCAACATAATAGTTCACAGTACTCGCTCGATGTACTGAAAAAGGAAATGTTTCAACACAATTATTATCATTTAATTAATAGTAATACTTTTATTATTTTGAATTATAAACTTATACACTACGAATAAAATAATGGTGGTGGTGGAAGTACCAAGCTCTACATATAAGTCGAAATTATTCAAGTATTACCGTTGGGATCAGATTTTATCAAATATTTTGAACATTGTTTTTTAATCTATTCTAATACATTATATATTTACCAAAATTCATATTTCGATTATATGCTCATCACAGCTGTTGATACGTAAGTGCGGATGTTTAACTGGACTTACCACTGTACTTAAGGGTGACCATAATGTTAGGATTCTTACACATCGATATTTTTGGTACCACCACTACACGGTACAACCACTTGCCTATCGTGCTGCCGATAGGCTCAAACAAATACCGGCTTTGGAATACCACAATGTTATATGACAGAATTCCCAACGAATTATATATTTTATTGAAATCCCTTAAGGTTTCCGCCATCT
This sequence comes from Drosophila yakuba, assembly GCF_016746365.2. Taxonomy (NCBI): domain Eukaryota; kingdom Metazoa; phylum Arthropoda; class Insecta; order Diptera; family Drosophilidae; genus Drosophila; species Drosophila yakuba. The sequence goes on along the minus strand of NC_052527.2, from coordinate 18,279,753 downwards.
CAGAACGAAACGATATTTACTTTGTCTTGACCAGCTATACATTTGACCGTTTCCAAGCGCGTGGGCCCATCTCTTCCGGCTGGACTGCTTACCATAAAGGGGAATTCGTCCAGTCCGTAGCAGGCGGCGCCATACCTTCCTAGCCGATCCACGGCGATGAGGGCACCCATAAAGTCCTTGTGGTGCCTAATAATGCGACGAAGGCTCTCCTCAGCTGCATCCGCCGGAGGCTTTCCTGCTCGCATCGCTTCTACTGCGAGCAATGAGGGCAGGAAGCGCATCATCACATCTCCGTCTCCGGTGGCTACGGCTGCACCCACCTCGTTGTCGGCATAAGCACCGGCACCCGGAATGGGGGAATCTCCCACCCGTCCGGGAATCTTGTGACGCGCCCCGTTGGTGGAGGTGCCGGCGTGGATGTTGCTTTCCACGTCGATAGCAATCATGCCAATGGTGTCGTGGTTCTTCCTTCCAATCTCGTATTCGTTCCGGGCACGGTCCTCCTTCCATCGGGTCAGGGGAGTCGGCCGCGGTTTGTACGGCCCGCAGGAGACCTTGGGATCCGGGTGAACGTTCTTCCAGAAGTTTGGCTGACAGTTTTCCGCCGTCCACTGCAACCACATATCCTTCGACTCCGGCGTGACCAGCGACTCTGACTCAAATCCCATAGCATTGGCGAAAGCGGACGCCGCATCACCCACCAGCATGGTGTGTTGCGTGTGTTCCAGAACGTGCCGGGCCACCTTAATAGCATCCTTAATGCGTCGCAGGCCAGCAACCGCCCCAACTTCCATGGTGGCCCCGTCCATGACCATTGCATCCAGCGTGGTTTCGCCCAACTCGTCCGGGGATCCGCCATAGCCCACTGTCCGGTCACACTGCAGCTTCTCACACTTCGAGCAGCCCTCCACTACTGCGTTCCGCGTCTGCCGGAGTCCACCTTTGCTCTGCTTGAGGATCCGCCAGGCCAGCACATTGGCGGCCGTGAAGTTCCAAGTGTTGATGACCATAGGTAGCAGCTCACTCGCCGTCTTATTCGCCTTCAGGGCAGTGCTAACAGCGGTTGTTTTGGATTTTCCACTGCAAAGGGGTGGATCTTAGCGAACAAAGAATTGACTGTATGTGTTGCTCACCTAAACGCCGAAGCCAGCGTTGGTTTGGGCGAAGTGGTGTCCGCAAGGCTGGATAACGCCGTGGAGGCAAAACAAAGGACCCAAAGACATGCCTTCAAGTGCCTTTTCATGGTGAACTGTAATAGTCTTACGAGGAGTCGTTGGTCTGCCGCAATCTGTTCTCTTTCTGCCGAAAAATGGTCGAGTTTTGCTTTTAAATGCAAGCAGTCTAACCTCATTGGTTTGCTTCCTTATCTGTTGTTTTGATATACCCTTTCAATGAGTCCTAATACATTTTAATCGGGTCTAAACAATATCTTAAATCCAGAAAATATTTCAACGTAGATTAAGATATAGACGCAAGTTGTCATTAAAAAAAACCTAAACGCCCAATTAATATCAGCAACGCAAAAGCAGATATAGGAAGGGTATCCCAAAGTCCACATAAATATAACTGAATGCTTTGTATTTGTAGGCTTATTCACACCGACAGAGCTAAAGAACACAAACTTGGATCAAAGCGCTGAGGATTCACAAACCCCAAAGAAACTACATTTCAGATCATATGGATTTCAGTGCCGGGCACTACAAGAAGAAAACCAGGTAGTAATCCGATGCCTAGATAACCAGAACAAAAGCAGGAAAGCAATCTTGCCCAGGCGGGCAGTAAAACAGTTGTTGGCGGTCGCCGATTCAGATGAGATGCCCATTCTAGTTAGTTCTCCCAGAGCGGTGGAGCTTTGGAAATGGAGTAGCGGCGACTACTCCCTATCGAGCAGGCTGATGGATGGGCAGGTGGAGCAAATGGAGCTTAGTCAAGGAGTTGCTGGCATGGAGAGCGGATATGTGGCACTCATGGCTTCATCGCCAGCAGCAGAGATTCGGATTTACAGGTAGATTCATGAGCACTTCACTAATTCTGCATTTATAAAGGTTTTAATCGCTTCGCAGCTTCGACAGCACAGACACGAGCAGTTTCCAACTGGACCAAGTCCTCGAGCTCCAGGACGCTCAGCAGTCGCGGGTAATGCGCTTTATGCATCTGCCAGAATCCGATGATCTACTGCTCTGCGTGTCCAACGTCCTGCCACAGCAACCGCTTAGCATCTACCAGCACCGCGGAGCAGCGGGATTCCAGCAAATCCTCGGCGACAATGCCTTGCCAAAGGGTCATGCCTTGGAAGTGCTCCAGCTGCCCAGCCACAAGCTTCGACTGCTGTCCATGGCCACGCAGGATGCAGTCTACCTGCTGCAGCCGCAGTTTACCACACTTTAAGTCACTTGTTTTGTTTGTTTTTTCTAAATAAAAATTACTTTTTATTAACCGTATTATGTTGGCCGTCAATTACGTTGCTTAGTCGTCGCTGGACTCGACGTTCTCGGTCTGCAAGTTCTTGAACGTGGACACCGGCACATAGGTCACGTAGGTGTACAGCTTGTTGGGGGAGTCCTCATCGTCGTTACGGCGACGCGCCAGGCGCACGCGAATGCGGAATGGAGTGGACCTGGAAGGGATTAACGGCGTATTACAGAAGGTTCTAGTTCAGAGCAAACTACGGACTACGCACCTGATACCCTTGGACCAGATGTGCTTGTTCAGACGGGTGTCGATCCTCACGTCGGTGGTGCCCATCTCCCGCTCGGCGAACTTGCGGATCTCCTTGATGGCGCGGGGCGCGCGCTTCTTGAAGCCGATGTTGTGGACACGCTTGGCCAAGTGAATGGTGCACTCGCGGGTCACGACTTCATTGATCGCGGATTTGTTGATTTTCTCGCCCTTGGTCTTGGTCATTGTGCTGTTTAGCCCGAAACGGTGCTACTCAATATCCTGCAAATAATTAACAACGAATTTTAGATGATGCCACAATATAAACAAAACTGCAATGGAATATTCCATCCGATAATAAATGACTCCGAAATTGCTGCACAGGGAAAATGAACATACGCCGTGATCGGTTTTTCGACTCCGAACATTGTGCACACAGCTTCATTGCATTTACTTCGTGGAAATATTCGATGTTTTTCGATTTAAATATAAAATCGCAAACTACGAACCTCTTCCGGAAACGCAGCGAAAAGAAAAGGATAGAAGAAGAGATGCTAGAGGGGAGCAGAAAATAGTGTGACTGCGTTATCGTGACTATCGTATTGTACAGTAAAACTAGCTTGGCGGTATTCCGTAGCGAGGGTATTCCGAAAACAGTAATATTAAGAGAATAACGTCTTAAATTTTTAAACTGATTGACCCTGATACCAAAAGTTTAAGTTGTTTTTTGAATTTGTAATTTTTAAACTGTTTCTGTTTCGTCCACTGATATTTAATTGGAATGGCTCCGTTTTTTTTAATGTGTCTTTTTCAAATCAAGTAAAGTTCCTAAAAAAAGCAAACTTAATTCTTTAAAACAAGTCAAATTCATTTTTCAAAAGTTAGGACATACCGAAATGCTGACTTTATAATAACAATATTATTTAATGCTTTTAAATTCGCAAAATTGTAATCCAGAATTGAAGGGATTTACTAATATTTTCTCGATTGATGTTATAACAATCTCAAAAAAAAGCGTTGCACAAATTTTATTTCAAAGATTTGTATTTAATAAACAATAATATTACAATGGTTAATATAAAAATGTTAATGCATTGTTATATACATAGCTATTAATGGAATGCCCTACATTCTTGCTCTAAAATGTAGTCAAAACTGATGAGGTACAGCTGATGTAAACAAATTAGAATGCTGGAGATTGCTGGTAAATAAACCAAAATATAATCGTGTTTAACACTCAGAATCTCTTTCTAGCACAACTTCTTGCCGTTGGTCTTTTGTGGGGCGTTACCAATCCGTTTATTCGCCTCGGCAGTCAGGGAATCGAGTCGGTCAGAGATAGGGGCTCCAAGTGGAGCAACTTTATCCAGGAAGCACGCACAATCGGCTCCCGGTGGCGCTACTGGATACCCTTTGGACTCAACCAGTGCGGAAGTGCTTTGTACGTATGGACGCTCCAGAGGGCCAGTATTACAGTGGCGGTACCAGTGGCCAATTCCCTGAGCTTCGCATTTACGGCGATAACCGGATATGCGCTGGGGGAAAAGCTGCCGGGAAGGAGTAAGCTAAATGTTTATGTATAACTTATTGCCATTATATACTATATCCTCCCTCAGAAGTCATCCTGGGCACCCTGCTTGTCTGTTGTGGAAGTATCCTGATGATTTACGATAAGATTCTGCAGGAACAGGCTCAGTACCATCAAAATATAACATTCCAGTGAGGTTACCCTAAACCCAAGGCCAATTGTCTTTATTGCATTCGATAAAAGCATCATAAAATTAAAGGTTACAGCACAGGTCACTTTAAAGAGCCTTATGTACCGCCTCCACCAGCACTTCCATGCTCGTAATCGGAGTCTGGGGCGTGATTCCGTGTCCCAAATTGGCGATGTAACGTGACTTGCCGAACTTATGCACCATTTCGGTGGTTAGGTTACGCAGTTCGTCAGGGTCGCGGTACATGTCCTGGGGGTCTAGGTTGCCCTGCAACGTAATGTTAGGTCCGACCAAAGTGCGTGCCTCCAGAGGATCCACAGTCCAATCCAAGCCAATGACATCGTAGCCCAGTTCGCTCTGCTCCTTCAGCGAGTGCCCAGCACCCTTAGCGAACAGCGTCTGCAAAGAAATTCCATTTAGTAAGCACGATGAGATGTTTTAGTCCGATTTACCATGGGAACCACGGGGATGGCCTTCTTTGTAAGACGGTCTACCAGCTCGTCACGAATTCTCTTTAGGTAGGGCACTCCCCACTGTAGGAACTGCTCCTTAGAAAGATGCTCGGCGGAAGATTCGAACACCTGCAGCATTTGAGCGCCAGCTTTCACCTGCATTTCCAGGTAGTCTACAATAGCGTCGGTCAGCAGGTTGAGGAAAAGCTTGGAGTCCTCAGGATGTTCGTTGAGCCAAGCTTTAGCTTTTGACATGGTCTTGCTGCCACCACCCTCGATCATATATCCCATCAATGTCCATGGCGCTCCTGTAAAACCGATTAGCGGCACTCGACCTTCCAGCTTGTGGCGCATCATGGTGATTGCGTCACCCACGTAGCTGAGGCGGGACAGGGCTCCGTCCGGCGTAAGGCGCTTCAGGTCCTCCGGAACCACAATGGGCTGCGGCAGTACGGGACCCACGCCCGCATGCATCTCCACGGTGAGGCCGAGTGCCTGCGGAATGACAAGAATGTCCGAAAAGATGATGGAGGCGTCTAGGTCAAAGCGGCGCAATGGCTGCATGGTCACTTCGCACGCCAGTTCCGGGGTGCGGCAGACGGTGAAAAAGTCGTGCAGCTTTCGCAGCTCCTGGAACTCCGGAAGGTAGCGCCCCGCCTGACGCATTACCCACACGGGCACTCGGTCCACCACTTCGCCACGTGCGGCCCGCAGCAGGTTATCATTCTTGAGTACGGGAAAGGGCTGAAACTCAACTCCAATTCGGTCAGTTTTCACGTTTTTCAGCAGGAAAATACAGAAACACAACAATCGAAGTCCAACCGACATGATGTAACTGTGGAGGTCTTCAGATCAGCTGGGAAACTCACCTTTGCGTCTTTCATAGTGACTATTGACCGTCAAAAAGGTTGTAGAAAGCAAACGCAGTTATTTCCACTGATGAATCCCGCAAATTTGATGAAATCCGTGATGGAATTCTGCAATCCTGCATGAGTGTGCGTTCTGCCGGACTTTGTTTACGTTTTCTCTTGGTGGTGGGATAATTCCGATAGTCGCCGGAAGATCGATAATTGGAAATTCTTGACAGCTGTTAGTTGGCGCTTTAATTATTCAGAAATCATTGTTTGACTAATGAAAAGTTATTTCATTGTGTTTGAGTGGGTTTACTTGTCAAGTTTTCGTGAAGATAATCAAGATTCTGATATACGCCTTTAATTTTAACCAGTTAAAAGGTTTTCTGGTTTCGACGGGCTTTATAATTGCCTATTAGTTCAATAAAACGGGAAATATACTTTTAAAAAATAATCGATTCATTAGCTGCTACCCCAAAAGCACCTAAAAATTACCAACCGCCTGGTTTAATTTTTGTAAACAATTTATGTAGCCAGCGAACATGGAACTTTTGGCCAAAGTTTTCTCCCAGCAGGATGAACTGATGACTCTGGATGGAGGTTACAAGGATGAGTTCGAAACCTTTAAAGCACTGGCCTCAATGCCGGCGGAAAAGCTGCAGAGATTCCAGCAGCTGGGGCTCAAATTGATGCAGGATTTAGAGCAACCGCACGACAGAAATAAGTGCGCAGAAAGATCGCGAAATCTGCGCGAGAAAGGCAACCTTGTGTTAAGAGGTTCTGCGACTGGATCCTCTCAAGACGCCGTCCTGAATGCCTGCAGGCTTTATACGGGAGCAGTTTTCGAGGCCGAGGATGCTGTGGACGAGCTGTCGCTGGCGTTTGCCAATCGAGGAATGGCTTTGCAGGAGTACGGGTACTACAGAGAAGCCTACGACGACTGCGTCAATGCGCTGGAGTGTGGATATCCGGAAAGGCTGCGGCACAAGGTGATCATGCGGCAGGCCTACTGCGCCTGGGAGCTGAAAAATATTGCTTCCCTGGAGGAACACTTGGATTGTCTAGAGCAGCTGCAGCTCAACGAGAGCTTTCAGCAGCAGCTGGAGAAGCTGAAGCAGAAACTGGATCTACTAAAGAACCAACCCAAAGAGCAGGAAACTCAAGAGAAAGTGGAGGAGAAGGCTTTAGGGGAAATGTAAGTTTCCAAATTGATACTGGCCATTTTTTGGTTCGTTACCTTTACTATTCAGCCTTACAGATTCAGGTCAACGTGGACGATATATGGTGGCTAAGGACACCATTAGCAAGGGAAAAGTAATCTTTTCCGAGCGAGCCTCCTGTTTTGTTCCACTTGAGCAACATCTTATTTGCCAGCAATGCGCCGCCAGCTTGATGAGCGCTCCCATACCCTGTCCGAAGTGCCATCAACGGGTCGTCTACTGCTCTCGGAAATGTCGGGAGGCACACTCGGCTATCCACAAGTTCGAGTGCGCCGCCTACAGAAAGAATCTGCTCAAACTGTTGGGCGTTTCGCATTTGGCCTTGCGACTGGTTTTGTCCTACATTCCCTATATAATGCCTCATTTGGAGGAGAGGACCACTGCAAAGGATATTTGGGATGAAATTATGAATCTATCCCGAAAACCGGAAGCGAGTGAAATCTCTCCAGAGTATTTGAGAAGTCTGCGCATGGTCAGTTTATTGGACCAGGCTTCCAAGGCCGAGTTAACTTACCATATCCTCTGTGCCAACTTCCTTCAACTTTATCTGAAAGGACACACTGATTTCTTCGATCAGTTCGGCTCATTGTCAGCCAGCACTGAAGATTGGCAACTGATAATATCATCACTGATTCTTCGATTCGCTGGTCAGTTGCTGGCGAATGCGCATGTGGGCTATGCGTTACTTGCTGTTGGCATGGAGCCTAACGAGTTTATCCTGCTGCAGCCGGATTTGTGGCAAAAGCCTCGACACCTGAAACGCGGGAAGCTGCACATTTTATCCCACTCGGAGAACATTACAGCTATCAATCTGCCTTACTTAAGCTTGTGCAACCACGCCTGCGAACCCTCGATTCGCACCAAGTTAGATGGCTGTTCCGTGGTGAACTACGCTGTAAAGGACATTTCAGATGGCGAGGAGATCTTCAATTGCTATACAGGGACTTACATGACCAGCTCAAAGCTTCAGCGATTTGAAGCCCTAAAGGAGATCTACAAATTTGAGTGCGCGTGCGCTAAGTGCACAAAAACTGATCCCGACCAAAACTATGTAGGTTTTTAATCCAAGCCAAGTCATTTGTAAATGTGTTTCTTAACCTTTCAGCTTTCTTTCCATCGTTATCGCTGCGAGAAACCCAACTGCCGACAAGAATTCATCCCAGACGCCAGAGTTCAAAGAAATAATCTCATCTGGTGGCTGGCATCCAATGCAGAGAACCCGATTATTTGCACAGTGTGCCAGGAGCGTCAGGATTTCGCTTGGTATAATGAGTTCCTTGGTCTCATCGGGAGCTGTGCCGATTCGTCGAAACGGCAGGATCTTTTTAAGGCATTCGATGATCTAGACAAATGGCTTGTGGATTACCACAGTCTAAAAAGAATTATGGCCGCGGAACTGGTAACAGCGTGTTTTATAAAGATAGATGGTACGCTATAGCTTGCTTTTGTAATTTCGTAATTTATAAACTACTTCTCAATCAGAGGGAACTTCGATGGATGAGTCGGAGTATGAAGATCTTGCGAGGATTATCCGAAAACAGCTGGAGGGCACTGCTGCGCAGTATGGTGATACCTCCATGGAATACATTGCCCGCATGACCTATTTGTGGGATATCATAGCCCAGAAGAAATGCCGCACCAACGAAAAGGAACTACAGATGAAAGGTAAGGTGAAATATCTGGCTAGCGAGCATCGCGAGGTGTTCTTGAACTATTACAACGATTTTATTGAGCAACAATGTAAATAACGATATACATACACGCATTAAATTCACTAGTTTCGAGCTACAAGCAGTATGCACTGGCACTTTTTTTACCTACAACTAATCTGAGTTTCCCAACGGGCATTCATTTACTTTTTCTCTAGATGAAGTGGGAGGCATACTCGTGGGGCATTACACCCCGTCGTGGGTAGAAGGTGTGGGTGGTGGAGAACTTGAGCAGGTTGGTTATGTCGCTGGTGTAGATGTCGGCAAAGCGGAAGAGGCGTCTTGAGAAGTACGTAGGGTTATGGTAGGTGCGGAAAACGCTGCCAAACTGTTCGTTAAACACGTTCTTTGTTTTGTTGCTGTGAAAGGTTGGAGAGTGAGTGAGGTATTATCGTTCGCTATTATACAAATGTATATTATCGTACCGCAACTGATCACGCTCTTCCATCCACTCCTTCAGGCAAATCTGAGCTGCCTCGCTATCATCGTCCTGGGTGTCCTCGATGAGCTGCGTTAGCATTTGCAGCCAGTTGGCGCTCATCTTAAAGTCCTTACGATTGAGGGTTTTAATTTCGTGCTGCAATAGGGAAACACCCTTAGAGACTTTTGGTCTTAATGGTTTTATATAAAACACCCACAGCAAGTTCACTGATGATAGCTCCTGTCCTCCAGCTGTGCTTAAGAGTAACATCTGCTAGATCGCTGTACGGATGATCTCCGAAATAGAGGACAGAGTGACCACGCCAGCCCTTAAGCTCTTGAAGCTGTCTCACCGAGCCCTGGAAAGAACATCGGACTACAGTCTTGGTTACTGAAATTGGAATGGGAAGCCTTACCTCGTAGTAGATTTTTCCCTTCTCCAGCTTGAATACCCGATCCCAGAGGTGCGACTGAGTTCGCTCGTCGAACAGCCTTATAGGTCGAGATTCGTCTGTAAAGAACTTTGGTTTGCGAGCCTGCACGATGACCACATCAAAGAAATCACGCCAGTTGGAGCCCACCAGAAAGGACATGCCACAGTTTCTACAGATGCAGACATTATAATTAGAGAAATTGTCAAATTGATCAAATTTCCTTAATTTCCTTACACAAACGAGTACGGGCTATTCGTGACTAGAAAGAGATTCTTGCCCGCCTGCTGCAGCTTCTCGAAATACTTGACCAGTTTCGGGTTTCGTTCTATGTACTTCTCGGTGTTCCGCATAACCTTGCCGTGCATTATGGGATGGCAGGAACCCATGGCGGTCCTGGTGTCATGGAAAACAATCTCCGGATTATAGTCGATGCGATTGCGTTCAAAATATTCGATTACATTGCACAGCAGGCACATTTCAGGTACAGAAAAAAGGTCGGCCAATTGAACCATTTTGGAGTTGGTGTTATGCTGTGCGGAAGGAGATTGTAAATCACTGATTAGTAAAAACAAAACCAAACGCAAGCCAGGTGATAAGATATAGAAACGAACCCGGTAGCTATTGTTGGGCCCCTCCACGTAGGCAATGGGCAGCAGACGGTTGTGGTAGAGCTTCAGCACCTCATCCGCCTCCACTTTAGTTCGTCCCCTGTAAACCGAGCCCAATTGCAGCTGCAGGAAGCTGTCCAGTTTCACCAGCAGCCCCTTCTCCACGTCATAGTGCAGGCCACGCACCGCAAAGTTCGGCTCGTATTCCAGCTGGAGAATGTCCTCCGGGTAGCGGAACCTCTTCACCAGCATCTCGCGGGCTAAATTGTACAGCAGGTCCTCCAGGATAGGCTTATAGCAGGCCAGGGTGTAGTCGTAGTCGAATCCGTACACCTTCACCTCGCTGAGGTCGAGCTCGTTGCAGGCGAACACCGCATCTGGATGCACATCAGCGGGCAGCTTCTTGGCTGAAAATGTCAAGTGGTGCAAATCGGTGGTGTTACTAATGGGACCACTTTGTAGCTGGGTATTTATAGATCGTGCACATACTACGCATATATGCATATGCCTGCGACTGGTTGAGGCTTACATTGGAACTTCTTTTTGGTGGCTTCGTGAAGCTTTTGGAAATCACTCACTGTTTTTAGGTGCGAGATCTGAGCGGGCGCAGCTGGAGCGGAGGCTCCCCCGTCCGACGCGAAAGCGCGCGCCTCGGATCTATAGTTCGGTTTGCACGGCGAGGCGGACAGGCTGGAGATGGAGTCCCAGCTCCGGAGGACACCACCAGCTCGCAGGAGCACATTCTGCCGGAGGAGCGCGCTGACGATGGGACTGCCTGCCGCGCACATTTAACTGGTTACTAAATTGCCAATTAAGCCCGTTTGTTATGTACACTAAGTGGGGAGGAGTGGGTTGCATGTGGATGGGGTGGGGTGTGACCGCACAGAGGGCCCCCAGAAAATACCGACTTGCGGTTTGACTTACTCTGGTCATAAGCGTATACAAATTCATGAACTTAACATATTTAAATTCAAAACTACTGACTGTAGCTAATCTAATTACCAATTAGATACTTATATTTGCAGTCATGGATTACCGTAAACATTAGAAAACAAGAGAGAACGCTATAGTCGAGTTCCCCGACTATCTGATACCCGTTACTCAGCTGGTGGAAGTGCAAAGGAGAAATTTCCACACTGAAGGTTTTTGGCGCTTTGTGGGCGTTAGAGTGGGTGTGGCAAAAAGTTTTTTTGCAGATCGATAAGTATTAACAATACTAATTAAAAAAAGAAGAAAAATCTAAACATTTTTCAAAAGTGTGGGCTTCGCAGAGAGAGAGTGAGCGTGGCCACATGAATCGACAAACTTAAGCTACGTCTATGTCTCTGGATACAGTCTCCAGACTGCTTAATCTCAACTTTCTAACTTTTGTAGTTCCTGAGATCTCGACATTCATACGGACGGTCAGACGCACGGACAGACGGCTATTGATCCTGATCAAGAATATATATACTTTATATGGTCGGAAACGCTGCCTTCTGCCTGTTACATACTTTTCAACGAATCTAGTATACCCTTTTACTCTACGAGTAACGGGTATAAAAAGTGTAAGAGTATTAGAAGCTACAATAAGAAACAAATTTGTTATAGTGATTTATTTTAAAGCTAAGTATACGAATTAACGTTATTTATAACGTTGTATATATTCAGTTACGAGTTTAAATTTTAACGGAATTATATCGAATATTTATCCGTTACCAATCGGCAAGATTGCAGGTTCTGGTAGTAACAAGACATATTACAGCTTTTCTGGTATAATTCATTGTAGGCGTTAGGGATTTCTGTATATCAAACACAAAATCGTGATTTGTTACCATTCGTTGTGAATGACAAGTAGTCGTGACTGAACTATCGGTTTCTGAACACGCTTCCAAGCGAATGCATAATATTCATTTTCGGCAATAATTAAAAATCCACGAGTGCAAACAAATCTGAAGTTATTTTCCCAGCAAACAAATACAAACGAACACAAGGCACAACTCGGAACCCCAAAAGAACCGGAAGAAAGTTGAAAAGGAGGGCGACGAAGACCCACTACATATTCTGCCCCCTTGCCCGTGTGTGCGTGCGTGTGTGTGGTAGTAGTAGTATTTTTTCATTTCTGTTTTCGCTGTACGTGCGGATTGATTCATATTGTTTCATTACGTGAGCTATTGCAATATTGTACATATTCAGCCGAGGACAAAGCCAATCGGATTTATCCCAGAACATGAACCCAAGCTTATTGTTTATTTGATTTATGCGTAAATAGATGCCGCCTGCGATGTAGAGCTGCTGATGGCCCCTTTTATACGGGGGCCGCGGCCAACGAATCTACAGACCCAAAAAAGAACAAAAAAAAAAAGAAGGAAGGCAGAGACAAAAACAAATTACGCCGTAGCTGAAAAGAAAAGCGCCAAGAAGCAGAAGAAGCAACAGCGAATACGTCAAATATCTCTAATCTCCAATACAAGTGCAAACTAAACGTGTGTGCTCAACAAAAAATTCTAGTGGCCCCCAACAAAAGCAAAGCAACAAGAAACATCCGCTGAGGAATTGACAACTGATACGTAGAATTATGAACGTAGAGAGCCAACTGAAGACACCGCTAACGCACATACGAAATCTGGTCAAGCACGTGAGCAAGCGAAATTTTAATGAGAGCAGCGAGCAAATAAAGCAGGTGGGTGCCCAATTTATTCTACTATGTTTCCACGAACCATTTCCAATCCATTTTGTCAACAATAACAACAACTAGGTGGTGGGGGTTAGAGTTGCCAAACCGAAAACATATCGCACCTGGCCAGAGTTGCCAATTGTTCGCACTCACGAGTTGGCTATTGCCGAGAGCACTATTGCCATTTCACTCGCTCGTGCATTTTTGCCGACGCCATTACAGTTTTTGGTAAAGGCAACTGAAAAAATTTCTCTGCACGGCGTTGCGCGTTTTGTGAGCGTTTTGTTTAAGCTAAAAGTCTTCTAGAATGTGTAAAACCAAGCTAATTGTGTGCGCTTAGCCACGCACATATTTCGTGAGTGGTCGGCAGTGTGAAATTCGCAGCGGAGTAGTGCGAAATCGAGTTGCAAAAATCGAATTGGGAAGCCCAAGCCAAGCGAAGGGCTTTTCGGCCCCGAAACTTCTTTTTTTCATTGCCAATCGAGAGACCAACTTGAATAGTAAGTTCGTGGGGCAAATCGCGTAGAAATATTAAGTGCGGCCGCTTTCTTTTCGCTAGAGTTGCAATATGTCGCACTTTTTCCTGTGACCCCCTTCCTTTCTCGCACCGTCATGCTCTCTCCTCTCCTCATCTATGTAACGTTTCGCCAGTGCGTGCGAGCGAGAGGGCACAAGGGTAATTTGTTGTGGAGCAGCTGCGACGGCGGGGCCACAGCTGTTGTCTCGCTCCCCCGCTCGGAGAGGCCTTGAGTCCGGACTCCGAACTCCGGATCACATATTTCAACAGTTTTGGGTCCGGATGAGGGACAGGGGATATCTGGCAACCTCGCAGTTTTCCCAATCAAATTAGTATCATAATAAATACTTGGTTTAGTATGGCCCCATATACCCATCAATCCTCTAAAATGATATGTTTGGGATGTAATATCTTACAGATCCTGTCTGACTGTCAAAAAAAGTCCCTCCACATTATAATTTAAAAAAGGATAAGAACAAAACGAAATTGATATACTCCAGTATTCTTAAATACTCAATAATCTATGCTTTCATTTCAAACAGTCTGATAAGTTGCCAGTTATTTATTGTTTTTTACTGTTGGAACACTACGTGTGTTAGAGTACTAGAATAACAGAGATACACGGAATTTATGGTAATAAGGGTGTAGTAAGAAGAGTATAGCAGTCTGAATACATTCCACAACTTAGCAATTAATGGTCAGAAAATATATTAACATAGCTTAACGATAGTCCAATTTGTGATACAGTTTTTCAGCGGGCTATAGCAATGAAGATATTCTCAGGAACCCACTTACAGTGGAATTTATTTGTTAAAATTTAGATTCCTCGTTTAAAAATCGAATTATCTAAAAAGAGTGATTTTAATTTTTCATCGGAAAACCAATAATGACTAAATGATTTTATTTTTGAAAACAGTTGCCTTGAATTAAAAATAATCCCTCCAAAATGTTAGTTTAGATCTCGCCTTGTATCCGAAAACACATTTCCAGCTGGACAGAAAAATTGAGACACTCACAGAACATAATAGAACCTGTCAAAATTTCCAAGTTTGCGATGAAAATCACATAAAAAATCCCGGTCACCGCAGAATCTGAGGAATCGTTTGAATCATTCACTGTCCATTATACAGTGATATGTGTCCCAGATTGCGGGCAGTCGCTGTCAAGGCACTTCTACTGGTTTCAAAACCCTGTGCAATGCATCTCTCCGATACTAAACCAACCGATACTGATAGCTTCTCCGACTTCTTGCAGTTCGTTAAAGAGCACGGCCTGGAAGCGGATCGCAGCAGCCTGCGCCACCTGTTCTCCGTGATCAACTTCAGCGATCCCGCGCCATCAGTTACCGCCCAGCTGCAGGCGAAGCTCTTGGGCGCCCAATTGCAGCGGCAGCTGCAGAGTTCCTCGTTTGTTTCCAACATCTGCTACGCTTTTGACCAGTACTTCGCCAGCAATCAGAAGGTGAGTTGTGTGTAATGCCTAATAAGATTTAATAACTTTGGATACTAATTCCTGAGCAGTCCATAAAGGCTGCTGCGGTAGCGGATCTCGTTGGCCAAGTCGCCCGACTGACCGGCATCAACAAGGTTTGTGAGTGCGTCTTTGCCTTGGCCGTGACCCACTCCTCGTACACAGAACTCAGGCATTCGGCCAGGAACAACTTAAAAGGTAGCCTCAGCGAACTGATAGACTCTTATTTGGGTAAAAACAATAGCAGCCCGGCTAGCAGCGGTCTTCAGGAGATCTCCTTCGATCTACTGCAGTATTTATTGTGCTGCCTTAGCGAGTACGTAAAACCGCAGCTGGAAGCACAGTTTTTGGTCAAGCTTCGGGAGGAGTTTCCGCGCCAGGCGGTACCGCTGGTTTTAGCGCCGTTTCTGTACGGCTCGACGACGGCGACGATTGCGGGAGCAGGTGCCAGCGAAACGGATGCGGAGGCCGAAGCGACGACTAGCAGCAACAGCTCCAGTTCCGAGGCAGATGCTCTGAACGAGGTGGGAATCGAGGATATTTATGACCATTTAAGCGAAATAATATTTACCAACCAGGTTCGTAAGAAACTTATAGAAAAAGACAATTCGGTTATTAAATCTTATGTTACAGGGCAAAAATAATATTATGGACACATCTTGGATTAATCTAATCCTTGAAATCGGTTATGAATTTACATCGAGCGTTGAAGAGTGCAAGAATCATTTGTGTTCCCGTGAACGAGAACGCGCTGAGCTCCAGTCCAAAGATGTCGCCAAGATCGTGGGTCTTATGTGCCGCCGGCACTCGTCCCTGCTCGATTGTAATGTGAATCTACCGACACCGGCCAACTTCTGGCCTGGTCAGGGGCAGGGCGCTGGCAGCAACAGCAGTGGGTCTTCTCAGACACAAATCACTCCGCAGCAACAGACCCCAGGCAGCAGTAACAACAACGATGGCAGCGATGGCAATTCGTCCAGTGATAAGAAGGACAAGAAGGAGACGACGGATGCCACGCAAACTTGGAAGCCAGATGTCTTTGTGCAGGCGCTCAAGGAGGTGGTGCCTCAGCTTAACTGGAAGGACGTGTGCATGGGTAATATTTAGCTAATTGCTTCGCAATCGTCAATCTAAAAGAATATAATTCTTAATTTTTAGAACTGGATCATCCCGAGTTCGTGCTGAAGGATCGTATCGGTTTGGAGCTATTGCTCACCATCCTTCGACTGGCCACTGGCTCCAACATATTTCCACATCCAGAATGCATTTACCGTCACTGGGCAAACACGGAAGGTCAGCTGTCGCTTATCGCGACAATGCTGAAGAACCCCGATCTCTTCTCCTTCGCCGACTTTGTTTTTAGCCAACCAGCGTTGGATGTGCTTAAAACGGCTCCGGATGCGGACAACAAGGAGATCTCGGCCTGGAAGTCGCTTCACCTGGTGGAGGTGTTGCTCACTATTGCGGACAAGGGATACTATACGCAGGTCCATGAGCTGTTCAAGTTCCCAGCGCAGAACTGTCCCGATGTGCTATTTTTGGCCTTATTGAACACAAGTCCGCCTATGACGCCACTACGTCAGGATCTGTTTAACCAACTGATACCAACGTTCCTTGGCAACCACCCCAACTCAAACGTTATCTTGGCTAGCGCCTGGAGCTCGAACAACTTCCAACTTCGGTCCAATATCATGAATGCTATGTCCGAGTGGTATCTGCGAGGCAATGAGTTCGATCAGGTGAAACTGTCGCGAATTCTGGATCTTGCTCAGGATTTAAAAGCGCTATCGGCGCTGCTTAATGCCCGCTCCTTTTTATTCATTATCGACCTGGCTTGCCTTGCCTCTCGACGCGAGTACCTGAAGCTGGAAAAGTGGCTTACTGATAAAATTCGCGAACATGGGGAGCCTTTTATGCAGGCTATAATCAAGGTTCTGCACCGCCGCTGCCCACAGGTTATCAACGCCAAAGTGCCAGAGGACCAGCTGCCTCCGAAGCAGGCGCAGCTCTTGCCCGAGACAGTTACCACCATGATCAACTGTCTGCAAACGTGCATCAATAACTGCATGCAGCCGGAGATGGTCGAAGTCATCATGCAAATGACCGCAAACGTGGCCATTATGGCTAACAAGGCGCGTGCTCAACAGCAGCAGCCAGGATTAGTTCCGCCGCCTCCACCAACAATTCTGCGCGGCCATCGTGGTATGGATCTGCCAGGGGGCATTGTCCCTCCGCCACCGCAGCAACCGTTCTCCGGAAACCTCAACGCGCAGATGTTCGGACCTGGAATGGATCCGCTGACAAATATGTCCAACAACATAGCCGGCCTTAACCTGAGCGGCCCGAACGGAGCATTTAATTTTGGAAACATGCTGAGTAAGTGGCATCCATTTGCAAAAAACACTTAATCTATTACATATGTTTAATAATCTTACGTTCTTTGTGCAATTTCAGCCTCTCCATCGCGTCTGATGACTCCGGGAGCCAATCCCTATCCGCTGAACCTCATGCAGATGCCACAGGCTCCACCACCACCCAATGTAGGCAACCTCGGCCGCATGCTGCCAGGGGGTCCACAACAGCAGACTCCAACGCCGACTCCAACAGCCCCTAATCCAAACAACCCTGTGATGGCCGATCTCCAGATACCTGTGTCGAAGGAAGTTGAAGACGAGGTCAACTCATACTTTCAGCGCATCTACAACCACCAGCCGAATCCAACGCTGTCCATCGATGAAGTGCTGGACATTTTGCAACGATTTAAAGAGTCAAGTAACCGGCGCGAGCAGGAAGTCTTTTTGTGCATGCTGCGCAATCTTTTCGAGGAATACCGCTTTTTCTGTCAATATCCAGAGAAAGAGCTACAGATTACTGCGCAGCTATTTGGTGGCATTATTGACCGCAACCTGGTGCCCACTTTTGTAGCGCTGGGTCTTTCTCTGCGGTGTGTCTTGGATGCTCTCCGTAAGCCCGATGGATCCAAACTTTACTATTTCGGTGTGACGGCACTAGACAGGTTCAGAACTCGATTGCATACCTACAACAAATACTGCGAGCATATCCGCTCCATTCCTCACTTCTCTGACTTTCCGCCGCACCTTATTCAGTATGTGGAATACGGAATGCACGGCCAGGAGCCGCCGCCGCAGAAGTTGATTGGACTCAGCAATACGATTCCTTCTGCGATATCCAGCGGACCAGCAACGGAACCAATTTACAGGAACAGCTCGATGTTAGGTAATTATGAGTAATTTTCTTAATCTTTTAATAGATATATAATCAAATCGATATAGACACTTTTGAAAGCTAGACGCAATCCTCAGATAGTAACGTTGACTTCCACTCTTGTTTCTATAGGCAATATGCCCGCTGCCACCCCGGGATCGGGGCCGAAATCAAGCGCTGCTATATCACATGCCACGAGAATGAAGTCAATCGCCAATGCCACCAATATCGACACACTTTTGGTGGCCAACCAGGAAGAGAAAGTGACTGTGCCACCTGAACCTGTACAGGACAAAACTGCCTTTATTTTCAATAACCTGAGCCAGCTGAACATACCGCAGAAGTGCGATGAGATAAAGGAGATTATGACCAAGGAGTATTGGCCGTGGCTAGCGCAATATTTGGTCCTCAAACGTGCATCAATGGAGTTCAACTTCCACACACTCTATTACAACTTTTTGGATGCACTCAAAAACGGCGAGATTAACCGATTCGTAACCAAAGAGACCCTACGCAACATCAAGGTACTCTTGCGCTCCGATAAGGGAGTTATTAATTTCTCCGATCGTAGTCTGCTGAAGAACCTAGGACACTGGTTGGGCATGATGACCTTAGGTCGCAATCGCCCTATCCTGCAATTGGACCTAGATCTTAAATCCCTTTTGGCTGAAGCTTACCATAAGGGCCAGCAGGAACTGCTTTTTGTGGTTCCTTTCGTTGCCAAGATCCTTGAGTCGTCCGCCAAGTCTCGTATTTTCCGATCACCCAATCCTTGGACAATGGGTATTATGTACGTGCTTGGTGAGCTTCACCAGGAGCCAGACCTCAAGCTGAACCTCAAGTTTGAAATCGAAGTTCTATGCAAAACACTTAATTTGGAGTTGGCCAAGTTGCGACCAGTGATCTACCTGAAGGATCCCAGTCGTGCTCTTCTTATTGAACAGCAGATGTCGCAACCAAAACCGAAACAACTTGAGGCAGTGGTTCCTGCACCCACACTACCGCGTGAACAGCAATCCCCGGCACAGCCTCCGCCGCCACCACAACAGCAGCAACAACCGCAGCAGCAGGCACCTCCACCGCCATCTTCTGCGGACGTGGACGCTCAAAATGCGGCCGCCATGATGATGGCAGCAGGAGGAGCTAATAGTACTCCTGGATCGGTATCTTCGCCTAATCTACCCACCGATCCCAGCCAGGTGGTACTACCGCCACCAGAGCCGCGCTATTCGTACGTGGACGTAAACGTGAGCAACTTCCAGCTTATTGGTCAGCAGTTGGTACTGCCACCCAATACACCGTTCCTGCACGCCAATCCCGGAATCAAACATATTGTGGTCAACGCCGTAGAGCGCACGATAACCGACTGGTTGCAGCCTATTGTGGACCGAAGCATCCGAATCGCCTGTGCTACCACAGAGCAGATCATCCGCAAGGACTTTGCCTTAGATGCTGACGAGAACCGAATGCGCACTGCCGCTCATCAGATGGTACGAAACCTGGCCGCCGGCATGGCTATGATTACCGGTAAGGATGAGATAGCGCGTGCTATTAGCCAGAATCTGCACAAAGCCCTGCTGTCGGCTCTAAATGGGATGCCCAGCATGGCGGAGATCCAAGCTGCTGCTATGCAGCTAGCAAGCGAAAATGTTGAGCTGGTTTGCGCTTTCATTCAGAAAACATCGGCTGAAAAGGCAGCGGCTGAGATCGATAGGCGCCTAAGCACCGATTTCGAGACCAGGAAAATTGCTCGTGAAGAGGGCAACCGTTTTGTGGACGCCCAGATCCTTAGCTATCAACAGGAGCGTCTTCCAGAAGCAGTGCGTATCAAGGTGGGCCCGGCTCCAGCTACACTTTATGCTGTGTACTCGGAGTTCGCTAGAAGCATACCTGGCTTCCAGCAGATGAGCGATCGGGATATTGCTCTATTTGTGCCCAAGCCGACGGATTTGTCCCAGCCAAATGTGTTTGCTAATGATGAGAGCAGCATGGTATACGCGGAACTGGCAAGCAAAATGGAGACCTTTATGAACACGGCCATTGGAGTGCCGTCACTCCAGATCCAGGCTAGCAAGATGCACATGCTTCTCAACGCGTTGATGGCGACGCGTCGACTGCGTGACCAAGAGTCTGCCTTCAACCTGCTGACCCGCGCGGTGGAGGGTTTGACAGAAGGATTGGTTAATATGCATGAAAACATGGAACAAATGAAGCTGTATCAAAATATCCATCTCCGTATCATTGGTTTGCTGCACAACAGTTTTGGTGCTCCAAACACAGAGCGAGCGGTAACAAAATGTTTTTTCGACATTCGAGAGGAGGCGCGATATAACGTGGAGGCAGCTCGCGCGCTGATTACGTCGCACTTTGTCAATCTCAATCAGTTTGACGGAATGCTCCGCGACTGCATGGACAACGGAAACAATTATGTGGCCACATCGTTCGGTATCGCACTGCTGGAGCGCCTAATCATGGATGATCGAGTGATTAACATTGTTTCGGACAACGAATTCATGGCCACTGTTGAGCTTCTAGGTAGGCTAACTCAGCATCGCCATCGGTATCCAGAATGCATTGTGAATGCTATTGATACGCTCTGGAGCGGAAACTTTAACTCAAGCAGCGACTACAGCCCGTTCAACGGCAGTGAGCGCTACTTGTCGGGAGCTTCCCACTACATCCACTCCGGCATGCACCACGTCAGGGTAAGGACGAAATATTATTTTGTTTTATAAATTAGAAAGTAAATTGCTAACGAAACGCTTTCATTAGTCATGCGATACAGATGATCCGCCGGGCTTGCAAGAGAAGACAGAGTTTTTGCTTAAGGATTGGGTTGCACTGTATACACAACAGAACCAGCAGTCTACACGCGATGCACGCAACTTCGGAGCATTTGTTCAAAAGATGAACACATATGGAATTCTGAAGACGGACGACTTGATTACCCGCTTTTTCCGCCAAGCCACACACATTTGCACGGATGTGGTGTACAGAATGTTCGCCGAGCCAAGTTTACCAATCAACCAGGCCAAGAACAAAATATTCCAATGGATCGATGCGTTCGTCCACCTAATCGCAATGCTCGTGCGACACTCAGGTGAAGCAGGTAATCCAACTACGAAGATCAACCTTTTGAACAAGGTGTTGGGCATTGTTCTCGGAACGCTGCTTAAGGACCATGAGATGCGCGGCGTGAGTTTCCAGCAGGTTGGCTACCATCGCTTCTTCATGATGCTGTTCATGGAGCTGTGCTCGGCCGATGTGATTCTCGAGTCTCTTATGCACAGCATTGTGTCGGCCTTCGCTTACACATATCACTTGTTAAATCCCAGCGTGGCTCCGGGCTTCTGCTTTGCTTGGTTGGAGCTCATTTCGCATCGCGTCTTCCTGGGCCGCATCCTCGTCCAGATTCCCGGGCAAAAGGGCTGGCCGCTTTACGCCCAATTGTTGCAGGACCTTTTTAAATATCTTGCGCCCTTCTTACGCAACACTGAGCTTGGCAAACCAGTCCAACTTTTGTACAAGGGGACGCTGCGTGTTCTACTCGTTCTTCTACACGACTTCCCGGAGTTCTTGTGCGATTATCATTTTGGGTTCTGTGACACCATCCCACCCAACTGCGTCCAGATGCGTAACATCATCCTGTCGGCGTTTCCGCGCAACATGCGCTTGCCCGATCCCTTCACGCCCAACCTAAAGGTTGATATGCTGTCGGACAGTAGCAATGCACCTAAGGTGCTTAGCAGCTACATTATGAACATCCAGCCGCCGAACTTCAAGAAGGATTTGGACTCGTACCTCAAGGCTCGGGCACCGGTTACTTTCCTCTCGGAGTTACGTGGTCACTTGCAGGTGACCAGCGAGCCAGGAACTCGATACAATATGGCACTGATGAATGCTCTGGTCATGTATGTGGGTACGCAGGCGATTGCGTTAATCAGGTGAGTTCTAAAAGTAAGGTACTCTGCGAAACCGTTTGCTAATCGAGATAAATATTTTTAGAAACAAAAACTTTGTGCCGAACACCTCAAACATAGCACACAGCGCTCACATGGATATCTTCCAGAATCTTGCTGTTGATTTGGATACGGAGGGTCGCTATCTGTTCTTGAATGCGATTGCGAACCAGTTGCGCTATCCCAACAGCCACACACACTACTTCAGCTGCGCTGTGCTACATCTGTTTGCCGAGGCCAACTCGGAGGCAATTCAGGAGCAGATCACTCGCGTGCTTCTGGAACGTTTGATCGTGAACCGCCCGCATCCTTGGGGACTGTTGATCACTTTTATTGAGCTGATCAAAAATCCCATCTATAAGTTCTGGGACCATGACTTTGTGCACTGTGCGCCAGAGATTACCAAGTGAGCTCGCCTAAGAGATGGCTTTTTTTAAATTTTTTTATTATTAATCAAATTGATCCACACCGAATTCCCGCTAGGCCTATTATATGTAGTTTGTCGTAGATTTGCATTACACGCAAAAACCGAACCTGGCTTATATCATATCTAACCCAAATACTTACCTAACTTACATTTTACCACCCCTTCTGTTTTCAGATATTTCGGTGAATGTTTGATTGTAGTTAAGCGGTTTGAGAATTCAATTGGCATTCAGTGTGCATCGTAGCAAGAAATCAAGTTCAGGTCTTAAAGCGAATCAACCAGCCCCATTCCACTCATTTTGCATGTTACCTTTCTTTGTATTCGTTTGTAAACTCATATTTTATACAATTTAGCATTAATCTATGAAAATAGAACTTTTTAGTAAGCAAATTTATTCTTTTCACAGAGCAAAACGACTTTATATTAAACCACAACGTGTTTTTCATATTCCATAGGCTTTTCGAATCGGTGGCTCGGTCCTGTCTGGCCAAGTCGAACGTCACCCAGCAGTTGAACATGCCCGTCGTCGATGGCGAGGCCCAGGAGGTAGCCAACATCAACTGAGAAAACGCCACCGTCCGACGCTTCTGCCTGGAGATCTGCGCGAAACCTAGACGCAGGCAGTAGCTGCCTGGGCAGCACACCACCACAACACCACACCACACAGTACAGCATTCATTGAATTCTACTAACCATTACTGTGTTTAGTTCTTAGCAAATCGTTTTAAGGAGACAGTGAAATCAGCAACAGCACACACAAACATTTACAAAACAACCGCAACAATAAGAATAGGGAAACAGCAGGCCAGGCCAACTGCTGTGCTGGAAACCGAAATTCGACATGTATTTAAACGAACGGAAGCGATATTTTAAATGCCTCCCCCTCCGATGGGGAATGTTACAAATTTTTAATTGAGTTGTATTATAAATGGTAGATGAAGGCGTTAAAGTGTTGATGACAGATACTGTGTAAAGAAATCAATCAAACAGATTAAAACAGAAAAGCGAAAAACAAAAGAAAAAAAAAAATGAAAATCGAAAAATGAAAAATATTTTCTACAAAAAAAATGGCAAAATGTACAATGAAAATGCGAAAAAACTAACAAATACGAACGGTCACATATGAAATTTGTGTACACATATTGAAAAGCTATGGAACCAGGAAGCAGAGACCGAGTTAACCTACTCTCAACGCCGCTGAGAGCGATATTTATAGACGTGAATGAAAGAGCAGAAGCAGAAAGTTGAAAAGATCCTCAAGTCAATAATAATTCGAGTTGTCAAAGTAGCTTACCTTCCAGCCAACTCAATGATGTATCATTTGCAAATTCGTAACCTCTAAGAGTCCCTCAGTTAGTCTACTCGTATACGTTAACTTTTTAAAATGTTTCCGCACAACAAGAGCAGCCACTGCAACATTAACCAGAACCAACCAATGTTTGATCTTCTTATACGCAATGTATGCGATACGTTTTGTTTTAACCTACATAATTTTATGAACTGATTATTAACTGAAATGGAAATACATTGAACACCTCTAGCTTGTTAAACGTATAATCGATCCCCCATGTAAAGATAAACGCTGTTAGAATCAGAAAGATGTAGAGAGAGCGCGGCGCGGAGTCGACGCCATTATCTATATAGATCAGATCTTTATATATATAAAATATGTATTTCTTAATATAAATACGTAACGTAAATCGAGTTCGAATGATGCGCAGTGGGTGCAAGTGGAAGAGCAGCGAAGCGAGATCGATTCTAAATTCATTATCCTACGTTAGGCAATTTGCGAGTTATGTATGTACGTGTTATTCAGTCCCTCTCCCACTCGACACTCGGCAGCCTGCAGCAAAGCAACTCTATTAGTTTGTAGTCTCTACCGCAAATGAACATTGTATTAACGCAAGTCAAATCTATTTTGAATTAAACTGAATTGAAGCCTGAAGCTGAGTGAAGCAAAGTGCACATGTAGAAAGCGAGAGGTGTAGAAGAGAGTAGACGATGGAAGAAGGGCTAGCTTTTTAGCCAAAGGCCCGGCCCAACTCATTTATAGACTAATTCCGTTTGCAATGGCTAAGAAGTATGTATATGATGGATGTACAGACATTCGTTCACCGATCGACCGACACATTCATTAACGAAAGCTGCGACACAAGAAACCACAACAAATCTACATTGATTAATAATAATCCATTAAAGTCGATATAAGTAACGGTATGCATTAAGAAAACAATATATATATAAAAATTAATATGTATACAAAACAAATATTAAATGTATAAATGGCAAAATTTTAAAAAACCCTGTGTTTAAGCTTCTTTGTTCCCCTACGGACCCTCGGTCTTTATGTGTATCTGCGGCCGTGTGTGTGGGCAAACACTTAAAAAAGCTCGTTTCATTGGAGCAAAGGCCCCACATACATACTCAGTACATATGTAGCCCATTTCCGCACCCTGGCTTACATAACCCGCCGCCCCCTCTCTGGCTGGTTGTTGGGCGCATTTGGGTTAAGTAAACACAAACGTCGATAAATGCGGAGGGAGCGGCCGCAGCTTGGAAAGCCGAAATGTGCGGCTGTATCTATCTATTGTGCGACACGAATTTAGCATTAATTGAAATGCTGCAGTCATCGCAGTGTCCCCGCGCTACCGCTTGTTTTCGTTGCCAATTCACATGAATTTGTCATAACGCTGATAAACGACGACTGTGTATAGTGCACTTTTCAAAAAAACTAACCCAGAAACAAAAAATTTTTTCTCTTCCAGGCTTTTTGTTTCTCGTTTCTTCTGTATTTCGCAACTAAAAATAAATTTGATCTAGGCGTAAAATAAATAACATTTTCCTTTGGAAAATCTTCTGGATAACGAGGCTATTTTTTGTCGAGTGTATAGTGTAGAGTAAAAATGCCCACCGAGCTGCATAAGTGTGTGTGGCGTATCTGTGAGAGCGCTTGGAAACAGAATGTGGCACACTTAGCGCTCTGCCGACGTCGCTGCGAAACAGCAAAAAAATTCCCCTACTGCCCTGGCTGTACATTATGTGGCCCCCAATCCGCGTCGCATGTATCCAAAAGATACAAAACGCGAGAGAGCGGCGCTGCAGCTTTGTGGCTCTACATGGCCATTTGAATCGGCTTAGAAGTGTGCGCGCGCCGTGCGAGAGAGCCGGATATGGAGTTTCGTTAAAAAGCTCGCCAGTTCAGTTCAGTCCAGTTGCTCCAACACAGTCACGTGTTTTTTGTATCTGTGACGGCGTATCTTTGTATCTTTGCGGCAAGCTTCTTGGCTGAGTCAGCTATAGCAGCACCATTAGTTGCGAGCACTTTTTGTGTATGCTGCCATTAGTTTTTTCTCTTCTTCTGTCCCTGCAGATACAGATATACATAATTGGTAAAACCCCTCTCCTTGCGGTGGAAAACCCAAGAGCCAGACCGCAGCTGCATTTCTTTGGAGCTATTTGCCCCCTATTTGCCAGCACTCTTGATGACCCAGTTTCAATTTCTCTATGCCCGTTGCACCGCCGCTTTGACCAAAACCCTGTGATTAAGCCCAGTCCAGTCGAATCTGGACTTTTCTTGACCGCACAAATCGAGACTCAGTGAACTGAGGGTCCTCTAATGCTGAAATTGTAGCGGAAATTGCCCGAAAATAAAATCCTGTCACAGAAAAAGTGAAATCGGAAATGGAACACATCCCATTACCAAATATTCCTGTTCGCCTTTGGGAATCGTCAATCATCGCATGTTGACACCAAATGGGAATCCTAATTCAATCACACAGGCGGGTTCGCTATGGGAAATTATTTGGAAATAGGTTCAAAAGTTTAAAGTGATACAAAAAGCATTATATCTCTTTAGATACTCTAAGAGATCTGGTTATCTATAAAATAATACGGTTAAACTTAGCATTACAAAAATGTAAAATTAATGAAATGTTCTTGATGTATATTCAGATGGTATTTAAATCAAAGCTGGCCTTATTATTCTAAGCTCCTTCCATTGGAATAATGTGAGAATATGTATCTGCGTAAATTTTTAATATATTTTCTACTACTCCTCGAAATCGCTTGTTTGCTATTATCATAAACTAAGTGTAATAGAGGTTTTTTTCAAAATTAGGAATTACTGTTTTTTAGAGGTGTCATTACGTGCCATAGCATTACAAAATCGTATATCAACTGGAATAGAATAATAATAATATTATTCGGAATATGCTTCCGAGAGATATGAGAATATTGTTTTTCGCGCAGATGATTCCAGCCCCAATGCAATTGATGTATTTATTTGACAATTAAAGCCCATTAGAGACCGTTAGATATTCATTTTCAGCTTTCACTCAGGGAATACACGGATTCTTGATGAATTCCATTTAAATGTCTTATTTTCTCACTTTTATGATGAAACATGGAGTGGTTGATGACGGACCGTTCTTTCTGGCCGCGATTTTCTCTTCATTTGGCCAGAAACCACCTGGTCAATTGCCTCAGCCCCAAAGTGATTGCAGCTGACTGATTGAGGCTGCCTGCAGGTTTTCAGATGCCAGTTGCCATTGCTAGTTAATTGAATTTGCCGTCAGGTGGCATTTATTGGGGGGCAGCTCCCCTGCTCCACAGGAAATTGCACAGCTTGTCAGTTCAATTAGACGGAATTTGATTTGCCCCATACCCGGTACTGTTTCCCATGCAAGATTCGTTTGGCAATGATGCATTTTAATTATTCCATTTAAGCGAAAAGAGTTTTGCTTATGCCAAGAAAAGCTGGCTGATCCTAGGCAAAGGGCCCGATACCCGCTGCTCTCGCCATCAAAGCCGGAATATTGCTCTGCTCGTAGTTGCCACTGAAGTACTGGGCATAGGGTCCCGAGGCGTACACCGCCACATCGTCTCCTCCGTGAGTTTCCGCATCCAAGGGCGCCAGCGTGGGATACTGATAGTCTGTGTCCGCCACCAGCTTTTCCTTTAGAAGGGCACGTCCCTCAGCACGATTGTATCCTGAGTAGTAGCCAGGTCCATTGGCATAGGACAAAATCGTATAGGGCAGATTGTCATCCGCCAGCTGAGCCAACCCGGTAATCTCCTGGTCACGATACTGCCGGAATAAAGTCAGTTTACAAGTCAAATACCTTTGGTTATAAAAAGGGAAACCTCCAGCTACTCACAGGATAACCATTGATGGACATAACATGAGCATGGTCGGCGGTCACAACGATTAGTGTGTCATCCTCGGAGGTAAGTTCGCGTGCCTTCTGCACCGCCCTCGCAAACTCGGCGGTATCCTCGAGGGATCTCCTGGCAAAGGTATCGTGGTGGGCCATGTCGATACGAGCACCCTCGACGAAGAGGAAAAACCCCTTTTCATTACGACTCAAAACCTTGATGGCGGCCTCCGTGAGCTCAGTCAGCGAAGGATCCGCCAACTGACTACGTTTCCTGTCCCGATCACCGTTGTACGGCAGGTGGTCGTTGGCAAAGAGACCCAAGAGATAGTCCGTGCTCTCGAGATCCACCAGACTGAGTCCCTTGCGACTCCAGACGTAATGGGCTGAGACATTGGCCTCCCTTTTCTGATCCAACCAGCTGCGGATTAAGTGGCGACCGTCGGTACGTTTCCCAGGATATCCCTCTTCATCGTTCACCGTAGTGCTGATGAAGTTCTTGCGCCCGCCCCCAAGGATGACCTTCAGCTGCTGACCCACAGGCTGCTCCACGAGCTGGCGGGCAATATCGATGGTCTGCTCGGGATCGCACTTCCCGTTGGCCACCTCCCAGTCGTTCTCCCAATTGCGATCGGCGATGTGGGCATAAACGCCGGCCGGCGATGCGTGAGTCACCCTGGCTGTAGTGACCAGCCCTGCATCCTTGCCAGCCGCCTGTGCCCACTGGGCTATGCTGAGCACCCGATCCTCCTCGTTTGCGGCGCCATCACAGCTGTACCTGGACACATTGGCGTTCACGCCAATGGTTCCATAGTTCGCCTTCACTCCACCCAAATAGGCAGTGGCCGTGCAAGCGGAATCGGCCACCTGGCGGTTCACGCAATAGGTCTTGGACAAGCCAGTGTAGGGAAATCCCTCGAAGTACACCTGCTCCGCACTGTCGCCCAGCAGGTTCCGGGTGGCCGTGACCGTGTGAACGGACATTCCGTCGCCCAGGAACATAATGACGTTCTTTGCCTTGTTTTTGGTCGCGAACTGCTCCTCGGCCAGTTTCGTTAATAGCTTCTCCTGGGCCTTGTCCACCCAATACTGGGTCTGCTGTTCCTCTGCATGCTTGATGGGATGCGATTCGGCATCGAAGGATCGCCCTCGAGGGTGGTCTAAGCAGAAAACAAAAGCCGCTTATAAAAATAATGCTGAGCATTGCTGGAAGCCATTCCTATAACATAAACCTAGTTCTTTACATTGAGGAAGTTAAATGTTTAAAATACTTTTAAAATTCTAATTGATTAAACAAAATTAAGAAAAATTAGAGTGGGCGTGGCAACATGAATCGACAAACTTGCGGTGCGTCTATGTCTCTGGAGTCTATATGCTTAATCTCAACTTTCTAGCTTTAGTAGTTCGGACGGACAGACAGACGGACATGGCCAGATAGACTCGGCTATTGATCCTGGTCAAGAATATATATACTTAATATGGTCGGAAACGCTTCCTTCTGCCTGTTACATACTTTTCAACGAATCTTGTATACCCTTTTACTCTACGAGTAACGGGTATAAATATTTCTGTATTAATTTTTCTACCAATCCGGGGTTTTCGGTAAGCCAATATTACTATTGCCACTGGTACAAAAAACAGAAGGGTCATAAATAATTGAGTTTGGGTGTACTGTAATATATTAAGGGGTTTAATTAAGTCTTATCTCCACATATGGCTTACCAGCACACATGGGCGATAAGAAGTTATTCTAAAGAACTTAATCTTAAAGTACCTCGTCCTACACGCAGAAACTTACTACCACTAATGTAAGTTAGCAGCTGGAAAAAAGACAAAATCCTTTGGATAACATTGGTTAATTAATCTGTATACTAAATAGTGCCAGTTACTGAATTTAACTAAAGCAAGATACCCGAAAATTTTCCAAATATTTTTAAAACTCTTTTGAGGTATCGCAGGGTTCTAAAGTCCAGGATCAGAGCACTTTACCTCTTTGGCCGCTGACACTTCCGCTCAGGCAGACAGCTATGACGAGGACAAGAATGAATATCCTGGCCATTTTCAGGTAATCCGTAAGCTAACTTGGTGACTTGTGTGGAGGTCAGACCTTTGTTGAAGACTGAACCGACGGACCGACCGAGGAATTGGACACTGCCTCGCAGTTATCGCTCAGTATCAGAGTGAATCTAATCAAAGGAAACTAATCTAGAGGGTTCAATCAAATCATCATTTATGGCTGGCCAAGAATAAATTGACAGAAGTCGTAGGACAGACCAAAACCGGTGCCAAAAGCACTCTCACGTGCCTTGGTCCCAAGCTTTATATGGCTGTGGATAACCGATTGCGTATACGACCTAGATACGTAATCAATCTGAAGCCGGGCAATCCTGTTTCCCTCAACTTTCAAGCTTAGTTATTTGATAATGCCAGTAGCTTTGTAAAACGACGAAAAGGAAATGGCTTCACTGCAACTAGGAAACTTTCTGGTCCAAACTTCTCCTCAAGCGCCTTAATCGCACCTTTGAACCCTTGACCCCGGCAAGTAATTGACTTTGAGTCTGTATAATTGTTCTTGTGTTGTGTGAATTGCATACTTTCGGGCTAGGCTGCAACCACTAACTAATACAAAGAGTAGCCAATAAACTGAAGTGCAAGTTGGTTTTTTAATTCATCATTCTTTTCACAATATAGTCTTAGCCAAAGCCACAATGGAACCTGTAAACTTGATGACCTAAAACAAGGGTTTCGTTAATAAGTGCACTCAGTGCAGTACAGATTGCAACCCACCGATGTGAAGACTGGTAACGAAGGTGCAAAGAAAGGCACCCTTACTGTCATGGGTCGTTGAGCTCGCAGGATAATGAGGTAGACCCTCCTGCGGGTTTCCCGATCCCAAGTATACCAGGCACTACTGTAGGCAGCTTCTCCCAAGGAAAGGCTCTAGAAATGAATGAGGAAAATCAAGGGTCACTCAAGGGATTCGGCCTCACCCACCTCAGTTGACATTTCTGAGCCTCCATAGCAATAGAGAAATATCGCCGAGGAAACCGTGAAGGTGTACACCACGTAGCGGATGATGTTATAGCCGGAATACTAAAGGAATGATTTGTTTGAGGTAGTGCGCATAACACTGAACACTGAAATGACGGTTATTACCAATAGTATATCTATGACGCTGGTGGCTATCACTAGGCTGGCTGATACAAAGTGGACGAAAGTGGGAGCAGCCATGATTCCGGAAAATTCCTCGACAATCTTCTCCATTTCATTATGGCGATCCACGATGTCCTCCAATCGCCGACAGCAGACATTGGATTCCCTCACCGAGGGATCTATAAAGAACATAACCAAATTTATCGCTTACCATATATGTACATAGCGTACCACCCACCGCTTATAGGCTGGAGGGCATCCTGAATATCGTATCTTAAGGCCCGAAGCAAGAAGGCCATGTAGAGGGTAAAGCCAAAGAAAAAACCATCTGTTCCGACAAAGGCGTATACAGTGACCTGACCACTCCAAGTGGAGTAGAGGTAGAAAACTGGAAACCAGGGCATGCGATGCGCAAAGTTGTGGAACCTGTGGATCATCTAGTCAGATATGGGTCTTTACTGACACACATAAAACATCACACACAGCATGCGAAAGGGCATATCGAATTTGAACTCCTGATGCCGCCGCACCCACATTTCCCAAAGCGATCGCAGGACGAAGGCTCCAGTGGTAATGCTGCCCAGGGTGAAGACCAGCATCCCACACCTGGTGACCATAAGATAGTAACTCCGTTGAGCCCCTTTTCTCCGGGAATCCTCCTTCTTTTCCTGCTCCCCGATGAGCAAGCGGATGCGGTCCATCAGATCAGCTACTTCCTGGCGACGCCACCACATCCATCCGAGCTTGAAGAGCGTGGTGAAACTGCAGGCCAGCGGACAGAAGGCATCCATGGCGTCCACGGGACTGGTGCGCAAGTGAATCCAGCCAAAGACGAACTCCGCCTGGCAGCAGTGCGCCAGGTTCACGAAATTGAACACCAACCATGAGAGCTGAAGCCACGATTGCTCCTTGCCAAATCTTAGGCCCAGCAGGCCAAAAGAGTATCTTGTAACAAAGAACAAATGCTTTGCCAGTGGATAGTTACGGCCTAGAAATCGCGGATACATGATTTTACCCGCTTACAGAACCCTTTGCTTATATAGTGCTCCCAAGAACACCTTCTAATGGTTTAATTATTGTTTTGCAGCCAGAACAAACGACACCTGGCCGTGTTTAATGACGGGATTACTGGCAGGACCTATTTGAGTGGGCGACGATCCCTGACGGTCAAGACATGTTATTATGGTAATGAGCCAGCCCTTTTATTTAAAAATAAAAATGTTCCCTTAATCCGATGAAATCATTTGATATGTTTGATTGCTAACTCAGAACTTGGTCTTTTAAAGACAGCTGTCAGGCTCGAAAGTCAGAGCTAAGGTCGTGGGTATTCTTGAGATACATTTGATACATAAAAAGAAAGAAAGCTTGTTTCGACAATCCGAACTTTATATACCCTTGCAGTACCTATATATTAAAACAAAAGCTGGTGTATCCAAATTAGAGCACTTTGTGCTCATTATTAAGAAGTATATTAGTAAAGCTCTTGTTTTCTTTAGTTATTGTACCCCATTTATATTAAGTTAGCTTAAGGTTGAAACTACTCCAAACTAGTGGGACTATGACTATAATGATCCAACAACCATATATAACACGGTTTTATATGTTGTATATACATATGTTTGGGAATTTTTTAAAATATTCAAAATGTAGACCATAGCGGCATATACTCGTACTTGTTCTTAAGAAGAGCGAATATTACATAAGCTCGATTAAGGGAGAAGGTATTCGTCAGGCATTTTAAAGCACTTCTTGGCCTGCGCCCAGCCAAAGCAGCATCCATAAATATGAGCTCCTTTTGTTGTGGGTTTCGAGCATAAATTTGTGTTTGGCCTTTTTGCCGTCTTTTGGCTTGTTGTGGGAAGTTTGCGGGAGTGCCGATGAACCCGCGACGAATCCGAATTTCAAATCAGCAGGAGATGTGGGTCAGGCGATTCCCTTCCCGGATTTGCATGGGATTCGCCGCACACAGATTTATGTTGATGCATGCAACGTTTGCTGGCAACGCTAAGTTGGCCCTATGAGGTGAATCACTATTGATTCAGTCCCAAGTTCTGTGCGAGGCTCACGTTGCGTATGAGCAATGCTGCGTTCTGCTACGGTATTGATTTCCACTTCCAGTAGGGCACTCTTGATTATGATTATGTGGAATGAGGGTGGGTTTGGTCTCAGAGCTTCGTTCTCCGAGCGGAAAAACATCCACCCCAAGGCTGATATCATAGCACCACCCACCGAGAGCCCAAGCCGCAGAATTTCGGCGCCTCGTTTTATGGTTAACCACCCCCGAAAAAACGGCAACAAAGGTGACCCCGACACCGTGCTGAGCCACCCGGCCATCTCCTTGGAAATCTTGCCTGGAAGGGCCCCATCTCATTACGTTTTCCCCACATTTTGCCCCTAAGCCAGATCCTGCTACAGGAAAATGAGGAAAATCAGCACAAGCACAAGCACAGCACAGCAAGTGGAAAAGCTGGGAGTGCCAGTGCTGGAAGCGAGGAAAAAGGAGGCCAGCGTGTCAGCGAGTCGCCAAAAAACAGTTGCAGAACCCGAATGAAAAACCCGTTTTCCCACCAACACAGAAGACACGCTGGTTGGCCCACATTCGCCTTGTGTCGCTGTGGAATTTGGAAGCGAGTTTTCCTAGTTTCAAAGGGGCGGCAAAGGCGGGTGGGCACTTCGAAACAGGTTGATTTTCCTGCTGACGCCGTTGGCCATTAGCCAAATGGGATTTCACACGCTTCCTTTGGGCTCCGCTCTGATGCGTCGCCTCACGTCATGGCCCAGTTGGAGTTGGCGTCGCTGGAATCGCCTTACTCACTGGATTCGGTGCCTGTCAGCACCACCATACATTGGACACCATATTCCAGCCCCCAACCCCTCATCACATCCTGTCATAGGCACCGAGAATAAAGATGATGTAGTAAAATATATATTTTTGATAAGTGAGTGATGCAAAGCAGACAAATCACTTCCTTCCCCTCTCTCCGTTGTACCCAGAAGACATACTCCAGTTAAAGTCACCTAATCATAATCTGAGCTTTCTCCCTGTGTAGCACCCCATCTCATCCGACCCACTCAACTGCCATCATCATCGCATCCAGCTGCAGGCGGGATCAATTATTAAGGCGCCGCTCGGGTTTTATGTGCGACAACCTGATTGACAACCTGTTCAGAGGCTTTCAGCACGTCATCCGAGGGGCATAAACTCATTCACGGTTGACAATCGGTTGGGACAGCAATAACAGCCGAAATAACAGCCTTCAATAAGTTGAAAGGTAATCTAGATATGATTTTCAATAGCTGTGATCTCTTGGAGGGGCTGTGCCTCCTAACAAAAAATCATATATTACATAACTTAAATATGGCTTTTTCAAAGGGTTGGATTGTCAACTAAATTAAATAATACAAAGGTTCGGATGAACTCATAGTTACTATTCAGGAGACGGTGGAACTGGATTTCTGAGAACGAAACCACTGCCCTATAATCTAGATAGACAAAGCGAAGCTTTCGCTTTGGTTTTATAATGTTTTGACATGGCATTCCAGTTGGGTGTGCGTGATCACATGGACACGCCAGAAGCAGTTAACCCAAATGATTTTTATCTGAATGGAAGCATTACCTCCCGATACTTTCAGATGTTCTGCACTAATCCGAGCCAGCTAGTTTCCCTTGGGGTAGTCGACAGTACGTCAGATCAGATGCTTCGTTTTCCGCTGGTTAATTTGCAGAGCGGCGTTAATTATAATTAAAACAGGCCAACTAAATGAATAAACGTATAAATAGCATGTACATGACTATGTGGCCGAGTCATATCTATGTATATCGCACTATGAGTGCTCACACATACGGATAGATATATGTACATATGTACTATTACAGCCTAGCAAATGTACACATGAATATGTGGGGCTCATATCTCCGTTCGCATGGCCGCAGATCGAGCGTGACACAATACAATTTGTGGCGCTTTGTTCTAAGCGCTTGAAACTCTTCGTTCTGCCCCCGAGTTTCCCCCCTCTCGGCTGTGAGCAGACGTGACATAAGCTAAATTGTTTTAAATTTTGTTGAATCGCTTTTCCAATGACTGCCGAGCGTTCTCAGTACGATAAATTGGAACCGCTTCGCATGTCATGTGGTTGAGTGGCTGAGTGGTTGACTGGATGAGGGGGTGGTAGTATCTGGTTCTGGGTGGGTTGAGGTCTGCGGCTTGGGGCTAACTTAGCCAGAAGTAAGATCTCAAGGCGCTGCGTCCTCCCCGCGCCAAAAGTGCAGCGGATAATTACCGACCGAATGTAGTTGTCAGCTGACCGACAGGCACTCCTCCCCCACTCTCCCTTTTTCCCAGGCAAACGAACGCCTCTCATTAATGACAATTAGCGCGGATCGTTGGTGGATCAATGGTGGAGCGGTGGACTCCAGTTTGGCCACATTACAGCCCGAAACATGAGTGTCCATTTCCGCTAATTCGGGGCGACAAATGTGCTGACATCAACATGCTCGGCATTACAAGGCTGCAAATGGGGCAGGGGGTGAAGAGTGGTGGTGGAACCAATTCGACATTAATTAGGGCCCGTTTAATGGAAGAATGTAATCAATGGAAGGGCCAGACAAATGACCAATCTTGCACAAACCATACTTTGGCTGCTTTGAAAACTGTAATATCAGGGTGTTAAATGTAGAGTTTTATCTAATTATTCTAGGTTTTCTTTTGGCGACTTATAAACAAAAACATTGTATCATTCAAATACTAAGCATCCAGATGGTAGTTGTTAAAACATCAACTTTTCTATCTGAAAGGATATAATTTAAAACACGGTGATTGCATTATATGGGCTTCTCCACCATCGCTGTTTCTCTGATAAGTTTTTAGATATAAGAACGTTAACTGCAAATAACGATTTCAGGCTGAATTTTCTTG
The DNA here is from genome assembly GCF_016746365.2 of Drosophila yakuba. Taxonomy (NCBI): domain Eukaryota; kingdom Metazoa; phylum Arthropoda; class Insecta; order Diptera; family Drosophilidae; genus Drosophila; species Drosophila yakuba. The sequence goes on along the minus strand of NC_052527.2, from coordinate 18,244,207 downwards.
GGAAACTTCACTTGGCACCTTTCTGCATCCGAAGCAAGCCTAAAGCTCAAAGCTTCACTGGAGCCAAAGTCTAATTTAAAGCAAAGGCAGGCTGCTTCAACCGCAAGAATCCCCATTAATCACACACACTCGGCAAAAGTGTTGTGTTCTCTGGCCGAAGTGAAGTGCGGTTCAAAAGCACAGAGCTCAGAACTCAGAAATTTGAAACTGGCTGCCTTCAAGGCCAACTTCTTATTAAATGCCAAGATGTGAGTCGCCGATGTGAGTGGAAGCCGCACCGAAAAGTTGCAAGGGGCAGCAGAAGGACTGGATTGGGTTATAATTACACACCGAGCAAAGATCAACAGTGGGACGGGCATAAGCTAGTTCAGTTCTATTGGTTTATTGTAAAACTAGCTTTGAAGATCGTCAAATGCAAGATGGCGTCATTTCAGCTTAGCAGCTGATGTGGAATCTACCCGGATGGCTGCTTGAAGAAGGGGTTCGGTTCGGGGGTTGGGGGTGTCGTTGCTAATGAGTAACAAGTATGGGCATATACTACAGTACGACTTCCAAAACCAGAATTTACTAAAATGCTTATATCACTTGAGAGTTGCTACTTTATGTTGTGCTTCCGTTCTAGTGCGATGTCTTATTTCTCAAAAAAGGAAACCCTTTTCAATTCATTTTTGATAACTATGTACGAATAACTCTACTTAAACTAAAACTTCCCTAATTGTGTTTGCTACTTTATCTAACTACCAAGTATACTTACTATTACGGACCTTTAGTTATCATTATTGTAAATTGACAATTGGATAGAGCTAATCGTTCTAAAGTTCTAATGCTCGCTATTAGTAACTAGTGGTTTAGTACAACTATCGAGTATCGGGTTATAGTAGTCGCACTGTAGTTATAGGTATGTCTGTTTGCCTGTCTCTTTCTGACCGCTTTGTTTGCCAGTCGGCTTTGCTTTGTCTCGTTCTCAAGGTCAGCTGCTGCAGGCGTTAGAGAGAGATAGAGCGGCTCGACTCCGGACTGCAAAGTCAAAGTTTCGAATGCAAAAAATAAATTATACATTGCGAATAGTAATAGTAATTGTGTGAATTTCCAAGGTCCAAACGCAATTAACTCGAACATTGTGTATTCTGGGCGAATATAATATCTCTAATCGAGTTGTTAACATGCCAATTCGTATATATATGTACATCTATTTTTCCAAGCGAATGATTCGTGTAATGACCACCTGAAAATACAATTTATAAAATTTTTTGCAAAGTAATTTCAGCGACGGCGAAAATTGCATCACCAGCAATTGCATTTCTTAGTCATATGGCCTAATTATTGGGAAAAATAAGTGCCAGCAAAAGTCGCATGATAAATGGAGATTGTTTATTAGTCTGAGCGACTCATGCTACGAAATATGAATCATTCCATCAATAGAAACTTGATTTTCTACTTCTCCTTTTCGAATAACTAGAAACAACATACAAGCACACACACACACACTCATGCGTAGACATGCGTGTTTACGTAAGTTTCGCTTTTGTGTAGTTCGTATCTCCCCCTCTATGTCTTTCTCTATGCTTCTCCGCCTCTTCCTTGCCCATTGTCGCTCATTGTACAGTTTCATTTGCTGCCATACAACAATAATATATCATTCACTCTTGGCAACAGCAAAAGACCAACAACAAGCACGCGCTGTCGTAACGGTTCTTGGCGCGCCCTCACCCTCCCACCCGTTAGCTTTGCGCTCATACATCCAAAACTTTGTGTGCGTGTGATTATTCGTGGATGGTTGGTGTGGTTGTGTGTGTGAAATGATAAAACATAAAACGTGTAATATAGCGATTGGAGAGGAAAGCAGAGAGAAGAGAGCACAATGGAAAGAGACAAACGGATTCGGTTGAATGGCTGTTGCTGGAAATATAGAGGGCATTTATTCATTTCAATTACAAATTTGTCTGCTTAATAATACGTCACAAAACTATAGGTTTAATCGTGCCATGATGATACGCCCGCAATTTGTATAGGAGAGAGAAAAAGACTGACTATTTAATAAGCACAGTGAGTCCCCGTCTCGCTCCCACATAGGTTGCAGTACGTTACGTTGTTGTTGGCTGATAAATAATAAAAATTAGTCCACTGTTGGTCGACTGAAAACACTCGCGGTCGCAAAAAATTCCATTAGATTGGCGCGAAGAAGCGAAAACCGCGGCAAAAACGCGGCCAACTTTGGTCGCTGTGCAGCTGCAAATGACGCGAGTTGACGAAACACGAAGCGAAACCAAGGCAACAGACTTGACGAAAGCCAAGCTGAACGAACCGAAAGCGTTTCGTTAGAATTCACGCGTGCGTAGGCATGTATGAGTGTTTGTTCCATAAAAATATGACGTCGCCGGAGCTTTTTCGCTCTCTCCCTCTTTGGATTTGGGTGAACAAATATGTACGTGTGCTTGTGTGAATTTTTTCCGACTTGCCGTTTGTCTTCCGATAATGAAAAGCACACAATTACGAGGCCTTAGAAACACGCGAGCGAGCGAGACAGCGACAGCAGGCAGCGCCATTTGCAAGTTGCGTAATTGATTCGGCAAAAGAAATGTGTCATCCAGTTCCTGCTGCCGTCTCCCTCTTTTTAGTTTTGTTCTCCTTCAAACTCCTGCTCTTTACGTAATCCGAGGTTTGATTATACATTAAAAATTTTTTTTGAATTAAATTGCCTGTTTTCTTTAGTTGTTTTTGATATATGGCTCTGCAGGCAAAGTTCACTGGGAAAACCACCACCAATTGGACCGCCGCGACTATTTTCGACGTTAGCAACAGCGTAGGACGCGCTCTCTCTTTCTCTCTCTCTCCACCAGTAGCGCTCTTCTTGGGGTTTTCCCATGCAGGGTTTTTATTTTATACTGGTTTATACTCTACGATTTGTACTTTGTATTTTGTATTCCTAACTGCAAGCGCTGAACCAACCGCACTGTTCGCCGTTCGACGACGAATGAAACGCAGAACGGAAAAACGCGAGCCAAAATCGCTTCCAAACGCGCTAGTGGAGAGTTGGCGTCGACGTCGACGTTGTGGAGAGTTGCGCGCAAGTACAGTGCAGCGCTATGTACTCCGCGCGAGTGCGAGCGGGAGGCAGCACAAAGCTTTCTGTGCTGTATATAAACGTTTATTATGTGCGCCAGTCCGTGTGCGCGAGTGTGTGTGCTGCTTTGTCGCTGACACACATTTGTTGTTGCTGGTTTTCCATTGAAGTGTAGCTTTGTGGCCGTGTGGCGCATTTTTGATGAAATTTTCCGCGTCTCGTTGTTTTTCCATTGAAAGGCAACCTAACCATGTAAATTACGAAAGATAAACCTACAATCTAATTAGAAATCTGCATGTTGGCCAAAGAAAGTGGGTTACTTTGATTAGTTGTAAGGCACACACTTATTCTTGTTAAAACATGTGTGTAAAAGTGTGTCATCACTTGTTATGTACTGAGTACATACGTAAGTATGTATGCATATACCAGTTTTTCCACTGCACACATGCATACACACACATATATGTACATACATATTTCCTTGTGTGCTACTTGCCAACTAGAAACGGAAAACTGAAAACTGGGTTATTGGCGCGCGAATCTCTTGCGAATCGTGCCTCGCCTCTCTCTTGCTACATCCATCTGCTTCTTCTTCCTCGCCCTCCTCTTCTACTTGTTCTTCCATTTTCCACTTGGCACGCAAAGCTGCAGCTGCACCGCTGTGTTTGTTTCTGCTTCCAATCCTACATTTTCGGTTGCCAGGCAACGGGAGCTAAGGGGGCGGTCTTGGAAGTGGGCGGATGTTGATGCAATTTTTGGGATCTTCGCGATGACGACATCAAAATTAAATAAAACGGAAAACAAAAAACACAAACCAGTTCGAAAGCGAAACAAATTTTGGGCGATGACGCCACAGTTGCCGCTGCCTTTTGCGTTTTATGTTTTTATGCTCAAAAATTAAGAGCCGCACGGGAAGAAAACGAGAAACGCAAAAGAAAGCTGGCAGAGAGCTATTGCCGTCCCGCTCGCTCTGCAGACGTGCGTTGCATATGATTTCTTTTAATTTTCGTCTCTGTTTACGTTTACTTAACCACAAAACAGAAACCGAAAAAGACCAGAAAATCTCTTGTCTTTTTTTGGGTTAAAAGTTAATGCGCTCCAGGCACGAATCTTTGGGTTCTTCCCCTCAATTCTCCGCAGAATGTCTTTCAATTACGCGGGACACGCATTGCATCTTAAAAAACATTATTATTTTCAAATTATAAAAAAGCTCGAGAATCTTACTTGTATACATATGTACAAATGTACACGCTTACATACATATGTATGTACATACATACATTTGTAGATACATACATCTTATTGTTCGTAATAACCTTATACTATTTCAACGCTATCATGAATAAGTAGATATACGCAGTAATGTGAGTAATTTTGTTTATCAGATATTTACTACAAAATTTGTTTAATATTTGTTTACTACAAAATCTGCCTTTTTCCATTACAATCATATAATAACAACATATGCATATGCACATAGATGAAGATCCTTCCTATAAAACCACCTTTTTCACGTTTAGCAACTATGCAACTTTCTTTGAATGAGGGGATTAATTACTACCATATGCTTGATTTGCTGTTAGGTGCTCAGTGCACAACGCAAGACGATTTGAAGAACACGACGGTGCTTGGAGCACTTTCAGTGGACTGGCTGGGGAGCCGTCTTGAAACAGGTTTCTCTAGCCCCACAGCAAGACCAGATTTTAAATTGGAGGCGAGCTATAGCCTTGTGGACCGAGCTTTTGAACTTTAAATTCTAATCCATCAGCTGGGGACTGGGAACGAAAAGCCGTACACCTTGAGCAACCCACACGTATTAATTACTAATTAGAGAGTCCGTCGCCGAGAACAGCTAGAAAAATCGCTAGAAAAATCGATGTCGAACAATGCAGCTTCTCAGGCGTATTCGCTGAGTTCTGTAATTTTATGCAATTATCGTGCAGGTCTGCCGTTTGCCAATAGCTATTAATACTAATGGCATGTAGCTGTCCCGACACATCGGCATCTGGTCCAAAGTTGGACTTTAAACATTTAAACAAATGCTATTTGTTCGGGGTATGAGGCGATGTCGGTGGACGTAATGCCAGCGCTGTTATCAACATGCCTACACCAAGGGGTCGACATTCCATAGCTATTTCTTATTGGTTGTAGTAAACGAACCAGTACCAGATCCATACTTTCAATAGTAACCAGGTACGAGTAATAGGGCAGAACTTTCTTTGGACATTTTTGGAAAATATCTGTTTTACTTTTTCTGTACTAAAAAGTCCGTTGAACGAATTTCCCACTTGAAACACAGAACCACAGATGTTTTAAAGCACTGCAGCTCCGACTATCAGATAAGATGCTGAATGGTAGCCATAGAAAGCAATTGGCATCGATGTTGGCCCCGAATCGCCAATACAGGGGTCAGATGTTTCGGAATAGAGACTCCCGACTGTCGTTCGATACTCACTTGGTCCAGGTTGTCCAGGAACTGGTTTATCAGCCAACAAACTGATAAGCGAAATCGCGCGCCACACACCCATACACTCGCCTCCGCGTGAGCAACGCGTCTAATGCCAGCGGATCAAGATTGGCGAATGCCCCATCGGACTCCAACTCGCATTCTGTTCGGCCAAAAACCTATCGTTTCTATATGCGTAACACGGGCCCCACAAAAGCCCCTGCACATGGCCATAAAAGTGTACATAAAGTTAAGTTCTGTATAAGCTTTTTCATGTACTTTGTGCGAGGTTGGTGTGTGTGTGTTTGGATGGAGGAGGGGAGTGTTTTTGGGGCCTTTGGGGGTGTGCCAGTGTGTAGGTCACCGAGGCACGACGTCGACTTCGATTTCGCTGCTCGCGGGGCCACCAAGATGTCTGCGACAGAGTCTCAGACCTCGACAAGCACCATTTGGCGCACAAAGCTTGACGAGAACCGCTCTTGAATGGCAGAGATCTGAAGACGGGGGACTGGGAACTGCGCACAAAAGGCGGAAAATCTTGGCCAGCTGCTGCGCACTTGATAGGGAAAGCGAAGACTTGGTCACTTCCAGGCGATAGAAGTTCTGGCGTTTCCGCCTTTGAAATGATTAGGCCATTAGGCCAGTGGTGGATGCAGGGGGGTGTGCCTTGAATGAACTGCAGCCAGGCTGAATTTTTCGCGATAACGCACAGCTTGCTGTTTTGGTACTTCTCCGAAACAATTGCCGTTGCAACTGCTTTCCTTTTTGAGAAAATCTAGTCACCCCTGGGCTTTTTTCCCGCCTAGAAACCTCAAGACCTCAAACCCTCCCTGGAAAGTCGGGCGGTACTGCGCATGTTTCCACATTCTTTTGCAGTTCCCTTTTGAGAAGCGATTCGGCCTGCATAAGTGGCACATAGAGGGACTGAAAATGCCTCTTTGTTTCTTGTTCTTACCTGACGGCCAAGGAATTTTTCATTAGAATGATAACTTGGCAAGAAATTGCGTCTTATCAAGGGGCTTCCGCTTCCTTTGTCTACATTCTTATTTTCCCCGAATACAATTGCAATGCCAGGGGAGGTTATTTTGGACTGGAACCAGTTTGGTGGCTTTTCCCTATTTGTGTCTATGTACGTAGATTCTCATAGGTTCCTGTAAAAGATACAATATGTAGATCTTATAGCAATCGCATGATCGAGCTAGTTTTTTGAGTTTTCAATCAGTATACATGTAGATGGTAAAGTCGCTAACCTATTTCATCTTGCAGCCTTTTAAGGAATCTAAAAATCTAAAAATATTCGAAACTGACAACTAGTGTTACCTAATGGGTTATATAGAATCTTTACTCCTATATATACGGAAAATATAAACATTGCGACGAATGAGTAAGCACCTTAATCAGAAAATGTTTATAGATGTACATATGTACATATGTCGTTAACTCAATATCTGAAACTAAGAACTATAATCTTGTATAAAAAAGATAGAATCTCCTAAATATGTGTCGCAGATTTACTTTTAATTTCAAATATAACGACCGTTTTCTGCTACTTTGTGTTCGCCTCTTTCGTTTTGCATGTTCTTAGAACACGCATTTTCTACTTCGCAACAGCGTGGCAAATAACTGTTTCTGCCGAACGTAGTCTGGTCGCGGGCGTGAGCGAGAGGGAGAGAGATATATTCCCGCTAATAACGGGACGAGCAAGGAATAGACAAAATTGCCAGTATGTGTGTTGGTATTAATGTATGTGGAGTGAAGTAAGTCTCCAAAGTGTGTTGGTATTGCGTGTAGACTCGGGTTCTACGCATTATTGCAACATTTGTTCTTCACATTAAGTTTTTGATCGCCGAAGAAGTTAGACATGCCTCGCTCCCGAATTAAACGCGCGGCCAGAAAACGTTACGCTGACGCAGTGGAAAGCGATGCAGAACACGAAAGTGATCGCGATTCGACATCAGAAGTGGGATCGCCTACTCCTACTTCCAATAGTGAAAATAATTTACTGACAATTTTGGAGTCGCAAAGTCGCCATTTTTCTGAACTGTTAAAACAAGTGCAAAACTCACAAAGAGACCCAAAAAACTCAAATGCTGTCGTATTGCCAAAGTTTAATCCCGAACGCTCAGGCTCAGACGCTCAATCCTGGTGCTCAACGGTGGATTATATATTTTCCGAAAATCAACTGGACGGCAGCGCTCTTGTGATGACCCTCAGCAAGTCGCTGGAAGGGAGCGCGTCCCATTGGCTATCTCAGACGTGCTTCCCTGGCATAACATGGACTCAGTTCCGAGAATTATTTTTGCAACATTTTGCGGGAACAGAGACATTAGCTGCAGCGGTTATGAATCTGCTACAAGGATGCCCTACGGAAGGAGAGTGCCTGTCATTATACGGAAGCCGAATGGTTACTTCGCTTATGGCCAGGTGGAAGTCGCTGAGTGTGGAACAAATTGCAGTCTCCGTTGCGCTGGCACATGCAGCTGGAATTGACAGGCGTTTGAGGCGTTTAGTTTTTACCACCAATATCGACACTCGGAACGAATTACAACAAGAACTTAAAGCTTATTCGTTTGATGCTAGACCGAGCCAGCATTCCAACAATACATCAGCGCCGCCAGGAAAACGAGCTAAGCTCTATTCTCACATCAAGTGTCATAATTGCGGAAAAACCGGCCACAAAAAGGCGGAGTGTCGCTCAAAACCAGTGGCAGATTATACCCAGCAACCCGGCCAACAACGCCCTGGTTACATGGGAGGAAGAGATCGGTCTTCTGTGACCTGCTACAAGTGCGGAAAAGATGGACACGTTTCTACTGTGTGTCCTGATCGTCAGGAGCGTTCGTCATCTAACAAAACCCATATCGTAAAAGAAGTCAACATCTGTACTGTCCTTGAGCCCGTTGGAACTGTATCGCAATCTGGTGAGTCGTTCCAATTCTGCTTCGATTCCGGAGCTGAATGCTCACTCATCAAAGAAGCCGCCTCGCAGAGACTATCCGGAACTAGAATAAGCAGCGTAGTCATTTTAAAGGGTATTGGTAGTAATACTGTTTGTAGCACTTTACAGATACTGGCAAATGTTATGATTAGTGAACGTTCATTTGAAATATTGTTTCATGTAGTGTTAAATGATTACATCAAGTATGACGCTCTGATTGGTCGAGATATTCTGAGCCAGGGAATCGGCGTGACAATTACATCAAAGGCCCTTACTATGTTTAACGAAAAATCTATATTACCCATTGAAGTTTCTGAATGCAATCCTGATTTGGCTACTGTTGACACCGACGTGCATGGATCTGATAGAGACCAATTGTTATCAATTTTGCAAGAATATTCGGGTTCATTTATTAGTGGAATTCCACAAAGCCGTGTGTCTACAGGACAGCTAGAAATTCGCTTGATCGACCAAAATAAGACGGTTCAAAGACGCCCGTATAGGTTGAGTGTAGACGAAAAGGCAAAAGTTCGGCATCTAATTCAACAGCTGTTAGAATCAAACATTATAAGACCTAGTTATTCCCCCTTTGCGAGCCCTATGTTGCTTGTTCGAAAGAAAAATGGTACAAACCGCCTCTGTGTGGATTATAGGGAGCTTAATGCAAATACAGTCTCGGAGAAATATCCATTGCCGCTTATTTCAGATCAGATCGCTAGGCTGAGTGGTGCCAGGTTTTTCAGTTGTATAGACATGGCAAGCGGGTTTCACCAGATCCCAATTCACCCGAATTCAATTGAGCGGACGGCGTTCGTTACCCCAGAAGGCCAATTCGAATATTTAACTATGCCATTCGGACTCAAAAATGCCCCTGCTGTGTTCCAAAGAGCCATTAATCGTGCCTTAGGTGATCTTACCCACTCATACGCAATTGTCTACATGGATGACGTAATGATAGTTGCACATACAAAGGAAGAGGCGCTTGATAGGCTACGAGTAGTATTGCAAACACTCACTCAAGCAGGATTTTCTTTTAATATTGAAAAATGCTCGTTTCTTAAGTCTTGTGTAGAGTATTTGGGTTTTGAAGTTAGAGAAGGTGAGATTCGACCAAACCCTAGAAAAATTCAAGCCCTTGTTAATCTGCCACTTCCGCGGTCCATCACTCAGTTGAGACAATTTATCGGACTCGCCTCGTATTTTCGCCAATTTGTACCAAAGTTTTCACAACTGCTCAAACCTCTTTACGCTTTAACTTCAAAGAGCAAACCATTTGTGTGGGAATTGGAGCATGAGCAAATCCGGCAACAAGTAATATCTATTTTAACTAATGAACCTGTTCTCACTATATTTGACCCACAATTTGATATCGAGCTTCACACGGATGCTAGTGCCGATGGCTATGGCGCTATTTTGTTGCACCGAATTGAAAAGAAGCCTCGAGTTATCGAATATTTTAGCAAGATGACGTCATCAGCAGAATCGCGTTACCATTCATACGAACTGGAGACTCTTGCCGTATACAACTCCATAAAACACTTCCGTCATTACTTGCATGGCCGTTATTTTGTTGTGTTCACCGACTGCAATTCGCTTAAGGCCTCTCGTACAAAGATAGAGTTAACTCCCAGGGTTCATAGGTGGTGGTCGTACATGCAATGTTTTGATTTTGATATAGAGTATAGACCTGGACAGCGTATGGCCCATGTTGACTTTCTGTCCCGGAATCCAGTTCCAGAAAGTGTTAGGAATTCAGCAGGTATAGTGGAAAAGCATATCAATCTGACAGAAATATCTGATGGTTGGTTGTTGGCCGAACAGCAAAGAGACGAAGAAACCGCTCTTATTGTGTCTAAATTACGTAATGATGAATTGCCCGGAGATTTGGCTAAAAGCTACGAACTACGGTCTGGGACTCTGTATAGGAAAATCCAAAGAAACGGAAAGTCTCGTTGTTTGCCTATAATCCCAAAGCCATTTAGGTGGTCTGCTGTCAACAATGTCCACGAGTCAATCATGCACCTTGGTTGGGAGAAAACTCTCGAGAAAATGTACGAGTTTTATTGGTTTGATAAAATGTCCAAATACGTTCGCAAATTTGTGGACAATTGCATTACTTGCAGGTTGTCAAAGCCCCCGTCTGGCAAAATACAAGCCGAACTGCATCCCATTCCTAAGATTGACATCCCATGGCATACAGTTCATGTCGATATTACCGGGAAACTTAGCGGCAAAAATGATCAGAAGGAATACATAATTGTGCTAATAGACGCATTTACCAAATTCGTCTTCTTATCCCATACCATAAAGCTAGATACTATAAGTTGCATTAAGGCAGTAAGGTCTTTAATATCGTTATTTGGTGTCCCTTCTCGATTGATCGCTGATCAAGGACGTAGTTTTGCTAGTTCAGGGTTTCGTGATTTCTGCTCTGCTCAGAAAATAGAGTTGCACTTAATCGCCACAGGTGCTAGTCGTGCCAATGGCCAAGTAGAACGAGTTATGAGTACTCTCAAATCCATGCTAACTGCGGTTGAAACTGGCCAGGGATCTTGGCAGGATTCTTTATGTGAAATTCAACTGGCTCTTAATAGCACGCCCAATAGAGTGACCAAAGTTAGCCCGTTAGAAATACTCATTGGCAAAGAAGCAAGGCCGTTTGGTCTAACACCTATCATAAATAATGAAAATACTGTCGATGTGGAAAAAGTTAGAGAAATAGCAAAACGTAACATGGAAAAAAATGCCAAAATTGATAAAGAAAGATTTGACAAGAATAAAGCTACTGTTGTGAGACACAAGGTTGGTGACCATGTCCTACTCAAAAATGAAGAGCGGCACCAGACCAAACTAGATCCTAAGTTTAGAGGCCCATTTTTGGTGTCCGAGGTACTACCAGGAGATAGATATAAGCTCAAAGCATTAAACAATAATAGAACTTATAAATATTCTCACGAATTTTTGCGAAGTATGCCTGAGAAGGGGATTACCACAGAATTTGAAGATGAAGGCGCAGAAAAAGACGCTGTGAATCAAGCCAGTGAGGGCTGTGATGAGGATCAAGCCAGTGAGGGCTGTGATGAGGATCAAGCCAGTGAGGGCTGGGACCTTGAAATTGATTAAGATTTTGTAAACCTTCGGATCGATTCGGGAGACGACTTTCTCTTCAGATGGGTGCCCGAGTTAATGTGGTTCGCCATTTGATTGCAGATTAGTTCGAATCCCGGAAACGATTGTTGGTGCTGGTTATTTGGCTGGCCTATAGACTGCGTCAACCGTGTGCCATGTATGTTGGCCGGTTTGTCGAGTTGTAAGCTGTGCTCTAGGCTAATAAGAGTATAGACTGGCCGGTTTGATGAACCGTGCGCTAGTGGAAGAAAGTAATGTAATGAACTAAGAATGTAAACGCTCTCAGAGAAGCACTATGAATATGGTATGTTCTGAATAAAAGTTGGTGGTAATCCGGATCTCATGGCTTAAAATTAAATGATAAAACTAAGAAATGAAACTTGGAAGAAATGTGTTAAGTTGCTTAAAGAATTAACAGAAAATAATAATGATGTAAATGAATTGAGAAAGGAAAATGCGTTATGAATTATTAACCCACGAGGACGTGTGTGAGGTCAGGAAGGCCGTGTCGCAGATTTACTTTTAATTTCAAATATAACGACCGTTTTCTGCTACTTTGTGTTCGCCTCTTTCGTTTTGCATGTTCTTAGAACACGCATTTTCTACTTCGCAACAGCGTGGCAAATAACTGTTTCTGCCGAACGTAGTCTGGTCGCGGGCGTGAGCGAGAGGGAGAGAGATATATTCCCGCTAATAACGGGACGAGCAAGGAATAGACAAAATTGCCAGTATGTGTGTTGGTATTAATGTATGTGGAGTGAAGTAAGTCTCCAAAGTGTGTTGGTATTGCGTGTAGACTCGGGTTCTACGCATTATTGCAACATTTGTTCTTCACATTAAGTTTTTGATCGCCGAAGAAGTTAGACATGCCTCGCTCCCGAATTAAACGCGCGGCCAGAAAACGTTACGCTGACGCAGTGGAAAGCGATGCAGAACACGAAAGTGATCGCGATTCGACATATGTATGAATACGTTACGAAAATAAATATGTATTGGGAAATATTTGTAATCAAAGTAACTAACACAGAAATACATACTTGCCATGGTCAATTTACTACCAACTTGATACTCCAAGTCAGTACCTATGTACATATGTATGTACATACCTATTAATGACCCATTTAAAGATATCTTTTTGACAGTGCTGAATTTTCTGGCCACAATCTCGGAAGGGGGCAAACAATCCGCGCCTAATTGGTAACCAAAGGAGCTGGCTGCCTCTGAAAGAAATATAATTAGAAGGTCTCAGCGTTTGAGTCACGGATTTCGGGTATGAGTTACCGTATCAGCATCAGCGGACTGTTTTCAGATCGGCGATGGTGGGGGGGATGTCCTGACGGGTCAGGTAGAGGTTGCGAAAATGTAAACCGAAATGATGGCGGGGGGGATGAGAAGGTCGTTTGCCCGAGCGCTGGGCACTCTTCCCTTCGAGCGGGTCCGGGAATCCGTGACACGGAGTTTCCATAGGGCCCCCACATGCCCCCTGCCCCCTGCCCCCAGTCCGTGTGCGTCGCTAATGAAGGCATTTGAACCGAACAAGTTGCAGTTCCCCTTCTTTGAAAGAGGAAACCCGAAAAGACAGAAGAAACTGCGACTCCGGAAAGCAGGCGTCCCAAAATGAGGGAAAAAGAAAAGGCAGCCGACACACAGCGACTAAGCAGCTAAGTAAACAAAAAGAGGGGCCCAAAGAAAGCAGGGAGCGATGGAGAGGAAGAGAGAGAAAGAGAGGGAGAGAGAGGGATAGATAGAGAGAGGTAGAGAGCAAAGAAAGGAAAACATTTACAAAAGAAAGTTCAATGAACCGGTGTGCCAGCGCGTCGTCGCTGGCTACTTCACTTTTGAGCCATGGATGTTGATGACGTCTTGAGGTTGAATTTCAAACCAATATGTGCTCCAAACAACCCAGAAACGCAGCAGTGTAAGCATCAGTGACCGCTGAAATTCCCCCCACCCCCCACTTTTCACAGTCGGAAAACTACTCCGCGAAAGGAGATCGGCTTGCTCTAATTAGAATCGAAATTTCAACCAGAAATCAAAACAGTCAACCAACTCTGATGTAGAATCTAAAATCTTACAAATTGGTAGATTGTTTTTAGTACTAAACTTCCTCGGGAATAACCGGTCAGTCGCACTCAGTCCTAGAAATTATTCATATGTATATGTTAACATATATGTACATGCATATGTAAAGGTACTTCCACTGGTTACAATACCAAATTATTTAAACAACAAACGTTAAAGCCTAGACTGTTCAATAGATACGCTATAGTCGAGCTCACAAAGAACATATTAGGTACTCTGCAACCAGCTCATAAGATAATGTTCCAAATATGCATGTGTGTACATATATTCATATATACGTACATATATATGAATAAATGTTGTATGTAATGTCGAAAACGATTATTTATAAGTTATGTATGTATGTACATATATACGTTTTATGTTTTACAAGTAATGTTAAACGAGATCTATTTTACTTTTGAAATTAGAATACATAATATTTTGCCACAACATTTTACAATTTTTAAATGATGTAATTTTATGAACTACTTCATAATAAAATAAAAGGGTAGCGTTCGGTCGGCTATTTGTGGGTGTTCGTAGCGCGAGCTTGGTGCGAAATTTTATCAATAAGCAGTCAAACAAACTTACGTGCAGCCACATAAAAACACACAAAAATAAACGAAAGCAGTACAACGCTGCATTACACACACGCCAGCTCAGGTATGAATGTATACGTACATACGCGTACATTCCATGGACGTAGACGTGATTAGATTAGTAGGTAAATGTATATGCATGTAGGTGAACCAATACAGCTGATTGCACGCACAAAGAAAATACGCCAATTAAATGGTCAGGTGTTTAATTGCGATTATTGTAAGCCACATATGTATCCACAATAAACCCCTTCTGCACACCTGACTACGCCCATGGTACATACGGTGTTCGTTGAGTTGGCGAAGCCGACTACGAATGAACGAAACAAAAACGATGAAGAACAGAACAGAAGGCGATGAAACCGAAACGAAAACCGTATGTATGAGCGTGTGTGTGTGTGGCGAGGGACGGAAGAGAACAACGCGCCTGTTGCAAAATTTCAGTGCTGCACTCTCATTCGTGACGAAAGGATGTACGCCCGGTTGTAGTCGAATGAATCCGTGTACATCATCACCCCCCCAGATGCCACGTGGCTCTGGATCCGTGGAAAACTCCACCCTGGAATCTCACGGCCTGCAATTGCTCGAGATGCCTGGAAAGGAGGAATACGAGGAGCTGCGCGAACTTCTGCAGTCGTGGGATGTCGCCGATCTGCTGCCACACCTGCAAGGTATGAACATACATATGAACATACATTCGTACGTGTGTATGTACAATCGTGCGTACATACGTATGTATGTCCGTACTTATATATCATATGTAAACAAAGCAAAGCGTAGATGCCGATAAAGAGCGAACAAAAGAGGTGTCGACTTGAACCCTGTGTGTTCCGCTGGCGGTTGGTTTTAAACTTCGGTTTCGTTGAGTTGAGATCTGCATACTCCGCTTCCGTTAGATTTTTAACTGTTTGTAGTTATTGTAAGGGTTAACACTTTTGTTTTGTTTTGGTAGATCTGTATGGTGCAAGTTACAAAGATTGCGACATGACGGAACAACCTATTGTATATGGGTATTAACCCATAATAATTATATTCTTAAAGCAAAAGTCTTTTAGGATGGGCCAACTCTAATTTAAAAAAAAGTCATTATTGATAAGAATATAATTTCTTGATAGTAAAGTTTCCTCAATCTAGTTTTATAAAAAGAAAGTACCGCTGAGCCCAGAAGGCCTAATGCACTATTGCCACCCCATTTTCCAGATGAAGCCATCAACGTGGACGAGCTGCAGATGATTAAGCGTCATCATCTGTCCGAGTTGCTGCGAAACTTTCGCTTTGGAACCCGCATTCGCTTCGAGCACCACTTGGAGCGCTGGCGCCGCTGGCTGAACGTACCGCTCCAGGGCGCCCAGGGGCAGGGATCTAGCCACTGCTCCGGCTGCCGCTGCCCGGAGATTCTGGGCCAGTCACATTGCCAGGGACAGTCGCCGTTGCCCATGGACCACCCTTCAGAGCAGGATGAGGTACATAAACTGGAAGATCTGGCCAAGACCATACCGGCAGAATCGCTGGTGGCCCTCAGTGAGCACAGGGAGATGCCGGTGCCCTTTCCATTGCCCTTGGTTCATCCGCCTGCGCAGATAACCAACGACATGATGATGGTCAAACAGGAGCTGTTGCCGATGCAGCAACCTAGGAAACAACCTGAAGCCGTATCGATGGCTGGGTCTTCAGGAGGAGCCTCGCTCTGCAAGGAGGATGCAATTGCCGCTCCCGACCAAGAAGTTAGCATTTTGGGCATTCTGCGATCCTCGGGTATGAAGGCTCAGAGCTTGCTGGAGCGTATTGGCCAAAACGAGCCGCTCGATGCAGTGCAGCGCCTTTTGCTCATACAACTGGTGTGCAGCTACTACGAGGAGAACCAGCTGCACCTGACCCTGCAGAGGAGTCACTTGCTGGAACGCGAGATACTGCAACTCTTCCCGCAGGAACAGCTCAGCTACTACCGCACCGAGCGGAGGGGCAAAATCTACGTGAGATTCACCAACATGAAGCGAAGCAAGAGGCTCAGTTCGTCGCGCCAGGAGCTCAAACGACGCCGTTCCGAGCTGACAAGAGCGATTCCAGCTGGTCAAGTACACGATGCTAGTGGTAATGTGACCTTTGCGGGAGACCAAATCTCCAGTCCAGATCGCTCCGATTGAGCTGGCTTGTTATGCAGTTAAGCAGCTGAACCCAAAGCCTTAACGCAATGCTTATCCCTAAGTCTAAGTAGCTACTCGATGTGTAATTTCTTGACTTTATATCTGTGAACCGACCATATAGAGGGTATTTTGCGGGTCGACGCGATCCGCCGACTGACGAAACTAAATCGAAACTGAATTTTGGTTACATGGCCTGTTTTTTGTGTCTTGAAGGAGGGTTCTGTTCCATTCTGCTGTAGCTGTAGCTGGAAAAAGTGATTACATCAGCGGGGAAAATAGCTGGGCGACAGCGTGTTAACAATCGGCAAACACGGCAAGCGCGGCCAGCGACTTGCTGACTAACTGCTAAGTGCGGCCAAAAAGCGTTTTGCACTGCGCAAAAATATGGCTGAGTTTGGGACAATTGAAGGTTTTGAAGATGTATCAGAGTAGTGCTGATGAAGTGTCTTAAAACGTACGCAGTTAATGCTACGAGCATTACAATCAATGTTGCATATTTTTGACCCAAGGTAAAAGTATCTTAAAATGTTCTTACTCTAGAAATTGGAATCCCGATAGCCTTTGGGCCAAGATATCTTGGCCGACATTTGCTTGAGATACATTTCAAATTCAGCTCGTTTTTGTTTTTGTTCTTGGTTTCTGTGTGCTGAAGATACGCGAATGGCAGAAGGGGCGTTTCGCTCGAAACTAATTAATTAAGTTGCTCGCTTAGCGCTGCGCTCGCAGTGTTTTTTTAGTCAGACTTTCTGGTCTTTTCGACTCTCCAGTTTCGCCGCACATGTTCGCTGCTAATTGCCTTTATCAGTGTCGCGCCGGAGAGCAAACAAAACTATCTGTAGGTTCCAGAAGATAGCCTGTAATTGCCTTTTGGGGCTGCGTTTAACATTTTAGCAGCCACCTACGGGGGCGGAGATTTTTTGCATTGCCGCATTTTACATTTCCAGCATTGTTCGATTCCGCAGGCAGCGCATTCCAAAAGATCTCTCGGTTACCCCTTAATCTCCTCCTTACTCTTTTCTGAGTTTCCAATTGTTCTGTGCATGTATCTGATGGATACGCCGCAGTAAATAGGTCGCCAGCCACATGGCTACAAAAGTGGTTGGCGACAGGGCGACAAACTATTTCAATTGTGGTCAGAGCGTATCTGTGAGCTTTGCTGGCGGCAAAAGCTCCTATGTACTTCGTATCCGCAAGATACTTTTTACATTTTTCCTGCTTTAATTACACAAATTCTGGTTTATTACACACGATCGGGGTTCTTGCACATACATACATATATTTGTACATATGTGCTCACATCGCAGTGACTTTCGGTGAGTAATGCTGTACTTGTTTCGTTTATCTTATCTAGGTTTTGTGCTTTTTCAGCCGCCTCTGCTGCTCGTACCACTCTTTGCTTCTTCTTGTTTTTTCCCCACTTTTTCTATGGCATCCAAATAGCTGGACAGGCAACTCACACAGATACAAATTTTCGAGTGGGGAAAGTAGGTCAATTACACGTGTCGTGTGTGTATGTACATCTGTATTTTGTATTTCGTATTTCGTATTTGTGTTTTGTATCTGCGGCATTCGTTTGTACATAGGGGTTTTTATGCTTGGCCAGCATAATCAAACAAGCGCTTTGTTGTCGCTTCTTCGTGGCCCGTTCAAAAGTCTACTACTTGTCGCCCAGTGCTCCATTCTCCATTCTCCATTCTGCATTCTCCATTCTTCATGCTCCGCTCTTCGTCTTCTCTTTCTTGGCCCCCCTTTTGGACTCTTTTCTAGGCCAAGACGCTGCAATGGGCGTTCTTCTTGTTTATCTTTCAGTGGAGTTTTATGGACGGAACTCGGACCAAAGATAAACCTGCTAGATGATAAATCGGGGTCACTTCTATGTAGCTCTTTGTTAGGCAGCGATTGGGAAATTTTCGGCCTAGAACCTTGTTTTCCAGTCTGCGAGATAGCTTAAAATTATAGACCGAAGCCACAGAAATGAATAGCTAGTAATTAGTACATATGATATACTCGTATAATATAAAGTTTTCTAGCACAAAAGGGGTACTGATTAGATATTGTCGTATATACATTGAACTCACCTTCTGAAACAAACTAGTACTAGTTTGCAATGCTAGTTAGTTAGTTAGTTGTATTCTTAGGACCTTCTTTTTGTAAAAATAGTCTGCTCACTAAACACTCCTCTGGAATGTATGCGTTTTCCCGAGTGGAAAGGAAAGGACGTTGAAAGGACAAGGAAACCATTGGAATCTGCGGGGGTGGCTAAAAGTTACATACATACACACTGCGAATGGCGCAATTTGGTGGGTGGTTGGGTGGTTTCAGTTGGGTGATATAAAAAAGCGCCCAACTACTTCATGCCCGCAAATTGGGTCAATCGATAAAAGAGGCAGCGACGGAGGCGTCGACTGCGGCACATGCGCCAAAAAGGGGCGGGGGATGGGTGGGTGTGGCGCCCAAGGAGCTTTTCCAGCGCTTTTCCTTTTTCCGAGAGCCTGTTGTTGGTAATCCAATTGTAGGTGGGCCAGAAGCGTGCTAGATACATGGGGCCCTGTAATGTATACACTGCACATAGCAGTCATGTGCCTTATATACATACGGTGTATATATGTACATAGGTGGAAGTATATAGAGTACCCTTCCTGCGTTACATGGCTCCAGCAATATGGATTACATCACACGAGGCTCTGCAGCCCGTTCTGGCTGTGTGTGTATATGTGTGTGTGCGACTTTTAATATTTTATAGGGCAGCTGTCACTGCTCCACTTGCCACCCAACAAAACCCCCAAAGAAAACCACCCGTTACACCCACTAACTGCGGACTGGAGAATCGGAGTTTGGGGCATGTTGTCGTTGCAAACTGATAAAATACATAAGTAAGGAGCCGTAATGAATGTTTCTCTTCCAGGGCTGATTAAATTTTTGCCAGCAATTCCAAATATCTTATCCCCCAGGAATGTTAAACATTGCGGTGCAAGCAAAAGTTTCCCTGCAACTCGAAACCTTAGTCTGAGCGCTCCAAAATTGATTTTCCAAGTGCTTGGGGCCACTCTGTTTCAAGAGTGGCAGGAGAATGTTGTGCTCTTCTGTAGTGTTTTTGGTACAATATATAAATTTTCATAAAACCATAGAATTAATTATTGCTTTTTTTCAAAAAGCTTAGGCCGCATGAAACGCTTGATTCGCTTCTAAGAATGCGAAAAAGTCGAAGTTTCTTAATTATAATAATACAAAATTCTTTATGCCGCCGCATCTGAACCTGCAACAGAGAACTGCAGCACCCGCTTAACACTCTATTTGCGACAACAACAGGCACTTTATCTATGTATCTGCGATTCCTCATACTATTGTTATCAGAGTTCGAAACCATTGTACATACATGTAATTTTACATACAACGTACACCAACCGCTTACAGAATCCATGTAGAGTTAGAAAAGGCTGATATGGCATCGCTGAATGGGTACGACGTGGCAGCGCTATTCCAAAAGGCGCGTATTTCAAAAAAGGTAGAGTGTGAGACTTACGCAAACTTAACAATTGCCATAAACTGTTACTTAAACTTTCTTCCCACTAGCAATAAGAAAGCATAGGCAGTAAATGGGACACTGGTTGATATTATTTGAAATATATTTTATTGGTAGGCAGTTTTGAAGAACATTTTTAATGACATTTATATATAATGAACATGTTTCAAATAATCATTTTCATCTCGCTTTCATTTTGCTCGACTTTCTCCCATTTGTAATATTCTTCTATGTATGTATGTATATAATAAATTTATTTACTTTATTATTATAATATTTTCCCACCTCACCTCTAATCGTTTACTTTGTTTAGTTGCTGCGGTTGCGTTTTTTTTGTTGTTTACCTTTTTGTTGCTCTTTTTTGTTGTGGTTGATTCTTAATTTGGTTTTGTTGTTTTGGTTTTTGTTTTGGTTTTTGTCATATACCTTGTAAACTTATGTAGTTTCATATATGTATAATTTATATATATGTGTGTATATATAATGGCTTACTATAAGTTACTTAAAAAACATTATATAATAAATATTTACTCGTACTTTATGTATGCCTCCCCTTGTTTCCTTTCTTATTTTTTGCCTACTCCTGCTTAAAGTCCAGTGCTCAGATCGGCAAGATTTATTTATTTATGGTTTCAAATCACAATTTGGGAAAAGAGTTTGGTAGAATGCAAATTCTACGGCACAGTGTGGTCGTTTAACTATCGGTGATTTTCGCAATCTATTGACAAGTCACACTGTGCCCAAAACATGACTTAGTCACTTCACAAGTCCAAATTGTCGTTCTGAGTACTGGGCTTTACCTCATATATTTGTATAATATATGTATGTGTATATATATATATCCTTTTATATTATTTTATTTATCAATAATTATTACCAATATCGTAGATCACCAAACTTGTTTAAAAAAATGTTACACGAAATTGTTGTTCTTCTTTTACTTAATGCTTTTGTTGCTCATCTGCGGATATTTCGGTATCGGTTTCAGTTTGGGGACTTTTTTTCTGGGGGTCTGGTTTTTTGGTTGTCTGGGGATCTAGACTCCTCTGCTCTGCCTCCTCCTCTCCATCGAAGTGTTTGCTCTGACTACGATCTTCGGCTTTGATCTTGATGAGTGATGCAGTAGTAGTATCTATATAATTTGCGCTCTCTTTCCATATCTGCTATGTATATATGCCTTGTTTCCCTATATTCCTATATTCATCTATCGTCGTATGCTTTGCTCTAGTCATAATCGTAAGTATTTATATATATAGGTCTATGTACAGAGAAGTACACACTGGGGCTACAATTCTTCGCTAGCATTATCGATAGGTAACGCTCGACTCCCGATCGAGACTCTCCCCTATAAATTCATTAATCTGCCAGCAATCCTCGCCTGATATTCGGGGTTTTGTTTTGCGAGAGAGTGTCTGCCTATATTGGGTTTACAATTTGCTAAATTACATTATACGAGAATTGGGGTTTGCTGTTAGCTCTTTTCTGTTTTATCATATATGTATCTCTTGTTATTGTTATGTTCGCTAGATTTGTATAGAAAAAGTTGTCGAAGCTTTCCTTGCTATCCGATAGTTTCGTATTTGTATTTGTAAGTAGGGTACACGACGGCGGGGATAATATGATTAAAGTGTTACGGCAAATACTATAGTAGATAGACCGTTAGTTCATGTTCTTAATCTCAGTTTGTTCGTCACTGCTGCTTCTGCTGCTGCTGTAATTGAGACTATCTAGGCTAACAATACGATACGTGGTAAGTTAAGTTAAGTAGTTAAAGGCAAACGTTTCTTCCTCTATAACTGCAAATCGAGATCAAGATCGAAGGTGAAAGTGACCGGTAACCAGTGACCTGTGACCTACTAATCGAGTGACCAAGAAATCGCTCCCAAAATGTCGGTTCGCGTATGTGATATCTGGGGGGCTTAGTGGACATGAGATTAGCGCCATCTCGACTCGGATATGTGGGCTTCCATATAGCGGCAATGGATCGTAATCGAGGGGTATATATTGGGGGCATCCAAAGGGTGTTCAGTGTTAACGTGTATTTGTGGGTGATTGTATTGTCAACGTGGTGTGTAATTTGTTTGCACCTTCGGTAGCCAAAGTGATGTGTCCTACGGTGAAGTTTGTTCGGTTTGATTTGTCGATAGTAATTGTTCTCGTGTTCTCAATGGTCTGGATATAGATTGATGATTACATTATATCGTATATCATATATAGTATATTATTTCATATATTATACAGCTTCTGTTATGCTTACATAACTAGACACCTATGTACACTTCTGTCGAGCACGAAGATGTTGCTAGCTTTTACTTTTTACTTTTTTACTTGACTCGCGAACTCGTATGGCTTTCTGCCCTCCAGCCGCACCAAAACCCGAGGTTCCTGGTATAGGAACTTGTTAGGGAACTCATTTGGCGAGAGGAAAAGCAGGACCCTAACTTATGTACACAAATCGAACGATTGCGAAACCGAAAAGAAAGCGGAGAGTGCAGCTCTATCGTAGTTTACTTGGTCGTTAATCGATTACCTAAAAGGTCGAGGGTGCTTTTCCAATTCAACAATCGATCGTTCTAGAATGGGTGGAAGGATCCGAGGACAATGAGAGCGCTAGGGTCAGCTATCCTTCGTTTCTGGGGCTATGATATAGGCTTGTATGATATGATCGTGGTGTGCCTCTTGCTGAATGTCTTCGTGGTTGGTTTCTTTGGTAACCGAAAGTCAAATGATATACTAATGATAGGCCCTAGGATTAATCGGATCTTACATTTCCCCATCTATCAACATTCTTGCTTACACTGGCAGTGATAACTCCATACTTCGTTCTTCTTGCTTCTTCACTTCGATTTCTACTTCCTTCAAGTTTAAATTATAGGGAACGAAATGAAAAACACTAGTTCATGCTAGTCAATATGGTACTCTATAGTTTGTACACATTCGCAACTATTCCTCTATAGCTATGTATGCATTACAGGGGCATAAGTCCTTCATGTCTGATAACAATAACACTTTCGCTCCTTATCTAAACCAAAAGCAACGTTTCGAGTGACCTGGACTAGAGTGGAACTATCGATCTACAATAAGTACTACAAGTACTATACTCTTACTATGCGCATTCACAGCTGACTTGGGTAAAGCTTGCGTAGTGGACTCGATCTATTTAGTCGGGGGCTAAGGAACGTGGGGGTATCGTGTAGATTTAACTAATTAAAATAGAGATTGCACTTGTTGTAGTTGACGTTCGAGTTTATTTTATCGATAATATCCATAATAGCTGAATGGTAGGTAGTGATCTTCCTTTGGGGTCTGCAGTGATAGTTCTTTGGTACACGGTACACGGCTAAAGGCTAGGCAATATAATTTTATAATCGCAATAATTTTACATATGGTACTCGTATCTATATCATACTTGTATAATCTGTGGTCTATCATGTATTGCTCTACGTAGTGTATCCGTATCTGTATCTATACCTTTCCGCCATGAGTCCGATGCGAATGACTTATGTACAGTGTGATTGATGGGCGTAGGATGCTCATGTTTGACTAACTATAACAGAGGCTAGCATACATACTATATATGTATGTGTGTATATATCGTCGATAATTGTAAGTACATGCTGCACTTTGGGTCCAATGCAGCACTCAATTAATGCAATTACTTCGCTGCCTTTCTTCTCGTTCAACTTCAATGCCATAACATTCGCCCAGTGGGAAAACTAGTGACTAATGGGTGGGTCCTACGGAAATATGGGCATGGGGATGTGGATGGGGATGGGGATGGGGATGCAGTGCCCGAGGACGTAGTCTACGTGCTGCAGATCCGAGCGACAGAGAAAGAGTGAGGGACAGAAGGACTCTCGAGTGGGGGTAATTGGGCTAAGAAGGAGTTGGTGTTTGGCTAACGATAAACTTTAAGTTGAGTTCGATTTTGAGTTCGAAAAGGATTGAGTTAGTGAGTTAGAGAGAGTTAAGAGAGTTTACAAAGTACGCTATACGAGCTGACTTTTAAATGCATCCACAATTTGAGTATAGCGGCAACCTAATTACACAATACACATAAATATCAAATAATATGCCTTTCGCATTGCATTTACATAGTGTCATTTACAAATGTGTGTGTGTCCCTGTGTGTTTCAGTGTGTGTAGAGTGTATGTGTGTGAGAGTCGTAGAAATACTGCATAGTTGGTATTGGTATCGGCATCGGTAGTATACAAAATAGTAGACAGTGCTTTTGGTAACTTCTTGCTGTTTTTGGTTTTCCATTATCGCTTTGGGTAAGTAGTACGGGTAAAATCCTTTTGCCTCATCTGCATCACTAGATGTGTGTGTCTGTGGCTTCGCGAGGGCACTGTTTAGAAAAAGCTCTTCAAGAAGCCAGCTGGCCCAGCCTGAAAAGGGATACGGATCGGGTATTAGCCATATCTTTGGATACTACTAAGTGGATCCTAACTTACATCCTGCTGTTGCTGCTGCTGCGTTTGTGCTTGTTTGACTTTGGCTTGAGCGATCTTTAAGGCTCTGAAAAAAGGATAAGGCATGAATTTAGTGGGGGCGCTTAGGAGAGAAGCCACTGAGACACTCACTGTTGCAAATCCATGATGGTCTTCTCCTTGGCGTTCTGCTCCTCCTGCGACATTTGTACCAATTGCAGCAAACGCTCCGTTTCGGTTGCCGCCTTCTTGTGCTCCTCCTTTGTATTCTGAAGCTCCTTGACGCATCTGAAAAAGAGTTGCAACAACATATAGTACGTGGTATTTGTCGAATAACAAATAAAAAAAAACAGTCAGATCCTATCCAATCTTTCCACTCCCGTTTGTCCGTATTTCTGTCCGTATAAACTTTAAGGCGTCCGTATTTTGAGATTCGTAACTTAAGTTTCTGGAGGCATTTAAAGGGTAGCTTTATAATCGAGGTAGTTGAGTATAGCTTTCCTAATGTTTTCGTAAAGCTAAAGTAAGTCGCATTCCGCGCTTTATCTTTATCTCGTGACAAATAATAAATATTAAATGAACGTATATTTTGAAACAGGGGATCTGCCTTGGTAAGAAGATATTTCGCTGGCTTGTGGAACACTTACGCTTCCAGCTGCCGCTGCGTGTCCATGAGCTTCTTGTTCAGCTCGCCGGCGGCCGCCGCTCCGCCTCCTTGCGTCTGGAGGGACTTCTCCAGCTGGTCCATCTGCTCCTTGCGCTTGCGCAGCTGGACGTCGAAATCGGCCATCTTCTTCTCCTTGTCCTCGATGTCCTTGCGCTTGGCGTCGATCTGCTTGCGCTGCTCGTCGATGATCTTGCGCTCGCCCTCGGTGGCCTTGGCCTGGTTGTCGATCTGCTTGCGCACCTCCTCCAGCTGCTTCTGCTGCTGCTCCAGCTGCTGGCGCTGCACGTCGGTGGCGCCTGCTCCCGCACTGGCAGCCTGCTGCAGTTGTTGCATCTGCTGTTGCAGCTGTTGTACCTGCTGCTGCAGTTGCTGCACTTGCTGCTGCGCCGTTTGGAGCTGTTTTGTCTGCTCCTGGTTGGACATCTTGAAGGGGGAGAAAAGCGATTACCGGATATATGATTGTGCAATGGCATGGTTAACCCACCTTGCTCTTCTCCAGCTCCGTGACCAGGAGCTCCAGCTGCTGCTGGAAGCGATCCCGCTCGGTGCACGCCGCCTGCAGTTCGCCCCTGACCTTCTCCAACTCTTTGGCGTCCGCTCCGCCGGCACTTGCTGCGGACTGCTGCTGCTGCGCCGCCTGCTGCGCCGCCTGCTGCGCGGCCTGTTGCGCCGCCTGCTGCTGCTGTTGCATCTGCTGCTGCATCTTTTGCATCTGGGCGTGCTGATCCTTGATGTGTTGGTCCATAAGCTAAACCATTTTATTGCATTAGAATCTTAGTTTAGTTTCTTTAAGATGTAATAGTGTAACTTGGAACTCCAATAAAAACTCCCATTCAAAGTAACGTAATTTCAAACGCAATAGCCAAATGATAACATTAAGTACTTACATATTGATATAAAAAATTGTGGAAATAAGTGATTCAATGTGTTAGAAAGTATCAGAATGTTTAGTTGTGTTAAGGACCAATTCCTCATGCGCATTGTGTCCTGTAGTAGTTCACCCACATCGATCCTCACCTGAATGCGCTTGTGCATCTCCTGGGCAGCCTTGTCGGCCATGTCGGCGCGACCCTTCTCCTGCTCGATGACCTTGCGCCATTGCTCGATCTCCTCGCGACTCGCGCCCGCCGCCGCGGCAGCCTGGGCCTGTTGGGGACCGGCGGCCTGCAGGGCGCGCTCCGACTCCTGGAGCTTCTGCTGGAGGGTCTGGATCTCCTTCTGCATGGCCTGGATCTCGGCGGGAGAGGCTCCGGCGGGTGGAGCGGCGGCAGGCGGCAGTTGGTGACCGTTGCGCAGCTTGCGGTTCTCCTCGCGCGTCTTCTGCAACTCCGCCTCTGCGTTCTGGAGCTCCTTTTGGAAGTTCATGAGGATCTCCTGGCTCTTCTCCAGTTGCAGGACCAGCTGCTCCCGCTCCATGGCCAGCTGCTTGACGTCTGACTCCAGCTTCTGGACGTGCTTCTCCAGCTGCGGATGGGGGGCAGAGCCTGCTCCGCCGCTCCGGCTCGCTTGACGCAGTGCCTCCCGCTCAGCCTCGGCCTTCTCGAGGCGATCGTGAAGGCGACCCAGCTCAGCACCCATGCGCTCGAACTCGATGCGCGTGGACTCGGTGTTCTCCTGCTGCTTGGCCAGATGCATTTGCGCCTTCTCCAGTTCCTTGGCCAAGCGACCGGCCTCCAGCTCGGTGGCGTCACGCGACTGCAGCGCCTTCTCAAGGCGATCCCGCAGGCGGTCGATCTCCTGCCGCTCGCCAGCGGACAGAGCGGAAGAGGAGGACGTCGACGCTCGGACCGGATCGCCGGGGCTCACCGAGGACTGTTGCAGGCGCAAACGATCGACCTCCTTCAGTAGCTTCTCATGCTTGTCCCGGGCCTTCTCCCGCTCGATGTGCGCCCGTTCCAGCTCGGATCGCTGCTTGTCCTGGTTGGCCAGCATCTTGGCCACCTCGCCCTTCGATAGCTCCAGCTGCAGGCTGGTCTCGTGCAGCTTCGACTCCATGTTCTGCACCTCCATCTCGATCTTCTCGTACTTGTCCTTGTACTTCTCGAAGGACTCCGACTCGTACTGCGACTTGCCGCGGATGGTCTCCAGTTCCATAAGCGTCTTGTCCAGCTTCTCGCGCAGCCGCTCGTTCTCCTCCTTGAGGCGGCGCGTCTCCCGGCCAAAGGTGTCTGTGTCCTGCAGTTTGCGCAGCTCCACCTGGCTCTTCTCGTAGCGGTCGCGCATTTTCTCAAGCTCCACGGCATAGTGGGCCGCCTCCTCCTTGGCCGCCTCCACGCTGGCGCCCGCCTTGGTTTGGGCGGCATGTGCCCGCTCCAGTTCGTAGGTGACCCTCTCCAGCTCGGACTGGAAGTGCTCCTTCTCGCCCTGGGCCCGCCGAATGTCCGTTTGCAGCTTGTCGAAGCGATCGCGACTGTGCTCCAGCTCGCTGCGCGCATTGTCCTCGCACTCCTTGGCGCGGCTCAACTGGAGCGCCGCCCGATCGCAGGCCTCCTGCAGCCGGGTGCTCTCGTCCTGCAGCTTGCGCAGATCCTCGCGAGCCTTGCTGGCAGCCAGACCAGATCGCTCCGCCTCCACCTCCAGGCGGGCTCTGTCCGCCTCTGCCGTATCGCAGCGGGACTGAAGGCGATAGATCTCGTTCTGGGCCCTGTCGTACTTCTCCAGCATCTTTTCAAACTCCTTGTTGGAGGTGTCCTTCTCGTCGATCAGCTTCTGGCTGGCGTACAGCGCCTTGTCCAGTTTCTCCTTGAGGATCTCGACTTCGGTGACCGCATCGTCGCGCTCCATCTGAAAGAAGGAAGCGATAGGGCATAAGGGGTTAGGTCTGGGACATTCGGGTTTCCAATGGCAATGGTAGCTACGGATTTACACAAACAGCCAATTGTTCTGATTTCTTAATTCAGTTCTCATGCGGTTTTTCAAACAATATGCAATACAGACAACGTATTTTAGTATAGAGTTTAGTAGGGTGATAGCCAATGGTTTTGGGTTTCGTTTTCGAAGAGGATACCAGAAGAAGTTGCCTTCGCTGTCGGGGGCTTGGGTGTCAATTACCTGGAGTTTCTGCTGGATGGCGTGCGACTTCTCGTAGCGCTCCTTGAGGACCTCCAGATCCGTTTGCATCGCCTCCCGGTCGCGGGCGGCCTTCATGAGGAGGGTCTGTGCCGATTCCGAGCGCTCCTTGAGCGTCTCCAGCTCATCGGAGAATTGATCCCGCTCCTTCTGGATGCGACCCAGTTGCACCTGGTATTTCGTAGTTGTGTGGGTGTTTTAGTTGCGAGTGTGAGTGTTGTGGGGTGTGACAGTCGAAAGATAGTTACGCATACGTAGATATATATGTTAGGGATAAATAGTTTTAGTTATGTACAAGGCGGGTTAGGGTTGGTTAAGGTTGAGGGTTGAGGGTGTTCTGGGTTAAGCAATAGCAATCACATCGATCTAAGCGAGGTTTCAGTGGCATGTCGGTTAATAGTTTACTCTGGGGGTTAGCACAACACAGTTACGGCTACAGTCACAGATGTTCGGTTAGCTAGTCTCTTCGAAGATGGGTGTATGTGTGTGGATCAGAGAGTGTGTGGTGTAGGTGGTTCTGGGGGCAGCGACTGGGACGGGGATTGAGACCCGGGCATACCTGCGTCTTCTCCAGCTTCTCGCGAATGCGATCCGTGTCCAAGGAGAGGGTCTCGCGCTCCTTCTGCATCCTGGCGGCCTGGCCCAAGGCCTTGTCCAGCTGCGACTGCAGGTTGTCGTAGTCGTAGGTGAGCTTCTCCTTCTCGAGCACCAGGCGGCGGTTCTCCGTGCTGGCCTTGTCCAGCTTATCCTGCAGATGATCGACCTCGTTCTGGGCCTTGTCCAGCGAGTTTTGCAGCTTCTCGTGCTGCAGCTGCGACTTGCCCAACGTGGCCTGGGTGCGCTCCATCTCCTCCTTGATCTTTTCCACCTCGGAGAAGGCCTGTGCAACGGATGGTGGTTTGGGTGAGTGAGTGAGGGTGGTTGGTTGGTAGGTTGGTTGGGTCTTTCATGGGGTTCATTGGGGGTTTTATTCGGATTTGGTTTTGCCTACCCGATCGCGGTCGGCGTGGATGCGAGAGACACCGCTCTGCGCCTTCTCCAGCTCCTGGCGCAGACTCTCCTGCTCACCCTGGGCGTTCTCCAGCTTGGCCTTGAGTCGGTACACCTCGCCCTGGCTCTTCTCCAGCTTCTCCTGCAGGGCGGCCGCCTCCTCGCGTGCTCTTTCCGCATCCGACTGTTTTCGGGTTTTGGTTTGGTCGGTTTTCATTATCAATCGATCGTGGGGGATCGAAGGGTTTGTCATGTTGGCGGGGGGTAGAGTGGATGTTGGATAACGGATATTATTTACAGGCCATTATGTGGGGCAAAGGTTCTTAAATGACTGATTCGACTGACTGACTGATAGACTGACTGACTGACTGACTGAATGTCTGACTGATTAGTAGACACGAAACAGAGAGGTTAAGGTGACAAACGACAAATATAACGACAAAAAGTACTTAAATTACGATAACGATTACGAACACGATCACAACGTCTAGCGAGCGATAAGGAGCGATTTATGCTGCGAGCTGACTTGGAGGGAGATATAGAGCAGGAATCAAGAGGAGGAGGAGGTGGTTAAGAGAACAGAAGTGCTTGGAGCGAGCTTAGGAAAGATTTGGGCCAGGAAAAGCTTAACAGAAGGTATAGAAGGAGCAATACTGAGGTTGTAAACGGAAACAACAGTGGAAACAGCTAACAAAAAATGTGAAAAAAAGGAATAGATAAAGATATCTCAGATAAATGTAAAGGAAACAAAAGGACAAATAAAGTTCGGTGAACTAGCAAAACAAAGACGAAGTTTAAAGAAGTTTAAAGAAGTTCGGTGCGAAAAAAGGAAAGGGTGTAGCTGGGTAATGGGTTGAAACAGGCGGACATAAAAACACTGGACGAAGTTGTTATGGGGCACATGGCGGGATTTGGAGCATGAGTTCGCGATGGATTGGACGACCACAGATGGCTCATTAGTGCAAGAGGAAAATTAGGGAAAATTGGCGAAAGTGCGAGAGCAAAGTAAGGCAAAGTGTGCGTAAGAAATGCTGGCGGATGTGTGGGTGTCAATGCATTAGTTGGCGCGCGAGAGCAGTTAAGTCAATTAGCTGGGCATATCAGCGGCCTTCCGCTTCCTTCAGTCCTTGTACGTGTGTGCGTGTACGTGTGTGCGTGGGTCTGTGTGTGTGGGGGGGTAAAAGTCCAAGAAAAAGCGCTCCTGGAGCTGAGCTGCTCTAAGGATACTTTGTCATACTTTGCTGTCATCCGGTTTTCGGGGCAGGTTGCTGCTCTCTTTTCCAAGCAAACCGGAAGAGATGAGCTCGAGGCTATATCGTACAAGGTCAATGATGTATGTATGCGGGTGTGTTCGCTATATTTATAGGCACGTGTGTATGGGTATGTGCGTATGTATATGCTGGTATGGCAATGTTAGTACATCAGGCAATGCAAGTTACATTAAATTGAACAAGTGACAGATTGCAACTAGCTTTGGTTATCTTTTTGGGTTTCTTTGGATTACTTTGGATTACTTTGGCATAGTCAGATGCAGTTCAAGTTTGCAATCGAATTCAATTACGGTTAGTTGCGTTACTAAAAACTTGTTTGATTGATTGATTGCTTGGAAGCGGTTTACTCACAAAACGTTTTTCAGTTTCGCCCTATATTTAGAGAATGAATGTAAGCACAACGGTTTAGATAGAGTTTGGTTTTAGTATACATGGTCTCAACGGCGGCATTTGCAATTTGCAATAAATTTCTTTACAATTACGATTACATTTACAGTTTACGATTTACTAATACGGTTACGGTTACGTTAGAGTTAAAGTTAAAGTTACGAAAGAAGCAAACATAAAAGGATTTAAATCCCTATCCTTTATCCCCGCAAAAGGACTCAGCGTGTTTGCCATAGCAAGTGCTCGGGTGTGTGTGTGTGCTTGTGTGCGTGTGTGTGTGGTTGGGGTGGCATGTTGCAGCAGAGAAAGTTATAGACAGGTGGGTGGGGGACCCTTTGACTTTTGTATTTGCATTGGTGTGTGTTCTGTGTGGGTGTGTAGAATCTCCTCATGGCCAGGCGAAAGTTTTCGGTCCATCAACAAAGCACACGCACACCGAGATATGTACATATACAGCATACATACACACAGACACAGTTGTATGTGGGAATTGCACTTGCAGTTGCGAGTTCGCAGTTCGATTTATACATAAAGTATACGTAAATAATATATGTAAAGCTAACTAAAAGAGCATTCAGATATGCATATCGATATATGTATATGGCTGTCTCGATTCGCAGGCAAGTGGGGGAGCATATGGACCATACCTGTGTGACTCTCAGCTCGGCCTGGGTGCGTCGCAGCTCCGCTGAGGCCTTGTCGGCCCGCTCCTGGGCTCGATCCAGTTCCTGGGACGTGGTCATCGTGGTCCTGCCAAAGGTTGTCTTTCGGCGGAAACGGGAAACATTCAAATTAGTTGGTTGGCCATGGATGGGGCGATAAGGATAACGAGTGCAAGACAACAATCGAAAGCAGTTCAAGGCATTAGCATATGTGGTCAAATTTACAGAGATGGTTTCGAATACGTGGGACTTGAGGTGATGAGTGGGTGAGTCGGTGAGTCGATGACTCGATGACTCGATGAGTGGATGAGTCCAGCAGGCAAGCTGTTTACAATGGATGCAAATCCAATCCATGAAGCTGTGAATGATTCAATGGGAGTTCGGCATTTTGGATTTCGACACACGTGTCTCTCATATTTGGGTGCATTTGACGCTTGGTTCTCTAGATTCGGTTTGTATTTGGGCTGCTATGGCGCTTAGTGAACTATGTGGTGGGTTAGGCTGGGTCAGCGGCTTTGGCCGACTTACCGATATCTTGCCCGTTTCGAACATTAACTTTTGTACATTCTGCAAAGTACGATACGAACATATTTATATCTTAATCTTAGGGTACGCTTATACGAGGGTATGCATGTTCGGCGGCAATTTAACTCGTTCACACCTCCCACTGTCTGCACAGCGATTAAATCAAAACCCAGCTATGTAGGCGAGTGCTGCTAATCCTGTCTAAGTATCTAAGTGCGCAATATGTCAGGGCTTTATCGGATCTGAAATCGTTGTTGGTGGTGGGTGGTCGACTAAGTTCGACTTCAGCCTGCTGGCTCTAAATGGCGAGTGATGGTCGGTGGAGGGCAGGCAAACAAAGTACTACGTGTTTTGGGTGGATGAGTGATAGTTACAAGGTTCTAGATAGGATGCGATACGATATATGTGTCGGCGATACATCAAAGGTGCGATTTTGCATAATAGCGATATTCCATATTCGTTTTCGATGAAACTAACCAACAATATTACTTTAAGTTTGATCTTTGAACAAGGCCAACTCTGTGACATTACCGAAATATTACTCGATTTAGTTTGATTGAACTGTACAAATTTAAAACCAACAATTTCGGCGGTCTTATGGGAAGTGAAAGGATTTCAAACTACGT
The DNA here is from genome assembly GCF_016746365.2 of Drosophila yakuba. Taxonomy (NCBI): domain Eukaryota; kingdom Metazoa; phylum Arthropoda; class Insecta; order Diptera; family Drosophilidae; genus Drosophila; species Drosophila yakuba. The sequence goes on along the minus strand of NC_052527.2, from coordinate 18,211,672 downwards.
TACTCGAAAACTACGATGCTCGATATTATGCAATCTAGTTGGTAATTGGAAGTTTGGAAATCGGATTTTTGGGCTTACTTTGTGTAGTGTGGTCTGTTCTTCTAGCTGCATCTATGGTTTATATCGGGTGAGTTTTAGATTTCAGGTTGATTGGTTGTTGTAGTTATTATAATTGTAGTTGTTGTAGTTGGGTAGTTGGTAGTTGGGATGCGTAATGTGTACATGTAAATACATATTCAGATACAGATATAGATATAGATATAGATGTAGATACAGATAGCACATAGATATGTGTTGTATGCATATGGGTTCATAGATTATCGATAGCAGTATGTATGCAAGTCTCTCGATTATATGTACACAGCGCAAACATACATACGAATAGACTGATGATAAGTTATTGGGTGAATGTTGGGGAAACTGGTCATAATGCACGAGTACCTGCGAACGCTCCAGATCGTGTTTCAGCCGCTCGTTCTCCAGCTCCAGGCGGGCGATCCTCTGCTTGGTGGACTCCCAGTCGGCGCTGCTCCTGCCCATTTCGCAGGTGGCCTTCTCCAGCTCAGCCTTCGACTTGCCCAGTTCGCTCTGCGAGGCCTCCAGCTTGATCTCCAGCCGCTCCCGCTCGGTGACCGCCCGCTCCAGGCGCGTCTGCAGCTTCTCCACCTCGCTCTCGGCGGCCCGCAGCTTGATCTTGTAGTCGGCCACCTCGCGCTCGTGAAGATCCCGCTCCTCCTGCTTCTCGTGCTCTGCGCGATCCCGCTGATCCCGCAGCTGGGCCATCTGCTTCTCCTTGTCGCCGATGGCCTCCTCCAGGCTGGTCAAGGCGCCCTCGGAGCTGCTGTGGTGCGCCTGCATGGCCGACAAACGTGCCCGCGCCATATCCACCTGGTTGTCCTTCTCCTTCAGCAGATCCTCCAGGTTTTCAATCTAGCATAAGAGAGCGGGAATTGAGCAGCGAACACCCATAAAAAGGTAACCTCATAATAAACTCTGCTGACTCTTTTCGATCTGGAAAGTTTTTGGTTGCTCAGCAGCTAGCCAAGATATTCTCTATCACTTTCAAAGAAGCCTATGAAATCTAACTATATATACCTTAAGATTGTTTTTGAAGATTGTTGTAAGCAGGCTATAAAATTGTTGTTTCTAAGAATTAAAGGGCTTAACATAAACTTGTTATACCCGTTACTCGTAGAGTAAAAGGGTATACTAGATTCGTTGAAAAGTATGTAACAGGCAGAAGGAAGCGTTTCCGACCATATAAAGTATATATATTCTTGATCAGGATCAGTAGCCGAGTCGATCTGGCCATGTCCGTCTGTCCGTCCGTCTGTCCGTCCGTCTGTCCGTCTGTCCGTCTGTCCGTCTGTCCGTCCGTATGAACGTCGAGATCTCAGGAACTACAAAAGCTAGAAAGTTGAGATTAAGTATACAGACTCCAGGGACATAGACGCAGCGCAAGTTTGTCGATTCAGGTTGCCACGCCCACTCTAACGCCCACAAACCGCCCAAAGCTGCCACGCCCACACTTTTGAAAATTGTTTTGATATTTTTTCATTTTTGTATTAGTCTTGTAAATTTCTATCGATTTGCAAAAAAACTTTTTGCCACGCCCACTCTAACGCCCACAAACCGCCCAAAGCTGCCACGCCCACACTTTTGAAAAATGTTTTGATATTTTTTCATTTTTGTATTAGTCTTGTAAATTTCTATCTATTTGCCAAAAAACTTTTGGCCACGCCCACTCTAACGCCCACAAACCGCCAAAAACTGTCCTTCGCACTTACACTAGCTGAGTAACGGGTATCAGATAGTCGGGGAACTCGACTATAGCGTTCTCTCTTGTTTTCTATTTAGGTTTAAGTAGAATTTTCTGACTGCTAGTGATTTTATAGTATCGTTATCAGGGATCGCTTCAAAACATTCAAAATTCCCTCCAGGTAGATTTAAGCATAATAATGATCTCTCTAGTCATAGCCAACAAATGGTCTCTGAAAGTGGGAAGGGTTGGGGATTGGATGTCTAACCTTGCGCTGCAGCACGCTGATCTTGCGGTCCTTGATGTCCATGTGGTCCTTGATCTCGGTGAGCTCGCTGGTGAGGCGGTTGCGCTCCTGGACCGTCTGCAGGGTGCCCTGGGTCTTCTTCTCGATGAGGCGGTTCTTCTCCTCGAGGCGGGCGCGCATCTCCTCGACGTCCGTCTGCAGCATGTTGTAGTGCTCCTCTTTGGCACATAGCGACTCCTTGAGCACCGCTATGTGCCGCTGGTAGTCCTGACGGGAATTACTTTACTGTGCAAACGGAAAACTTGGACGCTAGCGTTTCAATTTACCTGGTGCTGCTCCTCGAGGGTTTTCATTTTGGCCGCCATCGCCAGGATCTCTTGATCCCTTCTCTGTATTTCAAGACGGAATTCGTCCAGCTGAGGTTCGATTCGGATGGGGTTGGGTGGTGGTTTTGGGGTGGTTGGAAAGGAACAAGTACAGATAACATTAGATCAGAGAGTGTTGCCACGCGTGGTGTTGCCTGGGCCGGGGACTGATCCTTAGCCAGGACTACAAATACTTGGTGGTTGGTGTTCTTGGTCTGCTTGTTGACTCAAAGTATCATTTGCTGTTGCAACTGAGTGTGAAATGAGCGAGTAGGAGGTGCGGACAGCGAGCTTACGCTTTGTATAGAATGAGAGTTGGTGGATGGGTAATGCCTGGGCCCCAAGGGGATAACCCATCGGGTTTAGTTTGGTACTTAACCTTAACCTAACCGCCCTGGTTGGGTGTCCTGTTCGGTGTTATCGTGTAGTGGGATGGTCTGTTTCGGTGTATGTCTGGTGTTTTCTTTCGGAGATCGGAGGAAGGAGGGTGTTCTGAACTAGCAGGTGACTTGGCTGCTTTTCCGTACGATGCTCGACGTTCGGTTTTCGTATGTAATTTTATTGTTTGCTTTCGAAAAGTTTCCATTTTATAATGCTTACAGCTTAGGTTAAGTTTAACAGATTTCGAGAATATTCTTGCTTGTCGGAATTAAGTCTGAATGCAATCTTAATTAGGTTTACAGTTAAATCATTGTATAAATAGTACATCCCGTGGGATCATAAATGTATATGCGTATAATAGAATATTAACCATAATTATTTAAATACAATACTAGTATATAGAGAGTTATGTATAATGTGTATATCTTATATCAATATTCAAATGCCTCGTTTCTTGTTCTGTTCGTCGTCATGTAGAAAAGGGTTACAAATCAATCTGAGTCGAAGAGGAGAATCAAGTTTGGCTGAGCAACAAGAACAGAAGTAGGAAAAGCAAGTGGATAGTATCTTTGTATCTAATTATCTATTCACACGCTCGCACATTGTGTTATCTTTCGAATTGGCTAGTGATAAGCTTTTATCTTTCGGTTACGCTCACATTCTTTGATGTACATATATCTATATGTATATATACGTATATAAACAATTGAAAACAGTTTATCTATGAACACAATTTCTGTTTTTGTTTTCCTTTTGCGATTGCTGCATATTAAGGGGTTCTCGAACTACGAACTACGACTAGGCAAAATTAAAGTAACTCCCAGACTCACATCCGCGTATCAATCGATCTAGTATATATTTAAACACTACTTTAACAAGATTTTTACTTTCTTTGAGAAATATCTATGCGTAATTTCGATTTTCAAGCACAAAAAACAGGTTAGCACACTATAACCGATAGTCCGACTAAAAGGTTTCTATATTCAAAAGTAAAAAAGTAATGAGTAAGTAGTGAAGTCTAGCATGCATTCACTGTGAATTTCGAAACAATTTCGGTTACTTCGGGGCACAAAACTGAACCAAATGTCTGCCAGAGGTTGGGGAAGTGGCACTCTATATATTCTTTTGTATACTTATCGATGTCTACCGGTTTATTAGTGTTTAAAGCGCTTCTTCGAATACGAAATACAAACACTAGTTGAGTCGAGTACATAATCATACAATATAGTATTCGCATAGACACATTTTGAATGCTTCTTCGATTCACTTTGCTTGTTGTCTCAGACACACAAAAACTAATTCAACCAGGCGATCCAAAGCGATTCGATCCCCTATCAGCTATCACCTATTCGGTTATAGATTGCACATACAAATTTCCATTGTTTCGTTCATAATTGACCTTCATTGCTAATCACACGCTAGTTTGTTCATAACTCTTGCATTTGCTTTTGCTGGGGAAGGCTTTGGGCTTTGACACTTAAAACGAAGTGTTGCACGGAGGAGGCGGAAGAAAGTCGAGTAAAGTAAATAATTTAGCAATGCACATTATGCCCACTAATGCGAGAGAGAAGTTATAATTGGATTGGGCTCCTAACTAACCAGTTAGGCCAGGAAGTTGGGTATAGTAGGTTGGGTATAGGAGGTCCTTGATGGCGCGGAAGTACCATGTCCATGCAAGGGTTCGTTACTTACTCGCTTAAGCTTAGATTAGATAGAGTGTGTGTCTGTGCTGCACTAACAATTGGCTAAGTTGTCGAATGTTCATACTAAGTACGAGTTACTCTATAGGTTTTGATTTAATAAATTTCAAGCTTCGTTTTTGTTTTTCTTCTCGACCTCGACCTCGATTTCGATTTCGATTTCGATTTTGTTTTTTGTTTTGTCAGCAGGCAAAACTTGCTACTTTCACAGGCGAGACAAGTTTAAAGTAAACGTTATTTCACTTCGCTTTTCTCCTCTTGTGTATATATAAATTGTTGTTACGTGTGAGTAAATCTCATTTAGTTTTATATACAGTCTTTTACTTCTGAGAGTCAAGAGCAAGGTTCTATAATTTCAAAAAAAAAATAAACATCCACAACAATTTGAATTCTCAGCCGAACTCGGCTTTCGGTTTTCTTAATGCCCTGAGTGCTCTATGCAAAGAACGTAAGTCCAAATGTATAACTAAAATCGGAGTAACATTGGAATTTGGTAGCTTTGTCATTCGCTTCACTGTTTCTACTTTAAAATGGCACATGAAACAATAGTTCTCCTCCTCCACATTCTCCATCGCGAACTGTTTTAGCTTAGCCTAGGTCTTCTAAGAGTATCCACTTTATTATCATATATGTTGTATATTGTTTGTATAATACTTGGTGTCTTTTCTTCTCCCTACGCGACAACTGGTTGATGCAGAGGAAAGCGTTAAATGCAGATCGGCCAGCCGTCTATATCTTCATCGCTATATCGTACAATATCGGTTATAGACGGTTAGCCCTTCCAATTTGGGGTCGTTTGCTCTCTGATTGTTATATATAGGATGCTGATTCTGATGCTGATTCTGATGCTGATTCTGATGCTGATTCTGATGCTGATTCTGATTAATGAGGCTGATTGATGATCATTTTCGATTTTTCGGGTTTCGATTTTTCGATGTCGGGGTCGTCAGATTTCGGGAAATGGGGTTTTTCTCGGTTTCTTTAGGAGTCTAGGGATAGCGTGTCTACGTCAAATTTAAAACTTACTTGTCGCTTATGCTCTTGCGGCAGTTTCGGGTAATCTAAGTCTAGTTTCGAGTATGGCAGATGGTGGTGATGGTGGGCTTGATGCGGCTGCTGCTGCTGATGGTGCGAATGCGAGTGCGGGTATGCCGTGTGATGCGAATGATGCGAGGAGTGGTGCGGATGCGAATGCGGATGCGTATGCGGATGCGTATGGGAGTGGGCCGCATGATGCAGTCCATCCACATAGTCCCTGGCACTGCTGGCCAGCGTTCCTCCGAACGGACCGCTCGTGTTGGCCAGCGCCGCCAGCGGATGTGTCTGCAGATGGTTCTGGTGCTGGTGCACATGGTACTGGTACTGCGGATGCATCTGCTGCTGCACCGACGCCTGGATGTGCGAGTGTCCCAGCGGCGGTCCTTGGGATCCGCCGCCGTAGTGTTGCGTTCCCGCGAACTGCTGCTGCAGGTTGTAGGCCAGGGCGGCAGCCGAGGCTCCCGTTCCGGATGCGCCTGCCTGGTTCTGGTAGTACTGCGAAATGGCGGGATTGGAGGCGTGCAGCGACTGGTGGGCCATCAGCTGGCGCTGCTGGAAGGGGGCCAGGGGATTGCCGTAGCCCAGATCGGTCTGGTACGGATTCCCGTAGCCCCCGTACTTGCAGCCATAGCCCGCCGCGGTCGTCGTCGGGTAGCTGGACACCAGGTTCGTTACGGAGTACGCCGGACGCAGTCGGGCAGCCGCTGCAGCGGCACTCTGGGCCGCCGTCAGCTGGGTGGGCAGCACCTGCGCCTGCGGCTGGAAGTACATGTTGGGCTGCGAGGAGAAGCTCGTGGACATCTGCATGAGGTTATCGTTGAGGTACGGCGGCGAGGTGTCTCCCGGATGCAGGGTGGGGTAACTGGAGACCACTCGACCCAGGCCCATGCCAACTCCGCCTCCACCCAGTGGCGTGGTCACCAGCTGACCCAATTGACGGGCCTGATTAGTGAGATTCAGGATCTGCGAGCTGCGCGATATCGACTTGTGTGCCTCGTTCAACAGATTCACAATGTTCGAGGAGCTGGTCTGCTGGAGCGGAGGTGCCGGATAGCCGTAGACATCATTGTACATGGTGGCCGAGGGCAGGCCGGCAATGCTGTAGCGCCTTCTCCGGATAGGCGAGGTTTGCTGGCACGGTCCGTAGATCTGGGGATCGTACAGTCCGTATCCACCAGCTGCCGTCGAGGTCGAGGGGCCGTACAAATCGTAGCCGGGCGGGCCGTAACCATTGCCCGAGCCGTAGGACAGGGGGCCGGGACCCAGACTTCCCGGCCCGTAGTACTGGCCAATAATGTCCGGCAATGGAGGACTGCTTCCGCTGGCGCCCGTGTAGTTATTGTACATCTGAAACGGGCGATTTCAAATGGTTGGTTGCTGTAACTGCTGTGACTGACTGACTGACTGGTAGTTGGGTTTTGGTTGGTTGGTTTTTCTGGTTTCTGGTTTTTCTGGTAACTGTTATCTGTTATCTGGTATCTGTGGTGTCAGTAGAGAGAGCTCTCTCTTTTTGGGTCTGTTGTTGGGTCTGGTGTTATCTGTTATCTGTTTCGATTTTCCGGCTTCGATGCGGTATCGCTCACACAGCTTTTGGCAGCTTTTGCTCTTGATTTCTTGATCATGATCGTGGCTTAACAAACATTAGCTATCTATCTGTATACATACATACATATATATATATAAATATATTTATATATTGAGCTGGTTTTCACATATATGTATAGTAGAAGTGGCTTACATTTAACATAGCGAATGCGATTTTAACCCGAAACACTTACGGACTATTCTGGCCCCACATTTGAAACGTGATTTATTTGCTTAGTTCTTGTTATCATTATTTTTGTTGTTTTTCTACAAGTTCTTCAGATTGTTTCTTGTTCGACTTTTTACACTTTTGCGCTTAATTTACAATAGGGTTTTGTAATAGAATGAGATTGGTTGATTATGAGTTATGATTTTTCGGTACTGTTTGGTTTGGTTTGGTTCGCTTTTCGTGTTTCCATTGGTTAACTTTCGTTCGGCTTTATATGGTTAGTTATATAGTTAGTTCTGAGGCACTTTCAACGGCTCTTGTAGGCACCCAAAAAAAGTTCAACAAGGGCGGGGGGTTGGGCTTAGGTGTGTGTGTGTGAATGTGTCTGTGTGAGTGGTGTGGGTGTGTGTGTGTCTGCGAAAAGGGGGTGTGGTTTCGGTGGTTTCGGGGCGAAGAGGAGGCGCAACATGAAATGTGTGTCACTTGGTTGACAGCCACGAGGATGTGGCTTGTTCTTGTATCTATTTATGTGTGGATGCCTGTATCTTTGTAACTGAACGTGTATGGGTGGCCCTGTAAGTGTGTCTGTGTCTGGGTGAATATATCTGTGAATGTGTTGCTGTATTTGACTTGGTTCGTGTGATCGACGCGGCATACAAATGCAACTCGGATTCTGATTTCGTATTTCTCAGGTATATTCTTGGGTATTTGAGTACTTTAGTATTTCGGTATTTTTGTTTTGTACAATTTGCTTTCGGTATTTTGTTTGTACGCAGAAAAGAAACATAAATATTCGTATAACAATATATAGTTCAGATGCATTATAGAAATAACGTGCAAAAGTATATTTGTTAAATAATTTGGTTCGGTGTGTTGGATAAACAAACAAAATATATATTCATATAGTTGTTTAGACAGACAGTGAAAGAGAGAGAGAGAATGTGTGTGTAAAAGAGACAGTCAGAGATTGAGATTGAGATTGAGCTTGAGTTAGAGAGAGACGGTTACAAAGAGACTTATAGAGAGAGAGAAAAGAACGCAAGATGTGTGTGTCGTGTCAGACAGAGCAGAATATCACTTCTTTTCTTAATTCTTTCCTTAAACAAAGTGTATATTCCAGTGTAGGAGTGTTGGTGAGAGAGGGTCGGAACTGTGTGTGTTTTGAGTGTGTGTGCGAGTGGAACCCATCATGAGGAGAGTGTTGTAGTTGTTGCATTGCGTGTTGTGTGAGAGTTCGAGTTTGATTTCGATTTTGATTTCGAGTTCAAGTGGATCCGGTCAACGTTTGTAAGATAGTTGGTACGTTCGGTATTTACAAAAACCAAAAAGTAATATATCATACACAAACACGAGCGCACACGGACACATGTGAATGTGTGTGAGTCAGGTGCAACGACACGACAACAATTGTTGCCTATTTTTCGGCCTCGAGATGGGCTTGGAATCTGGGCTTTTTGGTGGGTGGCGGGTCGGAAGATCGGGGGTTTCGGGGTCTCGGTCTGTAGTAAGCGGAATAACGCAATCAATATCAAAAACAACATACTGAAGAGTAACATATTTATATATGTATATGTATATATATATGTAATTGAATTTGAAGATATTCGAATATATATATAAAGAGCGACAGAGACAGAGAGAGAGAGAGAGGAAGAGAGTGAGTGGGAGTAAGAGAGACAGAAACAGAGAGGTAGGAGTATATATTCATATGTTTGTTAGCCATATTGTGGATATATATACACGTCATAATTGTTTTATCATTTTATCGTCAAAAAGTTGTCAGTAAATGAAAGATTTGCCTTTTTCATCTTTTCTTTCCTTTCTTCCGTCTACTCGAAGTATTAATCAATTTGTTATTGCTTTCCCTTTGGTCCTTTTTTTGTTATTTATATTTATGTTGATGTTATTTTTTGGTATCGTGCGAAAATATTACAAAAGCATATTGTAAATAGTTGCATACGTTCTTTTCGATTCTTGGTAAACAAATTTGTTTTCATATTTGTCATAGCATTTCTTCAATTTTTGTTTGTTTTTTTTTTGGGGATCGCTTTTAGAACAACAACAAAATATATGTTTTTGATGTAATTAAAAAAGATCAATTCTGGAAACAAATATATACTTTGAATTCATTAATTGCGTCGCTTGATTGGTAATTTATTATTCAAGACTGGTTGCCTACGTTTTATGACGTTTTTGTGTGGATTTAATTTTGGTTCATTAAGCCAATTATTGGAGCCATTACAATCGATAAGTTTCGTGAAAAAATCATCTGCATCTTTTAGCAATAAAATGACAAAAGAATTATTCTTGTATGCTAAACAGATCACAGTTCACTAATGGTTTGTTAATTCGTATCTGATCAATTCAGTTGAGGTTTTACTTTCTGATTTGCGATAAATGTTTTACTTTGATTTCTAAGGTTTGCTCTTTGGTGTGTTGGTTAAATGTTATATATTACTTTTTGATTATGTAAGAACAGTAAGAAAAAGGAGTTCAAAAATCAGCGTTCCGTTCAAAATGCTAAGTTTAAAGTTTAACAAACATTTCGTGAGTGTGTGTGTATGTGGGTGTGTGTGGGGTCACAAAGTAAAACGAAAGTACAAAGCGAGTGTAGAAAACTATACTATATACTATAATTAAACGATTACACAAACAACATTAAGACACAAAACATACATTTACATATTTTAAGGCTTGTAGTAAAACAAAGATTTGTATAAATTTGAGAAATGATGCCAAGAGAGATAAAGAGAGAGAGAGAAAGAGAGCGAGGCAGAGAAGGAATACGAGAAAGAGAGCGCAGGTGAGCAGAACACTTAAAATAATGCCAAGAACTTTTGCTCACCCACGCACACACACACACACAAACACATGGAAATGGCGGACCGAAATAACAACATTTTGGTTACAAGGTTACGTATACGTCACGTGTGTTTGTGTGGGACTACAATGGAAAGAGAGGGGCTACAAAGACGGAAAGAGAGATGGATAGAAAGAGAGATGAATAGAAAGAGAGAGAGAGAGAAAGAGGGGCGGAGAAGGAGTGAGAGAACAAAGGCAAAGTAAGAGGCGAAATCAAAAGCCGAGTGGGTGGATGTGTGGTTGTGTGTGGGTGGAAGTGTGTTAAGTGCCAAATACATGTAGCAGAGTGTATATTTTGTGGCTATTCAACCATTTTGTTGCTATTTTCGTTTGTTGCGTGCCCAGCAAAAATCACAAAATTAAAAACAAACCCGTAAAGCGGAGTCTTGCAAACTGAAAAGAAAGCTGAGGGAAACAATTTCAATTTTATGACTCCGTGAGGCAGAAGGATAAGGCCAGAAGGAGGGAGAGAGAGAGGAAGAGAGAGAGACTGTACCCCCACGACATTGACATGTGGGCACATCACATCACGCAGGACAAACAAAGGGAATGCAAAACATTAATGCGGTGGGGGGGGAAGTCCCGCTTTTCAATGGAGATCCCCTTTTCCTCGCGTTAATCATGACAAATCATCACGTTCACGTTTCGTTTCGTTTGTGCCCGTGTTTTTTGTAAGCAAGGCCAGACAGAGTCCCTTTCTCTATTGTGTCCTGTCTGCCATTCACTACCCATCGTCCCTCAGAATCCCCGCCTTAACCCATTGTCGGTTGCTATCCCATCTCTCGCCTCCACGCACGTGCCTGATGGAAATGTATTTCAAGTGACATTTATGAAGTGCATCCCTGTCGGCTCTCGTTTTTTAGAATTTCGGTGCGCTTGGCTTTTCTGTTAATGAGCGTGGATACCGAAGGGTTAAGGCGAAAGGGGTGTTAAGGTTGCATGGCTGTGTATATGCTTCTTGCACTTTTCTGCAAGTTCGCCCTGTTGCCGAATTTCACTAATTACGCAGAAAAGCAGGCAATGCGCTTTCCCCATTTTAGCCAGTATTAGTGTGTGACTGTGTTAGCCAGAAAGTGTCCTGGTGTGTGTGTGCGCGCTGATATGTGCCACGGTGTGTGTGAAATTTAATTTGCAACTCGAGGCCACAAGAGGACAGGCTAAACTAAAGAAGTTTAACCAGTTTTGTTTGTTTTGCGTGCTAGTTGCAAGCACAGAGAAAAACTCTTAATAACTTTTAGTTTCACTTAATTTTAACTTTAAAAATATCCCAATTTTCTATGCATTGTATTTTTAAAAGCAATGGTAACTTCTATAGTTACTGATTACAATGTTACTTTTGATATACATTAGTAATAACTTTTTTAACAAATGCAAATAATTCATTTCCTATAGAGCAGTGTCAACCATCTTTGGTTAAATACATTTCTATGCTCTGATGGATAAAAAATATTTTATATTTGCCAATTTGTTTTGAGGCCTCCCCCTCTCAGAGCCGATATACCCTGAATTTATTTGGTAAAAATTTGAAACCAAAACTGTTTTTCCTCTGCATGAAGTTTTTATGTCCTTTCCCTCTCTCTCCGAGTCGCCCTCCTCCTGCCGCCCAGCCTTCCACCTCCCCGCCCCTTTGGGAGTTGCTCATGTTACGCCTTGACAGGACATTTAAATGGCTTTCGGTGTTTGGGTGCCTTGCAGCGCCTACTGCAGCGCCCCATTGATGGGGTAGCCAACGTTTTGATTTACACTACACCCTGTGTACCATGACCATCGCCACCCTTGGAATTTTCGCCCACAGACATTTTGGTTAGATGCATTTCGTCGGTTTGGTTGGTTTGTTATGCGAACTGCCTTTTGGCTGATTGACTTTTGAATGGAGTTGAAGGTTCTGTTCTGTTCTGGTTCTTGTTCTTGTGTGCTGGATGATGAGTAATGACATTTCGAGCTGAGCTGATTTGATGACTGGATGATGATCGCTGTTGGTTTTCGTGGATTTCAGTTGCCGCAGTTGTCTGACTGACTGACTGGATGGGGTGACTGTTTCCGGTGAAACCAGTGGGCGGTACAATACCTTGTAGTAGACATAGGCATTGTCCATAGATTTCTGGGTCTCTCGCCTGAGTCTTTAAGTGCTAATGTTGCTGCAATCGCAATGTTGCAGTGTTGCAGGGTTGCAGTATTGCAGTATTGCAGAATTGCAGTTCGTTGTACTTGGGCTTAGTGCTGCCTAGCCGCTATTTATGTAATTTGAGCTGGCCGCCGTTGGTGTGCGCAGGTGTGTGTTATTGTAATACAATAATAGACTGCTGCTTCCCCGTTACTTTTTACTTTATACCATTCACTCTTTACTTCTCCCCTGTTTCTTGGCGCTGCTTCCTGCTTCTTAGCGCTGTCTGCTTAGTGCAAATGCAATGTGAGTGTGAGTGCGAGGGTAACCTTCTGGCTCACCATACACACGCACACATTTTCACCGGGGGAAGGGACACGTACACGTACACGTACACGTACACGCACACTGCCACACAGACAGGACGAAGAGCTATAAAAAGAAATTGTTGTTGTTTTTCTCGCTGTCCTTTGGTGTTGTTGCTAGTTAATGTTTGCTGCGAAGGATTTTTTTTGGCTGCTGTGGCTGCTTAAGCAAAAATTATTGATTTTATGCTGCTCTGCTTTTCTGCTCTTCTGCTGCTGCTTTTCCTGCTGATTTTCGTACTGCTTTTCCTTCAGCTGCTGAACGATGGGATGCAGGGTTTGAAAAGTTGCACTGGCACTCTCGATTTAAGCTATTATTTTCACACAGACACTGACATTTACAGGTAAAGGCACAATAATGAAATGCTCGACATTCCTATTTATCTACATCCTTTTGCGGTCAAGGAATGGAATTTTCATTTAAATATTCTCTTTTTTTCCTGCACAGCACACGCGTTCGCGCCACGAGTGGGATCTCCTTTCGCGATTCTATACGGATGATATTGGTGTTCGTGTGGATTTTTCGTATCCTAGCACAATCCCAGTTCACTTGGCTTTGGCTCGCTGCCCACTACCGAATTTTTTGCCATTTGCCTGTGCCAAAACTTTATTTCTTCTGTACGATTTGCGACGCGCTCTGCTCGATTCAAAACCAGTTCCTTTTTTAGTCCGTTTCTCGGCTCGACGGCTGGAGCGTTGCGTGTACAACTGTTCGCGCCTGCGGAGCTTTTGCGACCACGAGGCTACTCAGCAGCATGGCATATCGCTCATCCGCACCGTTGCTCGGCCACTCGGCTCTCTGCTCAGCCGCTCAGCCGCTCAGCTTTCACTCGTCGCTCGTTCTTGGCGATTTGAGTCACGTAGATTTCGGCACTTTGTGGGCTCAACTTTTGGCACTCACTCGAAGCCATGCTCCTTGCATTGGGTTTTGATAAGATTTGCGGAAGCTCGTGCTTTCAACACTCAGTTATTTGGTTTTTAGAAAAAGATTATATGTTCTAACCATTTCAGATTATTTTTAACTGATGTAACATCGTTCAGCTATTTATGTATCGTATGTTTATATTAAGCTTTAGATGCAGTAAATACAACGTCAATCCACAAATTAATACTAATTTAACTATGGATTTATATGATTTCAGCTAATATTAAGCAATGTGTCCTATTTATATATCTTCTTGAATATTGCCCTTGAACATTTGCGATCGGCACTTGCCCCCCTTGTTCTTTTATAATTCCGAACTAAGCGATAACATCATACATCATGATTTGAGTATTTAGTCCGCAGTCAATCGGCTTTCGGCACTAAGTTCACCACTCAACCGTGCAGCTTTTGGGATTCGGCTTTCGTCCCGATTGAGTCGCATTCCCGATTTCCGCTCTCAAGTCCAGTCATGTGGTCTGTGGCACGAGAAAAGCTTCCCAGGCCGAGCGAGAGCTTTTACGTTCATTTACGCTCAAAAGCTGGCGGCAATATTGATTGCTTGCCAAAGGCCAGTGGAGTGGGGCGAGGCGGGTGGCAGTGGGAGGGAGAGGGAGAGGGCGAACTCGCTTTGCAGCTACTCGCTGCGAGCTTAACCCTGCACTGGCTGCGGCTGGTTGAAACGGCCTTTCCTGCAACTGAAGGCCTGCGCACGACGTGGACTGCACTTCTCGAGCAGCTGACTTGCGGGCGGTCCCACCTCTACTACCTGCCACGCCCCCTCACCGGATAAGCCCCCACCCCCACCTCAAATGGCCCCATCGAATGGCATTCCGGGCGCGCTGGCCCGCAAAAGTAGGCAACACTTTGCATATTAAGGCAGCTTCCATTCAATTATTATGCTAAGTGGGCAACTCATTAGGCAGTCATTTGTTTTCGGATATGCCAGAACAAATTGAATTCCTTTGCGCCGTGCTAATCGATAATGCGGAGTGCAAACTCCTCTAGGCACCTGTCCCTTATGCATTTGTATCTCCTTAACACACTTAACTTGCAGGGGTTTTTTCAGCGACTGCAAAATGAATTTTGCGGTAGGCCGCGTAATTATTTTATGCCCCCGCAAAAACAAAGAGCTCCGGCAACCAGCAGCATAATATATCAAGCGTTGAGCGAGGCCCACTGGCAACCATAACGAGCTCCCAGCTCACAGCACCCAGCACCCAGTCTCCCCTCGTAGCGCCATGGTAACCCCCATGTCTTCCGTGCTCCATGCCCATTATTATTTATGCGTATGCATAGGACACAGGGCTGGTTCTTTCGCCGGCAACTTTGTGTGTGCGGGTGTCGTGTGAGTTTTATTTAGTGACCTGCGAGTGAAATGCCTGCCGCAATCGGTTCGCGTTGCTGGGGGAATTTAATACGGAGCGGGCAGTATTTTATGGGTTTTCTGTCATGAATTAAAGCCCTGCACTTTTAGCCTTTAAATTTACGACAGGCGAAATTTTCACGCTTCCTGTGGTTCTGTAGTTCATTCCCTCATTTACAGCCCAATTTATGATTTATTCTGCTGAAATTGGGCAATTGCAAATGCTATATGACATATAACATATGACAAATTCCTTAGACCAACTGCATATACCCATTTATTGCTCTTTCACTTTTATAAATATTGTAGAAATTACTATTCAATAAGAATCTGAAGTGGCTTTTGCAGCTCTACTATCCAAATAACTTTTCAGACGCTCCTAAGAATCCTTTCCAGGACTGTCCGCGGTTCGGCCCCAACGCTCCTAAGTCCGCTCCTGAGGCGGCATGTGCCAATCCCCGTAAGACATGTACAGCCCCGTTTACCCCGCTCGGCCCGGCTTAGGTTGCTAATTAAAATTCAGCCATTGGCATCGTTTTGCATAGTTTCTAATTTGGCAGAGCGTTACGAGAAGGCGGAGGGAGCAGGATGAAGGGGGGGACAGCAGGACATGAAGCCGAGTAAGGGCGAGCCAAACAACATGAATATTTGAATATGGATCTGTGTGGTCTGGCATACTGAGCAGCATGCCAAGCTTTGGTCATCGGCAGTAGGGGGTTAAGCCGGGTTGGATTGGCCCTAAGAAGGTCTTTAGCTCAGAAGCGTTTTTTATATCGCATTTAGTAGCATTTTTTGTTTCCTTCTACGAGTAGCAAACACACACTCACCCTTACCCCTTGCTCCTCCTGAGCAAATTTCTTGATTTCACGCTCCAAATCAAGCTGTCTCGTTGTTGTTGGTGCGTTTGTTGTTGTGTTCGTTGTTGTTGTTGTGGGGTTCAGCCAAAGTGAGAAGGTTGAGTATCGCATAAGTTTGTTAGATTTGTGTACATATTATATATGTATAAGCGTGCCAGAGTGCTTGGTTTGGGGTCAAATGTAAGCCAAAAGTTTGAGCATCAAGCAGACAAAGTGGCGTCGGTTAAATGGCCATAAGAAGCCGACAATAAAACCAAGTGGGTCCCCTACAAAGTATATTCGCATATTCCAGCCGAGATGAGCACATACATGCGTGCCCTGGGCCTCCGGCTTACATAAGAGTGCCAAAAGTCAGGGCGGCCAGAGTGGAAAAAGTCGATTCAATGCGGCCCAACTTGGGCCAACTTGCTAAACAAGATGAATTATTGAAAGTTTTTCACCCGAAAGAGGGTTAAGGGGGTCTGCGGGGTGCGCCGGCAGCTGCAGCCTGCAATAAATAGAATCTGCGCCACCGAAAATAGGAAATGTAAAACGCAGTGGCCTCGAAAGAACTGCGCCAGCCGATTGCTCTCTTTTCCGGCCCTGTTAACGTGGCGAATACGCAACAACTTTTAATTGCTCGCCCGTCAGAAAGAACAAAAAACAAAAAAACGAAAAAACGAAGCGGTGGGCGAAATTTGTTTTCTTTTGTATGGTCATGTGGGCGGGTGTCTTTTTTCTTTAGACCGGTTTTGTGGGCTGATTTTTAATTACTGCTGTCCGGCCGTGTAACTATGCCGCATTTCCTCCGACCATTTGTTTGCTTTATCAGTGACAAATTAATTTCGAGCCTCGCCAATCGCCCATCGCCGGTCAAGGCGGTTGTTGTTCTGTCCCGCCTTCCATTCAATTGGTATAATATAATATACCAAAACCCTCCAGTCCCTCTGGCTGCAAAAAAATGTACAAAGCCCTACGCAGAAATGAAATGCGATTCCCGAAAAAAGCCAATGGGCGATGAGCCAAAAAAGGCAGGGGCAAAAAAACGCCATTTGAATACTTATTGTGCAGGGAATGCCATAGAAATGGGGCCCAGAAAAGGATGCTGAGCTCATGCAAATGGCTTAAACGCCACGGGGACTCAGTGCAGAGCTCAGATAAAATATGAAGTTCGGAATTCAGTGAAGAGTAGTGGCCATTCTTTGCTAATATCTGTCATTTTTATGGCCAAAGCACATGGATAAGATGCAAATTTGAATTTCGAGGCTGACCCCTTTTGACTTTTGGCTAGCTGTTAAATGGCCAGCTGAGTGTTTAAAGTGTTAGTAATTTGATGACTTCCCAAAGAGACTGCCGTTCTGTTTCCTCGAACACTTGAATGCCAATCGCACAATGAGAACATTTCCATTTGCGCAGGGTACTCCCATTGGGCTGCTCCTTGGCCGGCGTCTGTTGTCCTTAAATAGATTTTGTTTCTGTATCAAGGTTATTTATGCTGCCCACTGGGAATTTGCCCAACTGTCTGACCAAGCTCTGAAAATGCTTTTCTTATTTTCTTCCCCTCCCTTGTTTTCCCTTTTCCGCACTTTATATTTTCTGTGTGCTTGGCTGACTGCCTTTTGTTCCGTTTGAGCTGGATATTACGCATACGCCGTGTGTGCTTGTGAGGGAGTTTAGCTCGGGGCACACATGTAATTAAAGGGGGTGTACGAATTCGGATCAGTAATAAGCAGTTGGTTGTTGCCGTGTCCTTGGGGAGGTCGACGGGCAGAAAGTTAAGCTGCAACTGCAGCAGCGACTTCGGACTCATTTCAGATTGATTTCCCGGGGGGAGGCATTACGTCTCCGCCCAGGCCCCGTGCCCCGCCCCCGCCGATAAATAATGGAATGCAACAATGGAGGGGTAAATGCACTTTTCCTGGAACTGGCAATGCATTACTGCAGCATACATAAATGGGGCACGCGAAGATGCCTCCATTGTGGCGCCGAAAAGTGTGCAACAAAATCGAGATTTTATTGGGTGGCGAACAAAGAAATGACTAAGCTGCTGTCGGAGTGTGCGTGAGTGTGAATGGGATTGTAAGTGTGTGGGTGAAGGTGTAGGTGTAGGTGTGTGGGGTACGTGTATGGGTGCGCTGCACTTAATGTTAATTTGAACGACGTTCATTGATGTTGACTGCCTCCACTGTCCTCATTCGCGTCGGCACAAAGTTGCAAATTAATTAAGCGACAACGGCAACAAGAACAAAACAGTACAAAATATGCAAAACATGTAGCAAAACAAATGGAAAGTGTCAGGCTCTGTGGCCGTGTGTCTGAGTGTGTAAGTGTCTGAGTGTCCATGTGGGAAATGAAAAATCAACAGTGGGAAACAGTGTGAAAACACTACGAACAACTCAAGCTTTAGTTGGCATAAAAGCGAACATTTTCTAGGCTCTACTTTTTTTTTTTTGAACTATATGGTAACAGTTATAAAGCGGTGTTTATATATAAGATGTAGTATAGGTGTAGGTATATCGAGTATATATGGCTTAAGGTCTGCGTGTGTGTGTCTTGGGTTGAACAAAAAGTGGTAAAAGTTCTGATGTTGCATCAAATGTATCGAACTCAAGATGCATAAAAAGTGTTTTTCGTATTCAGAGGGAATGGCCAGGCGGGGAGAAAGGGAGAGGGGAAAGTTCTCCCTTTCTCCCCAGCTGCCCGTGTACGAAATCATTCTCTAGAGCATTGTTTGCCGAACGAAAGAAAATTAGAGAGATAGATTGACAGAGACATATAGAAAGGTAGTCTGAGAGTCGGGGAGCGAGAGTGGGGCTCGACCTCGTCCCTCGTTTCCGGTGAAGAGTGGCAAGGGACTCCAAAGCATATGATCGGGTCTTACCTGCTTCTGGGCCATGGCCTGCATCTGCTGGAACATCTGGCGCTCCTCCTCTTTGCCTGCAAACAAGTAATGATATCGTAAATAAACTAACGCGTATATGCCAATTCAAAGGACTCACCCATTCCCTTGGCCTGCAGCATTTCCAGCAGCTTCTTGATGCTCTCGTCGCGGGCAATCAGTGTTTGCTTCTGGGTCTCCACCCGGCACTCGAGATCCTTGATCGTCTCGCGCAGGATGCTGATCTCCCGCTGCAAGTGGTCGTTCTCCGCGTAGATCGCCTCCATCTGCTGCTGCATCTCCAAGTTGGGCTGTCGCATCCGCAGGCGCAGCTCCTCCTCCAGCTGGCGCACCAGCATGGCTTGTTTCTGTGGAGGGTATCGTTTAAATTATTAACAAAACATACTTATTATATTTTATGTATTATAACATTTGTTGTGGCATTAAGCCCTTATGTTCTAGATGAAATCAGAACTATCAGTTAGCTTATCCTGGTTCATTGAATGCAAAATATCCGCACTCACCTGGTTCTCCGTGCTGAGCAGCTTCAACTGATCGTTGATCAGACTGTACTTGGCGCTCTCCTCCTTCCTAAGAGCCCGCTCCTTCTTGAGCTCCGGCGACCAGAAGGTCTTGATGCTGTGCATCGAGCTGCCCAGCTTCTGGTTGGTCAGCTCCAGTTCCCGCTTGAGGTTCCCCAGCTCCCGCTGCAGGTCGGTGTTCTGGTGCTGCAGGTCGCCCAAGTAAGCTCGATCCGATGTGGGCCCCATGCCCGTGTTGTATCCACCCATGGCGCTGGGACTCTGGCGCGCTGATCTGCCATAGAGCTCGTCCTCTAGGTACAGGCCCCGTTCGAGGGATCTGTCCCTGGAGCGGTCGCGGGGCTCCCGAATGGGTATGAACTCGCGATCGTGGGGATCAACGAGTCCGCCGCGATCCAGCGATTGGTAGCGGGTTCCTAGGTGGGATTAGTTCGAAGTGTGATTCAGTTGTGGGCTGTTTTCTATTTAGCAAGTTTTACTCCACTTTTAAGATAAATTAATAGTACTTCGAGGTCAATTTGATTAGGCAAATTTTATTATGATTTGATGTATCCTGGCTGCAAAAGTTGATGTCTTTTGCCTAGTAAACATTTTGTTTACAAATCATTTTTTTACCTAAGATAAGTTCGAATTGATTGTATTAAACATCTTGATTTAAATGCGTGTAGGTTGAGTTATAAGCTATATTTTGCCTTAGCCGTACGAGATTATATCCTATGTCTGTTTCAGTCTGCTTTAAAAATCGGAACAAATTGACCTCGAAGATATAGAACGTATTCTGTGCCCCATTCGAAAGCTGCGACGGTTATTACTTGGATAGTCCATGGCATGGGCCATCGGTGGTCTGCTGGCGCTCCGGCTGCGATGGTGACCCGCTCCGGCCGGACTGGTTGGCTCATCCATGTCGCGGTAGTATGGACTGCCCATTGCTGAAATTCACACACACACAGAATTCATGAGGATGACCAAATGAGGATGACGGAACGGGCGGAACAGGTGGTGGTTTTATCTCTGGTGGTGGTTCAGGTGGTTGTTTCGTGTTTTCGTTTTGGCCACCAGAACAAAAGGAACGCAACCAAAGAAAAGTATACTGAGTGATTTGCTAGAGGTGGCAACTAGTGCAGTGGAGTCTCTGCCTCATTTCCTTCCGTTTTTTCTAATTTTTCAGTTGGGTTTGTTTTGGTTTGTTTGGGTTAGGTTAGTGGCAAGGAACGCAGGTTACTAAAAAGGAAATGCAAAACGAAAAGCCAACAAACGAAGGCGGGTAGGAGTGTTTGTCGTGTCCTGGCTTTGCTATCCACCCACACAACCCGCTCGTAAGCCCGCTACCCTGTATGTCCTGGCCCCTTGTTCATATTTCATATCCCAGCCCACCGTCGAGGGCCATAAACTAAGTTTGGCCCGGCACGAAATCATTTTGCACGTCAGAGCACGAAACTAAATTTGCGGTTCCGCCAACGTCCTTGTCCGCCACGTTCACTGTTCACTACTCAGTGTTCAGTACTCAGTGTTCGAGTCATAAATGGTTTATTCATTCCCCCCGCAATGGCGGCCAAATGCTAATTAGCTGGCGTAATCAAGTGCTGACCCCGTTCAAGTGCAAAACAGTTTAGCTAACCATAATTGTAATCCAGTTTGAGGCTTTGATATCAAACGCGTGGTTCCAGGCAAAGTTTCAGATGCGGATTCAGTTCAGTTTCGGTTGCAGTGATAGTCGTTGGTGATATTTTCCAAGGTGCACTTCTCCGCAGTGGTTTTCCCAGAGTTTCCTAGAGTCACACGGCTCAGCTGTGGGCCATTTCCCAGTTCTGTTGTCCCGGTTCCTGGTTCTAATGCAATTTCCCGGCAGCGGCAGCTGCTTCACGGAAAATTCCCATCCAATCCCCCCGTCGAATTCAATTTGCATGTGTTGGAGGTGTCGGGTGTGGAGTGTGGAGTGTCGAGTGTCGAGTGCCGTTTGTGTGGGTTAATTGAAATGAAAATCGGTTGAGATTCGCAGGATGAGTGAAGCGAAACGGAATACGAAATAAATGAAAATCGAATCAAGTGAAATGAAATGAAATCAAATTTATGTACCATGCGCATGCGTGTGATGTTAGACAGAAATAATAGACTTTAGTTAGAAATTGCATTAGTTGAGTCGACTACAAATAGTACGAAATGAAAATAGTTATATATGGCGGTAACAAGTAGAGAGCTAGCGAGCGATACACAAATCTCCAAACATAAGCGTTAATTTTGCATAATGAATTTTGGCGAATCGAATTTGGAATTTGGAATTTTGTATGACATCTGCGTTGGGTCCGCAGAGGGGTTAGTACTTTCTAGATCGGTGAAAGCAAAGCCAATTGATCGTAATCGTAATGGGGGAAATAATCAATGTTCGCAGGGCTCTCGCACAAACAATATACTGGCCAAGTGCTGGACTACGTTTGTGCTCAGATTGCGTGGACTAGGTCCAGAGATTCAGTTCGGTTTTGGTTTAAGTTTGGGTTAAGTTTCGGGATGGAGTGGTCATTCACCTAGAGGACTTCCGCGTGGCGCTCCGTAGTCCCGGGATGGGGATCGATCGACCGTCGGCAATTCCTGGAGACGCCGCACGCGACCCGGACTGCGCACACCAGAGCTAGTTACTGGATTATATTCGTCACGTGACATAATCCGCGGCTCATCCGCGGCATGCAATCACACACGGGGTGCAAGTGGAATGTGGTACGTGGAACCGGAGTTTGCAGTTGGAGTTGAACTGGGCTACCGGGTGCAACCTTAAATGCAACGTTGAACTTTGATTTCGGTTCTCTGGTTGGTATTGGCCTCTCGGTTGATATGCTCGGTTTTGATTGATTAATTGATTGATCTATTCGCCACTTTCTCTCTCTGTCTCTCTCTCTCTTTCTCTTTCTTGTGCGGCATCTGCAAGTGGAAGAATTGAGAAGAGAACGAAAAACATACACACAATAGTACAATGGCAGACAGCACAATCGAGACAGCACGCTCTCTCGTCATAAACAATATATTGCATTACGCATACGCCCCGTTGCACAATAAAAGCCAAGGCTTTTCTCCTTTGCATTTAAATTGGCTGTAGCTCAACTTGCATATCCTTAACCTTTTTACCTAAATCTCAGTCGGGAGCTGTCCCACTACCGTTCCAAAAGCGCATAAGCGAATACGATAAACAGACTTAACAGGACTCAAAGGACAAAACTGGCTGGGATGAGGCGGGCGCATCCCGCCTAGATTTGCACTAGGGCCGCCTATGTAAATTCGTGTTCTACGGCAACAAATCGCATGCAAATTGCCACTCGAGCGGCTGCCTCTCGGTTGCAGGAAGTCTCCAACAAAAGCTGTCAGCCGGAGTTTATGCGGTTCATCTTGGAATTGGCATAGGCCTTTCTTTAATAAGACAGATGTGGCTGCTTGGGCCCAAAACATATTACTCAATGGAAAACAGAAAGACGGACTTAGTCAATGTTTCTTTTACCGCAAAGTATAGCAATCCTGGAAATTCATTTAAAGTAAGAACGTAATAAGCGAATTAAAAACTTATCTCTTTCTGGCTGATAAATCACGTGTTTAGTACTTTGAAACTATAATAATCAGAAAGACTCAATTTTGATACCGATGGACTTAAGTCATCGTTCCTACTGCTCTAATTTTTACAATTTTATGTCATGAATAGCAAGTTGCAATTAAGGCGTCGCATAAACAATGCGGCCCAGTGATAAGACGCAGCGAAATGCTGAAGCTTCGGCTGCTGTGAATTATGTGAATAGGCCAGGAGTGCGGATATCAACGGCAGCAGCAGTACGACAGCTGCAGCGACTCAAATGAGTGCTAAATGAATCAGCAAGCCGGAAGCCCATTCACACAGCCATGAGCCATGGGAAGGAAGCCTCCGCCAGATCCTGTGGATGTTGATGTGGATGTGGATGCGACTGTGCCTGCTCTATGTGTGCGGCAGAGAATGGGGACATAAAAAGATGGAGGAAGCGCAGCAGATGAGGTCAGGATATGGCAGACAGGCCATAAAATATCAGGCCCAGATTCGATTACATCGCCATGCCATTAGGGAGCCCCAGGCAGTGCACTTTGCTGGGCAAACATATCCAGATATACATACTGCCAGATTTATGTAGATGCGGAGAGGGAGACGGATTGCACTTCGAGCTGCATACTTGGGGGACCTGGAGCTGAAGCTGCAAGCTGGAAGCCACTACGATTGCTGTCCGTCCGGAGGCCATCTTATCAAGCTATCTGCTCCGGGGGCCTCCACCCCAAAACAAACATGTTGAATAGCCCCGAAAAAAACGAGAGGCGTCCCCGGAGAAAGCCGGAGAGAGAACTCACCACACTGGTGGCAGTGCGCAAATGCGTGCCATCTCACCAGCGGACTTGCCTCTTCCCTTTCCCTCCTTTCTCCTATCTCCCTTCTCCGTTCTTCTTGCTGCTTTCTCCATTCGCTCCCGCTCACAACAATAGCGTCATCGTAAAACATTTGCCGTATTTTGTTGTTACCACTGCCCCAATATATGGATTGGCGGCGTTTTCTTTGCCCGCACACACACACCCACACACACTCACTCACACACACTGACTCAGACCACATGTAAAATAAGGTTGAAATTTGAAATCAATAAAAGTTATTCGGCTGATCTAAAATTAGAGCAGGCAACTCAAATAACAGCCGAAAGAAATAAATAATAAAGGCAAACACCGCATCATTGACACGCAAAGGAGGTGACTGGGCCGGCCCCCAAAAAAACAAAAAAGCGGAACAAAAACTGACAAATCATGCGAGCATTCGAATGCGTCGAGCCTGCCCCACAAGGCACCATCCACAGATATAATTATAAGTTTTCAAATTGCTTGCCAATCTGCGAATGATTGATTGATTGAACGGGGCGTATGGGTAATGCATGGAAAACAGACTAAAATTACTCGCTAAACTAAGTTACTCGTCTACGTTCTAGGACTGCAACTAGGTCTAGGATAATCGGGAATCGTACTTTATATTCAGCTGGAAATATTCATCGGTAGAATAAAAGAAATCACAACAGATACGAAAAGGAGATATAGAAGTTACACAGCGAGAACAAAGGCAGGCACAAAAACAGATTACTCATAACTGATTACGGTTAAATTATGGCGGATGGCGGCTCCTGTTACACAAGGCATACGCACAAATCAGAAATCAATATCGCTTATGGTTCACATCACAAATTGAAGTTTTTGCTGTGTTTCTCTGGTTGTGTGTGCGTGTGTGTGTGTGTGTGTTACTTGGTGTCAGTGTGAGCGTGGGTGTCGTTACGTATACGTAATACGGTTAAATAGCTCACCCGCTTTGCTTAGGCGATGAATTTTGAATGATTTTCCTTAACGAACTGCGGGCGAATGAAAAACTGGCTAAGCTAGCTGCTGCTCCTGCTCCTCCTTCTCCGGTTAATCCTCTTGCTGCTCCCCGACTTCCGCTTCCGGTTTTCAGAGCCCGCACACACTGACGCACTCGCGCTGCAACTACATGTGTGTGTGGGCGATTTGTTGCTCGTCCTTATGGCCGTTGCCAATGCAATGGTGCTGGTGACTGCGATTGCGATTGTGACTGTGTTCGTGGTTGTTGTCAGGCGGCTCAATGGGCATTTCCGGTTCCGGTCGGCTGGCTGCTTGCTGCTTGCACTAATTTAGTTGATGACACTGGCTTAGTTAGTTTGTTGACTTTCGTGGCGTGCGCTCGCTGGCTAATTGCATTTTGTGTTTATGATTTAAACGGCTTTTCTTTTATGTACATGGCTGTGTGGGAGGATAATTAAACCGCGTGAGTTTGCAGCTAAACTAATTAAAGGCTTCATTCACTGAGAGGGTTTTTTATGTTTCATTTATTTTTTCAAGTGGTTTGGTGGCTTCGTGCCCAACGAGGATATTTTTTACACTCGTTCCCGCTGACACACATTTGAGCCCCACACACACACAGCGATACGGAGAGATAGGGAGTTAAAGAGTGCTCCGCAAAATGGAGTGGAGAGTGTTCTACGCACGAGTTACGCTCACGAACAACGTAAGGCTCGACGTAACGAAAGGGGGTTGTGGGGCGGAGAGGTGAAGGGGCAGAGGGGGTTTGGAGCTGAGCGGGTGGCTTGGGTGGTTCAACATTATGCTGGCGCCCCACCTTCCGCCACTTCATTCGCTCGACTCTAGGCTCTGTTATACAGCTTATAGCTTTTCAAACTTAATGTCTCTTTGTAGGCGTATGCGTGTGTGTGTAGGTGTATGTGTGTGTGCGGTTTTGTGGGTGTGCGAATGCGAGTGTGTGTGTATAACTCGCATGGCTTATATGTAGGTTGAAGCAATTTATAATAATTTTTTTTGCTTTCGCCCCAATCGATAGGCAGCGTTTAGTGGGGCAGATGACTCCTTTTGATTGACAGCGTGTGTTTGTATAGTACGAGTGTGTTACACACTGATACACACAACTGCACATATATACGTATAAAGGGTGTGCGTTTAATGGTTTCTTGAGTTTGTCACACGACTTCGAGCGCTATAGGCGGCTTTTTGGTCTGCTCGATTTGCTTTTGACTCGCTTTTTTCGCACTTTTTGCAGGAAATCACTTTTCTGTATCCAGGGAGCAGCCTCTAGCGCTATTGCTGCCACTCACGCACACTCACTCACTCGCACACATACACACACACATTAACGGGGACTTTATGCATTTGATCGAAGCACTTTTCGCCAGTCAATGGAATTTTCTCGCGCTGTTTTTTCACTTTTCTCCGCTGCGAATGCAATTAAGTTGGACTTTTCTTGGCCTTATACATTTCTCGGCCAGATACATATACTGCGCGTGTGTGTGTGTGTATGTGCATGCGGGAGTGTATTGGTATTCGTGTCAGTGTACGCGTGTATGTGTATGTGTGTTCCTAACCCAAAAATGTATTGTGCGGCAGCTGAGGTGGCCCGTTTTCGGCAACGCCGTTGTCCAACTAACTACCCTCAAAAAACTGAGCGCCGCTCGTGCGAGCCAGTCGCTAATATAGTCGCCGATTCGCTGGCAAGTGGTGAGTTTCCGACTTTTCCGTACTGACACTCACCCCCCTCTTCCCCTGGCCTAGGAATGGTGAGAGCGAGCTGGAGAGCGCGGGATTGCAATCAATGAATTTTCCTTTTGGCGCTCGCGCAGTTCAGCGAGTGCTGGCATCTCGAGCTGCCAGCTTAATGGATTCCGGAATTCCAATACCAAAATATAAAGCCAGCGCATTGCGTTACGCCAACCGAAAGTGGGTCTTACGTATAGCTCCACACTCAGCGTTGGCAATGCTGCGCGCCAACTATTTAAACCTCCCTCATAGGTAGGCTATGAAATCGGTGATCTGAGAAACAGGTTTCTAGATAATATTTATAAAAATATGTCATGGTTTCTCAAAGTTGTCATTTCCCTAGTGGGAAAAGTTTAAGTGATGTCATCATTTTTGAAATTCCTTCAGAATTCAGAAACAAGAAACCAGAAATATAAATCCGAATGTATCACATTCTTAACAGCTTTTTTAATCTAAAATGGTCTAAATGTATGGAACATTTAATTCCATTGAAGAGTATTCTTTTGAAGGAACACTTCAGTACCAATTTTGATCGTAAGAACTTAAACACATTCTTGATTGTGGATGTTAACTTGTTATGTTTATTCTGGAATGTGGCTGTATGGTGGCGCGGAGCGTATCTGTGGGTGTAATACATTTCGCATAATACTTAATAAACGCATTTCCTATGACATAGCCCTAGTCCTAGTGATCTGGTCCCGCCCCCTCTATTTACAGGTGAACTCCTCGTAGCTCTCGTCGCACTCGTCGCACTTGACCTCGCAGCACCAGCGGAACTGGCAGCGGCACTGCGTCGTCCGCCGAATGTGCTGCGTGTTGTGGCCACGCCCACAGCAGAGCAGGTCGCAGCTCTGGGGGCCGTGGCCGGTCCGCTGGCAGGTGCGGCCGGCGGTGCCCTGGCTGCCCGTCTGCAGACTCCGCTCGCAGTAGTTGGGCGACGCCTCCAGGTAGATGAGCTCCATGCGCTTCGGCCAATCGAGGACCGGTTTCTGGGCACGGGCGGTGCCGGCATGCTTCTTTCTGCAAGAAAAAACGGGGGAAGGAATGTGTTAAATACTTCTAAAAATATGGTAAAAATCTTCACGATTTTGAAATACTTCTTGACAAGTTTTCATTGTATTTTCTAGGATACAATCTACACTTGATGTTCTTGGGATTTTTTAAATTATTCATGTAGCGCTCGATCAAAAATGAGTTAAGGTTAAACCTTACCAAACTACACCCGACAAACATTTTTGATTTGATTTTTGAAAAGGACATAGTTTTATATTATTGTTATATAACATTATCTTTAACAAACACTGTTAAAAGTGTTTCCTTTTAAAAAGAATCATTTCTCACCTGCTTAATACTAATCTCAGTCCACGTTTGCCTTTGACGGCTTGAACAGTTTTGGCTTTTTGATACTTCAGCATGAGCCTATCGCCGAGCAGACGAAAGGGCGGCAGGCTCTTCCAGCAGGTCTTCATCACGCAGGAGCCACTGACGCCATGGCACTTGCAGTCCGTGCGCAGCATCTTCTTGACCAGCTGAAAGGGTTAAATGTAGCTATATAATAGTGCTTATTTTTTGATTTATTTAATGTATTTAATATATTATACGTGTTAGTCATACGCACCGTTCTTCCTGCCCGGTTATTGTGCAGGTTCATCAGCGTGCGGGAGTCCCGCTCCAATTCGCGGGCATCCATGAATCTGCGCGCATACCGCATCCCGAAATCCACGTCCGCCGAACAGCCACCCCACTTCCAAGGCTCGTCGGGCGTACCTCCGCCAGTGGGCGTGGCCTTGTGCCGCACATCACAGCCGCAGGTGGAGATGTTGCCGCGGGCACAGGCGGCGGTCACCGCGTACGCCGCTCCGGCACTTGCTATCGCATAGGTGTAGGCAGCCTCACGCGAAGCTGAAACAAAGTAAGTGGTTATAGTTTAGGTTATTACGACGAATTTGATTTGATATATAAAACAAATAAGAAACTTGGTATTCATGTACAAATTATTAGGAAAACCTCCACAACTGTACATAACAATACAGTACAGCAGATGGTAATTAAGTGCCAATCAATTGTTTCAGTTGATCGAAGATTTAGTAAGTTATTTTGAAGGAACAGAAAGAAATGTTTACTGATGTAATGTTGTTATGTTTATATTAGGTCAGTCAATATTTAAAACGATTTTTTCAGGAGCTTAAAGACTCTGAACTGAACTTATACTTGCAAGACAAAGAAGCCTAAGGTGTGCTTCTTTTAGTTAGTTTGTGTTTTAATTAATACCTTAAAGCAGTACAAAGTAGCTAATGCATATATTTATTTAAGAAATAATAAATACTTCATAAAATGCCTTTGTTTTCTTATTTTAGGGATATTGATTGCACGCCGGATGGAAACTGTATAACTCCCCGCGAAGGCGTTTGCAGCGAAATGAGAATTAGGATGCAGATGTAGATCCAGATGCAGATGCACTCACCTGTGGGTATGACATGGGCGAAGACGTTGCGCTGCCACACCTCCGAGCAGTTCCAGCGGTGGCCCCGGAACTGGTGCTGGCACTCCTGGGCGCCCAGTTGGTGGCCCTCGCCCAGGGCGATCAGGGCGTCGGGCATCTCGCGGCACATATTGCGCTGGCCCGGGGTCAGGCCGGGAATCCGGCCACAGAGCATGGCGGATGTAAAGCTGGACACTAATCTGACAAGAAGGCAAAACAAACAGAACCATAAATAACACGCTGTAGAGCCACAATAGGCAAATGGGCAAATAAATAAATAAATAAATGACAAACGAACGCCTATCGATCGAACGATCGATCCCAATCCAAATCGATCGTTCGATTGGCAATGGCTGCAAAGCTGAAAAGCTGAAAAGTCGTGCACAGCAAACGCCGCCGGCTCTTTTGGGCTGGCTGAATGCATTTCCATTTCGTTTGCCATTGGAGGGTTCAGTTTCTGCTCCGAGCTGTGAGCTCCAAGCGGCGGGCCGCAGCTCCAGATCTCAGCCAATCGAGTCGAGTCTGTCCAAGATTAATGCGCTGCAGTTGTCTGCCGCACAGGGACAAATTTTTTTGTAATTTATCAATCGAACTATATGGGTTTTTCTTGAAAATAAAATATGTTAAGCAGAGCATATGGGATACTTAGTTACGTTTGGAGCACGTTTGGGTACTTGGACTTCAAAACTGAACTCTGTTTTGTCCTTATTCCCAAGAGTTGCAAAAATTGTGTGTGAGTATACGGACAGTTACAGTTAGCTTTACAGAAATACACATGTTTGAACCTAAAAATATTTTCAAACTTGGCAATAAAGTCGGATATTTACAGCTTAAACAATGTTTATTCTCTTTCATAATTGATTAAAATAGCTTAGAAGATTTTTATGTATGACTGCTAGTTTCTTCTGAATGTTCCTTGTGTTATTTAATTATTTTATAACAGTAGTTCTTTTCTTCCTGTGCATCTATGGCAGGTGGCTGTGGGCTTGGGCGTTGTACTGTCAGCTTTAGTCAAATCCCAGCCGCCAGCTGTATTATTAGCCATAATTGCACGGAGATGCAGATGGAGTTGGAGATGGAGAAGCATGGCCATCCGTCGTGACTCGCTGGAGTGTCTAATCAAGTCGCGTTTACTTGAGCTTCAGCTTTAACTTCAGCTCCACTTGAGTTGTCGGGTTAAATGGCGGAATTAATGCTCGCAGTCAAAAATGGCAAATGGGATTAATGAGTTTTGACAATGAGTTGCAAATTGCCAATTTCAGATATTTCTCTCCCTCAATCGCGCTGCACTGCCTCCCACCTGCCTCCCACTTGCCACCCACTCCCGAGACGTGTCGGCTGTCTAACCTGTCGACTCGCGGCTGCCAAACCAATCAGCATCAAACAGCTGCGGCAATAATCATGCGATCGATCGATCGCCTGCTCGCCTTTTGGCCATGGACCGGGTTACAGCCAGGAAAAGCCAGAGAAACACATCCCGGGGCCAAACAACTGGCGCACGGGTGGGCAACCCCGATATTAAAATACAAATGCAACGTAAACTTTGATTGCCAGCCACATGGTTACACCGAAACATATATCTATTACTTGTGATTGGATATGGTTGAAAGCCATATGCGCGTGCCACAGATTTTCTGCAAGGGCTTATAATACTATAAGGCCAGTGTGGATAGGAAAAGCAAAGGTTTTAATAATGTCATTTTAGTTTTAAAGGTAGCTTGAATATTCAAACGTACTTTCTTGCAATAACTACCGAAAAAGACTCCGATTTATCCAGAAGTTTAAAATTGAAAAACATTTTCTGGCAGCCTTAATGGGAACTTTGTAGAGATCTGTATGCATTATGTCAAAATCTAGAAATGGGCACTTGACATTCCGATACCAAATACTATTTCGATTTATATAGTATTCTAAAAGTCCGAAACCGAGTTTTTATTTTTCTCTGTGTCTACAAATGTAAATGGCTTTCGATACCTGCCACTCGAGTGTCTCCACTCCAGCTCCAACTCAGCTCCAAGTGGAGCTGGAGCTCCAGCTTACGAGGCACTCTTAAACGCAGCAATTAAATCAATTTACAGAAATTACACATTTTACCAACCGCAGAGGAGCACGAAGACATGAGCTTAAACCCTCGGCAAAACGTCGATGGTCGAACGCTGATTTCTGATATGGGATCGCCTTTGTTGTTGCAGGTTTGTCGAACACGCTGTTAACATGGCTCAAACTGGAGTCGAGCGTCGGCGATGGACGGCGAAATTGGTGGTAAAACTAATAATTAGGCCCGTTTAACAGGGCCGAAAGGAAGGCACCGCAGACCTTCAGCCAACTCTGTGGCCAAACTTGGCCCGAAATACGCGATCGATCTGTCAGCGCATCCGCTTGGCCAGTCAGTCATCCAATCAGTCAGCCAGTCAGGCACTCAGTCAGTCAGTCAATAGCTTTTACGTGCGTTCGCCCAGCGTGACCGTCAAGCCCCCCGCACCCACATTCACATGGTGGAGGGTATACAGTACTCCAAAAGCAGCCGGCAATCAAGGCGGCCATCTCCAGCTCCTCGCAACTCTTTTGTTTTTAGCTGCTTTATTTAATTTGTCGCTTGGCCCGCCCGTCTGCTGTTTGCCTGTTGCATGTCAACGCCGACAATTTCATCATCATCATCGCCATTACCAGAACAGATTTCAGTTCCAGACCTATGCACAGCGAGAAAACTATGCGCACTTTACAATAATAGTTTAAATTGAGATTCACCTATCTGCTTATACATTTTTTGATGCTCAACCGAGAGAGTGAGGTAAATTATTGTTAATCATCTTGGGTATTAAGCATTTATAAGATACAAATTGAGATCACATGCAAACAATGACTCAAATGGCTTACAAATACCTCGATTGGCCTGAATATTTAATGTGGTTTATAGTGTAACTAGGTAACTAAAATAATTATTAACTTTCCAGTTAACTACATATTTTTGTAGTTTTGCCCTGTTTCCTTTTTCGGGACATCGTCTTCCACTAGTTTCTTTCCGTGTACGCCCTATCCCAATCCACTTCAAGATCTTCAGGCCCTCGAGGAGTCCGAGTCACGTGTGCTTGATTTGCGCTTTGTTTGGAGTACCCCTTTATTGTCGCAGTCCTTGGACTGCTTTACTTCTTCATTTATCTCTTGTTCTGAATCGCAGTTCTCAGTCGCTCCACTACCCTTTATGCTGCGTAAGAGCAAGGACCTGCCATGAACTTGATACCACTTCCGCCTCCGCCATGCACCATCTCCCCGCCACAAACCCCTTCCAGCGAATCCAAAATAGAGCTGGCATTTACAAAATGCCAAACTAGTTCCATTGACAGTCTTATGGCTTCTGCTGTCCGACAAATTGGTGATTCCTCAGGCACTAACTTGCTCAAAAATATTTGCCATATTTGCCACGACGACGTGGACTCATTAAAAATGGATTAAGCCTGGTGCATAATTCAGCGGCAGCTGAAGCGCAGCCACTTATGAGTTGGCCGCAAGCAGCATAAATGGCCAATAACAAGCTCCAAGGCAACAGCAGCAGCGGCAGCAGCAGCAAGGAAAACTAAAAACCCAGAAACGCTAACTTAATGCGCACTTCGGAGCCTCATAAAAATATGGCTTTAATATTTTCACGCGCAGGCGTAGCAGTCTGCTCCCCACTGCCGCAACCGGTGATCCCCGATAGCCCCAATGCCCCGGATGTATCCCCATACTTGAGGCTAGGGCCCTGTCATAATTGTGCGAATCTAGTCGACCAAATAGTTTCGACCCACCGCTGCGCAGGCGGCTGTTGTTTGGGCCTGGCTGTCCATGGAAACGCTCTTTCTGGTCTCTTGACCAGTAGCGCCTCCAATAGCAGGCAGATATATATGGCCGGCGCTCCGTCTGGTAATTACATGCCGTGCTGACATGTTCATGGCCCTCCTCGGACTCTTTTACTACTCCTCCCGCTCCTCCTCCTCCTCCTCCTCCTCCGCCAAAACAGGCACACAGCCAAAGTCGGGACAACAGGCAAGCGCCAATTGGAGGCGGAAGCAACAAAGGCGCCTTAATCCGGCCAAAACAATGCGTTGGTCCAGGGAAAAAATGTTCACTGGGCTCCCTCGATCCCTCAAACCCTCAATCCCTCCATCCCCCCGTCCCTCGGTTTTCGGGGCATTTGAAAGTTTTGTGTGCGCTGATAAAACAGCTTTGCTCTACAGCTGCATGTAAAGTGGGCGGGGCTGGGAAGGAGTGGTCGGCGGTGGGAGCGGACAAACCGAAAACCCATAAAGGCTGTTCAACATGCCATCAATAAAACACAAATATTCCAAGGCGGGCGGGGAGAAGCTGGTCGGAGGTGGAGGCAGCAAGGAGCAGTGGAGCGGTGGAGCGGAGCTGGGCGAACCATGGTCATGGCCAAGAAAAATGTCGCTGCCACGCTCAGCCAAACGGCCGGCAACAATTGCTGGCCATCCTGGCCACAAAAAAGACGACGTAATTGACCAGAGAAAGACATATGTACGGCACTGGGAGAAAAGGTGCGAGTACGTGCAGGTTGGGAAAGTGCCAACATTGATAGTTGATTCTTGGATACGAAGTAGTTATGCTTTAGGCATAGTTCAAATAATTTCAAAGTTCTAACTTTCCTATGGCAAGTAAGCTTCTGCATATGCTGTAATTATATTGGTGCACTTCTAAACAATGTGGAAGATTATTTCCACTTCCTTTCGCTCAGTGTGCGCATGCCGCGTCCATGTAACAGGTAAAAGCCAAAACGGATCGTTCGTCATGGACAATTGGCAGAGACCAAGTGGTCGAATGGCCACTCAGGCAGTTAGCCAGTCGGCCAACCGCTCCCGCCCTTGCCATCCCATTCCCTCCCATTCCGTCCAATCCCATCCCATCCCATCCCATCACGCCCTGGCAAACAGATCAACGCAGATAGTTTTGTTTGGGCTTTGAGGTTTGCAGTCGATCACTCATCTATAGCCGCAGAAAAATGGTAAGAGCAAAATGCGGCAACAATGCCAGCCGACCAGTGACCAGGCACAGATTCCTCGACCACCGCGCCGACGGCTCCCGCACAGAGACTCAGTTCTGCAGGTTGGCCTGGGAAACGTGGAAACCTGGCAGCCTGGCTGCCTGGTAACTTGCAACTGGCAACAGGCAAGAGTTTATGCCATTTTGGGCTTGTAAATGCAGCCACAACTGGCGCAGAGTGATCTTGATCGCAATTTGAGCGTTTGTCTGCACGTTCATGCGTTCCAATTGTCCATGTAAGAGCACGAGTACGACTACGAGTACGAGAATGAGAACGAGATGTATCTGGAGGATGCAGCTGGTTTCCTGCCTTGAAATTGCAGTAACCTCAATTACACGAGCTAAGCATTTCTGGGTTAAGACCCTTTGAAGGTTTCTGTGTTTTCTTTCGGTGAAGTTCAGGTTCTGTTCGGCGAAGCTCTGCCCACAAGACCAGCCCACTGACAAGAAGGGAATGAAAGCCCGAAGCTGAGCTAGATTAGGCCATCGGAAGTGTATATGCCCTTGCAGGTACAAATAACTTCTGTCTTAATTGGATGTAAATTTTATATTAATATTAATACTAAAATGTTACGTCGAAGTCCAAAATATCAATTTGAAATACTCAATTATACGAAACAAAGCATATGCACCTACATAATTTACAGTGTTTGAGGTCACGGATCCTCTGCAAACATTTCTTCAAAATCCAAATACCTTCCTCGAGGGTATAAAACACAGAAAGTGGTGAGGGGAACACAGCGCGTATCTTTGAGATACACTCAACTTATTGCAACTGCAACTGCATCAAGGCAATTAGATAGCAGTTGAAACACACACACACAGAGCCAGAGAGGCAGAGGCACGTTGATGAGTTTATGGCAAAAATTGATTTCCAGTTGTCGCAGCCCCGCCTACCGCCTACCGCCCCAATCCGATTTTAGACGCGGCTCTTAGCTGCTCCTCGCTACAAATGAGAGACCGCTGTCTTTCTGTCAGTTTTGTGCTTTACTTGCTGCCTGCCATTTAATTGCCAATTTTAATGAGATTTTTTTCAGCGTTTTCCTGCGCCCCCTGTAACTTTCGATCGGCCAACAACTAT
This sequence comes from Drosophila yakuba, assembly GCF_016746365.2. Taxonomy (NCBI): domain Eukaryota; kingdom Metazoa; phylum Arthropoda; class Insecta; order Diptera; family Drosophilidae; genus Drosophila; species Drosophila yakuba. The sequence continues at coordinate 18,176,862 of NC_052527.2, read as the reverse complement.
ATAGAACGAGGCGTTTACTGTTTGGGCGTTCGATAAGGATTTAACATACATCGCGCCGTGGCTTCGCAGATAAAATTAGCGATCGTGTCCGGCGATGTGCGCGATATGGCGAAAGGTAACGAAAGAGTTGTCAACTCGTGCAGATCTGTCAGCGATAAACGGAAAAGCCGCAGGAAATCCAAAGAAAAGCGAATGAAAAACCCAACCCAACACCGCCTGGGGATCATAGCATGGCATAACTGTTCGACCGTTAAAGTTAATGGGCATTCCGTTTATGGGGCTATACTATACTATACCTTATTTCCATAATCCAGAGCATGTAGATTAAGAGTTTGTTATGTATTTTCCACATGACGATGCAAATCCGAGGCACACAACACGAATTCGAGCCCAGCAGCTGGCACTATCATCATATTCTGTTCGCACTAAAAGTCTCAATACTCAATGCATTTGAGGCTTAATTTCCCTTCCTTTCTGGTTTCTGCTGAGCTTAGCAGGCTCCGATTTCCACAGTTCCACAATACTACAGTCCACAATTCCGCAGGGCCTTTGTTTCTACCCATAAAACGCCGCCATAGGAGCCGAGAATCAAACTATTGGAAGTAAACCGAACGATCGGCTGTGTTGTTATTAATGAACCGAAAACGCAGACGGCAGCATTCAATACTTCTGCGAATATGACCAAATCCAAATTCAAACCCAAAACCGACGTTCGAATACCGACATACAATATACGAAATATACGAAATACACGCGAGCTTTTGTCCATTTGTTCGTATGCTAATTAACACCTTCTTCTGCTCCAGCCAACGGCGTTTCAATTAAGTCATCGCGAGATCGGATCACCAAACAGTTTTCGGGCAACGCGTGCGTTTCATTCATGCAAATCTCCGACTTGGCCCGACTTGGCCATAACTCAGAGCCGACACTGCCATCAGCGGCAACATCATCCATCAGTGGATATCAGGGGGCGGGGCTGTCCACCAGTCCAGCAGTCCAGCGGTCCAGCGGTCCCTCGCCGACTACACGATTTTTTAATTTATGATAAAGCGCCTCCGACTGTCACAACGGAATTGCGGCAATAACCATAAACGGCTCAGCAGGTGAAAACTACCAAAAAAGAAAAGCACAAGAAGTGCCGAATGCCGCGAAGATCCCAAATCTTGGGATCGTGTCGTGTAGCGCTTAGACGTCCCGGGTGCGGAGATTAACATAAATGCAGCTCATTAGTGACGCAATTAAAGAGCCGAGCCGCCAATCGGAGTGGCCCAGGAACCCCGAGATGGATGTGGATCGTTCCGACTTTTTCGAGTGGAGGTACGAGTGATCGCTCGACCGACGGGTGCGAGTGTCGTATAAGAACTGAGCGGACTCCACATCCAAAAACTATCAACACACACGACCTCACTCACTTGGCCAACAAGTTGCAGTTCGATGAGGTTCAAGTGGTTAAAAGGTTTTTCGGATGCCGTCCTCAGCTGAAATGACAGTAACCCGTTTCCGAAAATCCGTTTAACCTCATGTAATTGAAAATATTCAAAAATATTTAAAGCAGGCCTAATATTTCATCTAATTACATCTTATAGTCCTCTATTAATCCAAGTCTCTTCTTCTTTGAACAGTTCAGAATATATGTATTAGCAATACAAACCGAATTTTGCATTGAAAAGATTCTTTGCAGGAATAAGTTTTGGTACATTAATACCGGGTTTATTGATTTTTCTAATATAATATGTTCTAAATATAATATGTTCCTAGATCTCAAAGTTCATACGGACAGAGGGAGTGATAGACGCTGGTTAGCCAGCTGAACGGTTAGAGATGCTGATCATGAATATACTACTACTTCTCAGGTTTTCAACGAATCTAGTTAACTCCTTACTCTACGAGCAATGGCAAATTGAGCAAACTTTAAAGATGGCTATATCGACTCGCCCGTTTAACTTATACAGTATATATATAGTATTTATTGCAGTTTTAAAATAATTCACCCTTGTATTTCTAGTCGAGATCTCAAATTTCCTGGGCTATAGCTGCAACAGAAAAATAAAATTTTGAACGAAGCTTACAAACTTGTGAAAAGCCTTCGTCGCGATTAGGTATAAAAACATAATATTCATTTGAGTTTGAACAGGACAATCGAACTCCAACTCAAGCCGCGACTCAGGTATGAACCAAGCTCAGTTCGCTACGAACAGGTTCGTCCAGCATGTTGGAGCCCTGTTCGATGAAGCTGGATGCAACAGGCCGTATTTTAAGTGAATCTCCAACGATGGCTAATAAGCGATCCTGCACGTGACTCGGGCTTTTTTGGCTGAATGATAATGACGCAGACCTCAATTTGATGGTCTGGCCTTTTTTGGGGGAAGCAACTTTCATCGGCAATCAAATCAATTATGTGGGTAAAAGTCGTGTTTCCCTGGCCGCAGAATTTTTAGAGTGCCTAAATGCTGCGGCTCCTCTTCGGAAAGTGATCGAATCTTCATGGTCCCATGGGTGCTTTTGGTGATTTGTCAGCGTGTCGAACAAAACACAAATCATGTTCATCAAAGTGTGGCTGGAAATGTGTGTTTTGTGGCGTTTTTTTGTGCCAAATTTATAACTAGTTGTGCTGACTCCAGCTTCAGATGCGATTGCTGCAGTTTGCTGTTTTACAAATTGTTTTTGAACATTTGTTCAAAGTGATTTATTGTCGGTTATTTGCAGTCCGCCTCTTGGCTAGCTGGCAAAACTGTTCATTTTTTATTTTCCACGCGCCTCGGCTTCTTCACTTTGGCAGTGAATACTCCGGCACACGGTAGCCGCGTGGCCAAAAGGAGGGAGGAGTGGCTAAAACCTTTGGCCAGCATCTAATGCATTTCTCGGATACGAGTGTCGCCTTAATTGATATGTCATTTATGCTAATTCCTGGCCAGAGAGCATAGGAATTCGCTATCTTGACGGGCTACAAGATGTGTTTAGTGCATTTGGAGTCGAGTAACACTCGTCGGCAGACTATTAAATGCAATTAAGTTAATTTAAACAGTTTTGTGGAAAGCGCTGACAGCTAACGCTAACAATAAACAGGTGCCCGCGGCTCAGGCTCGAAAACAATTGAACAGCCATTGTTGTTTACTTGGTTTACTTGGTTTTAGCCAGACTTAGGTCTGACTCACTTGGATGATGTGCTGCTAGTCCCAATAATGGTTGACGTCAATTATCGGAAATTGCACTCGTCTCCGGCTGCCTTAAGTACCCGTACTTCAATCGGAGCTTAGTTTAGCCTGACCCAGATTGCAGACGGAGTTGCTGGCTCAAGTACTTATACTACACATTCTTGATTGTGTGCAGAGACTTTTAAATTCCAGATAATTGTTTTATGGCCCCTCCAAAGTATCTTTATGGCAGCGAATCGATTGTTGATTAGCCGCAGCAGCGTGAAAATGTCGCTGGCAACATTGTATTACCAATTTCGAGGATTGTGGGGTTTTCAGCGTGAGCGGAGGCTCAAATCATGCATTGTTTTAATCTAGCTGTGATTTGCACTTCAGTTGCCAAACCTGCATAATAACATTAAAACAATTATTTTGTGTGTTTGAAGCTGTTTCTAAAGCCCACTCGAACCTTTTCCTTAATCTCAAAACCTCTCTTTGTATAAATAAATTATTAAAGTTACTATTGTTTTTTTTTAAATTTATGCAGACTTCTATCAACGCATTTCATTGAACATCTTTTCAGTTTTATTTAAAACTTCAAGTTTTTTGTTGAAGTCTTTCGATTTATCTTTGAAGTCTTTTCGAGGAGTCAACTAATTTTAGCTTGTGTTGTCCCAATAGTAACAATTAAATTGGGTAGAAAGTTCACATATAAGCCGTTTGTTTATGCTTCAGCATTTTTAATGATTGAAATATTTTACATTTAAGTGGACTAACCTAATTACTTGCCATAAAACTAGGAGCTAAAAAACCCATTCTATATTTTATTGGATACCTTTGGCCTTTTCAATGAATTGAAGCCGGCTTACGCCACTCCAGTGGCAGCGTCAGTCAATGACCATAAAATAATGTATAAAATACACAAAAACAAAGCACCGCCATGAAACAATCGAGAATGGCCCGAAAATTCCAGCTAAACAACAACTTTACCAAAAACCGAAATACAATAAAAATGCGGAGCGTGGAGGAGAATTGCTTTCGGTGTTTATTGTTGCGGCTGGAAAGCACTAGCTGAGGGCAACGCTTGGTTTCACATTACACCCAGCTTCCGCTGACAGACTGAATGTCAAGCAGCCAAACAACCAAACAACCAAAGAGCCAGGCAACCAAAGCAACCAAGCAACCAGTGAAGCGATCCGTCCTCCGAGGAGCGAGAAAATCGCATTCGGAAAATGATTTTTTGGACTTAACTACGATTGCCCATAAACAAGTGTAAATGGAGCTGGAAAAGCGGAAAACGCAACCAACGCAGCATCCGATTTCAGGCAGTGGCAAAAGGTTGAGAGCCGAGAGCAGGCTGATTTATTAACAAGACACTGCGAACGCCTTGGCATTTTGCATTGTGCTCGTAATTACGAAACAACGCAGCCAGCAGATACAGATGTATCTACGCCCCATTAGCTCATCCTCACCCCCGCCACGCAGCAAGTGTTAATTGAGCTGAGCCAGAAAAAAACGAGAAGGTGCAAAGGGAAAACTGGGAAAAAAAATGAAAAAGGAAATGCGCGCTGACCCAAGCAGCTGGAGGTTTCCTTTTTTCTTTGTTACCTGCAGATACTTTCTCGGACCGATAGGGTTAGCGTTAAGGACAATTCATTGATAATGACTGGCGCCAGCTGGTTGGCGGCTCACTTAGACAAATTGATTACTAATTGGTTTGTCAGGACGGCAACAAGAGAGGAAGATAACCCAGGAACTGCACAAGGACCAGTTAAAGTGTTGAATTAAACTTTATTGGATGTAATTACAATTTTACAGAAACTGGAAAGTTGTTTTACAATATATATATATATATATTCATATATATAACTCTATGTTTCGTATGTGGTTGGGGTGTACCAGTGTCTGTGTCTGTACATATACTTTTAATACGTTGATTTTTTAAACATTCTTTAGTTTTCCGATATATGTGTATAGTTCATGCTAAGTATCCCATACAAGTAAGGTATAATATTTAAAAAGATTACTCTCTAGGTATATTTCGCTTAAAAGTTTAGTTAACAGTTTCATATCCGTTCCTATTTGCTGGTCTACTAAGCTGAAAGTCAGAAACAAACAGTTTAAGTAGCTGAATTTGGATTTCTTGGGACAAAGTTGGATGGTAGGTTAGTTATTAAGTTGAAGTTGAAGAAGAATGCTTGTTCCGTACATGCGCCGCACTTAAAAGTTCTATTAGGACGAAGATAGGTATAAATTATCTAACAGATATGTGGGTACCGAATATCCAATTACATTAGTTATAATAGTTTTCCTATTGTATAGTTTCGTTAGATATCAACAATTTTGGTGTCGCATTAGATTTAGTTCAGTTGAAGGAAAAAAGTACCAACAAAACTAGAATGGGGGAAATGCCCTACGTTCGCAGACACCCACTTCGATATAGATACATAGTCTGTTGTAAGTATTTATAATTGTTTGTTAGATTTAAGATTAGTTTTAGTGCCAATTGGCTTAAGGTACTTAAGTTTTCTTTGCCTTTTGGCCTCCCTCTATCTAAAAAGACTTCATTCCATTAAAACACACTCAGGTTGCTACTTTGAGGTTTGTAATTTGTGTGTCTGTGTGTGTTCTTTTTGTGAGCCAGAGCGTGTCTTGTGTGTATCTTGTGTAGTATGTGCAAATATTGCAATTAATTGGATTTAGTATTCAGCTTAGACATGCAGTCTAACACCCTGTCTAAACAGTTAACAAAATTGATTGCAATTCTTAAGTCAGTTGAGTAGTGAAATCGTATTTAGTCTTCATTTCGAATCAGTTGATCAGATTTAAACATAGTTTAGTTAGAGCAAAATGCAATTAAAGTTTCGTATTCGTAGAGTAATAATAGTGCGAATTAAGTATAATAGTTCGTAGTTTAATAGTTAACAATGTGATAGATCTAAATCCCACCCATACTCAACAGCTGCGCATTTGGTTGTGACAAACATTCGTCGAGTAAAAGTTAACTTACAGCCCACTTGCACATCGCAATACGCAGATTTTACACTCTCGCACTTAAAGTTGCCTTATTTGCACTTGGGTTTTTGTGAGTTTGATTTCTTGGTTTTTATTTCATGTTATTCGGGACTGCTAGAGGTAAGTGTGTCCTACGTACAGGACTTAGTTTAGGAGCTGGTTTATTTACACCTATTGCCCATCATTTGCCAGTGTTTATTAACTTGAACTAGAACGATCCTTTAAAAATGGTTTTTTAGGTTTTCGAATCAGTATCGGCTCTTTCTATATTATATATGATGTATATTTGTAAGTATATATGTTCTTGTTGGTATGTTATGAAAGCTAACAATGTGGACGGACAAAAATAATTTACAAAAATTCATTTATTGTTACATTTAGTTTAAAAACTTTTCTCTCTTGCTTCTTGCTTTTTGTGTTTTGGCTGTGTCTTCAAGCAGTTAAGATTGACTGGCGCGATCAATCGGTTAATGGGTTTGCAGCAGCAAAAGTCGGAAATTCCATGTATCAATACTTTTCATCAGTTTTCTGGCTGACTTCACTTTGATTTGGATGTGTGCCCACGCAACACTTTAACCATTCTTGTGATTTAAACTATTATTAGCTATGCTTAGTCTGTATAGTCAGATAAGTTAAGACAGTACACATTATCGAATTAAGTACTTCCGTATTAGAAATTAGAATAGGGTTTACTTTCTTTGAAATATGATAAATCGGTATCTGCTGCGCTGTCCACCCGAATTTGATTTTAGAAATCAACAACAACTTTGGACTTTCAGTGGAGTCTTATTATTAAACTTAAGGAGCAGTTAGCATCTAGTTAGTATCGAGGATTAATGTTTAAGGTTTTCGTTCTTTATGTATTTTGCTTTAAAGACAAGCTTAGTCGCATCGCAGAGCTTGGTAGTACGTTAAAATAGACTAGAATTTAGTTAGTTAGGCATTATCTATATACAAATGTAACTATATAGATGCATACACATGCGTAATATTGGTTTAAATTGTATGTATATAATATGTATGTATATAGCAGGCTACTTTTTTTTTTACTACAATTGGAGTTAAAAAGTTTTTAAAGGCTTCAGTAATAAGTTCTTTCGAGTTGACAAATGGAAAAATTGTGTTATCATCTTCTCCCTGGAGTCCGATCTTAAGTTTAGGTTTAAGTAATACCTTAAAAGACCTCTGCCTAAGCTACATTCACGTCGAAAACAATGTGTGATTCTTAGAATTCGTTAGAAAAAATAATTAAAGTGCAGGTATTTGCTACTAATTTAGATTTTTTGTAGTCTGTGTAAAAGAGAGTTTGAAACATAGTTTCACTACAGAGGTGCTTGGGATTATTTTTCCTAATTGGAGCAAATACGAAAGTAGAAAGTTTCACTCGGTTGTTAAAGCTATTCATAAATTCTTATGGAACCGTGCAGCTTGTTCCTATGTTAAAAATTCACTCAGTTGACCCTCACTGATTGGATTGTATTTGGTGTAGATTGTTGCTGTTGCTCGCATTGGTGTTGCCACTGCTTGGCGCAGAAATGCTATAAGAAAAGTGACATTAGTTTGGAATCATTAAATAAAAATTAAAATCAATTGGCTTACCTATTTTCGTGGCACACCAACATTTCCTGCTGCCCTTGAAACTGCAAGTTTTGAAGGTATTCCGCCCTGCGTTGGTGCACAAGCTTCTCTTTTTCGGCTCGCTCTTTCTGTAGTCTGTTGAGGAACAAAAAGGTTTTAAAATCAAAAAAGAAGAAAAAGCAAAATAACAATATTTATAATTTGTTAACAAATCACTAAGAGAATTCAAAGCTACAAACAAACCAAAAGTATACACACGGCCTTACCACAGTCTCCAAATTGCCATCCCAAATGCTTGCGTGCAACAACATCACCCATGAGTTAGCTTAGTATTACATTAATTCTAACTAGTCGGACCAATTAGTCTACTTACTTGATGCGTGATTGTCTCATAAACTGTTGAATTTTCCTGGCAGCTTGATTTTGAGTAGACTGCGAGTAGGTTCGCCTGTGAAATTTGTTTTAATTTAATATGTGCATATTTTAAAGGACTATTAAGTTCTCCAACTCACTTCAAGGGACCCGAGGGGCTGGTTTCCTTAGGCGTGCTGGGCTGGGAGCCCATCTCGTGAAGCTGCTGCTGATCCTGTTTGTAGTGATCGTAAAAGCTGGACAGGCACTGGGAGTTGCTGCTCACACTTCCATGATCACTGGAGCTGCTCAAGCACAAGCCGCTCTTCTTGAATCGCTTGTTGCGTCTGTAGGAGCGGTAGCCATGTTGAATCACCAGGGCGGCGTTTGTCATCTGCCTGTAGTAGGCGTACTGCTTGTACCGCCTGTAGTAGTTCTGGATTACTGTGGCAGCGCTCCGTTCCTTGTTCTGCTCCTCGAGCTTCTGTCGACCCTTGTACGAGCGATACGCCTTCTGAATGCACTTGGCTGCCTCGTAGAGCTCTCGCTGCTCCGTGTCTGTTAGGGTTAGCTTGGAGAAATCCGTTTCAAAAGGATACGACGAGATACTGGAGGCGTGCAGAAACTCCGTCAGCTGTTTGGTGGATGGCGGGGGACTGGGCGAACTGACTGAGGGATCGGTTCCCAAAATAGAGTAACTGGCCGGGGACTGCAGCGGTCCCGAGCTGGCCGGACTCAAACTGGAGCAGGGCGTGCTGACGTCGTGATAGCGATAGCTATGGTCATGGAAATCGAAGCTGAAGTCGCTGTCGAAATGTGTGTTGGGCAGCGAATCGAGCAGGGGATCCATAAAGCTGTCCGTCAGCGCAGAAGATTCTGAAGTTAGGGGTTCTGTTAAGGGACTGCCCAGCACCATCATTTCATCGGCTTCGTTCTAAGGGAATAAATCACATTAGAACCACTTTCAACGAAGCAGTAGCAGTAATAGAAGCTCACCTTGATCCGTTCTGGCATAGCTGCTATAATGTGTTCAGCTAAAGTTAGAACTTTGGCATCGGAGTCCCCTGAAATTACACCAAACTCATTACAACATTATTTCCAAACAAATCGCTCATACAAATACATGGCAAACGAGTCTACATAATTGAGTTGGACACTTTCATGTACACATATACAGTATCGAATATTTTCTTTGTTATTTTAAGCTCGATTAGCCAAGAGATCTAATAGAGCTTAAATTGACAAAGCTACGTCTATGACTCTCCAAATTGATCACGATAATCAAAGTCGCTGAACACGGCTAATTATTATTTGTATTATACACCGACAAGCAATGATTTTTGTGTTTAGGGTGATTAGCTAGCTATTTACATACACCTCGGATTTATATTTACAACGATCAATTCGTGGTTAATTAGGCGGCGAGTGTTTGTTAGTTTAAAATTAGTAGTAATCGGTTAAATGTAGACATCGATAAAAGCGCCCATTTAGGGCGCACAACCAGCAACCAATATTAATAACGAACATTTACATTGATTAAACGAGCTTCCCCCCAAATACGTGATTACATATAACAACAAACAGCAATAGCAACACAACATCAACAACATCGAGAGCCATCCCCACATGGTTAGTATGTTTTTAGCTACAGTACAGATAACGGGTGAGTTTGTTACGGGTTGACACTTTGAGATTGGATTGAGAATGGAGCAGGGCTCCATCCGTCTGCCATCACTGACCTACAACGGCATCGGGCAGGGCCAAATCATTGCCAATGGTCACGTCGGTCGCGCTCGTTGAATTGTCGTCGCAATCTTTGTCGTGCACGGGACTCGATTCGCCCGTAGATACCTCGCCTAGTTTGAATTTACCGAGAAAATTTGAGCATTTGGTTCATTCCATAAAAATATAGTCTATGACTAGGAGTTGGGAACATGCAGAGTCTGATCCCCAAACTTACAAAGGGCAAAGTCCATTTTGCGCAGCGGCGATAGCAGACAGTTGGTTCCAGTCAGTGAGTCCAACGGCGAGTCAACGCCCAGAGCATAGCTGTCATGGCTCTCAAAGTTGCTGAAAGATTAGAAATAAAGTTGGTGGACGTCTTATGCGACTCAGCTTCAATCATACCTATGGAGCCTGGCGAGCGCTTTTCCAGACTTGCTCCGTATGTCCATGTTAATGCCACTATCTATAGAGGAACGTTTGGAGTAACGACTGCTACTATTGGGTGGACTCTGATTGCTGTGGGTTCGGATGGGAAACATACAAATTATGGAAAATCGAAAATGAGGCACTCCCTTACCTATGCACTGCAACAGGTCTCAGAAAAACGCCATCATGCTTCCGCTGGAGTTCCAAATCAAAAGCGCTGAAACTCTGGTGCTGTTCGTCCGCCTCCGCTTCCACGCCCATGTTCATAGAAAGATTGGCCAAGCCTCCGCGCAGTTGCGGCTTGCGGCAGCGCTCCTTCTCCAAGCGATACATCTGCGCCAGTAAGGTTTTGTGGCCCCGCATGCTGGCCAAATCCAGAGGAGTTTGCTGTGCCTGTGTTTTGATCTTCAGCGCATTGTGGTTCCATTTGTAGAGTAACAGCGAGCACTCTACATGGCCACGCACACAGGCCCAGGCGAGCGGAGTAAAACCGTAGACATCCTGGCTGAGGGCGTCTAGTTCGGTTTCGAGAATGATATGTGGGTTTTCCGAACGCCAATTGAGCATGGCGCCCACGAGCTTGGCATAGCCCAAGGCAGCGGCCAAGTGGAGCAGAGTCATGCCACGTAAGCCCACCGTCCAGGAGGCAGCTGTGCTGGGCATGCTCCAGGCGTGCTTGATCAGTTTGTGGCAATATGCCACCAGCTTCTCTTCGAAGTTTGGCTCCAAGCAGAGAGCAGTGTTGTCGGTCTACGAGTATAAGTCCAAAAGATCTTAATGTAGGACATGAATTCACAACCAAAACGTTAATACTTACCGTGAGCTCAAGCTCCGTCTTCACCTGCAGTTTCTCGTCAATGGTAGACAGGCGGTTAAGCAGCGTAAACTTGTACAGGCAATCGTTGGAGCTGGTGGCATCGAATGGAGCATCCGCCAGCAGGGAAAGCTTGTACTCGAACATCACGGAGTTGGAAACAAGGAATCCACCACAAGCCACCTGCAGAGTCACAAATCCGGCCTCGTGGGCTGGACAATAGCAGCGGAGTACTCCTTCCTGGACCAGTTGCGTGGGTACGGGCTGCGCATCAAATAGCACCGTATAGGCTCCGCCATTCGAGCTCGTCCAAGGTCCGGCCACCAAAACCTTAACGCCTCCCTCCGTGTACGACCATTCGGGACTAAAGTCGCATATATTGTGTACCTTGCGTGGCTGCGATGGTGCAGTCTCTCCCAAAAAGGAGCCCTGCTCCAACGCCGTGTTATTCAGGGCCTGCTTGTCATCCAAATCGAGTTCGGGAAACTCCACGAGCATATCGAAGGCATCCAGATTGGCAAACACATCGTCGGTCTCATCGTCCTCAACCTCGGCTGCGGGTTCTGTTCTCATCGAGGGTTTCTTCTCCGCCTCCTGTTGATTTAACTCGAGTTTGCCTGCTTTGTTTCCCGTTGTTATCGTTGTACTGGGTGCTGTGGCTCCCGCTGCTGTCGTATTGTACGGCATATTCGCTATCAGAGTGCGCTGAATATCCTCGTGGGACAGATCCAAGGTCTCGTTGAAAAAGCTCAACGTTTCCACCTGGGGTTCCTCCTCGCTGCTGCTGCTGTTGCTGCTGTTTTGATTGTTACCGCCGAAGCTGCTGCTTTCGTCACTAATTTGGCTGCTGTTATCACTGGAAGCACTGTAAGTTGCACAACCATTTTGGTTCAGGGATTGAGATAGCGACTGCGACTGCGATTGCGATTGCGATTGCAGCTGACTCCTGTTGGGGGCTTCTGTGGCCTGATTGTTGACTGTGTGGTTGTCTTGCTGCTGAATAAGTTTGAATTTAATCAACATAAATACAATGATTGCAGTCGATTTTGCGGTTGCACTCACCTCAGAGAGCGCATTGGCGCTCATTAAATTATCACAAGTTGCTGCCGTCGACGTCGTTGTAATTTGTTGCTGCTGATTGCCATCGATAATCGATTGTAAGGAACTCGAAGTGGACGAAGTGCCCGATGTGGGCGTGGATATGGTCGTGGGAGTGGGTGTGGATGTGGATGTGGATGCGGACACGGATATGGATATGGAGGAGGGGATGCTACCAGCGGAAGACGTTGCAGGTGTGGCCTGGCTGCTGCTGCGATGCTCGGGTGACATGCACATGGCTTCCACGGGAGGTTGGGCCAAGGAGTGGGGTTGAACTTGCGCCAGAGGAGGCGGCTGACCACTAGTTGGGGTTGCTGTTGTCTGTTGCAATTTATAATAATGTTGCTGCTGCTGCTGCTGGCTGCTGTTGTTGCTGTTGCTGGAAGCATTAAGTTGCTGCTGTTGATTGTACATAAAGTTATTGTTGCCGGGGTCGTTATTATTTACGACATTTAATTCGTTGTTTGTTTGGGCTGCTAATTGCTTGCTGGCATTGCTGCCACTGCTATTGCTGCTGCCGGAGTTTGTGATTTTGTTTGTGGTCATGTGGTTTTGGTTTTCAATTAGCTCGGTGTCCATAATATTCGAGGCGGCTGCTGCTGCTCCTGAAGCTGCCGCTGCTGGAGTCGTCGCAGGATCTCTGGGTGTCGCTGTGATCGTTGTATTGGCTATTTGCAGCCTGTGCTGCTGATTGAGATGCACCGAATTCTGGCCTTGACTGGCAACAAATCGCTGTAGACTCAAGTGCTGCTGCTGTTGCTGCTGTTGTTGGTGCTGCTGCTGTTGTTGCTGGTGGTATTGCTGCTGCTGCTGGTGTTGCTGCTGTTGCTGTTGCTGTTGCTGCATCACCAGATTACTCCTTGCGGCGAGCATTTGACTTGCTCCGCGATACTGCTGCTGCTGCAGGTAGTTCCCATCCTGCTGCTGCTGTTGCTGCGGCGGAATGATCTGAAACTTAATGGCCGATTCCTGCGGCAACTGCTGTGTGACGTTGTGGAACTGGCCGTGATTGTCCACGTGCTGCCTGGGCCGCTCCGCCCATCGGGAGTAGAGCTTGCTGGCCACCACCACATTGGGCGCGTTGCTGTTGAAAGGCTCGCCTAGCCGTTTCTCCTGCACCGAGGACTTCAGCATGGCTGCCGATCGTCGCATCACGGGATGCGTACAGTTCTTTCCGTCCACACAGCCTCCATCCCCGCACCCGCAGTCCAGCTGCTTGACCAAGGCAGCCTGGCGCGACAACCTCTGCTTCTCCATCAGTTGGCACACTATGGACTCCACCGTCTCCGCCGTCTGAACGAGAAAAATGCAATTCAGTTGGCTCTACGGCTGAGTTCTAATCTCTTCTTAACTTACTGATATTTCTATATCGTTTCCCGAGTCGGAGTCGTCGTCGGAATTGATTGTGGATACTGAAAATTGTGTAAGTGAGCTTCAATAATTATATTGTTTTACAGCCATTAGTAAACATCTCATAAGAGAACTGTTTCTTGTTTAGCGGATAACAGAGAAACTTGTTTTTCTGCGGATAGGTTTCTTAAAAAGTTAAGACCAAATGAAGAGAATAGATTTTCTAACGGGTAACAAAACCACGGCAAAGATGGCGTGTTTATTGCAGTTTTAATTGTTATATAAGTACAGACAGTATTATGCTTATGAATCGAATACTATACTCTTCAAATCTATACTTACGCATGGGCTTGAGCTGACTGACCAGCTCCTCCTTGGTCCACTCCTTTTTATCGCCCCAAAGTGTGATACTGGGTGCAATCACGGCCATTTTATTATCATCCGGATATGGGACGTTCAGGTAGTGCACCAAAACAATGTCCGGATTCTACACGGAAAAGATGAGCAATGTCCTCCCAGGATTTAAATATGTCAAGTGAGAGGAGGATGGCAAAACCTACCTGCAACAGCCAGTAACATCTGCGATGAAATGTGGGCAATATGGCCGAGTGTACATAACAACCATAGATGCACTGTGGAAAAGAGGGGGCAGAAATCGAAGGAAATTCAATTTATCAATTCGGCAACACAAACAAGAGCATAAAAAAGGACTAAAACTTGGGGAGTTCCTACTCGGCTTCACACGCAGCTCGTCTTACCCCGTGGAGAAGAAATCCATTTAATTGGAAAACATAAAAACGAAGAGCAAGTGGAGCTCAAATTAAATTACCAACCGCCCACGCTAGGGGGCGCCACTTGGACTTGGTAAGTGCCAAAAATCAGGACTCAAACTCAAACCGAAAGCCAACGAATCGAAGCGGAAGAGCCAAGGAAAAGGGTTTGGGTTTCCCTGTCTTCCCTGTCTTATAAAACATTTCGTTGCGCATTTTTCTTGTTCCTCACAGTTTTTCCCCCTTTTTCTATCATGGTTTATTTTTTTTGAGAGCTTCTTCTACCCGCTGATAAATTTGTTGGCTCTCGTTGGCCGCGATATGCCGCTGACTTCTTCTGCTTCGCCATGGCATTTCCTTTGTACTATCTGCCTCGTTTGGGCCCAGTTATCATGTAAGAAGACGGCACCCCGCCGGCACTGCCAACTGCATAAATCTTCGCCGGCCACGTTTACTTGCGAATGTATTAAAATAAAAATTAAAATAAAAACAACTGCAAAAGCTAAAGAAAAAACAAAAACAAACGCCCGAGGAATTGTGCAAAAAATTGGCGTGAAATTGCCAAATGTTTTTATGTTTCTGTAATGGCTTGGCCGCGGGGATGGATACTCCGACAGACAGACAGACAGACCTTATAAATAAGCTTAACCCTTGGCAAGACTTATTTCATTAGCAGACAACGGCGGCGATGCACACATCCTTGAGCAAACACTTGCCGCGGACGAATTGCTCCACGAGACAAGGGGAGGACACCGTAAGTTTATGTCAACTTCCGGCGGGAAATCATAACTCACCCAAAGGAACCCCACACGGTCAAGAACGAAATGGAAAAAAAAGGAGACTCCAAGGGAAGTCCGCGCAATCGAAGACACTTTTTACCCCTTGACAAATGATGGCAATAGCTGGAAAACGATTCCGGCTAATTGCCTAATTGTGTAGCTACGAAAGCCTCTAGACCGCGGAAGAAAGAAATGCTCCTCCGACTCACCTCAGTGCCTTGTACTTTTAGTTTCATGTGATCCTCGCGCGTCGTCTTGCCGTCCTTGCGTTTCTTCCAGCAGTATCCATCGCGTCGGTAACGCACCTTCTTCCTTGAGTAGAGCAAGAGCGATCCGCTCTTGGGTCTACAATCACAGGTGCGTAATGAAAACGAAAATTAATAATTGATTTTGCTCCAAGGGACAACTACGTTAGAGGAACTGCTTAGTTTTATTACTCACCTGGTTCGAACCTCTTTGGACTGCCACTCGCCATGTTTATCAAAGCTGATAAGAATCGCAGCGATTTCCTGGAATATACACACAAAGTCTGTACAAGAAATTTCTATATTTGCATATGAAAAACATCTCAGCGAAAGAATTCACAGATAGCGAGAGCGGCCTTCACAGCGGCCCTATTGTCGCTGCGACACGGGCAAAGTTATTTCCCAAACTCCATCACTTCTGTGGGCCCCCAGTTCACCCGCTAACTTGGCTAACTGGCCTTAACTAACGTGCTAACAATTTCCGGACTTAATGGGCAAACGGATCCGCTGCCCAGTCACGAAACTCGCGGCATTTCCTCCGCCAAAAGCTGGAGAGGAGGGATTTCTGCGCCATAAAACAAAGGGAAACATTTTAGAAATTTCATTTGACCGCAAAGCGGACACTGCCACCGAAAAAAGGAAGGTAGATGGAGATGGTGGTCGTGTGTTAACCACAATTTACAGGTGTCGCCGGCAGTTGACACTTAACCAGCTTGGCGGCCAGGAGGCCAAAAGCCAGCACAGACGCATCCCGAGTGCAATTTGTGTGCATACTTGAAATGCCCTGTCACCAAGGAATATAAAATCTTAAAAACGCAGCAGCTCAAGATTTAGACAGTCGAAAGCGATTCGAATCCAAATCACACAACAGTCAGCGAAAGTTCAGAGGGAATTCAACGAATTTAGACATTTCATTGCATGTTTTGCCGATAAAGTTATCAATTTGTTTGCTTCCTTGACGTTGCATGAATAATGCAAAGTGGCCATCCATCCATTCCCAGCGTCCTCAGCATCCTCAGCAGCCTCAGCAGCCTCAGCATCCCCAGCATCCTCAGCTGTGTGCAGCCAAACATTCGCCATGTGCCTCCGGTTTCGGGCAAGATATCGCAGCATTTGCGAGTGTCATAAAAATTGTATATCGGGATCGAAGGAGGGAGGCTGAGCAAATCACAGGCGCGTGTTTGTCAAGTGGCAAACGTTTGCATTTTGGCCAAAATTGCCCCTGACTGGGCTCTTTCGCCGCTGAAGAGCATATGGAGGATATGGAAGGACATATGGAAAGCTAGATAGATATATGGATGGATGGCTGTCGCTTACTTATGCATGGCTCGAGCGACCTACTCCAAACCCTTCCTCGCCTCATGATGAATTCCAGGCACATACTGCGAAGGGCGGGCATTAAGAATTTATGCCCACCTCAGCGCATAACCCGCCATTTTTGGCCATGGGCGTGGTCCTAGTCAAATGTTGCTTCAACACTCAACACTTTCTCCGGAGAAGTGAGCAAACGATGCATCCATCATATGGAAAATGGATAGGATGGGGACAAGGATGGCGGACTTTTTACAAAACAGTAATAAGTTAAAACTGTAAGCTGTACCGAAATACTATAGCGTCTGAAAGGAATTGATGGCTCTGGCATAATCAAAATACAATGGCATAATAAAATTAAAATCCTAAGGATTTTGACTAGATTTCCAACCGAATTCTAACTCAACACTTACAGTTGCCGCCACAAAAATAAACAGGGAACTAATTTAAAGCATGCCATTTAATCATTTGCAGTCAAGTGGTTCTTTTGGGTGACCAAGCGCAGAAGGACCACTTCGGGTCACCCAGAAAACGAATGGGGCGCAAAAAGTAAACATAAAATTGCGACTCATTATCAATTTAACTTTTTGATTTTTAAGCTGCGCCCTTTCGCAACCACACACGGTCGGCTGTTTCTGTTTCGGGTTCTGTTCCTGTTGTTGCTATTATTTTGCAGTTGGTTTATGAGCCGGGTCAAGAGTTCTGGCCCCCGGCCACTGCTTAAATGCCAAATTAAAACCATGTGGTTAAAGCGACAGTCGCTGGTTCGAGTGGGGTCATCCTGCCGCTTTTCCAAACCCCCAATCCGGTAGCATCCACTGCCCCATCAGCCTCGTTTTCCCTGTAAGCAGACTAAAATAAGCGTGCGTAATTTTATTTATGCCCCGTACACGGCCACATTTTGTAATTTTTGCATCCTGATGCAGAAGGAGGAAGGGAGCGGCAAGTCCTGTAGGTAGTTCAGTCCACGAGTCCTGTCGCTGGACCCCGAGTTCTTTGCATTCGGTAGGTAAACTGTATTTTAATCAACTATGAGATGCCCTTACGGCGCGGGAATTAAATTCATTAAACACTGCAAATGGTTGGAATTCTTATACGATCTTATATTATATACGTTTGTGTTTCTTTGAATAATACATTTTGATTTAAAAGTTTGAGCAATTCTAGTGTAAAAATTACTTTCAGCCGCTTTTAATTTGGTCAACTCTCTAGCTTTAGTGAGTGTAAAGTCCGCTAACCGTGAAACCCCCGTACCAGATAAAAAACTCCACGAGCCCCAACTTTACAACTGTCCAAATGAATATTTGCGGTCGCGCTTAATTCACAAGTAAAACAACAAGCCAAGCTCATTGCAAAGAATTTTCCCTGTTTTGTGTTCTCATTTCCCGCGAGCGAAAACTTTTATTGCAAACCGAACTGGATCCGCGGGATACAAAAAAAAAAAGCGGAGAAGCGAACTTTTCGGCGACGCGTGGCCAGGTTTTTAAAAGCGGCTCCCCGAGCAGAGATCCAAAGTTTTAGTTTTACTGGTGTTTGCATTATAGTTTGTGGCGCAATAAAAACGTCGCGAGGTCCTTCCTAATGGACTGACCACCAGACCGCCATCTCGTTAATCTGCATATAGGAACTCGCAAGTGTGTGCGCCCCAAGGAAACGGGGCAAGGAAGAGCCGTCGTCGAAGGCTGTCAAAGTGTCCTGGCGGAGGACTGGCAGGCTCATCCGCCCGTCAACCGGCCAGGGCCCACGGCACATAGCACACGGCACATGGCACATGGCCCCCGGCTGGAGTCGTCGACTTCCTTTTGGCTTTCACTTGACTTGCCCGTTTCGACAATTTTATGTGCAATCAAATGCAAATAGAAACACAAACAGTGCCGGATAAAGCAAACAGCAATACCAACTTAGAACTAAAACTGACCTCATTTGTATTCCAACGATGACGCTGTGATGGAAAACTGTCGGCTCTTGGCAGGCTCTCCAAATTGTCGGGCAGCTTGATGGGTTCGCCATCTGGAAAAGGGGGCAGAAAGAAAAATAGATGTTAAGTGCACCGAAAGCGCAAGTCGGGAAATCAATTTCGCATATCTCTGGCAGCAGTTTTCAGCCCACTCCGGAAAACCCCCCAGCCCACTTTTCCGCCCGACACCCAACAGGTGCAACTGTCGGACATTCATAAATGCGACAAAAATGTAAATCACTTTGCAGCGATGATTTATAGTTTATGCACACACATACACATACAAAACAAACCAAAAAAAAAGTAAAAAGGGGCAGAAATCCTATAATGTCAACATTAATAAACGAGTTTCTGCACTTCTCCATTTATCAAATCCAATCTTCAGCATTAGCTGGGCAGAATGCGTGGCAAAGTTTTCAGTTTCGGCTTTGAGTCATTGAATAATTACCCACACTTAATGGAGCTTGCAACGTAAATCGAACCAACTTTCGGTTTATTAAAATGCCACGCAACTCGCGAGGGTAAATAAACTTTGCGGCCAAACTGTAATTTAGCAAAATGTGTAATAAAAGCGGACATCTACGCGACATCCCGCTCCTCTTCCCCTCCCCCTTCCCCATACCCTTCCCATTCCCCTGCCTCGTCGTATATCAAAGAGCCAATAGGTTGCACTCGAAGAGCCATAAAAAGTATTTGTCCACAATTTATATAAAGTGCTCGGAGCGGAGCGACTTCGCTTGCCATTTTGCCAGTTTGCCATTTCGCCAGCAAAGGCCGCGTAACCGAAATGTGTTGCCAAATTGCAAATGCCAGACGATGGGCGGCAGCGGAAGGGGGCGGATGGGGCGGATGGGGCGGAAGGGGCGGCACTTTGGGGTGCGTGGGGAGTTGTGTCTCTGCCCCTCGAAGAGGTGAGCACACACGACCAGGGATGTGCCGGTCATATTATAATCGAGTAATGCGTATTGAACGAAGTGCTTTAGTTGGCTATAGAATTGCAATGTATATGCAAAATGAGAGATTCAATCAAGAAAGCAAGATCGTTATGAATTATCTAGCAAATCATCCAGAACTTCCACTCCAAAAGTATAGCTTAAGTAACTAATCCTATTACGATTACATAGGGACGAAGGCACCAGAGGCGTGGAACGCATAACTGAAAATCTGCTGTGACTCTTATCATATCGGCTAACACACCAATCATAGTATAGTATTAAAAACCCTCGAACGCCTTTGCTGGAAATCCTTTAAAATCACGCACGCATCCCTGACGAACCAAGGATTTTCCCGGCCCCTCGTCACGCTTTAGTCACAATGATGACGTTGATGTAGTTACTTTTTCAGGGCGTTGTTGTAGTGCCAGTTGAAGTTGTTTATGCGATTTTTATATGGCGCACGTTTTGGCAGAGGACACACGCTCCGAGGAGCAGACGGTAACCCGAGGGGGGGGCAGTGGGTTGGACCGGCGACAAACTGTTTGCTTTGATCGCACTCTCCAGTTTTATGGCCAAACTAATTTGTCATCGCTGCCTTGGGCTCACCCCAAGCCAGCGAGAGGCCATTGAAAAATGCTCGAGCGATAATTGTCAAAAATGTCGAAACAATCACAGCACCTTGCTCTCTGCTCCCTTGCCCCCTTTCCAGACAGTCCTTGCACCTATTTATAATGCAGTTGCTGCCATTGTTGTCAAAAGTGCGGGCTGTTCGGGGGGTGGAAGGAATAACTCTGTTTGATTAATACAAATAAAAAGTTTTTTAACTGCTCTCTGCATATTTCATGGCGAAGAGCTTCAAAAACTGACGTTGCCCGCCATCATAATAGACTGCCACAAAAAGCAAAAGGAGCTGGGCCAAAAAACGAAGGCCCAGCAGCCGGGAATGCCAAAAAAGAAGGTAAACCGCAGGTGAGAGGACCTCGGTCCCATGTCGCCAATGTCTATGGCAACGTCAACGTGGCAGAAGCTGCCCCCCTTCGTTTTTCCTTCTTTTCCGCGTTTTTTGGTTTTGCATTATTACAACTTTAAGGGGGGCCACAGGTAACCAACCCCTCGCAGTTTTAACCGCCGCTTAATTGTGACAAATGCGCTTTGGTACACAAGATTTACTCATAATTTGGCCGAGGAATTTAAACAGCAGCCGGCGAGCTCTGGGGAAGGTGAATGGATAAATGGGCGGATGTCCATGGGCCATGTCCCCGGAATTGACACGGCAAATAGCACAAAAGAGTTGAAATAAATAATAAATTTCCGTTTTATGAACCCCCCTCGAGGTGGACTGAGTGAATCGCGAGAGCTGCCAATTTGAGCTGCCTGCCAAATTGTGGCTAATAAATATCTCACCAAAAAATACCAGGTAGCTAGGCATGTCTGGGTGGTCGGTCAGTTGCAGTTTGTTTGGGCCCTATAAAACATACAAAAGAAAAATTGTTTTGCACTTTCGTGGCCGCCGACGTCGCCGAAAAGTCAGCGAGTGTGAAATTACTTTTGTTCAGTCACACACTCTAGCCACAATTAAAACCCATTAAAGTGTCTCGGAAATAGCTACACAGCGACTGCCAAACGGAGCCAAGTGGAGTGGCAGAGGTCTGCCAGGTCTACGCAATTCTTTATCGCACCAGAAGTGGGGAAATAAATATCGCTGTGGAGGGATTTTGGAGATAACGCATGATGACGTTCCCGGCGAAAACAAAGACCAATAATAAATAGAGATAGTCGAAGATAGAGTGTGTGGAAGAGAAGGCCAGAACAGACGTCATGGTTGGAGCAAATAGCCGAGGAGTGAGGCCAAGTAAAAGTTTTTCACGATAATGGGCACAAATATTTGTTTATGTGTAAGCTGGGCAGAGGCTGGTCGGTAGACTCAGCACGATTAGGTAAAAGATGTTTATTAATCATAGTTGGAGTATTATTATGATTCATTGCAGTATAGTTATACCCGTTACTCGTAGAGTGGGGTATATAATGCTGGTTCAAAATTATGCATCTATGTAAGGACCCCAATCTATAAGTACATATAGTCTTGATCAGAATCACTAGCCTGTCAACAACGACTAGCTTAGTTTGTTGCCAACTTGATATCGCTAAGTGCAAGTCGAAATGTGTGACTGGGGCTTGGTCTTCTTTATCAATACCCATAAACTAGCCAAATGTTGCTTTGACCATTATAAATTATACCATCAGCAATTAATGTAATCACCGCTAGATGGATTTTGAGTGTTATCTAGAAAACATTCGCCTTTTATAGCCCTATCTGTACGCAGCTTTGATTTTATTACCCATTATATTCCTCAAAAATGCGGAGCATCCAAACTCAGTTGAGTAGTAGGAATGCCAGGAAACGTCACTGCTTAGCAGATACTACACTTGGAAAGTCTCTTCCCAGACGAAGTCCGCAACAATGACAGATGTGCGGATGATTTATGGCGATAGCAAACCCAAAACAAACACACACTGCGCTCCACACGTTGCGGCTGATAAAAATCACATTTTGGCAAACGGCAACGACTAAGTCACTCATACAATCGCTTTGCATTTTCCTCAGAGCCGTTGTGGCATTACAAGGAAACATTTCTCATCCTGTTTTGCATATTTCGCCCAAGAACAGCAATTAAAAGACACATAACAGCAAATATGCATGTCAGGCGCGACGGGGCCAAACAATAATTAGCCCAAAAGCAGCAGCAAAATGCAATTTCACCTCAAATGAGGAATATTTGCAGAGGCCATAGCGAGCAAAACAGAACTGAGCACAACTGCGATTAACATAAAAATGCAACAAATGGGGGCCACACGGGCAGGTCTGAAAGTCATAAAAGTCCTATTAATGAATGAAATCTAAACAGAAAATATGAAAAACAAAGCCAAAGCCAAACAAAAGTTGGCAAAAATGTTATAAATTATTTACAAGTTACGGCTGGGTCAGAGGGGTTTGCCGAGGAATGCTAAGTAATGG
The DNA here is from genome assembly GCF_016746365.2 of Drosophila yakuba. Lineage (NCBI taxonomy): Eukaryota > Metazoa > Arthropoda > Insecta > Diptera > Drosophilidae > Drosophila > Drosophila yakuba. Next base: position 18,154,358 of record NC_052527.2, on the reverse strand, counting down.
TAAGTAATGGAGTGAGGGTTAGGTCCTAACTCAAACTCAAACTCAAATCGTCATCGTCTTTTGTGTCTACGGGCAATGCAATTACGTGCGGATTTCATTACTTTTCCGTACTACCTGCCCCCCGTAAGGCTTTAGTCCAAGGATTTAGTGCTCTTTGTATGGATATTTACGATTCCTCAATGTTGACTGCTCTATAAGATGTGAATTCAAAGAGGGAATTTACTTAATGTTGCATTCTGTTCAATATACAAAACCACACGTGCCTTTAGTTTTCAACTACAACATCGCAGTTGCCTTCTGCCTTAAGCCAGTTTTTTTTCAAGCAGTAGTTTTCCCCTTATTGGTGTAAACGCCTCGGTGGAAACCGCGAAAGAATAAATTTAATGCACTTCGGGAAAGGTAAACTAAAAGGCTGCCTTCCTTGGAGGTCTGATTTGTCGACAGGAGGGCAAAGGATAAAGGGGAGACACTCAGTTAAGCTGCCTGCAAATTATATTAATATTGGGGCTCTTCATATCACATATTTTTTCCGGATTCATTCCCCATTTTTTGGCATTTTTTTTGGCTCTCCGGCTTGCATGCAACGTTTGCATAAGTTTCCCCAATTTTCCGCTTTCTGTGAGTATATTAATATATTTTTTTCTAGATACCTTTAAAGGAGCGAGAGGTGCAGAGGCAGCAGAAAGGTGTAATTTATTTTAATGCCGGCTATTTATCATGATACACATACGTTTCTCTTGCCGGTGAATAAAAAAAAATGTTATTTCTATGTGGCTATTTTCGGTGTTTTGTTTTTACATAAATTGTAAATTAAACATTTAAAGTGCCATGAAATTGGCACCGCCTAACCGGACCCCAAAAACACATGGCCTCCGGTGATGGCAGTGGCAATGGTTCATTAAAAATACATAAAATCGACACACAGTCAGTCCACCATCCTCCACTGCCGGATGAGCTAAAAACTAATATTTATCTAACAAAATTAATATGGTTTGTAAGCCAAATAGAGACAACGAGTGGGGAGGTTGAGAGCTGGGAAATGTGGCAAAAACTGTTTGTCTAACCAAAAACAAACGACCGAATGTAGCACAATTTTCGGCAACGCATCCTGCCGCCCGGAGGCGAAACCCTTTCGACCGATAAGCCAAATAAATAACGCAGGACGAACGGGGATAGGCGGTGGCCAGGCTGGGAGCATCATGCAACAACGTTGGATGCATTGTTCAATAAATCTATTTGGCCTCTAATCGAAAGCACACAGCGGTGGGGATGCTACCTGGAAAAGGCAACAAATTGCCATTGGATAGGCACAAGACCGGAAGCAGCAACAACATATTAATCCAAATTAGCATCAAAGTGATTTAATTGCTTGGAATTTCGGCGTTGGCAAACACTTTTCGACTTTTCGGCCCCGACGAAGGACACTTGTAAACATGCCCAAAAAGGAGAGGCCCCACCTGGCTGCGTTTTGTCAACATTTGGCCATCGATCAGGCTAAAAACAGGACTCGCATGCACACATACACACACACACATGCAGCTGCTGCAATTTAAAGTCCTTTTGAGTCTGCTTCAAACCCTTGGAGCTAAATGGGCAATAGAAGCGCTCATCCAAAGCCCTTGGCACGATTTATGTGGCTTTTAGTAATATGAGCAAATATATTACGTGACGGATCAGGAGAGGACCTGAACCAAGGACAACTAATTGAATTGCTGCCGCGGAACAGGAACAAACTCGAAATTAATAGGCGCACATCAAAGGGAAAAAATGAGCAAAGGCCCAAACGCCCACCAGCTGGCAGCGAAATTAAAGGGAAACCTATAAAAGCAGGACATTAGGTCTTGGCCGAAAGGATAACAAGTGTAGCCAACTGTGTGCGAGCATTCGAAGCTTGAGTAATATTTATTGAGTACGTGATCTTCTGACCAAATCCGAATGTGAGCGAGAGTTTTGAATTTTTTATTTCGCCCCGGGATGGCCGGCACACACACCATCAAAAGTATCCTCCCCACATGCAGTGGTATGTGTGTGTGTGTTTCCTGACAGCTGCCAACTTCTGGATTTCTTTGGTGGCCTTTTTTGGCATGCAAAAGGCGGACAGCAAAGTGGCTTATTAAAAATTTTGTCAACTTGCGAGTTTGCTCCACCAGCTCTCTCCGCTCTTCCACTTTTTTACGACTTTTTCACACTCCCCTGGCCATATGCATATATATTAGGCAGGAGATGCCTGAATTTTGGTTTTCTCAAATCATTAAAGGCCAGAAACGTTCTGTTTTTAGGAAAATCGTTTTCTGAACTTAGCTAATCACAATTGTTTAAGAGATAAGAAGTACAAAATGAAATGATTTAAGATAAATTTGTAAAAAATGTAGTTTGTTTGTAAACGGAAAACTACTTTCGAAGCCAAAAGCAGAGATCGAGCTTTAAATGAGGCATGTGTTATTAAAGATGTTAAGTTCGCCAAGAAGACAACGAACTCCTGGGTGTCACAAAAACAGGAAAATCGTTTTCTGAACTTAGCTAATCACAATTGTTTAAGAGATAAGAAGTACAAAATGAAATGATTTAAGATAAATTTGTAAAAAATGTAGTTTGTTTGTAAACGGAAAACTACTTTCGAAGCCAAAAGCAGAGATCGAGCTTTAAATGAGGCATGTGTTATTAAAGATGTTAAGTTCGCCAAGAAGACAACGAACTCCTGGGTGTCACAAAAACAATCCAATTGACTGGGAACAACAATGGCCCCACCCACACGAGCACAGAGCAGCGCACTTGTTGGTTTTTCACAACCCCAAAAAGTGTGCTACAAAAAATGAAGCGCATAATGAAGCTACTCATAAACGGAATGCCTCTGTGTGCGTGTGCGTTGGTGTGTGAAATGTTTACTTGCAAACGAGTGCTGCCACACCCACACTTGTGCCCTCGGCGGAGCCATTGTTTTGCCATCTCGTAAAAAACACTTAAAACGCCATTAAGTTAAAATAATAAAGTTAAGCGGCCGCCGGGCAGCAACAAAATCTAATGTGACAATGGCCACACGGCAACAACAGTAACAGAAACCATAAGAAAAACAACGAAAGTTGCAACAATTGCTGACATATTTCACATTGTGCAACAAAAGACAAGGAAAAGGGACAGGTGAGGTGACAAAAAACTAAGCCAGCACAAAAGCTGAGGGCCCATCGCAATGAATGGAAAAAAGACGCCGAATGTTGGGCATATTTTGCATTGTTCCCCACACACACTCACACACGCACAATAAACACACACACACACAGGGAAGGGAAAGAAACGAAAGGTGAAAGCCTCTCCTTTGGGCCTTCTTTCGGCGGCCTTTTGTTTCAATTGTCTGTAGTTTAGGTTTTAGGCGTGCGAGCCTCGTTATAGGTAACTGTAACTGTAACTGGTTACGGCGTATGGCGTACACACATGCATGCAGACACATCCTTGTGTGCTGGGTGTCCTTTGCAAACAATAAACGACTGTCAACATATGCGCGAGCCACCCGTGCACGCGTCTCTGGAATGGCGTGCGAATTATTGCCCAGGAAGATAAGACATAAAATTTAATGAAATGTTCAGAAAATGCTAAAATCCATGTTCTCGGTGCCCCCCCAAGTGTGTGTTTTCCCAAAGGGGTGTAGCTTAAGTGAAAATCGAAATCGCGGTGAAAACGTTGTTTAAAGTCCAGTTGGGTTAGATTTAAATTACTTCGAATATGTCAACATGGTATCCACAGTCCTGCGATTGACAACCCTAAGTTAGATTAGCACAATTGAAAATAGGTAACGCAAAGTTCAGAAAATTGAGTAATAGAAATTGAGTAATATTATTGTAAGTAGAGTTATTTAAGTCGTAGTATGATAATCGTTATACAACATAGAAGAATACACGGAAACAACATTTAAGATAAGAATGTTATACGTATTTTGGCATATTCATGTGTAATACAGAAACACACACACGCAGATATACTTAGTTATGAATATGATATATAAGCACAACATCGATACTAAAAACACTCTACAAAGGACAGATCATGCGACACCAATTACACATCAGACTTATGGTTCTTGCAAGTTGGTAAAGAAGATTCGCACAGAGAAGATTGCACAGAGCACATGAAAATATTTTAGTTCATTTTGAGTTGAAAGTTCAATAAAGTTGCATTTGATTTCGAAAGATAACTTTTTTAGTTTTTAGTGAACTCTATTTTAAGTCCTCTTTACCAACTTCAACATCCACCAAGGCTGCAGATATATTCCAACCTTATTTTGCGAACCCTCCAATAGAACAGGACCTGCCACGCCCCTTTTGGGAGGCCTTGAGGCGGGATACTTACTGACACTCAGAGGCATTAGAGCGCTCTGCAGATGACTGAAGATCTGCCGGTGGTGATGGTGGTGACCCAAACTGGCACCGCTGAAGTACAGGTGGTTCTGGTGCAGCGACAACTGCTGATGGTGGTGGTGGTGATGGTGGTGGTGGTGCTGTTGCTGCTGCTGCTGAAGATGATGTTGCTGCTGCTGCAGTTGGTGGTGTTGCTGCTGCGCCACAGAGTGCTGCTGCTGGGTCATCAGTTGCTGCTGCTGCTGCTGCGCGAGTTGCTGCGGGTGTGGCTGGTGGTGCTGGCCGAGATGTGGCTGCTGCTGCTGCTGCTGCTGCTGGAGGTGCTGCTGTGGCTGCTGCTGTCCGTAGCCCGCGTGCTGCTGCGGAGCTGCGGCGGTAGCTGCTGCCGTCGGAAGGGCCACCACTGCTGCTGCCGCCGCTGCAGCGGTTGCTGATGCGGCTGCTGCCGCCGCTGTTGCAGTTGCCGTTGCTGTGGCCGTGGCTAGAATGTGATGATGGGTGGTGGTTGAGGATCGGTGCTGGCTCTGGACCGTATTGAGGCTGTGAATGGAGGCGTGCACCGCCGACTGATAGATAATACCGTTGTTCGACATGGCCGTCATCGATTGGTGGTGGGCATAGGCGGCCATCGTGGGCGGCACCCCTCCCATCGTCGGCTGCACTGCCGCCGTTGCTGCCACCGGAGCCAAGGGCAGCGATCTGTAGCCCGCCATAGCTCGAACTTGCAATTACCGGTTAACAGTCACTGATCACTAATCACTGATTACACTATATACTGATATACTGTGTATACTATATGTCCGGATATCGGTTTTGGTCCGCCTTGAGCGTCTGATCGCTTGGCGATACGGGAGTTGACTGAATGGACCGCAGCGGATTATTTCCTACAATTTTGTCGTTAAATTTGTAAGTTGTATTATATTTTTCTCAGCCATAAATTAGTAGGGGCAGTAGATTTTAGGCTTAGTTCGGGTTGATAATGTCACTCCGTGATGCTGATAAGGTAGGCCGCCTATCTCGACATCTCCTTCTGTGCATCTCGAGTCGTGTGTCAACACAAATCTCAAAACAAGCGGCACTGAAATTTCACAAATTTCCTGGACAACCGAACCAACTATGCAAATGGATAAATATTTATGTATGTAACCTTACACAAACGTAATTTTTACACTGGTTTTTATTTTCCCATGCTGACAAGCCGAACCTTGATCCAAAGTTCAACCTTAAACAAGTTGCCTAAGTCGCGACTGAACTTGGCCAATTTCAAAAAATGTATATATTTATTCGGGTTATCAAGTGACAGCTGCCAGGTGAAAACTAGACTCAGATAAGCTCTAGTCTCGTGTCCCTAAGCAAGGTCCAAGAATTTCGTGATTCACATTTGGCCGGTGCTATATCAAAAACAATTCTTATCTTAATTTTCCTTAAAATATATGCCATACAAATAGGTCTGTTTGCATTAAAACACCAATTAACAACAGCATTCAACCAATAAATCACTACATAAATAAACATCAAGTACACATAAAACACATATTGGGAATATACATATATATGGTCCGGAGATCTTAAGTACACCAATTTAAATTGACCACACAACATCGAAAGAAACAACAACCAGAACGAAAAGCAAACAACAAACAGAGCCGAAGGGGCTTGAGTGAAGTGTAAACAAATTACATAAACAAATTGAGGCAAATTGGAAGACTCCGCGAGCGAACTCTCCCGATTAAATCATGTTTGTGTGAACCTTATTGCCAGATCAACCACTCTGTGCTGTGGACTCTTAATGCCGATGCACACAGCCAAATGCTGGATGAGCCATCCTCACGTAAGCATGGCGATGTACGTAGAGCGGTACGTAACGTATCTGGTTTCTCGCGCAGGGCCAAGAGAAAGCCACGTCCGACACGCTTGGCCAAGGTCTGAAAACTGAAAACGGAAAACTGACAGCGCACGGCTGAGCGCTGGCAACTGCCAGCGGAAGGCAAGGACATTCGGCTCGCCGACAGGATCCGAGTCCTGCTGTTCGGGCCGAGTTATTCATTTGGGCCCGGATTCGTCGGCTGCCAGCAGCTTTAAGCCTAAGCAAGAGCGAGCGAGAGGGTCAGCGAGATGATGGATTCAGTAGGGGTGGCACCGGGGGATAGGTCTCCAAAATACCAAACATGTGGGAGGCAAGGTCTGAGTCTTCAGCTAAATATTTAGCTTGCAAGCTGCAGCTTATCTTGGAAGCAATGCACAATGCGTTAGGCAAAGCTTACGATAGTTTACGTTTGTAATGCTCTCATTTCTATCCGGTAAATAAGCCATTAGCGAACGACATTAGCCTAATTTCGGCGGAATGCCAAAGCGCTGTGTGGGTTGGTCCACCAAAGGCACCTACACACTTCTATTGCACAACAATATTTAGGGGTTGTTCCCGACCGTTAGAGACCTGCGCAATAGATTAACCCCCTGCCGCCGAACATGGCCCCCCTAAAACGGAGAGGCTCGTGGTCGGCTCCACTTGGTCCTACCCCAAAGGACCCGGCGGAACCAAAACAATAACAAAATCCAGGAAGCACGACAAAAGAGAATCCGAGGAGGGGCTGGTGAGGAATGTGCACGTGCCTGGAAAGCCTTCGCACACCTTCCGGTGGGCAGTCAAGTTGGCGCTGGAATTTTTAATCAAACCTGAAGCGCAACTATGCCACATGGACACGGACGCACCTGCAACACACGCCACAATCCGTGAGGTTTATTTAATATATTTGTCATTATAAACATATATTTTAGAGAGAAATTAATATTAGGCAAATATTTGGGCTATTAATAGAAATATTCCATGGAGGAATTCTAATATTACTCTATCCTTAAATGAAAGCGACAAAGCGCTCAAAACGTTAGAAACCCTTTTGAAAGGGGGTCAACTGTAAAACGCGAAGCACATTAACATGCTAACAATGGGGTAAATGTAATAAAATTTTTAAATTATTAAGTTATTAGCAATTTAGTCACTCGAATATATCCCAATCAGACCAACACATTATTAGAAAATAATTATTATAACAAGCGAGTTCAACCGTTTCACAAATTCCTTTGCTTCTACTAATTATTTGTGTCTATTTCGGCGGAGAAGGATGGAAATTAAAAGGGTCTATTTCGAATCCTACGAGTTCTTCCTAACAATAACTTACAAGTTAGCATGAGGTAAAATAAAATATAATATTCATATATAATAATAATCGGCTTATATTTAACAACGTTCTTTCCATTTGTGTTTTTTTTTTTTTTTTTTGCCTGGCTCGACTAATACACATCGATTTTAACTACTTAATTTAGCTGAAGCGTGGGCTATTTCGAATTGGGTTTCACTTCATTGAACATTATTTCAAAGTTCCTTAAAACTGCCCATTTTTTGTAGAATAAAAGAGTATACCAGATTCTTTGAAAAGTATGTAACAGGTAGAAGGAAGCGTTTCCCACCATAAAATATAAAGTATGTGTATTCTTGATCAGGGTCAAAATCTGTGTTGTTTTGAGCTGTACACATGTAAATGTTTCTTTACTCTAAAATAATTGTTTAACGAATATGTTAGCTTATTATCAAATGTTTTCGTTTTTGTGTTTCATTTTTATGTGTCGCTCAACAGACAATTTAACAGCTTGATTATAAGTCCATTTAAGTGAATCCGGCGACTGATATATATCTGATTTATTCAGGCAACTGCAATATGATATAATCGCGCCTCGATTTTCACGCCAGGTTAGTTCTCCATTCGTCATCTAGAAGTCATGTTAGCAGTTCTGATCTTTGTCCTGGTGCTCCCGACACCTCTGCAGGTGGAGGCCAAGTTCAAGAGTCTCCACTGTACCAACTACGACAAATCCTATGGCGAAATTTTGCTGTGCAAAATCAAGGCCATCAATCGGTACAGGAACTCGATAAGTATCCAATTCAGGCAGATGAGAACCGTCAATAATGTCCATGTTAGTGATATCATTGCCCGATTTCCATTTTCCACGACGTTGATATCTATGTGCCTTTCATTAGATGCGTTTGGAGTTTTTTAAACGAGCCAACGGCTGGCGTCCTTTTTTGTACAATATTTCGTTTAATCTGTGCGATTTCCTATCTAAGAGAAACAATGTGATCGTGAGCCTCGGATACGAGTATCTCAAGCCGTACATCCCAATTACGAATTACACTTGCCCGTTTAAGGTAAATGTGCTTTAGTATCAGAAGACCAAAAACCGTTCTCCATCCCACTTTGTTTCAGAAAAATCATTTAATTAAGTGTACCGACCTCGAGTTCGATATCGAAAAGTTCCGAGTTCGATTTCCTATAGAAACCGGGGAATACGCTCTCCAGCTGAGCTTCATTGTCCAGAGGAAAGTCACGCTGACCCTCAATGGCTCTGCAGAATACTACAACTATCGAGAGCACTAATATGTACAATTATGTAAATCCTACAACTGAATAATTTTTCCTAAGAGGTAACACCAGCACATATATGTATGTTATTTTCCGGGCAAGAATAGGGTGTGTAATATGTGTGTAATATGTGTGATACTAATTAAATGTTTTTAATGTATTTACAACGATGATTGTTTTTTTAACGACAATAAAAGATTGGGTTATTAAAAATCCATCAATTATACATATGTTTCAGACTGTATTATTCAGCTAGAATAGGGTATGTAATATGGTGTGTAATATGTGTGTAATATGTGTGATATTAATTAAATGTTTTTAATATATTTACAACGATATTTGTTTTTTTAACGACAATAAACGATTGGGTTATTAAAAATCCATCAACTCTACATATGTTTCAGACATTATCATTCAGCTAGATTAGTTTTTTATTGAATTTTGGCCAGCCATGTTGGCTTCGCTGCTTTTTGCTCTCTTGTTATTGACCCGAATGGAGGTTGGTGCTAAGTTCAAGAGTCTTCACTGTACGGCGCTTGACCAGGATTACGGTGATATTTTGATTTGCAAACTTAAGGCAATCAGTCGGCTTAGGAACTCAGTCACTGTACAGTACAAGCTGAAGCAGTCCATTAGTAAATTATTCGTAAGTTATGGATTCCTAACATCTTTTGTCGAAAGTCTTATATTATACATTTATTTTGTAGGTTCGCTTAGAGTTCTTTAAAAGAGCTAATGGTTGGCGACCCTTTCTCTATAATTTTACCGCAAACCTGTGCGATTTTCTTGATCGTAAAAATAACGTGATACTGAGTATTGCATATGCATACATAAGGCCTTACCTTGCCATGGACTACTCTTGTCCCCTCAAGGTATTGTTTCTAGATCGGTTATCGAAGGGATTATACAGTTTTGGTATTTCAGGAAAACGAACTATTAACGTGTGACAACTTCGAATTGGATATTAATGATATACGCCATCGCTTTCCGATTGAGACAGGTGAATACGCTCTGCAGTTGACCTTTATCGTAAAGAATAAAGCCGCCTTAACCATAAATGGATCCATCGAGTACCAAAATTACAGAGAACACTGAGTAACCGAACTTCAGATTATTCAGCTTACACCAGCCTAATTCATCTTCAATCAGCGATTGGGTTAATATTGTAACTATTTTGAGAAGCGATAGAACTATTACCATAACTACAAGAAATGTAAACGTGTAATTAAGAACTATTTAAATTATTGTCCAATGGCCTGAAAATTGCTGATAGCCCATCAATCAGAATGCACTGTTTACAAAAGCTTCGAGTAGTTAAATAAATGTAAGTAGTGGATTACAAAACGTTGGCATCACATTTTTAAGCAATAAATACTTAAAACTTAAAGAAGTTCGCCACCTTCTTAAAAAATCGAGTAATATATCCATTAGCTTGTGAGACTTTCTTCGTTACGGCAGCAACCTCGCTAATCGTAGAGTAAAAGGATGCACAACAAGAAAACATTACCGACCCTAAAGAGACCCTATTCTTGATCAGGATCACAAGCGTAGTCAACATTGTCTGTCCGTCTGTTTGTCTGTTTATCCATTTTCCTATGATATCGGGAACCATTAAGGCTAGAAATTAAGATTAAGATTAGGCATGGAAATTATAGAGACGAAGACGCAAGTTTGTTTTAGAAGATTGCCACGCCCTCACTTTTGGAAAATGTGTTTATCCTTCTTTTATTTTAATATTATGTGTAATATAAATATTTTTTATTAGGTGTATTAAACTGTGACTGCTCTATTAAAAACGTGAGGTCAGGGACTGTAACTAAACTGCAGTCTCGCTTGAATAAGCATCCGGAAAACAAGGAAAACGATTTTGGGAAAATAATGTGTGATTAGAGTTCTAAATGAAATGCGGCACAAATGGGCAAAGCAAATCAGGGCATTGCAAACACGGACTAAAACTGGGCAAAAGAGCAATGAAACAAGAGGCAGGCAAGAGACTTTGACACAATAATCAAACCAGGTGTCCTCTGTGTGTGTCCGCAAAGAAAAAACAAGTTAAAAGCAAGGGCGTATGGTGGGCGTGGCAGCGTCAAATTAGGCCCAGTGTTATCTAATTAGCCACCTACAGGACGACACCTTTCTGAAACCCATCGGTTCGCCCCCTCTTCTTTTTGTTTTCCGCCCTGTGTGAAGTGGTGCCAGGCGCCGGCCATCATATTTTGCAATTTAACTCACACGAAAAGATTGTTGTCGGCCCTATTCTTTCTTTTTCGGCCAATTTTTTTCACTCATTTCTGGCACTCACTGCCATATCTTTCCCTTTTTTTGGACGCGCTCAAGTTTCATAACAACGGAAATGCAAAAGTTTTGTGCAAAACAAAGCGCCAACTTTTTTATTTCTCTTGGCAATTATGTGCTCAAGGAAAGAGACAGAGAAACGGACTCAAATAATGATAATGAAGCACACAAGGCTCGTCCAAAAGGATTTTTGAAGAAAAATGCACAAAAAGTGGAAAACGAATTGTAACGCTTTTTTTGATTTTTTAGAACTCCTCTTTTCAACTTGACTTGCATGCGAAAGTATCTCACGGATCCACATGTGTGTGGGGGTAATTTGTTTAATTTGCTTGCCTTTCGGGCGAAAAAAAAGTGATAGAAGACCTCAACGAAAGGCAAATTTCGTGGCTTTATTTCAGTTTTCTTTTTCCTTTTTTTATTTTTTTTTTTTTTGAAGGTTGGCCGCCTTTTAGCTAATGGCCATGGCGAATATGATAGGATAACAGGAGGAACAACAACTGGTGCCGAAAAACTAAAGCCAAACTAAATTAAAATATTTTAAATTCAGAGCCGGCACAAGTTTTATCAATAAAATGCAAGCGGGCAAAGTCGTCTGTTCACTGTTTTTTTGGCCGCTTTGCTTTTGCATTTGTTTAACTGCAAATCAGATAGAGATCTTCTAAATGTCTGCATTCAACACGGATACATGCACATATACGTACACACAGTCGAACGGCAATTGAAACATCAGCAATACTTGAGCTTTGCAATATGTCGACAGCTCAACAGCCCGACACCCCCACAGTACGGGATGTTGCCTTCGGCCATAACTCGAATCAGGCTTAAAAATCACTTAGACACTTCGCCCATCGTTTTGGCCCGTCAGCAGAATCGCCGGCCAAGACGACACTCGTGTATCGAGTGCAATAATCATCACTGCTCCCCCACGAATATTTCGAATGCCCTTTTTTCTGTGGACCTCAGCACATTGCCTTTGCCCGTTTCCCATTGCCATTGCTTTTGAGTTGTCGACTTGCCTAATCTGCTTTCTTCGATCTCCAAGGAGTTTACTGGATATTTATTAAGCTCTGCCGAAATGCATGGGCATGGTGCTCAGGGTAGTTGGACCAGTTGAAATGGCTAAAATGCTCCTCGGAGAAGATTTTTAAATACAGCTTCCAGTTCATAAGCTTTCATCTGGGACATTTCTGCTTAGTCAGAAATAATAAAGTTTAAAGATAGGATTTTTTCTACGTCAATCATATTTCAATCAAAAAGTAAAAGGCAACCTGCCATAAATCATTTAAATATATCGAATTAGGCTTTTTAGCAAGTATACATTTCGAAAGACAGCGAAATAATTTTCCAAGTTGCGTTGCAACTTTCAATTGGCTCAAATTGGAATCATTGAAAGTCTTGAAAACTTTACGCCAAAAGAATGGATTTGTTTTCATTTTTTTCTGTTGTGTTCCTTAAGAAATCATTGAGCCGGCCTCCACTTGCCGAAGCTGGTGGAAACTTTCTGATAACTCGTAACTTGTTACTCAGCGCACACAGCGCTAATGAAGACGGCACACACACAACAAGGGTGTCTTGTTGGCTGTTTGTTTTGCCCCGGCCAAGAGCAAAGCACCGGACACCAGGGAGCAGCGGACTGACTCGGGTGTTAAAATCAATGGGATTCACGACTGAGTGCAGCTGAACCCCCGAGGGGGCGGTCAAGACGTTCCTCGATTTAATTGAATAATTGTGAGGCAGGCCACGTTCGCCGAATTCCTGGTAAATCAGCGAAAATTCCGAAACTAAACAGAAATAGAAGTCAGCCGCCCAAAAAGCGCCTCTAAATAGACAACAAAGATGGGGCACAAAAGCCCGGAAAATCTTCAGCCAGGAGACTGCGTCAGGCTTTGTTTTTCGGTCCCGATGCAAATGCAGCTGCTGCTGCTGCAACACCTGCCGAAAACCCCGCCAGCAATTTATGCGCCGCATTTGAAATTCGGTGATACCAAATCCTCGAGACTTACCGTTCCCAAGTGGCACATTCGTTTGCGTTGTTGTCGATTGTTGCTGCTGCTGCTCGGTTGTCACCGCGTTGGACAATTTATTTGATGTTGTCGTTGTCGCCGGTGCTGACACCGCTGTGGTTGTGCTCGTCGTTGCCTCTAGCTTGCTGCCTCCATTAATGGCCACTGTGGTGGCGCTTTTTCCCAGCCTAAGAATGGTGGTGCCCGTCGATGATGTTGCTGCGGCTGAAGCGGCTCCTCCGCTCGTGGCTGTTGTGGCTGCTGCTGCCTTGAGCTTGTGGAGCGCTCCTGCCACGCCCTTGGCCGCCTTCGTGGTGCGCGTCACGCTTAGAATACTTGAGTTGGCAAGACTGCTGCCATTTTGTGGCGAAGTGGCCATGGAAGTGTTGGTTGCAGAGGACGACGCTGTGGAGTTGCGTATGACCAGTATGGATTGAGACTTCTCCAGACGCTTCAGTGTTTGCAGCACAAAGGGGGACTTGCTGTCGCAGTTGCTCTCGGAACTCAAGCTGCGCGTGGCCTGTAAAAGTGATTGAACACGTTAACGAAATATACCACAAATCTCACTGCACGCTCTTACATGCTTCAGCATAAAGGGCCTCTCCACCATCTTGGTTTGCGTGGCGTTGGCCTGCTTGGAACGCTCCTGGGCCTTTAGAACACTCTCCAACTGACTGGCATTGATGGGGGTTTGCAAGAGGATCGTGTTGCTGCTGGCCTCCTTGTTGCTGCTGTTGGCCACAATGGAAATGGTGGAGCTGTTGCTGCTGGCTCCACTCGAGCCCTGTACAATGGTCTTCCTAGCCACCGTTGTGGCCGTGGGCAGTTGGTTGAGCGTGATGGCCGCGGAGGAGTGGCTCTTCTCCTGCTGCTGCTGTTGCTCGCTGAGCAGGCTGAGTATGTCCTGCTTGTTTTGGATGATGATCTGGCCATTTTCGTTGCGAGTGCCGCGCAGCAGGATGATGTTGCCGCCGCTCGTAGCCTGATGCTGCTGCAGGTTTTGCTGATGCTGCTGCTGATGCTGCTGCTTCTGCTGTTGCATGGCCCCGATCTTGAGCTTGGCCGCTCGCAGAGTCGTCGTTGTACTGGTTGTTGCTGTTTGCTTTGCTGATTTAGCTTCATTGCTGCTTAGCTTGCCACTGCTCTGCGATCGGATCAGGACATTTTTAGAGTTGATTTGGCCTAGAAAGGAATAACAAAAAATTATCAATAGAGAATTCTGCACCATAGTCTTAGATAATCAGTTCAGGGATCTAGAATTCTGTAAATAAATAATATCAACAATACAAATACAAATTTAATTTAAGATAAATCCTTAAAAGTCTACGAGAAAGTCTTATTTATGTTTTTATATTTATCTAAACAGAGTGATGGTTCACGCTGTAGCGTGTTGTTCCCGATTCCTTGAATTGAGCAATTTTGAGTGGCCCCAAAAAGCGGACAGCCCATTGTATGCAGATTCAATGGAAACTTCATGAGCGGCGCAAGATTTATGACTCCATCTTGATCGAATTTGGAAAGCTTTGCATTAGAAGCGCATGTGGCAGAGCAGGAGGCGTGGCTGCCATTGTTGCACTTTCCCAGCACCCGTACAAATAAACTGAAAGGACGACGAGCATTACGTATACGCCGCGTATGCCTAGAGCGGTCAGTGGCTCGGACACTCCATTTTGTTGGCCAACAATTGGGGAGGATGGGCGGTAGCCAAACGCTAAATCAAGCGAAAGACGACATGTTTATGGCAGGGACGAAGGACTACTTAGCCGAGGAGCCCCAGCACAAACGCAATAAAAGTGCAACAAACAAACAGCGAGTTTTCAGCCAAGAAAGGAGGAGAAAGTAATGGGGCAGGGGTGTAGGCAAACGGGGGTCTCTGCCCTGGCATGCGTTGCCAAATATAGACTCTCAAGGCTGAAGGCGACACGGAACGTAAAGTGCGCGCCGGAAACATTTCAAAATGTAGCCTAAACACTTGTCCGGCTCCCCTGCTTCTCCCTGCATTTCCCTCCTCCACCCCCTGGATCCAGCACCCTTCCCTGTGTTCCCACACCCCCAAACCATGTGTGTTTGTTTTCGCAAAAACGTGCGGGTCATAATTAGCCGTTGACGCCGCCTTCAGTCGCCTGTGTTTTGGGGAATAGCGGAAAAGCGGGCGGGGGAAAGCGCCACATGCGACCATCTGACCCCAAGTGGACAAGTGTCTGCGCCCCCTTCGCCTTCTTTGGAGTGTCTGTGTGAAAAGGTCGCCTGCCGCCAGGCAAAATAAACCGCCTGAATTGGACCAGGATCGGAATAGAATAGGTGGGGCCTCTGGCTGTTGGCTGTTGGCCGTTGGTCGTTGGCTGGCCATCCATTCGGGCGCACATACTTCATTGTAATGTATGGCAGACCAGCCACAACAGCACTGAGATCCCAGGATTCGGGGCACTCGGGGATCGGGAAGCCGCGTAACACATAAAACACTCTTGGCTGAAGCTTCGCATATTTTTGCGTTCGTCGCGGCTTTTGATGTGCAACGGACCAGTCATAGTGGGCTCGATAATTGTTATTCGAGTAATACAAAAAATATGTTATATGTATCTAGGATATATATACAAATAATTTAATATGAAAAAACAGTTTTGTAATAATTGAAAATTAATTTGCTTATACACATATATATTTCTTTTTCAGTAATAAGTACTACTAATACCGGTTAAAAAGGAAAATACAATTTTATTGAAATATTTGTAAAAAAATGCGGGATTTTATTTTTTTTTTAATACAAGATTTTGAACAACATTTTTTCTATATTTCCCCACTGTGGTATTCCACGTGCTTTGCACTACTTGCTTAGTTGGGAACTGGGGGAAACAAAAGTTTCTGGGTAGCTGGACAAATTGCAAGTCTATTGAATTTTTATTAGAAACATAAATCAAACAGCGTTAGATTTGCCAGCTGGGGAAAGGGTTCGATAAATATGTCAATAGATTCTGCACGTAGATAGCCACCAAAGGGTTAAGAGGGAGAACAAATCAAAGATGGGCAAGCCCCAAAATTTTTTAGTGGGAAGTACATATCAATCTTTTGATAGTTTTTATCAGTCTACAACTGATTGGTCTAAGTGTCTGGACATTGCTTTGCTTTTCGGGTTATAAGTCATTTTACTTATATTTATTGGAATGGTGTATGTCGTTGACTATTCCTGACCACTTTCCAATCTTTTAAACAATCTTTTAAACAATCGTGAATGTGAACATTTACGTCAACTAGTTTGGTTTGTGGAAATGAATGCTTTTATTTATCTTATCTACACTCATAAATTTCAGGCCAAATAAGAGTTTGTTATTAATACAATTAAAACTCTAAGCCCGCCAAAGTTCGACAAGCAGAGCTGCCATACTTATGTTTGAAAATCGTGATAACAGCTGATTGTGTCTATAGGAATTTCCAACCCGAGAATCCCATCTTTAAAAACTATTGAGATTTGACTAGTGACAGTAAGGGCGTAACAAAGCACAGCGGCCACCAATGGGTTAATGGCCCAAAGAAACCCCCAACAACGTGAAAACAAAACGCAACGCAAAGCGAAACACAACAAAACAAAAACTAATTGGAAAACCAATATCGAGGAGAGCACGGTTATCAGGTCGAAAATCGGGAGATACGGGGCTACAGCACAGATATAACTTACATATATGTATGTACAAGAAGAGGTGTTAAAGGGGGTGGGGAAGGGGAAGGGAGAAGTTGGGGATAACTTACTTTGGAGTTTCAGTGTGGAAGTTGAATTAGAAGTAGAAGTAGAAGAGGACGAAGCGCTGGTGGAAATATCGGGCACATTTTCCATGTGCGCAGCTTTAACAACCAATTTTAGAATGCACTACTCTCTTAGCGGTTGGCACATTTATTTTGCTTTATTGAGAATGCATTTTCATTTTTGCACACCAGCTCGCACGCACACACACACAGGTAGCAGGGCGCTCGCACACGCACACAGTGGCACCGAAATCGCAGAACTCTGGGATATCGAAAAAAGGTAAACAAAACCTTTTCACTGCCTCCCTGTGCACAAGCCGTGCAGTCCTTTGGCGGTTTTCGATGAGCTCCAGCTGGACGGTGCATAAAATGCAACAAAAATCAATAATATCACCGTTTCACACACGAAATTATTAAAAAAAAACGATAGCGAAAATATTTTGAGTTACTCCAAAACTGTGTGCATGTCAAACTGTTAAACATATGACGGCAGAGTTGCCAGAAGTTGGAAAAGGCGAGCTCCCACAAAATTGTACGACGATGAGTTTGTATGCTTTAAAATCGATAACTGTGCATAAAAGTAAACAAATATACTTGACAAATCAAAAACAATGCAACACTAGCGAGCTTACAGTCTTTTTATCGATATAAATTAGCTTGAGCTATATCTGGCCATCTGGCAACACACACAAGCTGAAATTTATCGGTTGCACGAGTATATGGCGCCTATTTAAAAATTTCGAATTGAATTATAATTCTGTGTTTTGCCATTCTTTATATGCGTTTGTATGCGTTTGATAATTACTTTCTTTCTGTTAAATTTTAAATTCTAACAGATAACAAAGGTTTTGTTTATTCATTTCAGAACCACAGTTAGAGTTTCGTACTAATTTTTTAGATCTTCTTAATGTTCGTTTTAAGACAATCTAACAATCCCAATTAAAAACGAGGTTTTCTTTAGTTGTGAATATTAAATATATTTCTCTTAGTAATATTCACGCAGCTTAAAACACTCAATGAAAATCCGGTTTACGTTTTATATTTAAGTAATGTTTCATTACAATAATTGTTTACAATAACTGTTTACAATAAATGTTTACAATAAATGTTTACATTGGGTCTGTACATTTTAATATATACAATATTGTTTTTGACTGCACCTTTGTTGTAACAGAATATTAATCTGATTTGTAACGAAATTATAACCTATGATGAGTTCTAATTTACTGCTTTAAATCCCATCTTAAAAGCCTGTCACACCAAATTAGCTTATGGTTAAATGTAAAAATGTTGTGTTTTTATTTTTTGTTTAATAACTTTGCTTTATTTGTTGGATCTTCTCAAACAAGTTTTCAACGGTCAATGGTCCTAGTTTCACTCGAAAGCCGAACTAATGCGCTGGAATAAGTATTCATATCAGAGAACTGCAGCCAACCACCGGCACCCTAAGTGTACCCGCTAAACACCGGGAGTCTCCGCACCCGGGTGTTTGGAGACACCCTAAATTTAGCAATGACAAACACCCGGGTGTTTTGCCACCAGGGTGTTTTTTGTACTTGCACAAAAACACCCGGGTGTCTGCTGTGCAAAGAAGTTTAGGGTGGGTGACGCGCAAGCAAGGAACGGCCGCAGGTACTTTTCTGTATGCATAAAAATTGTATGAGTGGAAGCGAGACACGGTCCAAAAAATTTAGGGTGAATGGAAACACCCAAGAAAAAGGTCGTGCACATGTTTTTGCGTTTTGATGTATCTAATGTCTTAACAAAAAACAAACTTATGTATTATTAAATAATATTTTATGTATATTATTAAATAGTATTTATACTTAATTAACACAATTCTATTTCTATTGTTTTTTTTATCATTTTAAAAAGAAAAATTATACATACAAAGTTAAATATGGTAATTAAATATTAAAAATTTTAACAAAGCAAATAATATAAGATATAAAAAAGAAATGTCTATTTCGTGTTGGTTAAATTTCTGTAAATAGAATGCATAATTCTACAGATTTTTGGCATAATATATTTCGTTTTTCAGTACTTAATGTACTTTTCTTTTTCGTATGTTACCTACCACAGGCACTCAAATGTCTACCAGACACCCGGGTGTTCACCAAAACACCCGGGTGTTTACCAAAACACCCGGGTGTTTCCGAGAAAAAGGCACTTGCCTTTTTCTGCATGTTTGCCTTCTCTACCCTTCGTTATGAGTGGCGAGTGTGATCGGCACCCGCGACATAGGGTGCCGCATTGATTCGGGTGCGCAGGCACCAGGGTGTTTGCAGACACCCGAATATTTTGACCGGGTGTTTGTATGTACCCGCTAAATCCGGTGTGAGTGGCACCGGCACTCAAAATTGTTGAGTGTGATCAGGGTGGCAAAAAATGCCACTCTTGCAGTTCTCTGATTCATATCCTCAAGTAGGGGGTGATCCGGGTCATCAGACAATTCTCAAATAGTTTCGAAAGACAAGCCAAAAGGCTTATAGGTCTACACGATGAAGAAACTAAATGGTCGTTTCCTGCTTCGGTATCATTACTGACTTTTTCCATATTTCTGGAATAAACTTAGAAGATCACATCCTTTGGTTTTTTTTTAATTAAGTTGATTCTTTATGGTTTTTGGTATTTCATTCGCTTGAAATTCGATGAACTCGTGGTGTGCCCAATGTTGCCGGGTTCAACTGCAACACATATTAAAAGTTCCTTGCAAACGTGATAGATAGCTCTGTCTTTATCATATTTTATTATGAGTGAATACTGCTTGATGTTGATACGAGGGTCGTTTGATAAGTCCGTGACTTTTTGAATAAAATATATTTTTTTCGTCAAAGAAGCGTTTTATTTCTCAACATAATCTCCTTTTAGCTCTATACATTTAGTCCAGCGTTTTTCCAATTTTTTTATTCCTTCCAAATAATAGGTTTTCTCAAGGCCCTCAAAATAGTCGTTTGTTTCTGTGATGACCTCTTCATTTGACCCGAATCTCTTACCGCCGAGCCATTTCTTCATGTTTGGAAACAAAAAATAGTCACAGGGGGCTAAATCTGGAGAATATGCTGGATGGGGTAGCAGTTCGTAGCCCAATTTATGAAATTTTGCCATGCTGACTACACACGTGTGCACCCGTGCATTGTCCTGATGGAACAGCACTTTTTTTTTCGCCAAATGCGGTCGTTTCTGCTTCAAATCAATATCGAATCTGTCCAAAAGCTCTGAATAATATTCGCCGGTGATCGTTTTACCCTTTTCAAGGTAATCGATGTGAATGATACCTTGTGCATCCCAAAAAACTGTGGCCATGACCTTGTTGGCCGACAGACCCACCTTGGCCTTCTTTGGTGCACGTTCACCCGGAGAAACCCACTGTCTTGATTGTTCTTTGGTCTCTGGTGTGGTGTGGTGGATCCATGTTTCGTCTACGGTAACGAAACGGCGCAAAAATTCGTTTGGATTGCGGTTGAACATCGCCAAACACTCCTTTGAAATGGTCACACGGTTGCGCTTATGGTCGTGTGTGAGCAATCGCGGCACCCATCGCCCGGAAAGCTTTTTCATGTCCAAATATTCATGTAAAATGTGATGTACCCGTTCAGTTGAGATGCCTACAGCCTCAGCTACCTCACGCACTTTCATTCTCCGATCATCCAATATCATTCCATGGATTTTGTCGACGATTTCTGGCATGACGACCTCTTTTGGGCGACCTGAACGTTCGGCATCACTTGTACTGGTACGACCACAACGGAACTCAGTAAACCATTTCTTAACCATTGAAATTGATGGTGCAGAGTCCCCATAATATTTATCAAGTCTTTCCTTGGTTTCGGTGATGGATTTTTTACGCAAAAAATAATGCTTAATTAGCACACGAAATTCACTTTTTTCCATTTTCGTTAAAATTCACGAGATCGTCTGCTTTCAATGCCTATAAAACGCAAACCAAAAAACGCAGCTTTCTCAAAATTTTACAGTCAGCTGACAGGAGCAGTGTTGTATTTAGAGCAGGTGCGCGGCAAATACAAAAAGTCACGGACTTATCAAACGACCCTCGTAATCAACATATATGGTAATTTGGATTTTGGTTTCAGTTCGTATGGGAATTTCGTATTTTGTATTTTGTATATTTATTTTATTTTATTTTTAGTTAACTCCGCTCTTGACTGGATCAAGTACCAATCGCGTTGACATGCGCTGTGCAACTGAGCTCGACGTTCACCGTTCCAGATCGCCGATCCCCGAATTCCCCGATTCCCGATCGTCGTTATCCTGCCCAACGAATGCAACGGCCTCAAAAATAGGGGTTGCTTTTCTTCGTCTACTGCTGCAACAACAGCGGTAAAACAGGATCGCCAAACCAACTTGCCGTCCCTTTTCCTCGGGGGTTGGTTCCCGAAGATATCCGTACTTCTTGAGACGACGACGACTTATGTTGTTTTTGCCTTTGCAGCATTGCATTTTTCGCCTCTGGGTGTTTATCACCATCAGCCCAACAACAAATCCCACTGACGGCTGTGGCTCCTGATCCTTTTTACAATTATTTTTGTCAACATATTCGTCCAGGTAGACGCAAGACGTTTGGAAAAAACTACCTATTTATGTACATAACCCTCATAACCACCATAATAGTACATAGGGAGTATATAAATTACTTTTCGCTAGCACCATAGCTTTTGGCTCGAGCGGCTGCATTAAAACCATCCTGCATTTTGGAGGCTACTCAAAAAATAAATTATCTTTTGGCATTGATCAGAGGGATGGGGCGGTGCCAAAGCCAAAAGTAGAGCGAGCCTAATGAAACCTCAGTCACTCATAAGATTACAGCAAAAATGACACAAAAAAAAAGAAACCGAAAATAGTAACGAAAATCGAAAACAATCGAGATCCTTGACCATTGTTCTTGCAGACAGATGATGGAAAACAGAAGCCAAAATCAGAAAGTCCCTGAGTACAATAAAATGTATTCAGCATGGGACACAGATGTCATTCGGTTGGATTGTTGATATCATAAAAAATACATTTACGAGTGTATTTCCCTTAAAAAAAAGTTTGGCAAAGTTTCAGAAGTCAGTTCAAGAAAACTATTGTTTCTTAGACTTCTCTATTTAAACTGTTTAATAAAAGTATTGTTATTTCGTTTTGAATGTTTAAATTTTGAATAAAAGGATATAAAAAAAAAATTAAAAAGTACCAGCTGGGCCGGTAACTTTATAAGAAAATACCCTTAAAAATATATAATACAAATATATAAAATTGCCATATCTGGCCATAAAATTAGCAATAAACTAATACAAACAAGAGAGAACGCTATAGTCGAGTTCCCCGACTATCTGATACCCGTTACTCAGCTAGTGGAAGGGAGAAGGAGAGTCTTAAACACAGTTTTTGCCGGTTTGTAGGCGTTATAGTGGGCGTGGCAGAAAGTTTTTTGGCAAATCGACAGAAGTTTACAAGACCAATACAAAAATGAAAAAATATCAAAACATTTTTCAAAAGTGTGGGCGTAGCAGCTTTGGGCGGTTTGTAGGCGTTAGAGTGGGCGTGGCAAAAAGTTTGTTGGCAAATCGATAGAAATTTACAAGACCAATACAAAAATGAAAAAATATCAAACATTTTTCAAAAGTGTGGGCGTGACAGCTTTGGGCGGTTTGTGGGCGTTAGAGTGGGCGTGGCAAAAAGTTTTTTTGCAAATCGATAGAAATTTACAAGACCAATACAAAAATGAAAAAATATTAAAACATTTTTTAAAAATGTGGGCGTGGCAGTTTTGGGCGGTTTGTGGGCGTTAGAGTGGGCGTGGCAACCTGAATCGACAAACTTGCGCTGCGTCTATGTCCCTGGAGTCTGTATACTTAATCTCAACTTTCTAGCTTTTGTAGTTCCTGAGATCTCGACGTTCATACGGACAGACGGACAGACGGACAGACGGACAGACAGACGGACGGACAGACGGACATGGCCAGATCGACTCGGCTACTGATCCTGATCAAGAATATATATACTTTATATGGTCGGAAACGCTTCCTTCTGCCTGTTACATACTTTTCAACGAATCTAGTATACCCTTTTACTCTACGAGTAACGGGTATAAAGATATAAAATCCATGATACAAATCAATTTTTTCCGCAATATCCTCCGGTTTATGATAGCAATTTAAATCTCCTTTGGTTGAATAAGGTGTGCACACCAAATAATTTATCAAATACCGACTGCATTTCATCAACTTTCTTAACAGTCAATCTCACACGTCGTAAAAGCTTAACAATTGCAACCAACCCTGCTGTCCATCCAAGATTTTCACATAATTCCTTGGGCAAAAATGGGGAAAATATTGCGATATTTATGTGACAATTTTAATTGTCTGAGTAGGTTTGCCTTTTCCCGACAAACATACCGAGCAGAACTCCCCTCCTGGAGTCGAGGATAAATACATTTTTTTTGAGGCAAGACAGAAAGGTCCAAGACGCATGACAAATTTAATTTCTTATTCTTCTGGCCATCAAACTGCAACAACCCTCCGAGTTGCACAAAAATTCCCAGTTTACTCAACGACATGACGGATTCAAAGAGAAAGATCGGCGGAGTGAGTGTGAGAAATTAGTGAACTGTAAAGTGGGCTGGAATCTGGACCACTATGGACCCGGAGGGTTGCATCCCAAGTTTAACAAGGGTTAAACTGGGTTGTTGCCCTTAAGCTACCGCCACCGCCGCCGCTGCCTAAAGGATTTAAGTCTCTACTTCAAGGAGGCAGCTGCTGCAATCGTCCTTCACATCTCGATCAGCTCCTTCAAAATCGCAGCCCACAAGAAAGGCACCCAAAAACATCTCTCGAGATCTCACTGGGAGGGAGACCATGGGTCGCCAGGGACAGATGATGCAGTTCCTCGAGTTATGGGTACATACGAAAAGCAGTCAAGAAGCGATTCGATTGTTAGGCGACAACCTCTGCTGCGTCGTCAACCTCATACCTCGATGTCCTGGTGCCCCATTGTGTCTCTCTCCCTCTCCCTTTTGCCTACCTTATAAAGTCCTGCGCTTATGTGTCGTAATCTTTCGACGGCCGTCTGCTCGAAACCGAAACACCTTTAGTTTTCAGACCTTTGCGTAGGTCCAGGTGTAACTTCATCGACGTTTGGGTTTACGTGAAGCATTATTGTATCTTAGCTTTGAACTATATGAACTATGAACTTGACATTCCAGTCGCATACAACGTTTTTCAGGAACGAGGCGCTCGACGTCTAAGTTTTTCACCCTAGGGCTGCAAGGTGCACTCCCTATTTGGGGACATTAAGAGAGATTGAGATTTCGCACTAATGAGGTTTAAGGGCTATCTTGGGTAACTGCAAATTCGATCAAATCTGGATTTGTGGTTCGGATATATTAAAAGGAGTGGGACAGTATAAGGTATACCTCTGAAAGAGTAATATTCCCCCTTCCTAATTGTAGTTGCTTACAAGCTCGCTATGTTTGTGGTATTTGAGGTGATTTCTAATCAGGATACCGGTTTCGCCATGTATTTTTCCGACTGGATGATTTGTTTCGTAGAACAAAAAACTGCTCATTTGGAATTTGTATTTAGCAGTAAGCATGACGTCACTATGATTGCCCATGGAGGAATTCAGTTATTTCAAGTTTATACCGTAAAACGCCGTTTTCGTTCCACAATGATTTTT
Organism: Drosophila yakuba; assembly: GCF_016746365.2. Taxonomy (NCBI): domain Eukaryota; kingdom Metazoa; phylum Arthropoda; class Insecta; order Diptera; family Drosophilidae; genus Drosophila; species Drosophila yakuba. The sequence continues at coordinate 18,129,878 of NC_052527.2, read as the reverse complement.
GTAGGGCCACCATTGATTATTGGGAACGTTATGACATTAGCATCTCTATGAGGAGATTTTGGTCCGAATACGATCTTGCATGGTAGTCCAGTCCGCATGACCGAACTAAATTCAATCAAATGCGGCTTTTGAGGTTGGTTCGCTTGGTCGTTAGCAGGTAGTTATATTCTGGCGGTTTTTGATAGAACCCAATGCAAATATAATAAACCCTTCTAGTTACAATCCTTAGCTTATTTCAATCTTATTTACCATTTTGTTTTTTAGCTTTATAAAGAGTAGTTGCAGTTTTATATCAAAATCTCTTAATAGGATCACGAAAATGGGAAGTTAAATTTCAGTAACCGATTAAAGTGGTTTTCTTTTTTCCTAAGCTATGCATTGTAAACCAACATAACCATAGGACCTGCAACTTGTGCTATACTTCATAAGTACGTTTTTTTTTGTAAACTACTCTATCTATTATAATAAATAAATAAATATTGTAAGCTGTTCTGCTATCGAAATATATGTACATATATACTGCAGAAGCCCTTGACTGCCTATCTCTGATAGGCACCGACTTTCGCCGAACTTTCCTTGGATTTTTCCAGCAGCCGACCCCGCGGTTTTCCGCCCCTCCTCGGGCCCTCCGCCCCCTCGACCAGCGGAAGTCTCGGGGCTCTGGCTCTATCAAAATCAACGGGCGGCGACTGAAGCGAACACAGAATAATTGCCATAGCTGTGTGCCAGTGCCAGTCAGTGCCAGTTTGAAATCGACGACAACATCAGCAACAAGCATTGCAACAACAGCGGCGACGCGGTGATAAGTCGGCTGTATTGCCGCTGGCTTGTTATTTTATTGTCGCTTTTGTTGCACATTGAAAATAATACACAAAATAATTGAATTACTCGAAATGTGTGCATGTCCGTGTGCGTGAGAGCTGCGTATGTGTTTAGTGCCTTTATGGGGCGTTCAGGGCCCCGCTGATAAGCGATGATCAAGAGGTAAACGAGATAAGCGCTGCTCATTTGCAAGTACAGGGAAAACCCTCCAAATGAACCCAAAGAATTCTGACTCCCAGAACTCCTATGAACCTGTATTCAAAATTCACATTAAGGTTTCAAAGTCAATTAATTAGGCAAAGGCGAGATTCTTTCATCTATTCAAGTTCTACTTTTATCAAAGATTCCTTTAAAAATGGGAACAGCAATTTAGAGATTAAAATAAAATTAGAATATCAAGACTACAGGCATTACATTTGGGCGGTGGTGTAACTAATTCGAATAGCGCTGCTTGATTGATTTGCCACTTTGTGGTTCTTATTTCCTACAAGTGTTTCCCCGCTCACCGAGCTCACCGACATGTGATAAGGAGCGTGAGGTGGAAACGTGACTCTCGGTTGGGCGGGCATCGGCACGTAAATTATGCTGATGACACCGACACCGGCTCCGCACCCAGGCTCTGAAAAAGCTGAAAAGCTAAAAAGCCCAAAACTCAGAGTGAAAAACTGAGCGATTGCGCTTGAAGAATACCAGCACGTTCCTACGAGCTGCAAAGCAACAAGAATAACTGGCTTCGGCTGCCATTTGATCGCAGCGCACAAATATTTACAATACCATTTAATGACATTTCGCCTTATAAAACAACGAGTGAGGAACGTATTTTCTGGTTTCATGCATTTTATTTGGCTAATTGGGCCTTTGAACTCTATTGCTTCGATGATGAAAACGACGCCAAGATAACGTCATGTGCGACGGAACTCGAAGTCACGCCCCCTCAGAGCTCCCCTCCCCCACACCCACTGAGCATCCGCAGTCAACGCCCCTTGGCGACGATAACAATTTGAAAGAGACCCCGATCAAAATGCAATTGCGAGTCTTCAAAGGCCATCATTACTTGCAAATAAGGGGCGATCGGACGCCCCCTCAATAAGTGCACATTGAACCATGCTGATGGTTGCCAGTTTCGGTCAGCCTTTTTACGTTTTTGGTGGCTCATATAGCACGCTCTTAAATAGACGATTTTTATTAAGAATAGATATATATAGGTGTAAAACCAAGACTTATTTCTATACATTCTTCCCAACAAACAGAATGTCGTTAAACAAACCTTCTGAAACCAATGTTAAACCTAATAATTAATGTTTCATTAGTTTGTTGTAAGCTTATGAATAGATTTAATGTCATTTTAATGAGCGAAGACCTTAAACTAGCAAGGTTGCAGTTCACAAAGCCCAAAAACGGCACACAGGTCACCCTGTTGCTCCACGGGAAAATCTCTCAATGAAATGCCATTCGGAGTTTTCCTTTTGGCCGGCGGAAAGGAAACTGGTAATAAAATTACAGCGGGCAACAAGCGGCCTCTAACTGTAAATGTCCAATATTAAGTGGAGAGGAAAACCGAAACAGGAGCTTAAAAGTCCGGCGAAGAGATAAAGAGAGAGATCGTGGTGACAGAGAGCGGGTGTGGGAAAATTGTACATATGTACATACATAAATACACATGCAGCGAAACGACAAGGGGAGTACGGTGGGCCGAATAGTTAGAAGTGACAGTAGAGTTAAAGTTTTACAAGGAAAGGACATGCTACAACTACCTGAAAGTATTGTATAAGTAAAGAATTTCGTACTAAAAGTAATTTGATCTTAAAAAAAACTGTTGATTCCGGTTTAAGGTTTTTAACCACACTTATCGTTTTCAATATCAGTTACCTAGAAAACGAAAAGCTTTTAAATCTTAAGTGCCATAAACTATTTGTCGTTTTTAGGCTTTCACGCTAATTTATTTTGCTAAACGGCTTTTGCATTCCACAGTGGCTGCATCCAAACTGAAACTACATTTGCAGTGGCCCACACACACGTACCCTCCTCACGCACACTCCTTTATGTCAAGCCGGTTTTATTTCGGTTGGCGAAGGGAGAGGAGGAGGCCGAAGGGGAAGGGACTGCAGTTAAAATGTGGCAAAATGGAAAAGGAAAATGTGTACTAGAAAAATGCAAGGCATGCAACAAAACAATTACAACGCCACGGCAGCGACGAAAGCAACAATTGGACAACGAATAACGACAACAATAACCAAAATCCTGGTTCATTATTATTTGGTCGACTTGGGGAACCAGTTTTATTGCAATTTGTATTTGAAGCGGCCAAACAGCCCCAGAAATTACGTATTACGAAAATAAATATATTTTTCTCGGAGCAGCTTCTGCTTCTTCGTCTTCTGCGGCTAATTACAAAAACAACGGCAATGCTGTGTCTTTGTTTTTACGTCAGGTCGAGATTACAAGCACACATACAGGTAAAAGCCAGTTTACATCTGTGTGTGTGGGAGCGCACTTGCCCCACCTGTTGCCGTAATTTTAATTGGCCAAAAGCATTTCGGTGGAATCTCGAGACAGTGCCGTATGTTCTGGCATTTGTGGAAAATCATTTTTCTGGCAAAATGTGAAACAATTGAAAAGCAACAGGTAAACAAGCAGAAATACCCACACACACATGCATGGATTAGTAAGCGGGCATATGTTTGTGTGGCAGTGAGGCTCCAACCGCAAAAGAGAAAACTACAGCCGATCATGTTCTCACCTACACAAAAATAGTAGGTCTTTTTGCTAAAGCACAGGACTTTAAGTGCAAATGCCCTCGTTTCCTATTTAAAAAGTAATGTAAAGTATCTAAAAGTAACGAACGGTATGCACCAAACATTAAAATATTATTAATAGTTAAATATTCTTTCTTCAACGTACTTCAAATACATATTAATTTAATGTTTATTTTTTGTGTTACAAACGTGGAACGAGTGTCAGTCTGCATTTCACTGCATTATAATATAGATGTTCATTTATATTTGTATTATTACTTTTTTTTACATTTGATCCATTTTAATAGGTTTAAAAATAAATATGGCCCAACTAGACTGGTTTAACAGATGATTTTTTTGATGTAGGGCGTCCACCACTGTCCCACTGGCCGACGTTTCTGTCCCATAACTAGTTTTGCATCTGAAGCCTCTGCTCTCTCTGGAAGTGCATCCATGCCGGACAGAGAGAGCCGATACCAATTCCGACTGCGCAGCTTGGAGAGCCGTGTTTTGGTCGCAACGGCAATCGCTGCCAAGCCAGTCAGTTTGTTGATGGGCTCGTGATCGGTAAATCGAAGTAGCGGACCGTGAAGGTGCAAAGGATATTCCACATAGCACACTGTTGTTGTTGTCGCTGGTCGTTGCTGTCGTTGCTGCTGTGTTATCGTGTAAATTTGCGCAGTTCAGCTTGAAAGCTGAGAAAAAGAAGGAGATAAAGAGAGAGAGCGAAAACATAAAACTAAACCGTTGTCTTTTAAACTCTCCCCGCCAGCATCACGCCATTCTTGTTGTTGTTGTGATTTTGTTTTCGTCTCGCGTGCAGTTGGAAAATAAGAAGAAATATTGCAAACTGCACAAATTATTTTAATCAACGAACAAGGCGAGCATAACGAGTGAAAACAGGCGTAAATAGTTTGGCAAAAGTAAGTGAGCGATTAAATACATCCCAAGTCGCGCTTTAAACGTTATTTTCTGCAAACTCATTAGCCAAAGGCAGGTCAAGAGAGAAAGAGAGAGCAAAGGCAGAGAGCGTTAAGTGGGAGGAAAATGCTAGATCAAAACGGCTAGAGAAAAAGAGGGAGAGCGCCAGACACACTATGTATTTGTTTAATTTTAATGGCACTTGAAAAATTAAAATTACAAATCACCATTGCTCTCCATCTCTAATCTCTACAATTGTTTATCTCTCACGTCGACGCTCGGTCTCTCTTTGTATGCGGTTCTCTCGAGTGAATTAAAACGAATCGACTTAAAAAAGTTGGAGCCCAGCTTTTTTGTTGTGCTATTCGTTGCTGTCTCCCGTCGCGTTCGCTTGTGTTTGGCGCCGTGGCGCTCCAGAAATAGCGGTGAATTGTCGTGCCTGTGACTGTGCCTGTTCTTCATACTCCTACTCCTACTCCTCCTTCCACTTGTAACGGTATGCGTGCGTGCAGAAAAGAAAAAGGAGATACAGAAAACCAAGAGCAAAAGCAAAAGTGCTCAGAAAGCAATTACAATACCCACTGAAACTAACGTTTTGTGTGCCATAGTACCTAATAAAATTCCATGTTGTGCTTATTACTATGGATTTCAAGCCTAGGACACAGAAAGAAAAAATGTAAAACCTCGTCTGAACTTGTTAGAAATTGTTCCGTCTTTATTGAGATTTGATTGTGTATTTGATGTATTTGATTGATTTAGGTTTATCCGTTTATGAATGGGTTTCATTCACCACGAAGGTTTTTTTGAAAGTGTTATTAGCATATTTTGAATCTCTTTTTACCAAAGTCAGATAATATTTGTAACTAACTCATAGAAGTGTTGTAACTGTTACTCTAAATTTGTGTGCGGATTTAACCAAATGTTTATCTGTTTTTTTTCTGTGTACACTTAGAGAAACAGTCACGCACAATGGCAAATAAGCACGCAAGGTCCGCGTGTCCCAGCTTCAGCTTCTGCTAATTATGAAAGTTAAAAAAAAACACCGACGCTTTACTTTGTTTGTTTTTGTTAGCCTTGTGCAATGCCTTGTGTTGGCCAAACACCTGTTGAATGCCGCCCGAAAAAAGACTGCAAAACGGCAAAGAAAGTGTCTGGCCAGCATAAAAAGAAAATACCCGTAAACACATGGCGGCAACATAAAGCCATAAAACTTAAACTGAAAGACTCAAGTCAGCAAAGAGAGTGGAAATGGAGTACCGAAAATGGTTCACAATAATTTCACAGTCAGTGCGCAGGCCCAATTGAATTTAAATTTCGCTGCTCCCCCTCTCTCGTTCACATTCTCTTACCGCATTTGCATATCTGATGTGTAAGTACACACACACACAGCGTTGTCTAATCTCAGTCCCTGGAAATCTCAGTAATTTGGACTGGCAGCTTGGCTTGTTCCCAGCTAAATCTTGTGAAGTTGAAAGATTTTAGAAACTAAGGCATGTTTGCTTTGGAGGCGTTTTGGAAGGATCTTAAGGTCACCAACATAGGACTAGCTGATGTTTTTTTTTCAAAACTATAAAAAACATTTGTTTCACTACCTTTGCTTCTTACAAAACTATATTAGTATAAAAATTCGAAGCACATAAAATACATAATAAGCACAGCACAATGTTATGTTATTAGTTTCACCCGAATTTATGTATCTATGAATACAGTTTTCAACAAGTTTCAAATGAATTAAATCTAAGACATATGAACAATGTGCTGAAGAAACTCAAATAAAAAGTCCTCCAAAAAGCTGATTGCGAAATACTAAATAAGAAAACCCACTATTATCTGCACAATTTCTGTAAAGTGACAGCCACAGAGAAATAGTGTCAAGTTGCTCTCGTCCGCTAATATCAATTTAGATGATATATGTACATATGTACGGCCAGATCTGGCACGCAGTCTGCATTCGGAATGATGCGGGATGGATTGTGGGGCGGAATCCCTAAGTGCGATTAGATGCGGAGAATTACTTCCGCGACTTGACTGTATTTTGTTAAATATACTACGTATGTATGTATGTACATATGTGCGTAGTACGGCGACTTGTACGGAGTACATAAACATATGCATATCTGCGGTTTAGTTGTCGACATTATCTTTTGTTCGTCGTTTGAAAAATATGTGTAGTTGTTGGGGTAATTGCGCACAATTGCTGGGCACAGGGTGCTTCGAGTCTTTGTTGTTTGTTTTTGATTTTTAGCTGCGAAAGCCAAGCGTTGTGCTATTTTCGAATTTTGTATTTTATAACCCGGGCTGTCGTCATCGGCGTCGCTAGCCGTTTTTGGCCAATTTAGCTTTCGCTTTTGTGCGATTGCCTAACGAAACCCCCGGTCCCAATCCCCCACCGTACTTCCCTCCTTTTTGGCCAACGCCAAATAAATCAAACCCGTAAAATATACACATGCAAGCCAGCGCCAAACAAAGAAAAAGAGAGCCAAAAAACCAGCAGAGCTTCATTAATTTTTTGCAAGATTTTTCTTAATTATGAGACGGCAAGAAATGTGAGAATTGCACGAAAGAACCAACTCAAAAAATCCGTTCGTCACATCATCTCCGTCTGCGAGGTGTGACTTTGATCCGGTGTGAGCTCAGCTTAGCTTAGCGACTTTGTTCTAATTTCGGTTTATGTTTTATGTCGTTTTTGTGGTTTTTATTTCTGAGAAACTGTTGCCTTATTGTCTTTGCACAATGACGACCGTTTGAGTGCATTTCTACATTCATACAGTGCGTTTCGTCACTGAAAATGTGTGAGCTCCATAGTCTAGAAAATGGATAAACCAGTTACTTTACTAGCTGTGTAGCACTTATTGATGGATTTTTGATTTCAATAATATTGGTTTGCGTATAAGTATGTTACTTCACTGGTTGGTGATATCATTTACAATATCAAAATGTCCCATAGGGAATTACCTATTTTTTTTTGTTCCAAAGGGAGCAATGAAAGTTTTGAGGGAACATTATGTATTTGTTTTAATACTCAAATGTAACATTTCTCTAGGCTCCTCACGCCCCTATGCTCTCTGGCTCTTTAGCCGTCTAAACTATAAAAATAAAAGCAATTAATCAAATAAAAAACTAGTGCCGCTTAAAAAGCATCGTTTTGCTTTGTTGTTAGATTTGAAAGATGCCAAAATTTGTATTTCAAGGTTGGATAAATAAATTATTTAAATTCCTATATTCAGGATTATTTTCTACATTTTTAATAGGATTAAATTGAATTGACTGAATGCTAATTGTTCTATGTGTAACCCTGCGCTGCGTATATTTTTATAGAAGTGTCTAGGTCCAAGTGCACCGATCTCGACAGCTGACGAAGGCAGCAAATAAATCAGGTTTGAGTCTGCGATGACGCAGATGGGATTGGCTTTCATAGATCCCAATCTCCCCCTCACCAATCGACCACTGTAGATTCTTTGCTGTCCCTCTCTCTCTGAACACGATTTGCAATTAGCCAAAAGAATACATTCAGATTCAGTTGGTTGTATAACGATAATTAGCAGTACAGCGGCAGCTGGTATTTGTATGCACACTGTATTTTATACTCGAGGGATCCGAGAGGAAAAACCCAACAATGCCGGCGACGGCCAAAGTTCAATTCGCAGCTCATTTGCCAATTCTTATTCCCATTGCAGCTCCCTCAAACGCTTAACAACGGCGCCCACCACAACAATGCCTTATCAGCCAGCCAACAGCGGCGGGACGTCTGGTGGCAGCAAGGCGGCGGCCAAGATGGCCCAGCTGAAGTTCTGGAACAAGCAGAACAGCAGCAAGCAGCAGCAGGACAAGGACAAGGACGCCGCCGACGGGGGCAACAACATCAGTGGCGGCGGCACTGGCAGCAACAGCAACGGGGATGCCAAAACCGAGGCCAAGAACGGCAAGCGCAACTGGCTGCACACGCCAGAGCAGCTCATCAGCGGACACGCGGTCTATCTAGTCAAGGTGAGCAAGGGACAACCCACCTGTGACGACCCCGCTAGGCGATAGGTACATGGCGAGAAACATCACCGTCGATTTCGCTTCTGTGTAGTGTCTAGAAAACTTCCCTTACTCGGACACCATATTAGAGTTATTTATACCTTGAAGTAAAAAAAAAAAAGTATACTTAAAAAATCCAGCATCGGCCTCAGTATAGATTGAATGGCCATAAACTTCATACAAAGTCTTCATATCAATTTCTGGTGGCCGACATAATGTCAAATATAGACATTTTTGTTTATTGATATAAAAACATTGAACCTAATTTTACTCGTAGAGTAAAAAAGGTATAGAAAAGTAGAAAAGCGTTTCCGACCATATAAAGTATATACATATATTCTTGGTCAGGATCAATAGCCGAATCGAACTGGACAAGTCTATCCGCCCGTAATTCCACCGATATTCCAAAAATTGTTGAAATTTCTCGTTCACGCTTCTACTAGCTGACATGCCTAACATTCCTTATTTGCTGCAACCTAGTACTTAACGAGCAAAGCAAAATAACTTCGTTTTAGTTGAAAGCCATTTTATTTCCAAGTTTTAGGTCAACCATAAAATGGAACACAGTTATTGGAGAAAACATATGTTTGCTTTAATATGCAATTTCCTGTTCAAAATCCTAACCATTAACGAAATAGTTTAAAAAGCAGTTTAAAAACGAAAATTATTGTTTCAATCGTATGCCGTTGTTTTTCTTTTCCAGTTCTTTGGTAACCTAAGCGTGGATCAGCCCAAAGGGATCGAGGTGGTCAAGGAGGCCATTCGGAAGTTGCAGTTTGCCCAGCAGATGAAGAAGGCGGAGACGGGCACCCAGGAGAAGTTTAAGAAGCTTGAGATCACCATTAGCATCAAGGGCGTGGCAATTCAGGAGCCGCGCACCCACAAGATCCTCCACCAGTTTCCGCTGTACAACATTTCGTATTGTGCGGACGAGAAGGGTGTGAAGAAGTTTTTTAGCTTCATTGCCAAGACGGTAAAGCCGCGGGACGGTAGCGATCCGGCGACAAATGGCCATGCAAACGGAAATGGCGACGGCTGCGCCACAGCCGAGGAGAGCCACGAGTGCTTTGTCTTCATTTCAAACAAATTGGCCTCGGATATCACGCTGACTATTGGTCAGGCCTTCGATTTGGCCTACAGGTGGGTTATTGAGCAGTTCTACTTACGCTACATCATTTTACTGACTGTCTTCTATTAATAGAAAGTACATGGATAGCACAGAGAAGACGAATCTGAGCAAGGCGCAGCAGCAGATTAATCATCTGCAGCAAACTGTTAACGTTTACAAGGAGCGCCTGCGAGAAGCTTCCGCCAAATTGCCAAAGGCCGAGCTAGATGCCCTGCTCTTCAATCTGGGAATCAAGGATATCCTGGAAGCACCCACCACAGAGCCCCAGAATGGAATCGAGGTCGCCAGCGAAGCCCTCAGCAACGGCAAGCTGGGTAAAATTATACTCAACTACTTATTTGTCGTTCACAAATAAATTTCATTTCTGCATTTTAGATGATGATAAACTGCTAATCGACACCAATTCCACCACAGCATCGACCCACTCAGCGTCTCCCAGCTCGTTCTTGCCTATTGTACCGCCGCGGAACAATTTGTCCAGCCAGATCAGCATCGGCGGCAAGAGCAACAACCAAAAGATGGACGAACTGTTGCTGAACTCCGATTCCGATAGTGATTTCGATCCGCGCGCGGATGAGATTCAGGACAGCGGAAGCACGGGTCGGAATGCGATAAGCAATCTGTTTGGCTTCGAGCCGGCAAATAGCTTCGGTCAGCATTTGTTTTCCAACAACAACGACCATAAGCTACAAAATAACAACAGCAGCTTACTGATAACGAGCAACAACAACAGCATTAACAGCAGTGGCTTCTCTAGCGAGCTGAACATAACTCCGCCATTGTGTATGTTTAAAAGTGCATATCCAAGCTTATAAGTCACTTATGATCTATTTTCATTTAACAGTGGCCCCTCCGCCAAAGATTGCCGCTCCCAGGCGCCTAACCTCGGTGACAACGGGCAACGGCCTGAACGGCAACACAGATCTATTCGGTTCGGATCCTTTCGAATTGAACAATGGACCGACCATTTTCAAGGTGAGTTTTGTTGGAATTATGGGTTGTAAGTCATAATTAATACGTTAATACCTTTAAAGCAAAATCAGCTAAACCTTGACGACTTCTCCCTGGAGAGTTTGGATCCCCTGCGCAAGTAGAGCGGTGCTACCAAGGCCATTTTCACACTTCAACATGATTGGAACTTTACGACATCCCAAAAGTGTGTCTCATCGTTTATCCTTCTATGTTTCTCCGATTCGCATGCATTCCAATCCAATTGCAATTCGATTTATTTAATGTGTATTATTGTTTATATATTGTATTGTATTTATTATCATTGATTTTTTGTCGATTTTATATTGCATATTATGAATTCTACTATTATTATAATTATAAATATGATAATAATCTGAGGTAAAGATCAAAAGAACACAACAAACAACCGCAATGCACTTTGTTTAAACGAATCAATTTGTTGCTGTAGTTGAATAGATTAATTAATGGTCGAGTAAAGCAAATAAAAAAATGTTAACAAGTGATAAATGTGAAAAATGCTAAACAATGATAACTGAATGTGAGAATTTTGTATAAAATAATTATAAAGACATAACCAGAAGCAAATTAATCGATTACTGTATAGAGCCGAAATGCGAGGAGAATTAAAGCAAAATGAACAATATTTAATGTTATTGATGCAATATAGAGAAATATTATTATTACTATTATTATTGTGTATGTAAAGAATAAAATGTAGTGCCTAAAAGAAAACTTCAGTGTTTGATCTTTAACAAACTGCCGTATTTTGTATGCATCCGTTTATTTTTAAAAACAACACAATAACTACACGTAACTGCCATGAATACAAATTTGAGTTGCTTCTGTTGCTGCTGCAGTTTGGGAATGTTTGCCTAGGGCTAGTGATATACATCGTGATTTCAATATCAAACATTTGTTTCCTGAATAGTCCTGTTTTGCTTAACCTGAGTAGCAGTTGCTGGAGCACCCAGTTCATGCGTCCTGAAGAAAGTCGCAACGTTTGGGTGTGGTGGCCGACAGCTGGCGTGCGTTCATATCAGAGCTCTAGAAGATCAGAGAGTTTTGAAAGCTTAATGGTGGCCCTGTGTGACGAGAAATGAAAACCAACTGAAAACTGCAAACGCGTCTGGATCAAATGCAGTCTTATGAATTCTTTAAAAAACCATATAAATACCGCCAACGATTGGAAAAGTTCTGAAAGAAATCATCAGTGGAGAGTATATAAGTAAAGAAAGAGGTATCTAAAATCAACAGAAATTACCATAGGAATTATGTTGAAATTAAGCTGTTATTCAAACAAATAAAAGGAAGAAAGGAAATGCAAATGAATTTGGAATTTTTGGGGTTCTCAAAAAAGATCAATTATTAATGACTAAAAAAATAATTTATCACATATATATTGTTTTAAATAATATTTGAATTGGTAAAAATTAAAATCAAACACAAACAGAGAAATTGTTCAGTTTTGGTGTATACTTTTCAGTTTATTTGTTTAAAACTTTTATGACTTAACATGTAAAATTAAATAGTGCGCTCAAAAAGATAAATGTATTTTAAGATTGCATGCAGTTCTGGCTTTAGCCTAACTAAGATCCACAAATTAAAGCTAATTTCGTAAATGTTTTAAAACATATTTTTACTTTAGAGTATAAATGTTTGTCGTGTATATAAGTTTATATAAATATATATAGAATTAAATGGCTACAAACGTAGTATTAAAGACAAGGGCGTTGCGCCACTCGCTCCCACAAAAACTAAACATAGCTTCAGCCCGCTCCAAAATGGGCGATAAGGTTTGTGGAATGCCAAATGTTAAATGACAATATTTCAACAAATTTTCGAAAATTAATCAAGGAGTTTGGGGCACATACAAACATAGGTAGTATTTAACATTAACATTACATTAAACAATAAATAAACACTTTTGACTTGACTGGGTTGCGGATGCGGGATGAGGGTTGCTTGCTTGCTGGGATTGGGTTTGATTGGATTGAATTCAATTGGTGCATGGTGGCGCAAACTCTTTACACAGCCAGGCGGTTTTGCTTCATTTCTCAACTCATCTTTTTCTTCTATTTTTTTTTAGCTTTTTATCATTTTTACACGTCTACTGGCTGACAGCGCTCGTCTTCTTCTTTTTAGCGTATTTTACCTGATTGGACCAGTCACCCGTGGGCACGGTGGCGCGATAGAACTTTGAGCTTGTCTTGTTGAAGATCGGCAGCAATTCGTTTGCTTCGTCGGACAGAGCCTGAAAAGGGAGTTGATTAGGTTAGATTGCATTGAAAGATGTGCCCGAATGGAAAACTCACCTTTAGATATATAATTGCATCGGTGCCGAATCCTTCGCAGGAGAGTAGCACAATGTCGCCGTGGAAATAGCGGGCGTAAAGCCTTGAGATCGGTAGACCGTATCCGTAGCCCGCTAAGGGCACCGTATGCAGATCCGACTTCGAGGGCTGCGGCGCTGTACTGTACATGTACTTGAAGAGCTGATCGCTCTGGGAACGGGGAATACCGCCACCCTGGTCAGAAATTTTCACGCAGATGTCCTCCTTGCCCTTGCAAATGGCTACTTTCAAGGGGGGCAATGTGTCATTGTTGTCATGGCCATGGTGCTCCACAACAGCACGCATTGAGTTCTTGAAGAGCTCGAAAAGCATGTAGTATAGGTGCGAGGGCACGTACACCGTGCGGATGGGCAGGTTGTCTCCAGGCTCGCTGCTGTGCTGCTGGATCTCCAGCGCCGGACTAGACAGGTAGTACTGATCGCACAGGAATCGAGCATTCTCGTAGGCATCGCGAACCACATCCGACAGATCACAGGCGGGATCCAAGCAACCAATGTGGCGGCCACCCGCATGGGGATTTCCGCCAAAGAGAAGGGCTTTAAGTGAAGATAGGACATAGTCAGAAATGTTATTACTGGCAATTTCAGGAATTGTCTTACTGTGCTGATTAATCAGCATTCGAATGCTGATGCGGGACATGTAGAGCCTGTCGAGAAAGTACTGAATGGAACTCTCTGTGGGCGCATCCACCTGACCGCCCTCGTTCTCCTTCATTTCGATCACACCCTGGGCCATGGTTTGCACTACATCGTTGTGCCGATTTCTAATGAGATCCAAATCGGCCACAAACCTGAAAAGCAAATGTGATTAGTAAAATGAGGTCTTTTTGAAATGGCATTACTCACTTTTGCAGATTGTCGTGGGTGGGCTCAGCTTTCTCGTACACCAGCACATCCTCGAAACTTTTAACATACCAAGAACTTACTTCGCTTACGGATCTAGTGTGCAACAGGTTATCAGGCAGAAGGGCGATCTCCTTCATGATATTCGCTAGCCGAACCGGGAGCTCCTTGCGTAGGAATATGTAAGATTTCTTCTCGCAAGCATTTTGACCTGTTGAATGAAATTACCTTTTATTATTTTTCTACTTTTTATAAAAATATATTTTATTTTTAAACGAAAACAATACTTTATGTGTAATCAATGTTATATATGGTAGTTGAGACTTTGGTAACTATACTCCAAAAAACGAAGGCAACGGAAGATCGAATCAATTGTTTTAAATACAACCTGATAGATACTTTTGCTATTTGTTTTGTTAAAGTTATCTCTTCATATATGTTTGTTGTTTTATATTATTCAATATATTTTCCTGCGTGTCTAATTTATTTAAAGTATTTTCCTAGCAGGCTTATCATTGCGGCTTTCGACATTCAGTGATCATGAGCTGACGAGTGAAAACCTCATGGGGAGGAACAAACCAGCTAGAATAAACAGCCTTGGCGCACACAAAAGAAAACTGTTCTGAGCTCCGCATAAATTCAGTTGGATTAATTATCAGAGAGCCCATAAGTACTTGAGCTAAATACATATCTACACTTGGTATGTATACACTCGGTACTTTCTTATAAACAAGCTAAGTTCAGAGCTCTCTGCAAATGTGAAATAAATCAACAGCAGAAAACTTTGCCCTCGTCAAGCTTTTGAATGTGCCATTGTGTTGTTATTTTGTTGGTTATTTTGTATTTGTGTCCGATTCTGTTTGTGTACGTGAAAGTGTTTTGGTTTGGGCTTGGGTTTTTTCTGTTTGTTTGTCGCGAGTCAACAGTTTCGTAATAAAGAGAACATCAAGAAACTGCCGTCGAGGTGATAACGATGGATTCGCCTTATCGACAAGGCCTTGACCGGCCGGCAAGACACGCCTTCATTTCCAGCAATTGCTCTTTGCCAAATCCAATGGCCAGAATAGTCGCGAAATTCGCTAGGCTTCATTAAGATTCCAGACACAACGCAAAAGCAACTAGATATATACGTGGCTATGCCGAATAAATTGGACTGGAACCGCTTTATGAGTCAATTGTAACGAATTGGCCAAACAAAACAGAATCAATAAAACGAGTTATAAAGGCAAGCCTGAATACGGGAAAGAGAGGCGATAACCTGATAATATTGTTTTCAAGAACCTACCAGAAAGCGATCGCAAACGCTAGAGATCTCAGTTCCGAGACACAGATATCAAAGTGTTGGATGGGGGGTTCCGACAAACGCTCCAATGCACGCGCTTCTGCCCGCTCCGCCCCCAAAAGCTGCCGCAGATGACCTCAAAACAAAGCTTTTAACGCTTTGTTTTTGTTTACTTGTTTGCCATTTAGAACCGCTCTACGCCCTATCTTCCTCTCTCCCAGTGAATTCACTTGTTATACCCGTTACTCGTAGAGTAAAAGGGTATACTAGATTCGTTGAAAAGTATGTAACAGGCAGAAGGAAGCGTTTCCGACCATATAAAGTATATATATTCTTGATCAGGATCAATAGCCGAGTCGATTTGGCCATGTCCGTCTGTCCGTCCGTCTGTCCGTCTGTCCGTCTGTCCGTCTGTCTGTCCGTATGAACGTCGAGATCTCAGGAACTACAAAAGCTAGAAAGTTGAGATTAAGTATACAGACTCCAGGGACATAGACGCAGCGCAAGTTTGTCGAATAATGCTGCCACGCCCACTCTAACGCCCACAAACCGCCCAAAACTGCGACGCCCACACTTTTGAAAAATGTTTTAATATTTTTTCATTTTTTTATTGGTCTTGTAAATTTCTATCGATTTGCAAAAAAACTTTTTGCCACGCCCACTCTAACGCCCACAAACCGCCCAAAACTGTCACGCCCACACTTTTGAAAAATGTTTTAATATTTCTTCATTTTTGTATTGGTCTTGAAAATTTCTATCGATTTGCAAAAAAACTTTTTGCCACGCCCACTCTAACGCCCACAAACCGCCCAAAGCTGCCACGCCCACACTTTTGAAAAATGTTTTGATATTTTTTCATTTTTGTATTAGTCTTGTAAATTTCTATCTATTTGCCAAAAAACTTTTGGCCACGCCCACTCAAACGCCCACAAACCGCCAAAAACTGTCCTTCGCACTTACACTAGCTGAGTAACGGGTATCAGATAGTCGGGGAACTCGACTATAGCGTTCTCTCTTGTTTTGATTGTGGCTGGAGGAAAACAGAGGAAAGAAACCTCCAGACTCGATCGGATCGTCAGCTTTGCACAGCGTCTGGCACCCCACAATATTTAGACTTTGATGTATTGCTTTTCGCTGATAAGTGGCACCCTCGCTTTCATCGGCGATAAATTCGCAGTGGCGTTAAGTGTCCTAATCATAAGTGGTGTATGCATTCAGATAATTGCCCGCTATAAAAAAGGAAGCCAAGTGAAGAGGATTAAAGATTGGAAGATTCCAAATTAAATGGATTGCACTTGGGGTGTCCACTCCCAAATTCATTTGGCACCATTGAATATTTAATGTTTAAATTCATTATTTATGCATTATTAGAAAAAATAGAATACTCAATAATATTCAACTCGTGTGTATTTTCCAACATATTAACCCTTTTACGCTTTAGCATATCATAAATGTGTGTCCGCCAACAGGTTTCACAAAAACTATGAGCTAAAGTATTCAATGGGTGTTATGTAACCAGAACTTAGCTGCTAGTAGGCGAAAAACTGTTGCGTGTTCTAGCAGTGAAATTGAAATTAAGTTGACTGGGCACCGCACGAATTCATTACTGGAGCTTGGGATCGAAAATGAGCTGCGGTTTCAATTCCATCCTCATTATCAGTGTGAGTCGTTCAATTGGCGATACAGGCTAATTTGTTCGTTAATGGCGCATTAAATATTTTACAAGGCATGGCACGCAATCAGCTGAGGGCGCAAAGAAATCCAATTTCTTAAAACAACTCAATCGTCCACTCAGTGCCCCAATGCAATTACATTAGAATGGGGAGAATCACATATGCATCTAACTATAGACCGACTGACGTCACAGCTGGCCCCTCCTCCGAACCATGACCATCCCCTTTTTGTAAAACAGCTGTTGGGGAGCAAGGCGCTTCTTCATCGGACTCTTGAGTTGCATCAGCCCACATAAAAGATATTGGCCCCCCATTCGAGGGAGAATTTGTGTGAAAGTCTTTCGAATATGTATATTTGACTCACATTCGCCCTGTGACAAAAATACGGCGCGTGTGACTACGACTACGTCTTTATTATCGCCGGGGTGCTCACTCTTCTGGCCACCCGTTTCTGTTTTTATTTTGGCTAACTGTTGACGTGCGCGTTTCGCCTCTCTTTCCAAAAGAGGTTCCAAAGTTCAGGTCCAAATCGTGGGCAAAATGAGGTGACAGCATCCCGGACTTTGCCCGAAATGGTCACAGGGATCTGATCCATCGCAATGCATCCATTATACAATATACTTTGGAATTGTCAGACGCTGTGTTTTCAATTTTCCCCCTTTTGCCCAGATATAATTATTTCTCTTTGTCGCACGGAGAATTGGCACATGATCAACCTCATCACCAATTCCACATTGGACTCCCTATATACCATACGTATTTTATATTTTCTATTGATATGAAGTCTTGGCCTTCAGATATGTGGCGCAAATATTGTGAATTTCGCTATAACAATATGGATACACCAGACGCCCTCGAGAAATATTATAGAATAGTATTTATAAAACTAGGCTCATCACACAGGCGCGAAATTTAGAACCCTCTTTCCAGTTCTTACACCCCGCTTACTGAGCCCACAAAGCGCTAATCGATGGTTAACCTGAATCATCATAAACTCGGGTGCATGGTATTAAAATAACAACGCACCAAACCAATAACAAGCCACATTTTATAGATATAAGCATAATTACTCCAAGTTTATGGACCCCCACAAACGCCAGAAAAACACAATTAAGTGCCGCGTACAGTTGGGGACAAAACAAACGCGCAAAGCAACCTTATCTACAGACCGACATCAAAGTTCAAGTATAGGCAGGTATATATTAGCTATTTATTTGGTCAGTTCCCCGAGGGGCGCTGGCATATTGGGCGGCTATAAAGGCTTGTAAACTAATTCCGCTGTTTTGTCGCTCATAAATGAACCCATACCAGCCTGCCTAAAAAAGCAAAAAGCTGAGGACAAGTGGTCTTAAAGGGATAGAAAACAGACAACGAAAGCCTGTTGTTTTGGTCTAAATTTAGATGATAATAGCTCAGCCTCCGGAGGCCAACCTTTTCCACATTTTTCTTCTGCCCCCTTTCAGCCGAGCTACTTGGTCCGGCTTTTATTTCTGCTCACGTCGGATGCTAGAGAATGCCCTAGAAGTGAGTACTCGAGTCTGCTGGTTACACAGGAAAAAATTGGTTTTCGAGTAGAGCATGTACAGAAAAGTAAAGGTTATGTGGAACAGTATCTAAGGCATCTGTATCTGGATATATTAAAAATGTAATAATATACACTGCAAACTAAGTTTGACTTCTGTTTGGACAAGAGGCACTCGATTCGAGGGTTGCGTGTTTTTTTATTGGGGCGTGTTGAAGCTCTGGATTTTAGGATATTGCTGGGGGTGTTGGGTTGACATTGAAACGTTATTGAAGGCCACGTGCCGGCTGTTGGCGCTCAATGAAGTGTGGGCGGAAAAAGCGCCTTTGTAGCGCCCATCCTCGTGTTTCATTTTCATTGACGAAACTTGTTTTGAATTTGAACATGGCCATCTCATAAACAAGTTGAGCTGTTCTGACTTCCGTTTTTGCAACAGGCGGTTGGGAAGACGCTGGGAAGCGGAATGGAAATGAAATGGAAGGGGCGGGGCTGGGGCTGGGGCTGGTACAGGGGGGGGCTAGGAAAAGCCAAAGCCAAAGCTTAGCTGAATTGAACTGAACTGAGCATTCAATTGTTTATACTGCCTGTCAGTGTTTTCCTCTCTGTCTCGCGCACAGTCCACAAAATAATATAAATGCAAGTGCTTAATTGACAATTCAATGAAACGAAATTGGCTTTTAGGTAACGGGATATTTGCGCAGTTTAGCAGTTCGCAGAGATCGGGTTGTTCTAAACTATATACGAAACTTGAGACAACATGAAGATATTAATCTCTACATAAGATTAGAGCTTTTCTATTTCATATGGTTATGCAACAGTATGTTATAATGTATAATAAAATAAGTATGTTTAAATTTTTTAAAGCGAAATTAACATTCATTTTTAGATCTTAGGTAATTTAAACTTTTATAAATTACTGAGGCGAACGACTAGTGTTTTTATATCTTTTGGAGGCAAATCAAAACAAAGTGACAGTCAAACTTTCCATAGTAGCAATTTATAATTTATAACATCAAAGATCTTAAGCCTAATCGACTTGCACGATTACACAACAGCACTCAGATAAGATCAATTAGAATTGTAGAGGCATACAACACCTAGGGTTCAAGAACCTTAGGCCCAGTTACTCACCAAAATCCATGAACTGCTTTATCGAGAGGGGCGATGGGTTGAAGCCCGAGTAGAAGTCGAGCATTTTGGCCAAACTCGCCATCGACGAGGAGGCGGCTGAGAATCGGACTGGAAACAGGCGCATGTTGGCTATATTTTTCTGGTTCGCGGGGGATTACGGAGCTGATTACGTTTGCCGGTTGGGTTCGCTGGGGCTTTATCTTCAACAACTTTGTTTGCCACTTTAACTCGCTTTAAATTATTTCGCGGTGAGAAGGAAGAGGAAGATGAAGTGGCTACCGGTGTCCTTTCGCTCACCTTCGTTTTTATCTCGCTCTCGATGCCCTTCTCACTCTCTTCGCAGGACGTTGACCGCGCTCTCGCTTTCTTGGAAGCAAGGAAGCGGGTTGAGGGAGGTGTGTGACGAAGAGCGGGAGAAACAGCTGGCAACGTCTTGTAAAACTCGAAAACTCTGGCAGTGTGCGCTCAATAAATCAATGGAGCGTTCTGATTAGTTTTAACCATATAAAAGCGGTACCAAAAATATATATGTTATTCTATATTTCTTCTTTGTGTTAGCTCTGCTCCAAGTTGTTGTTGTTTTTGCGATGAAAGGCGGGGGCGGCGGGGCGCAGATTTTTCCTCTTCTCCTGATGCGCCATAAACGTAGCTAATTTGTACGGTATTTGTTTCGCTGTGTCTTTTGTGCACTGCTGTCTCGCAATTTTAGCTGCAGTTCTTCGTGCGATTAATTATACTCTCAGTTGTTTGTTTTCGCGCGACTTCGACGCGTACGGATGGGAATTCGGATTGAGAATGCGACTCCAGATGTCTCTGGATTCTCCAACGTTCGAGAGAACGCCGATTTAACCTGAAAGCTGCAGCTGCGAGCGCTTTCGCAAGGGCAGAGCTGTAGTGTTGGAAAGGGTCCGAATTACGTCACAGGTCCGGTAGCACCGGTCCAGCTGACTTCTGTTAAAAATGTGGCAGCTCTGGTTTTAACGAATATTTGCAGCGAAATATAACCAAACAGATTTACAAATATAAAAATGTTTCTAAAAACAAGAACAAATCAAATAAAGTGCTACGGAAATTTTCAAGCAAATGTAAAACAGTCAAAAACTAATATAACTTTTTTAATACAAGTGATTTGACCTTTCTAAATAAATATCTCAAAGAAACTGCTTCTTTATTGAATTATGACGAGACCAAAAATAAAACTCTGTTAACTTCTAACAAACTAAGTTTATTTTATTAATTACACTTTTAAGAACTAAAAGTGTTTGTTTCTTATTTTTTGATAAAAATATACAACAGATTACATAGCAATACCAATTTTGACACACGGCTTTTCGTTTCCTTTTGACCTAACAGAATGGTACATAATAATGTAATGCAAATAACTAATGATAAATAATTAAATTTTGTAGGATGCAGGAAATGTGTTCAGCAAGTAGTGTCTCCGTTCAGATCAGCCGGTTGACTCGCGCACACACGGAATGAAATGCAGCAAAGTATGTAGTGGACTTGCTTTGGAATATATGTTTTAAAACAGCCGCCGAGACGACTCCGCCCCTCATTATAATTCCGTCCTGGCCAAATCCGCAAAATCTTTAACTCCTGAGCCGAAAGCATTAGAATCCTAGGTCTCATTTGACATCTATTCCAAAAATTCAAGTTAGACGTCACTCAGTTCTTGACAGAAAACAGTTGCGCAATCTTGGAGGCGTGACTCTTGAAGAATTCGTAGCCCACTTTCGCGGCGCTCTTTAGCGTTCCTGGGTTGTTGTGATTCCCGGTTGAGGTGGATACGGTGGTGGTCGTTACTGGAAGTTCTCCGGCTGAGGAAGTCGTCGTCACCGCGTGCTGGTGATGTCCTCCACCCACCAAGCTGTCCGGAAACATGCGCCGCAGCACGTAGTTGAATCCATTGGAGGCCTTGTTGCCGTTCGCCTTAAACCGTTCGATGCCGAAGGCTCGAATCGCCCGCGAGAATCCGAACACCTGTGAGCTGATGTAGGCTCTTCGCACTGCCAGAGTACTGCCGTCCTTCTGCTCGCTGTAGACGACGATTTCATCGACTTTCTAAAAAAAAAGGAATAACTTATTAAGATTGAATTAAACTTAAGAAGATTTAGTAAATTAAAACATAGAAATTCACTAAAAAAAAAGGTGCAATAAAACGAATCGAACAATCTTCAGCAAATTCCGACGCCCAAGATGCGTTTTTTAGGTTAATTATAAAAAAAAAGACCACAGCATTGACCATTGATCTTTTAGGTAACTCAGGTTTTCAAGATGTGCCGGTATTTTGGTCATGCCCAACAGCAAGTAGCTAAATTTTCTAGATATTTCGGTAAACATGCTAATTCACAAATGAAAATGTGAACTATTTCAATCAATCCTAGTAGGTATGCGATCACTTGCCATTATCTTGGTCATGCCCAGGTTCCTGGTGAATGTGGTAAATGTCTTTTTGACCGGGTCCAGAACGGAGTCTTCAACAATCTTGACCGGCACATTATTGTAGAAGCGGGCTCCCCACTTGGGCACGGGATTCGTTTTGGAGAGGAGTCGGCGCGAGAAGAGCTTGCCATCGCGCACCTCCCTCTGAATGGTATCCTCGGTGAGGACGTGGGTGCTGGAGGGATTTGGGTAGCGGTTCCAGTAGGCGACCACCACGTTCATCCAGCTGTAATCGAAGACTGTCTCCGTCCGGCAGGTGGATGCCGCCACGACCATATTGAAGGTGGACCAATGAACTCGCTGATGAGTGCGAAAGTGAAAGCCGCCGTGTCCCTGAGCTGAAAAGTGAACCGATAATCATCAATTGCAATCGCATGTTTACGGCTAAATATAGATCGCCAAATCGATGGACGTACCTTCGCGAGGGGGTCGAAGAGCGTGGTCTTCTGCCTCTAGAGCTCCAGAGTGCAGTGTGAGTGGCACCAATTTGCTGGCACACGTTGATTCAGCTAGCAGCTTGTTGTTGCCCCAACTTTGGGCGCCTACTAAGAATTTTGTTGTGTAACTGCGTCACAAACTCCGGCACAGGGTGCTTCGGGTTCGCTACCTCCGACTTCTGGCAATATGCTGGCGATATCCCTCGGTTCCTGCGTTGCCTCGACCTTCAGTGCCCCCTTCTCCTTGCTGTCCACGGTTTCATTGCTTGCCTTCCAAGGGTTTGTTGCCAATTCCACTCCAATTTAAGCCTGTTCAAAGGCCATCCGGAAACATCTGGTCGCAGTGTTGCCAGATGGTGCGCGTGATAATAATACCACATGGTGCACTTTTCTAATTAACTAGTATTTTCCTTCGGGCTCAAGAGTCGCAAAATACCATTATTACTAAGCGCTCATTTTTTACATTTCAAAATATATTTTATTTTATTATGACAAAATATGATTAATCGAAATTGTACTTCTTCAACACAATATACATATATATTTATATATATATAACAAAATATTAAAATTGTACGAGTCAAATCATATATCAATTGGGTCATAACAACTTTAAACGAAATATTTAATTTGAATTTTAAAAAATAAAAATTGATTCACTATGATGGTGATAAGCATTTTTGGCATAACAATGTTTGATACTTAAGAATGCATAATTCTAATAATAAAAAATAGTTGTCATGGGAATTATTTTGCAGTGCTTAGATACCAGAAAACAATGAAAAAGTTCACTAATTAAGTACAATTCCAATAAAGCAGCTTAAAAATGGATGTTGTGGAATTTCTCACACGGACCGATAGGCGCAATCTGAAATCCCAAATAGGTTTCCAGGTGGCGCGAAAGATGCGCGACTGGCGCGCGGATGTGGACAACCGCCGTTGGAGCCTCAGTCTCCTCCTCCAGAAGGAGGCTTTGGAGGCGGATGAGCAGATTGCAGAGATGCTTCAGGAACAAGCGGATGAAGCGGATCGAAAGCGACACGAGTGGATCGAAATGGAGCGCCTTAAGCGAGAGGAGGCCGAAATGGAGCTGGTCAAAGTTAAGAAACAGCAAAGGGAGATGTAGGTCTTCTGCAGGACTTCAAAGCCTTCCCGATCTAAAATCAGTCTACTTGCAGTGAAAACTCCGAGGCTCATCGTCACATGCTAACTAAGGAGATCCTGTTGGAGTCCAAACAAGCGCAACTCCATCAAATCGAAGAGAAAAAGGCCCTCAAACGTCGCCAGGCTTGTGTAGAGATTCTTTGGCAGCGGGTCTGGCAGAGATTGGATGAAAGTAAGGCCCAGCAGGAGCAGCAGGAGCTGAAGCTGCGGAACTTGATTGAGAATAGGTGCCAAGCCCACAACCTGGACACTGACCGGGAGCAGAAGACCCAGTTCGCCAAGGGGGTGTTGGCAGACCAGCGGGAATGTTCCCAGGCGTGAGTATTTAGAGATTTAGTTGCTTAGAGATTTAGTTAGTTTACGTATTTTGAGTTTTAATATCTTTGTAAATCTTATAAATTATTTATTTTATAAATGTGAATAGAGAGAGTTCAATAGAATAAAGAGAGTTCGCTATGGTCGAGTGCGAGGCAGAAATGCATGCTTACTCTTAACTTTCTAGCTTTTATAGTTCCCGAGATCTCAGCCTTGCGGCGGAAACGCTTTAATCTACTTGTTAGATACCTTTTAACGGATCTAGTATACCCTTTTTAACGTCACATACTTGTGACAATCTCACCTTTATTATAAAAAGCCTGAAATCAAATAATGACTTTACATTCGACATGATCTTACATCTTATAGATACTTTACTTTACGGGTACGGTACTTTTTACTTACGGTACTTTTTACTTGGTCCCCGTACAACATACGACTTTGAAATTACTTTTGAACGCTGCTTACGATTTTCAAAAATATTTTAACTTGGAGTGCCAGCTCAGCAAAAGGTGATAGATTTCAATAAGCTGGAATATCAACACTTTTTGGACCCAACCACTCTAGATTTCTGGTTTTCAAATTTACATCTTTTGTTTTTAAATAATTTAACCACTCTATCTTTATCCTTTTTTAATATGAGATAACACAAGTATTAATCCCATGATGTATGTCATGATCCGTGTTTTGTAGCCTGGAACTAGCTGCAGAAATGGATGTGCTTAGGAAACAACAAGATATCAAGAAGCTGAGAGATAAACGGCGCCAGCAACTTACTG
Organism: Drosophila yakuba; assembly: GCF_016746365.2. NCBI lineage: Eukaryota > Metazoa > Arthropoda > Insecta > Diptera > Drosophilidae > Drosophila > Drosophila yakuba. The sequence goes on along the minus strand of NC_052527.2, from coordinate 18,105,335 downwards.
ACTTGCAGGATCAAATCAAACAGAATCTCACCATCAGCGCCAAGCAATCACAGGCCAATATCCGAGAGGATGTGGGCTACAACATCCTCGAAGACCGTCAGATTTACGAGGAGCTCGTGGAGAAGCGTTGCGCCAGGGTGAGGCTTACTGCACTTAACTGACTTTTCTTAAGAGAAATCCAATCCCAACCGAAATCCTTTGTTTTGCTCCAGACCCACAATCGCGATTGGCACCAGCAGTACATGACGCATACGGCTGCGGAGCGTGCCGCTCGCAGGGAGGAGGATCGGATGCGGGATCGGAAATACCTGGGCACTGGGTGTGTGCTCGACCAGCAGCAGAAGCAGCCATACGGCAAGGAAGTCCGCTAGTACAAGTGGTTGACACTTCGTCATCGCCATCGATCGGTGGGCACGCACTCTCATGTCACGCCTCATATTTGGATACCATATGGCAATTATATTAACGCCGATAAATCAGGCGATAAATCAGCAGCGATAAGGAAAAGCGTATCACGCACGGGCGGCATAAAACCAGTGATAATGCCCACCATCAACGTCACCATGGAAGCTCACCAGCCACCAACCACCAGCTTGGCCAGCCGCCAGCGGGCCAATATGCAAATGCGAAATGCCAGTACAGTCAAGCTATTTTAGTGCACCACCAAAGGTCTGAAATAAAAAATCTATAAGCACTACATAAATTAACCATCCTAAGTTAGGTTAATTGTTGGATATATTGGCAACTTGACCTTTTTTAAAATACATTTAAATTAAGCTACTGTTTGCATTTTCACCAATTTTCGTAAAATTTTATTACTTTCAGTTAATTTTGTGTTTACAACATAAGATAAAATATACTCTCAATGAACAAGCTATAATCTTAACTATGCCAATTTTCACATAAAAATATAGTTTTGACGAATCCAAAAAAAGCTTAATGCAGTCAAAATTATAGCTTACAGGATTTTTCAGGTCAGATAAGGAATTAGCAATTGTGAGCTATGGAAGTTGGACTGTATGCACGATAAAGCTTGTAAGTGTGGCTCGAGCAGCGCCTTTGACAATATTTCTGACACTTGGACAGGACTTGGAACCATTTAGACTTGGACCGCACCCCGCCCTCCTCCGGTTCCATGGGTATTTATAATTGACCGCTTCCGCCGATCGCAGCGCTTGTCTCCTCAACTGGTTGCCGCTAATTAGAGTTGATCGGTGGCCATGTCGCCGGCAGCAGCTGCAATTGTGGCACGTTGCACGTTGCACGCAGCATGTTGCAACTGCTGCTGATGCACTCAATATGTAAACACACTAACCGCTGTGTTTATTCAATTAAAAAGAGTGGGGGCAGAGATTTGGCGGGAAGCGACTAGCAAATTGCCACTGCAATTTCCATTGCGATGTACTTGGCCAAATGGCCAACAACGGCTCATTTGGCTGATGAGTGCCCATTCGTTTGTCCGCAGTTGATAAGCAATTTCAGTGGGATTAGGCCCATCTGGGTAATCTGTGCTCATCCACTCCTGGCATACATGGCTTGTTTATTTATAATAAGCCAGACTCATGTTTACTGTCCAAACAACTATGTGAATTACTTTGTAGGATGCACTGGGGAAAATGGATTAATAAAGGTTTGGGCTTGATTTATGGCACTCTATTGGTACTCGAGTATCAGGAGTTAGACAAATTTAAAACATCCCATCGCGTGATTGATGGTTTTGTAAAGCCTATATCTTAATATCACATGATATTAACTTGATAACTAAAAGATACCATTATTATTTCAAATATATATATTTAGGCATCAATTTGTAGTATGGTTCTAATCTTTACGAAGATAGAGAAAGGGTGTACAGGATTCGCTGAAAAGTATGTTAGACGGAGGGAAAAACTACCATACTACAAGCTGAGCAATAGGTATGGGATAGTCGATGAACTCCACCTCGACTCCAGTGCGCTCTCTTGATATTTTGAACATTTGGAATAAGTCTTTCTAATCAAGTTCTGTTTGACTGTGTTTGTTGTGTTTTTTCAGATATAATACAAATGATTAATATAATAAACGAGTTTGTATTCACAACAAACGAATGAATTATACTCAAAACAAGTATCTGCCCATACCCACGTGATTAGGTCATCATTTCTAAGACAGATATAGCCACTTGAGAAGCATAACTATTGATGGGACTAGCATACATATATCCCACTGTTTTCAATGCATAGGTAGGTAGCCACCCTGCGTCCCCCGGACAGCCTGTCCAGACGCACAACACGATCCCATGCATCACGCAGTTCCAACTTCAACTTGAGCTCCAGCCAAGCCTGAGAACCAAGTGAACCGGAGGAAACGTGGACCCTGGAACCTGGAAAGGCCGGGCGGCGCATTTTCAAAGAGAGGTGTCAAAGTCGGCTCAGAATTGCCATAGCCTGGTAGAATGGCTGAATTTTCCTGCTGGGATTCCTCACGGCATGTCATTAGCTGCGAAAGGGGTGGCTCAGTCTGGGTTATTTATGTGACACTTACAATCGTGACAACGTTTGCCAAATGCACCGGGGGAAAATGCATTCAAATGGAAATATCTCAAAAACAATGCGGCAACATTAGTTAACAGGCATCGGAGCAGGAAATAATAGGGAGGAGTTGCCCAGGTAACGAGTATTTCCTAATATCCGCATAAATCTGATGCCTTCCGCAACGCCTCCTGGCTGAACCTAACTCCAGTTTTATCCGGGCATCTCCAAGATTTATAGATTCCGCCTCGAGGCCCCGAAGCTCGACTCGAACTCATTAATAAGCGTTTAGAGCCAACGCTAATTGCCAACGCCTCCAGGAGCAGGCCACAACAGGAAAAGGGAAAACGCAGGACGGCAAGTTGGCAAACAATTGGCTATGTGGGCGAGCAGGACATGTCGGGTTCCATGTTCAGATCCAGGTTGCTTGGCCCTCCCATTGTGCGGTTCCACATGTTGCACGTACCCATGGGAAACCGGGACAAAAGGCTGCGGTCAAGCACTGATTGAAATGCCCACGCCTGCCCACGTCCTGCGGCTCCACAGGCCTCCTGCCCTCCTGCCCCGCCTCCTTTATCCCTATCGTGCTGTACGTGCCGGGCGAATTTAACGCCTAGGTTCCAGGCATGAATTGTGGCCTCTGCCCGCCAGCGACGCGGAAAATAATGTTGCACCTAGAACAAGTGGGATAAATGCAACGATGAATCGAACCTGCTGTTACCTTATTGTTGGTCATCCCTGTTGTACATACAATAAATAAAAACCTGAAAATAGAACATATAATCCTTAAATCAAAACAAAGTTAGTCTTAGTTCTAGTTGTTGTCAATGCTGGCTATCAGGTGAACGGGTGAACTACCTTTTTTTTGAACTTTTTTTATAACACATCGCACGAATCACCAAGAATTTATTGGTAAATATAAGGTATCATGATTAATTTGGTAAATTGACAAAAAAGGAGCGTCGTTTGTAATGTGTGTCATAGGAAATACATACGACTTAGAGTATTGTTGCAACGAAACTCCACCAAAGTGCAGGTGTACAGGGTAGCAAACTGTGGTGCACGCCATAATTCTTCTATAAAAAAAACCCCTCTTTCCCCTCATAAAAAGGGGCGATTTACCTTTTTGTTCCACGCTATTGTTGCATTTTTCATGCCTTGAAATGGATTTCGCGCCTGAAATTTGCTGGCCAATTTCCATTAAAGTCCCGACTGTCGAAAATTGCCAACCCGCTGGCCATTGTCATAGGCAGAAACTATGAGCCATCCCCTTTTTGCTCTGATGACCGGTTTGGTTTTTGTGCATCTGCTTTCTTCTGAATATCTATTCCCATAGAGGTTTCGACATAAACTTGAAGCCATTGACAGAATCTATCCCCACATCGGAATCAGAAAAAACTGAAATTGACAGCAGATGCGGGCAATTGAAAATTGGGGGAATTGGGGAATTGGGAATCGGCTGGGGAGGAATGCAATTACGCGATAAAAGCGAAATAAAAAATTGTGTTAATTGTTGAGGAGACTTGCATCGAAGTTTCGGTACGATCCACTCTGCCGAATGGCGATGTCTTGTTTGCCTTTCGATCTTTTACGGCCACATCAATCTTTTGGGGATGTCCGAGTGGCCTGAATGCTGATAGCCGGAATGGTGTTCACTGTACAGTAATAACAGCACCGCAGACGCAGTGAGTGAGTGGCACTTGGCTGTCGCTCCGCCTGATTGAGTGATGCGTCTTCCAGTGGCTCCTGGTCACTTACGATTCCTGCTCATCTTGCTGAGTGGCCAGGGCAATAAATTCGTTTAATATGCAAATCAAATGCAAATTGATCTGGAGTGCAAGTCTGGATGAGGGGGTAGAGTAGGGGGTGAGGGGGGCAAGGTGCCACAGACTAATTAAAAATCACAAATTGGCCCGCTGACTTTGCGCCATTGGCTAATTAGCCATAGATCAGTGATCTCCCGACATGGCCCGTGTCCATAAGACAGGTTTCGATATCTGGCCAAGTCCCCTCCAAATTCAAATGGCTAGCTGGTTGCAAATCCAAAGCCGGTTGCCAATAGTTTGGGGTTATTAATCTCGGCTGTCAAGGACACTTCCTAGAGTAATTTGATTTAAATTGCTTGTTTTGCTCACTAATTTTGCAATTTCTTACGCTGATTATATCAATTGATTTGTATTGGTACGATCGACCAAAGCATGCCATTAATCTGTAAAGTTGCTGATTTCAACATTTGCAACCAAACTTGATTTGGCGGGGTGTGTCCTTCTGTGAATAATAATGCATGCAGTTGGTGTAAAAGTTGTGACTTGGAATTCCACAGATTTGTGTCTAAAGATAAGGGCATTGAGAAACACTCTCCACATATTAACATCCAAATAAAAATTAAAGTAGTGTAATGGTTAAACACATAGAACTGAAGTTTATTAAGTAAAATCCTTCACACATAGATAAATAGGTACTCCTATGCAGACATGGTCAAATTAAAACAATGATAAAACTGAAAATGCGGCATATAAGACATCTTAAAGCGAAAGCAGCTCCACACGGTGGGTTGAGGGGTTTAGAACCCCCAAAAAGTCAAGGATTCAGCCTACCACATAGTCGACGTCTGCGAAGGAAACATATTAGTATAAGGAGTCTTTAAGCACATAGGGAATGCAGAACACACCACAACAACTGCGTAGGTGAGTCCGATGCCAGATCCTGCCAAGACATCGGACCAGTGGTGCTTGTAGTCGGAAACCCTGGTGAGAGCCGTATACCAGGCGAACATGAGCAGCAGGAACTGGAGTAGGTGGCACAGCATTCTCATCTGCTTCCAGTGCATTCTACGATGTAGGTAAATCTGAAAGAGATGTTGATCGATTTACCTATTGTCCCTGCCTTGGATTGACTCAAACTCACCACCAAGTAGAGCATGGAGTAGCAGGCGAAACTTGCATGTCCACTGGGAAAGGACAGGCGCATGTCCTTCAGCTGCTTCGAAGTTATATCTACCGCCGCACAGGTGAACTCCTCGATATAACGAGCAGCGTTTATGGGATCACTGCAAGTGGTGCCATCTTTCATGACGGGCTGACAGAGCTGCGAACAAAGTGATGCAAATCAAACACATTCAAGGATAATATATTAGTTCTGTGGCTTACTGTGTAGAAGTGAGGTCTCAATCTTCCAATGGAATACTTTGCGATATTGGTGGACAGCTGCTCTACGCCCAGACCGAAGATAAAGATTCCCATCCTGTGGTAGCACTCCACCAGCCAAGTGGGCAACTCCAAGTGGCAGAGCTGATAGCCACTGCCCATCGTGTTCTTCTGAAAGGGACTGTGCAATCGCCTGTCCTGGCCCCTGAAGAACTCCACCACAAGCATCTACAAAGGGTGAGCCGGTTAGTCATATAAGGCAGTTAAGTTAAGATAGGGACCAACCTACCACAGAAAGAGGTAGGGCGCCACACATCAAGTAGAGGATCCAACTGGGCATGGTGGAGTCTCTGTACGGATGCTTCAGGGAGGAATCATTGCAGAAGAATCCGCGGTTGACTGCTTCGCCCCAAAGCGAAAATCCCAGCATAGGTAGACCGACTGAAAGGACAGAGAATATTTTAAAGAAAAGATTTATCCTTCATGCCCCACATTTCTATCTTTTGCAACCCGAGTGGGGCTATTTGGGTGGCCCAGCACAGATGTGGTGTCCAATTCACTTATGGGCAAGGTCTGCTGATCCAGCCTTAATTGGACCAGTATAAACACAACGATAACAACCACGTTGATGGTGGGGAAATGAGTTCAGCACAATCAAATGAAAAATGCTCCCCTCACAAAAAGAACTTGCCACAAATTGAATAAAATAAATCAGTCCGAACTCGATGATGCGCGAATAAATATATTTTTGTGTAGTATCTCTTTTGGGGTTCGCTCGGGTGAGAAGTGCCTGTTCACTATTGAAACATTGAAACGCACAGCAGAAAGCCACAAAGAACCAAGTACATCACACAGTTGGAAACATTTTGGGGCAATTTGGAAATGTTTTTTGTGTTGTTTGAAAACAAGGCGGGAAGAGGCGCTAGCCTACCTACGGTTCATCTATACATACATATAGTTCTGCATGATGATATTGTTCGGGGACTTTGTTGCACAGATAGCGGAACCCTATCTGGGTGATGGATTCTGATGTGGAATAGGTTTATGACTGGCAAGTGCAGGAGATCAATTGCTGCCACATGATAACAGGCCATAAAACGTGTGAAAGGCCGTCGGGGAAAGAGATAGTACTTTTCCCCAAATATTCAGTTGCAGGAGCAAGAGCATTACGAACTATATTTAATGATTTGTAGTGTTTTGATTCATTTCAGACTATGATTAGAGCAGCTATTCTCAAGGGTTGAGTGCCAGGGAAATGGGAACGTTTCAAGTACAATTCGATTGTTTTTATTTAAGTTCTGAAATGATACAGCATTTCTCCGAGAAGTCTGAATAATTCCAAAACATTCTTAGCTTTCAATGTTTCAACCTAACTCTATGGAGAGCTAAGAATATCCGTAAAGTTGTGTATTTTGTACTAATTAATGTGTTCAAAGAAATTACTCAGTGTGAAAGGTAAAAAGGTAACTTTAGCAAAAAGTGTTGATAGTATAGGTTTTCTTGTTTATTTATTTTTAATGTGTTTGTCTGCTTTGGTAAACAAGTTTATTTATAAGGTAAGCTAAAGATGATTGTAAATACTCTGCAGTTTTTTGTTGAAGCATACGAATGGATATTTTTGTTTTTAATAAGTACAAAAGACGTCTAATAAATATAATAATAATGAAAACAGTATATATAAAAGTGGCTGTATCATCCTTAGATCTTTATGCGTAACTTCCGCTTTACAAGCCGATGTGATTCACTTGAATTCCTCACTAGTTTTTGGATAATGTTGCATATACATATTTGCTTCAAAGCGTTACTCACCGCAGCTGAGCAAACAGAGGTCCATGAGAATCCTTCCGAAAATTTGTCGGGGACCACGCAGCGGTGGCTTGTTGCTGCTGGGTACCGCGTACAGTGGGCCCTGGCTACGGGAGCTCCCAACGAACGTGGGTAGCTGCAGGTCCAGTTTCACATTGTTGTTGTTGTGGTTGGGGGTTTGGCTTGCGGCGGCGGCGGCGGCGGCTATGATGCTGGAAGCCGTCGGAGAAGAAGGCTCTTCGCCGCTGCTGCTCTGGCTCTCGAATCTCTGGAGCGGCGTGGTATCGCAAACGCTGACCGGTCGCAGGGTGCTCATGGTGGCTAAGAGGGGTCTTCCTGGCTTCTAATCTGATCGAGCCTGGCTTCAATGTATGGAACTATTGCTCCTGGACGCCACTCCGGTGGTCATCTTATCGCCAGTTGGAGACAATCGTAGTTGAAGACGGGGACACACAAAAGAATATTTGGATAATCCTCGGGAGTGCTTTCCTCTTCAGAATGTGCTAATGGGCGCGCCCTCTTGCGCGGCACGGTGATAAGGTTGCAGGTATGTAAATAGAGCCCACAAATCGATACTGATGTAAGAAGCCACGACGGCGGCGTTTCGTGGGCGGTAGGTACGAAATTGGGTAAGGTAAACGCAAAGGTGAACGCGAACGAAACGCTATTGTGCAACGATAAGCGATGAGCGATCGTGATAGCGATCGACTAAGTCCGAGTCGAAATGCTGCTCAAATACTAAATACTGCTGGCGACGCACAAAGGTAAATAATGCGAGCTGAAAATCTGTGCACTTATCTGGACTGCGTTTTCCCGCTGCACTTTATGGCTGTTTGCATTCGTTTTGTCACATCGAAGGTATTTTCGTTCTTGGTCTAGTTCTTTTCGTACTTGGTTCTGCTTTCCTATTTGTTTCGCATGCGCAGCGCCGCTACGTAAACGGTAGACGAAAAAAGCGAAGAGAAACTGCTGCCTAGCCCGACGACGATCAACCGTCCGCACCGTTCGACGACGAACGAAGAAGTAAGCGCCGCGCTGCCCAAATACCAATATCCAGATACGAAATGAACGCAAACAGCTGTGCTCTCTCCCGCTTTCCATTGCTTTCCAGTGCTCTCTCGCGCTCTCTCTTTCTGGATAACTGAGCTGGAAGTTAAATACTGGAATGTTTATGGTACAGCGCTGATCAGTGATCCTTAGAATATATTTAAATACTAGTTTACAGTTAAATTTTAGTTTCTTGGAAGAAATTATACATTGTACGGAAAGTAATCGTCATTTTTACTCTTAAAAGTTTTTTTTTTGTTTAAATTTGTAATTTTTTCATTATATTAGGGCTTGGATCCTTTAAATTATTTGTAAAAATTAATCGGTTAAATTTATATCAGAACACCCGAAAAGCAGGCACTGTATTTAGTAAATTAATGTGCGTATAGAATTATTTTATCTAACAGTAAATTATCACTAGGGATAAACGTGGTGCAATGCATTCAACCCAAATATTTCATGTTGTTTTAAAGCTATTCGTTTTGGTATAATTTAGCGCAATAATTGAAAACCTCTTCTCTGGCCTCTATCCTATGTATTCGATTTTTTGTATCATGTTTTTATTATGTGGTAACTTGAGCTAGTAATAAATATAGGAAAATACAACACGTAGTTTTTAGCTTGCATTTAATTTCTAATGTAAAACCTGGTAAAGCTGCCACATAGGTAGCAGTAAACTTGTTTACGTCCAATTAATAAAATAAAAAAAAAAAAAAAAAAAAAAAATTAATATCTATTAACATGAATATGCGCCAAAATATAGGCAATGTTTTAGATTACTACATATAGTTTTGCAAAGTCTTCAAAAAGCACTATTACTTTTATTTATATTTATTTATATATTTTTGCAGACTTTTTACATTGATAGACTGGGACACTGCTGTTGTTCTAAGCTCCTATTTCCTTATCACTGAAGTGCTCTTTTAAATATTTCCAGAGAGAGTGAGAGCTCTCTCTCCGCACAAATTTTCGCTCTTTTGCGTCGACACACAAGCCACGGCTATCTTATCTCCACAGTCGCCTTTTTCCAGCGGACGCGTTCGGTTCAAATACTCTGTGTCGCTCGTCCATTCGACCAAAACAAAGTGCTAGTACGGAGTCCGGTGTATATATAACCCTTATCCGTTGATACTGAGCGGATCGGATCGAATCGAATCGGAAAAGCATACTTTTGCGCAACAGAAAGAAGGCTAAAACGATGACGGAGCAGTCAAGGCTTGCCTGAAAAACTTTCGCAACGCTGCTGCTCGGTAAAGGTAAATTAATTAAACAAAGAAAGTGTTTATTTGTACTAAAGCGAGTGAGCTAATGGATGTGGATATATCTTGGCCATTTTATCGATTTGCTTGGCCGGCAAACACAAAGTGTCTGTGGAGCCTCACAAATTGATGGTCACATAAACAAATTGCGAAAACCCAGCGAACGAATGTACGTATGTGGAAAAATTCATAAATTATGCAGGTGGAAAAGGAAATTGTGTGGGCATATTTTGTTTGGCTTAAAATCGATATTCCCTCCCCCAACTGAGTTCTGTTTCTCGATGGTCAAGGTTGTTGTCATCGTTGCTATTGTAATGCCAAAAAGGCAACTTATACTTATTCGTAAAATCAAACCATGGAGTTCGCGGAACCAACTCACCGATAGCTTATCAATCAATGACACGCAAAAGCCCGCGCTTTTCGATGAGGGGGAATCATCGGGAAACAGCATTTGGCTTTTCATGCTTATTGGGCTTTATTGGTTTCGATCCCCCACATCCGATATTGCCATTATCGGCGAGAGTTTTCCGCCATTTCAATCCCATCCCAGCATTCTGGCATCTGGCCAAGTGGCTAGCTCCCACAAAATATTTTTCCGGGGCGCTCGGTCTTACACTTTTGCCGAATTAAATACTTTACGTACTATAGCTACTATAGGTCGATCAATCAAGTCCCAACTATTGTTCAGAGAATTCTGAGTGCTTTCGGCGTTTAATTTTGCACACTTTTTTGGGCAATTTGTAAATGTTTATAGTGCGAATTGCTGCACTTGGGCAGAAAACAAATATTTCTTACGACTTGAGGATATATGCATGTGAAAAAGCTCTATAACTTGAAAACAATGCCAAATTTAGATTCTAGCCATAAACTTTTTACTCAACAATTACTGATACACTTGATTTTGAAAACCGTTGAACTAAAGTGCATTACATGTATTGTCCTAATGTATTTGTATACTTATACCTTAGCTTGTTTATATTTAATACATATATGTAATGTTGTTTTATTTATTAAATATTCACGAAATTTGTAGGTTTACTTACCTTCTTTTGGTTTGCCAACCGCTTCTGCCAACTCGTGTTGGATTTCGTTGTCAAGCGCGTGTAAAATGTTGACCAACTTCTGCTGATCTCAGCCAGAGTGGAAATGCATTCAATAATAATCGTTAGCACAGCAAATAAACAAGCATTTACAAGTGCAACCGATGGGTTGGTTGAACCTGAGACCACGGACACTGTTGCAGGTGTAGATTTGCTTCCTTCGCGTCGACAAGTTGTCTGCAAGGTGGTCCCCTTGAAATCGAACTCCGTACTTCGAAGTAGTACGAAATAATGTTCTCCGTGTTTGAACAGAACCCGTACATTCCATTTTCAGACCACGAGATTCGCGTGCACTTGTTGGATTTTAATGATGCGGCCTGGCGCCTGTTGTTTATGTAAATTGTAAAGCATTTCGTTTGGCGATATGCATATTTTTCGAATTTCAATTTATTTTCCATCTCGTATGACCTTAATTCGCGTTGAGATATTCCGAAAATGACATTCGATTGGACTAAAGGGAGGGCTGCTCAGCTTGTGGTCGTTGCCCGACAAAAGTTAATCGTTCGGATCTGAAATAAAAATGATGAGGAGGAGGATTTGGGGAGGGGGGCTTCGGCTTCAGCTGCCTCGGAATATCATGATTTTATAATTACCCTACAATTACAGGGTTAAGCCGACACGTCCTGCGACATGACAAACTAATGGGTTCAAATTCAAATTTCAAAATAATGGGTTTGTGGTGTTAGCTCACATGACGACTCTAAGATGGTTTAATTGTTTGTATATAAAGCCTTTAGATCACTTGGACTATGATTCATTTTTGTATTTTAAGTCATTTCACTGTGTATCATTAATTATTGGGAAGTACTTTAAAATGTAAAAAACGAATGGTATATATATTTATCTCTTTAGATAATATGTAGCTTAGTCTAGTTGGGAAGAAAACGAAATCATCGAAACTCAAAATGTTTACCTTAGTCAATGTATCGAAGTTAATCACAAGCTGCCATGGTATGTCGAAATCATATTTATGACTAAACTAAAACTATTTCCCAATCGGAAGCGCTTTCCCAACTGCCAATGGTATCAGTGCCAGCCATCTACTTACTATTTTATCGCACTGCTTGTAGAATGCTTGCGATAAGATAATGCCGAGATTTGCAGATATAAACGCAAGATTAATCGTCCAATAATGGGTCAACATGTTCGAGGCCCCTGTAATGAGCAGGCTATTCTTGGCTCGATTAATGACATTTTTATTTCCGGGAGCCGAGCTGACAATTAAAAATAATCTCAAAGCAAGCAATCTCGAGTGCGTGGAAGCACGCTCTTCAATCCCAATCCGCGTTCGATAATATCGCGGCATTGCGCTGGTCTCTTTTTTTACTTTTTAATTAAGATGTTGCCTGCTGTTTTGTCATTTGCTAAGAACGGGGATCGAGGGCAGAAATGCGGGAAAGGTGGGAAAGAACATACATCAGGAGAGTCTATATCCCATTCTGAATCTCTAGAGACCACAGACCCCCGGCGCAGGCATAAAATTGGAACGGAGGAGTTGAGCTCGCTATCTATAAATAGTCGTTGCCTGATCGGATGCATTGGCCCGGTTGCCTTGGCCTGGCCATAATCGAAGCTGACAACTGCAATCCCTCCTTGTTTTCCTTGTTTTCCGCTGTACAAGCTCTTTGCTCCTTTAACTCGGTCTCTAGTTGGCAAAATGGCTCAAGTACTGACTGACGTTTGCCACTTCGCGGTTGTGGCTTTGTCAAATTAAGGCCTTGTTGCTCTGGGCCTCGAGCTGTTCTGCAGGAAGGCCCATACTCGGTCATTATAACGCCCCGTTCATGGCCAAGTTAATTGCACAAAATTATAGAAATTCAACTGGCTGTAGATGGGCAACGGGAACAGAAGGAATTTATGCAGGGTTAGGGCTATTAGATGCACAGGGGAACCTCGATATACATATGTAAGTCTTGTTAATGTGTTAAATAAACATTTGTACACCCACTATTTTCTATTCTCCTATATCCCATGGAGTCTTATCTATCAATTTATTTCAAAATTCTATTATTCTGCTATGAAACTTAAAAGTTTTTAATGAAAAATGTTCTAACTCCAAAAATGTAAATACACTTAAAACCAAAAAAATAAGATTTTTAGAAAAACAACAAAGTAATCATCATTAATATTTGTGATGACTTTAACTTGGGATATTCTAGATTGTTTTGTTATGACGTTTAAGATAGGGGAGTTCGACTGTACCGTCAGTATCCATTTAAATGCCATTCAAGGGTAGAAATGAAAAGTTTATTGTTCATTTGAAGCGACGTCACTTGACCCGTTTGAGAGGCGTCTCCTCACAGCCACTTGAGTGCTAATAAATCATGGGATTCCTCAATCAGTCATCAACATTAAAAGACGCATCTTTCTGAAAGGGGAAAGGGGCAGGGCGGGAGGAAAACACGTCACAACCACTGTCTGTCATTATCGGCAGGGATTCCTCGTCTTACTCACCCAACCATTATTCAACAATTTCATTTATTAATTTATCTCCTCTTCCCTCCCTGATTCCATAGAACTGAGGAGAGGACATGACGTAAAACCAGATTCGGATCCAGATTCTCGCTTTTAAGCTTAAGTTCACTGCCAAGCACAGCAACTTAAAGAGAAAGCCAAGAAGGTGAGAGCGCGAAAGCTTTTTTTGAGCTTGGAGCTTTTGCAACGGCACCCACAAAACGCTAACCGTGAACGTGAAAATAATAATGAGTAACGAAACGTCGGCGAGCGAGACAACACCGCTGCGGCGGCCGGATAATCAAACACCAGATCATAACGTGGCCCAAAGTAACCAAACATCGGTTAATAACGACCACAGCAGCAACAACAATAACTACGGTGACTCGGTCCAAGTGCGTCTGCAGGAGCAGGACAGAAATAGCGACAGCGAGCAACAACAACGAACGGCCACCATGGATACCAACAAAAGAATCCTCTGCCGCGTGGGCTTGGATGTTTTAATCTTGCTCTGCGGTAAGTACAATGTCGAGTATTCCAATGTCCAAGTAAACTACACTAACTTGGCAACTACACCCGTTCACCTCCAAACGCAATGCGAAATTTCGATCGCATCGAGCTATGTGTTTAATTTACACGCGGTGTTTATTTTCTGTCGCAATGTTTATTATTTTATTTGTGTGCTTCCCTCTCGCTCACTCCACCCGGATTTATGTAATAGCAAAAGCTTTGTTGCTCTCTCGCTCTCTTGCTCGCGCTCTTTACACTGTTAAGAGAATCTGTTTTTGTTTTGAATAGGCAGAACTAATAGATTTGCAGGAACTAAACTTAAACTTATCTGACTCAAGCCTATTACCGCCACTTTCAGGTTTGAAATCAATATGTGTTTTTTTCACAATTTGTTATCATGAGCTATTTATAAATGAACAGCAAAAAAACGTTGAAAGATCCAAATTAGCTTATCTATATAAACAAATAATAATAATAAAATATATATATTATATATTTATTATATTATATATATTATATCTACATATATATATTATAATGGATTTAATGCTATAATTTTTAAGTCCTTTTGAGAAATAACAAATTTTTCTCGGTGTACCTGTTTTCAGTTTCCTGCCCACCTTACCTTTATTTTCATTTGCTGTGCAAACAAAAGCGGAGACAGTTAAATTGTGTCAGGTAAAGGTGGACAACCTGCACGGGCTGACTGTTGCATTCGATTGGGGGAGTTGCTCAATTTTCGCAGCCAGCACTTTCCGCTTTCCCATACCTCTTTATCAGCGTATTGCCTCACCGCTACTAAAATGTTAAGAAACCATTATCTGAGAAAGCACCACTAAAATTACGAAATACCAATATTGTTGAACCAAAGACATTAGAATAATGTGAACACAGTGTCTCGTAGGATTCAAACTTTTTGACCTTTCACAAGAAGTCCTTCAGCTATTGTTTTTCGTTTTATAAATGTACTTGCATAGGCAAGCTTTGTTTGATTTGACAATCAATCAAGTGCGTTTCTCCCACCGAACACTTTACGGAATCCAGTCTATGGCGTGCATTGTAGTGGAACCGGTTTACCTGAGAATGTTCATTATTTAGCTTTGCTGATTAGCTTACCTGGCTGACTCATGGAGCACCGCCTTATTGTACCAGTGGCATTTTGTAGATTTTTGCAATTGGCACTACAGGAAAGGCAATCTGGAACCGCTATATTTGAGCAACTGATATGGGTAGCCACCAAAAGTAGTTGAGCATTCAGACTTGCCAATCAGCCAAAGACCTCGCATCGAATTTACGACTGCATTCTTGGCGTAGAATTGGTGCCATTTGCTCCGGGATCGGATCCAACGGGATCTTTGGACTACCTGAGCATAAACGGATGACACATTATCTTAGCCAGGTAGCCAACTTTCGCATTTCAGTTGACTCACCTTAAGCGCCTTTGATCCACGCAGTAAGCCCAAATAAATCCCACATGAATCATTCGCCAAAAACCCCTTTTTTAATCAGATGCCAAAATTAAAAAAGATTAGTTAGCCAATTGTTGAAGATAAGAGGGTATAATAAACTCTCAGGAAAAGACATATACTAATCTAAAACTCGTGCCGTGCGCACATTGCCAGTTCCCACAGCCGAAAAGTTTCCATCGATTTGTCAACAAAATATGGGGAGGACTGTCCCCGTGGGAGTTCTGTGAATATATTAAAAAACTGGGACAAAGTATCGATCTGTTTTCCGAATAAATTCCAATTAGTTAAATCTGCTACAAATGTCTTGCATCTGCATCGGAATGGAAAATCAAAGAATCCATTTGAAATGCTTGTTTTTAGTGGTTCGAGATTAGTTTGCCAGCCGCGTCTATCTATCGGATGCATCTGATGGCCGCTCGTCTGTCGACGACTAATTTTCGGGTGTAAATTACTTCTGACGCTAGGCAAGCGCTGATAAAGTGCTTTTGGGCCAA
The DNA here is from genome assembly GCF_016746365.2 of Drosophila yakuba. NCBI lineage: Eukaryota > Metazoa > Arthropoda > Insecta > Diptera > Drosophilidae > Drosophila > Drosophila yakuba. The sequence continues at coordinate 18,089,540 of NC_052527.2, read as the reverse complement.
GGGGCTGACGAGAGTGACGGTGGCACTTAACCAAACCAAACAAATTCTCCGAGCTCCGGAGAAACCCCAACTTCAAACTGAAACCCCGTTTGACGTTAATTGAATGCGAACGAGCTGCGGCACCGAGTTCCTCCCCGTTCTCCGATTCTTTCACCTTTCTCCTTAAGGTGGAGTCATTAAACCCATAAAATATACACAGAAATGCATATCGGGGGTCGGATATTTTCTCCCAGATATTTCCCCTCCACTGTTGCACTTCAATAATTTATCGAGCGTGATTGCGTGCGCGTGTTTGCTTTGGGGAAAGAAATTCTCCCATTCAGTTTGACCAAAACTAAGTAGAAAGAACAATATTTATGCAATGCATTTTGGGCATGAGGCAATTGTGGGTTCATTGTTGTTGTTTACCTTCCCCACCCAACTGCAAACATAGACCAAAACCAGAATACAGATACAGATACAAATATGTGGCCACAATAGATACAGATGGAAAAGAAGATACATGGCCTGCCAAGATGGATGTTTATTTTCCATGTGTTTTTTGCGCTACAATTCCTGGGACAAAAGCAATGAACATTTAATTGCCAGCAGCTCATGACTCATGACCTGTCAGGCGGCGAAAGGTTCGAATCGGATTGGGAATCGAAATCTTTACCTGTGTGACACCTTTTCTGTTTCGGAAATCTAGATGCGGGTGACCTGGCTGGGGCAGATTCCTGGTAATAATTTTCGATTTCTTGGCAGCCATGAAATTGCCAAATCCCAAATCAATAATTCTCGTTTTTTAACGGACTGCGTCTTTGTCCTTCGGCGATCAAACCTCTCCAATTGGAGAGGTTAAAGTTCAGTCTTCCTTAATCTGTGCGAATGGCGAAGTTGTCTTTTAGCTCATCTCGGCACTAATTGGCTTTAATTTGACTTCCGTCATGTCTAATTAATGCGGCAAGTGCAAGTCAGACGCTTTTAATTAGATGCTGCCCCGTATTTGAGGTCAGATTTGAGTAGACTTTCCTTTCGTGCAACTCGGCAAATAGATACTGGGATACAGAGATAACGTGCTAAAAGCAAACATTTGGTAACTTGAAAGGACGGCGAGCGGCTCTCGCAGCATCTGAAAGATACAAAGATGCATCTTCAGCGTAGACCGGTGGCTTTTGAGCTGTGTAAATCGTAGAGGAAAGCGGCGGCGTAAAGTGATCTTCTGAAGAAATCTGATTGTCGAGCGGGCTGAAGTGGGCGCGTTTACCTCTTTGTTTAACAAACAATTTGTTTATGTTGCCCTCTTCGCTGTTGGTTCAATTACACTGTAGCTCTGCAGCAGGCGGCGTCTTTATTATTGAAATGAACTTGACACCAAATGGACAGTGTTTTGTTTGCCATGAAAGTGCGGCATAGGTGCGTTACAATTCGGTTGAATGCAGTCCCCCCTCGAAATACTTAAATTAGACATTTCCGCTAAGGGTACAGCTCCGGTATGATTATTCCTAAATGGCTTATGTCACCCTCATAATAACCCAGAAACACGCACAAAACATCAACACAATTGATTCGTTTTTTGTGTCTGCCAGTTAACACAATTTTCCCTTTTCAATAATTCCTTTTTCACCGTGAAGTTCGAACTTCGAACTAGTTAATCCCTTGCTTATGTATGTCTATGTATATCAGGGTAAATCTATCTCCAAAGACTACACACTTTCGTTTTCCATGCCGCAGAGTCATAAAAACATTTTAGTGCTACCGTGGCTGGTGGCTGGCAGAGGATTAGGCATCTGGAGCCGGAGAAAAAGAGAGGACTCCTAGGGCCAACAATGGGCCACTTGCTGTTTGTAATATGACGCTAATCTCTGTAAGAATTCCATCTCTGCAACTTTCCCAGCAACATCAGAAGCAGTCGGCGATCGTTAAACATATCCAGACAATGCCACTGATCTAGATTTTGGGACCTGATGCAGCTGCAGGCCGAAGAAAGGAAAGAATAGGGTCAGGGGTCCCGGCATTGTGTCACCCACCTTTGTGGAACCTCAGCGATCACCCTATTCACCCTGGCAAAAAATGCAATTAAGCGACACACAAGTCGCCATCGAGTGCTGGCAATGCACTTCACTTCCATGACTCCATCCACACTCCATCCATACTCCATCCGCATATGAGCAGTATTCTAGCCTAATGAGCACTTCAGAACGCAGAACTTTCCCAATTTTCAACGCCTCGCTGACTTGGGCCAGTTCAGCGACATCCAGAGTTCTATTTTCCGGCTGCAGGTAGTGTGGCTCATTGCAGAAAGGCGATTAGGCAAACTGGAGCGTTGGAGCCAGGGCTAATGCAGTTTTAATTATCCACTAGATAAATGCCCGGCGTACAGCAAAGCAAATAAAGAAGCCGGGCGGACAGGCAATCCATCAGCAAGTACGCTTCACAACTCGCACGAGTATAGGCTATTATTAATGGCAGCGAATTTGTAATTAGACAGGCCTAAAAGTCGCTGACAGATTTCCCTGGGCGGAATTACTTTATGATCCCCAATTGAGACCCCGCACACGTTCGCTTGTCACGGGAAATCTTATCGCCGGCTTAGACATATCATAAGTCAATAGGGTCCCTGTCATATTCCCCCAGAAAATAGTGCCGCAGCACTTAGGGCCCGATGACCCACTAAGATGAGGGGGGAATATACATTGATAGATGAGCGTGTTTATAATTTCTATTTCTAATTTTTTGCCTTCAGCCGGCTTTCCCATACTGCTGTTCTTCCTGCTGGGCGAGCCGTACAAGCGGGGCTTCTTCTGCGATGACGAGTCGCTGAAGCACCCGTTCCACGATTCCACGGTCCGGAATTGGATGCTATACTTCATCGGAGCTGTGATACCAGTCGGCGTGGTAAGTGAGTGGGTGGGTGGATGGTTGCTTGATGGACAGCCCGAAATTGTGTCAAGCAGCTGTCGGATACTTGAGCGAAGATTGCGCAATCGCCTCAAGTTCAGTTGTCGGCACTATGGAGCTATGATGCAAGATACCACATGCATGCCCCACTGTCCACATGTCGGCAATTAAAACTAGAGCAACATGTGTCTGGCCCTAATGGGCCTAGAATAGAGATTCGGCCCGCCTCGGATGCCATAAATATTTGCATGTGCGCCCTGATGATGAACAAGAACTTCACTTCCAGAGAAAAAGGGTTTAACGAGCTGCTAACTCGAGGAACTCACTCCCATTCCTCTCTCCCTCCTCTCCTATCCCGCAGATACTCATCGTGGAGGTGATCATTTCACAGAACAAGGCCAAGCAGGATAATGGCAATTCCAGCAGTCGGAGGTATGTCTTCATGAACTACGAACTGCCCGACTGGATGATCGAGTGCTACAAGAAGGTCGGCATCTATGCATTCGGCGCTGTGCTCAGCCAGTTGACCACGGATATTGCCAAGTACTCCATCGGCCGACTGCGTCCCCATTTCATAGCGGTAAGTGCAGTGCATATCTGCGTGTCCGTGGCTGGCAACTTCACAGCGGTATCCCCGTTCTGACATTGCCAATTAATTTTAATCTGCAACATGTGCAGCAGGACAGGCGACACTGACAGCGACAACGAAGACAAATCCAAAGTCGAAGTAGGAGACGGAGACGAACTTGTGCAGGCAACTCGGCGACAATGTCAAAAACTCACACGATGTGGGGATTGGATATTAATAGTATTTGGCTAAAAGGGGAATGGTGACAGTGTGTCTGAATGCCGTAGTTGAATACACTGTCATAAGGAAATAGTTTATGAAAAGGTAGCAAAGAGCGCAGCTTATAGCTGTTAGGTGTACTAACTGAAACACACATATGTATAGTAAAGAACGTATAATGACCCTTGATTTAAAGTCTAGAAAAGATCCCTTCTCATTGCAGGCAAAGAAAAATGATTGTTTATTTACAGTTTGTCAGGGTATTTCTGATTTCAATGAACCCCCAATTGCCCAGAGCAGTTGGTTTGTTTATTTATGATATTTTGACTGGATGTCAGACAGTTTCATAAGTATTTGCGGCGGCAAGTGGCTTGTTAGCTGGTTATCGTGCGCTTCATTTGGGGAGCCGGAATAGGGATTGCTACAGGGATTGCCATGGGGATCTCTTTAGAAGGGGAGCCGCAGCACAGAGCCGCCCTATTGTTTAGTGAAGTGCGGCAACCGGGCAGAGAGTGCAATGTAACTGCAGCTGTTGCCTCATTTCCAGCAGCAACTTCTCTAATTTGCGGCACATGTGTGGCGGAGATTCCAGTGGATCCCAGCTCCACAAATAAGCCCTAAGCAGCTTAACTCCAAGTCATCGTTTGGCTCATACCACCAATGCCTCCTTTCCTGCCGCCCACAGGTGTGCCAGCCCCAGATGCCCGACGGCACCACCTGCGCCGATGCCATCAATGCGGGGAAATACATCCAGGAGTTCACATGCAAGGGAGTTGGATCGTCGGCGCGCATGCTCAAAGAGATGCGCCTCTCCTTCCCCAGCGGCCACTCCAGCTTCACCTTCTTCGCCATGGTCTATCTGGCGGTAAGTTCAATGTCATAGTCACACGATCCGAGCCTCATTGTTATCCATTCTTCCATTGCCATTTGCAGCTTTACCTGCAGGCTCGCATGACCTGGCGGGGCTCCAAGCTGCTGCGTCACCTTCTCCAGTTCCTGTTCATCATGGTGGCCTGGTACACCGCCCTGAGCCGCGTGTCGGACTACAAACATCACTGGTCCGATGTGCTGGCAGGATCGCTCATTGGCTCCATATGCGCCTTGGTTGTGGTAAGTCAAGCCCGGATTAAAAGTCCCTCTTCTACTTGCAAGTCTTTAGTAAACCGTTTAGATATTTCTCAACTCTGAACTTACTCGTTTCAATCACTACATTGAACCTTCTTAAAAAACAATACGAAATATTAAATCAGGTATATTTGAAACATACGAATTAATTCGTATCCATCAAAAGAATTATTTATGTAATATACGGTTCATGCATGCAATCACCCCACCCCAAGCCTTGATTAAGGTTCAATTCAGCATAACTTGTTAGAAATTCACATGCAACACTTCCCTCATCTTTTTAGAGCTACGGTTTGCCCATCAGTTGGTTCAACTTTCAAACAGTTTGGCCCGCCAAAAGCAAGGCCAAGTAAGAGCAAGGAGCACAGGGACAGAGGCAGAATCAGCTTACGGCATTGTAAAGAGGATTAGCAATTAAAGCATCACAAATTCTGCATTCCCCGACTATTCATTACTAACCTGGTGGTGGCCATTAGCCTTAATTGAACTGCGGGATACGCTCTCCAAACTGGCAAAACTCAACACCTAGCTGCGGTGTCTGTGCCTTGCGTGTGGTGCCAATCAATGCCATCCGCAGCACGAAGTCTTGTTCCAGGTCTAGTTGACTCTTCCACCCAGCTGGCCATGCAGCTGTCCAGTTGTAATTTCACGCTTCACTTGGGGCAGGGGACATCCTAAGGGGAACGCTCATCATATTCCAAGGCGATTCAATTAAATAGATATGAAGGGGGTACGGATACACCGACGCATACTTTTAGGAGCCGCTGTTCAATGTGTCAAGTGTGGCATTGGGATCGAATGATACTTCGCATGTGGAATGGCTTATCCAATGACACTTTTATAGGACGATATGCATTACTCAATCGTTATTAAAAACCATAAGACCATCACTACGATTTCGCTCTAGATGCGAACTGACCCATTCATTTCCTATATATTCGAACAGAGTAAATGGGTATACTAGTTTGCTTCAAAAGGTTGCCACTCCCATTTTAACTTTTCTTAAATGTTTTGATTTATTTGTTTCAATGTTTCCTTTGCTTAGTAACGGGTATGTGATATTCGACGCATCCAAGCAAAGCGTTCTCTTTGTTTCTTACTTCGTTACAAGTATATAAAAAAAACAGAACTATGAATCTTTGATTGAAACTTGTAGTTATATTTTTTTAACTTGTTTTAAAATTTCATATAGCAGTTCATTAACGATTTATCGACGTATTTTTCTACTTGCAGGCCAATTATGTATCCGACTTGTTTCAAAAGCAAAACACGAAGCCCTATTTGGCGCGTACAGTGCAAGACATGAATGTATCGCCAGCCCAGGGAATTACGATTACTTCACACTAACCCGCAGAAGTGCAAAATAGCAATTACAAGTTCCACAAGTTGTAGTCGAACCATTGCCTCGACATTCTTATGGATTTCATTATCGGGACAGTGAAGCCTAGCTTTGCGTAATCCTAATTAATTTATTCCTGTACTGGCATTTTAAGAGCTGAGTGTGAATGAATGTGTTAGCTGCAAGTGCTCTTAAGTGCCTTCTTAATATTTAAACTAGAGCAATTGAGAGATATGTATGTGTATGATGGCAGCTATTGTACTATACTAAATATTTTAAGCTAACGCAACAATTTCCACAAAACAAGTGACCTTCAAAACAGAGCAGCGCAAAAAATAAATGGAAGCAATAAGTATTATGTAAGCTAATTTTAGGCTTCGGAAACGTAAAAATAATTTAAATCTTAAGATTCTTGTAATATTTTAATTTATAATGTTTGGCGAGAGTTTGCCTTTTTTCGCTGAATATTTGTATGAAAATAAAATAGAATTTTAAAATCATTGGATATGGTTTTTTTATTTAAGAGAAAGCCGGATATCGAGGTTTTGAAAGCAAATGTAAGTTTAAACTAACTAAAACCAAGGGGGATTTTGAAAAAAAAATATATTTAAGTTAAAAAACTCGTTTACTTTTAATACAACAATTTAAACAGCTACGCAAAAAAATAAATATTTTTAAAAATATACATTTTGGATTTTTGGTATATTTGATATTAACAGTATATAGATAGTATATTGAAGTGTTCGATCAACGGTCACACTGAAGTATTTGTACACAATAAAAACCGGCTTGTTTTTTCGCTGAAAAAGGTAATATACTTAACTAAAAGAAGGCAAAAGGAAGAATCGGAGTAGTGGACTCACAAATAAGAAGTTTAATCCAGCGTCGCAAAGTGGTAAAAAGAGGAATTGCCTTAAATAGCGATTTCTACACCGCACCCATGACGTGTCACTCGCCCACTTCGTTCTAATCAATTACTTGCTTTTGACTATAGGACTTTTCTCTCTGCAAAATGATCAGCGACGTGCAATTGGCCATTTTCTCCAACGTCCTGGGCGTGTTTCTGTTCCTGCTGGTGGTTGCCTACCACTATATCAACGCCAATACCGGAAAGTAAGTAATCCCCCCACTAAAGAAGAAAAAATCCATCCCAGAGTCAACAATAAAACCGATTCTTGTTTATTTACAGGCCCAGCGCCAAGGCAAAATGATCTAGGATGTTCCCGCTAACAGACTAATGTAGTTGTACCAGGATAATGATAATGCTGCTTCATTCGCAAAATAAATAGTTGTACAAATCTAATCCAGGATATCGTTAATGGCCTCCTTCATGGCCTCGACATCGTCCAGGGTTTCGCCAGATCTCTGATCCTTGCGACTGTAGAAAGTCCTGTGCGTTTGATGTCCAAAGCTAAAAGCCTTAACGTAGGGCAAATTTCTAGATTCGACGGGCACCTCGTCCACCTCCATAGAGTTGTGTTTGCTTTTGGGTTGATGCTTCTGTTTGCCTCTATTCTTGCCCTGATCAAAGCGATAGTTGGCCGGAAGCTTGTGCGTTATGATGCAGTGGTCTTTGCGCTGCCGTGGAGTATGGAACTTGATGGTGCACTCCTCCAGGAAGCAGGAGAACATTGGCTTGTCACCTCGTTCCACGCTGGCGGCAAAATAACAATCGTGCTGTTCGGTGATGTGCAGGTCCAGTAAATGGGCAGTGGGCAGCATCTTTCGGCATTCTGCGCAGCTGTAGGACTGCTCCTTATCCCTGTTGTCCCTGATCCTAACTGCCTCGTCCTGGTCACCCACGACGTCGTCGATATCCACGAGAACTCCGAGCTTCTTGAAGGGATGCAGACTTGGAGCGGGCGGATCCGTGGGCTTTATGAATCCCGCTGGCACTTCGCTCAATATCCTTACGATTTGTTCTCTGGAGAGATAAGCTGATTCCGCAGCTTCCGCATCCATTTTGTGTCCCCAAAATGGTTTGTTTTCGTTTCCACGAGTGTTTTAACCTGTTTCCACTGCACTGCGTCTCGAAAGATGTTTATTTCTTTCTTTAATATACAATTTAAAGGAAAAGAAATTTTTATTTCGATATTTAAGATTTGCAAATTTGAAATTCAAATCGTAGTTTGTTTCTGGAAATGAGAGGTAAAAAACAAACTTTCATAAGTACTCACACATGTTGCGCCTCTTTATTAGGAAATATGATTTACTTTTTCACAAACTCACTAATTTTTAGACTATAGCAATTATATTATATTTTAAAAAATTATGTCATTCAAATAAACAAAATTACTTTCAATACAAAACTTTGTGTCCGTGTTATATAATTATATTTCTTGAACATTTTAAAAGTAAGAAGAAAAGTATGTAAGTAAGAACATTTTATTTCCAGGCAACATACCCACATCGCCAGATTTAGGTACCGCTTTCGGAAGCGGTGGCATCGCCGCGCAGCACATGTAAACCTAAACTGGTTCCACCCAAGAACCGGTTCTTTTTGGAATACGAAGCTGACACCGCGTGGTGTTTTTGCTGTCGATTCCGCATTTATTTTCCTTTCGTCGCGTGGAAAATAAACAAATCCTGCCAAGATGAGTCTGTACAACTTCAAAAAGATCATGGTGGTTCCGCCAGCCAAGGTAAGTGTCTACAGGAGCGCCCGTCCCGCGGAGCACCCCTTGGAGCCCCGACATAACCTCATTGCAGGTGTTTACCAAATGCGCAATATGTAAATAATATCTGTTTTTACCCCTTTTCAACAGGACTTCATCGACATTATGCTGTCGAAGACACAGCGCAAGACCCCGACAGTGGTTCACAAGGGCTACAAGATATCCAGAATCCGGGCGTTCTACACACGCAAAGTGAAGTACACGCAGCAGAACTTCCACGATCGCTTGTCGCAGATCATTCAGGACTTCCCCAAGCTGGACGATGTGCATCCGTTCTACGCCGACTTGATGAACGTGCTGTACGACAAGGATCACTACAAGCTGGCGCTGGGTCAGCTCAATACAGCCAGGCATTTGGTGGACAAGTGAGTTCCGCAGTTACAGACTCTCAAATCAGCTTGATTAACTTCTTTGTTATACTTCAGTGTTGCCAAGGACTATGTGCGCCTGTTGAAGTACGGCGATTCCCTGTATCGCTGCAAGCAGTTGAAGAAAGCTGCCCTGGGTCGCATGGCCACCATTATGAAGCGACAGGCCTCCAACTTGACGTATCTTGAGCAAGTGCGCCAGCATCTCTCGCGTCTGCCTACCATCGATCCCTATTCGCGTACCATTATCATCTGCGGTTTCCCCAATGTGGGCAAGTCCTCGTTCATCAACAAGATCACCCGCGCCGATGTGGAGGTGCAGCCTTACGCCTTCACCACCAAATCCCTGTACGTGGGGCACACAGACTACAAATACCTGCGCTGGCAGGTCATAGACACACCTGGAATCCTGGATCATCCCTTGGAAGAGCGCAATGTGATCGAAATGCAAGCCATCACTGCCTTGGCTCATCTGCGCGCCTGCGTCCTGTACTTCATGGACATCTCCGAGCAGTGCGGCCACTCCTTGGAGGAACAGGTCAAGCTGTTCGAGAGCATCAAACCGTTGTTTACAAACAAACCCCTCATCCTGGCCATCAACAAGATCGATATTCTAACACCAGAGGATCTGCCAGAGGAGAGAAGGGCGATTATCACCAAGCTGCAGGAGGACAAGAACATTCCCGTAATGCTCATGTCCACCGTACAGGAAACCGGTGTCATGGAGGTGAAAACCGAAGCCTGTGAGCGTTTGCTCTCGTACCGTGTGGATCAGAAGATGCGCACAAAGAAGGTGGACAACATTCTGAACCGCTTGCATGTGGCCATGCCAGCGCCGCGGGATGATAAACTTCGTTCACCCTGCATCCCAGAAAAGGCCTCGGCGCGCCTGCAACAGAATGCAGAAAAGGCAGAGCGCAAGCGCAAGCTGGAGAAGGAGATCGAGGAGGAGATGGGCGACGACTACACGCTGGACCTTAAGAAGAACTACAGCGAAATCCCCGAAGAGGAGCGCTACGACATTATACCAGAGTTCTGGCAGGGCCACAACATTGCCGACTACATCGATGCCGACATCTTCGACAAGCTGGAAGAGCTGGAGCGCGAGGAAGGGCTGCGGGAGGAAAGCGGCATCTACACAGTGCCCGACATGACCATGGACGAAACGCTCAAGGAGATCCGCGAGATGGCCAAGCAAATTCGTGGCAAGCGCTTCGAGTTGCGCGACGAAAAGCGACTGTCGTCGCGAAAGAACAAGCCAATCATCCCACGAAACAAGCAGCCCAAGGTGCGTGATCGTTCCGTACAGAAGCTGGTGTCGACGATGGAGGGCCTCGGTGTGGACATGTCCGGCAGCGAGAACGCCAACTTCACCAAGTCCGTGGTGGATCTGCGTCGTGGCCAGGTGGCAGTTGGATCCAAGAAGGTGCCCATGCAGCCGCTGCTCGACAAGGAGTCCTCTGCGGTGGTCAGGAAGACGGGTCTGCCCCTGAAGCGGGCGCCGTCGCGCGACACCCTAGGCATCAAGAACTTGGCCATTCGCAAGAAGGCTCAGATCATGGCCAAGCGGGATATTGCCAAGAAGGTCACAAGCAGGGGTCTCAAGGGCGAGGCCGATCGCTTCATCGGGACAAAGATGCCGAAGCATTTGTTCTCCGGCAAGCGTGGAAATGGCAAGACGGATCGCCGTTAAGCGCAGCAGCTTTGGCTGGTTAAGTGATTCTACCTGGTGGGTTCGCCTGCTCCCCTGTATAAACTAAGCGACTTATCTATATCCCTTATAACATTTTTAAATACAAGATTGTATTTTAACAAACACTTTGGACTCTTTTTTTGCTTACTCTGTAAACTTCAGTTGAAACCATTTTCTCTGGTTTACCCTAGGCTTTAAAATTGTACATCATCAGAACCAAAGAGCCTTGCCTCCTGGGAAAGTTCTTAGAAAGGGGTGAACACCTCAAAAGGATGTGCATTACTATTGTGTTCGGCAAAAACAAAGTTCACCACTATTGATATATGCTAGTTTCTTGCTTCACCTTGGCAACGAACAAGTTTGTTTGGACTTCACCAATTTTCTTGTCCAATGAGTAAAAGTTTTTCGGCACAGCAACATGTCCAAAGCCACCACAATTAAGGAGGCTCTGAAGCGCTGGGAGGAGCGGGAGCAGCAAAATTCCCTGACTGCCAAGGTTATTGATCTGCAATTCCAGTGGCCACCCATCGAAAAAATGGACAGCACATTGGGCACGCTGGTGCAGTGCGAGTGAGCTTAAAAGTTCTTAGTTCTTCGAGGAGAAATACTTCTTTTTGTTTCCCCTTCAGGAGAATCAGTATGTCTACGAATATGATTGAAAAGATATTCGGCCTATCGGGCATGAAGTGCCTCAAGGTCTTATCTTTATCACGAAACTACATTAAGCAGATATCTGGACTGGTAAGAGAATGTAGAAACGTAGCATTGCTTCTTCTGGACTTCATTTGCTTCTTTCATGTAGGAGGCGGTGGCTGAAACCTTGGAAGAGCTGTGGCTCAGCTATAACCTAATCGAGAAAATTAAGGGATTGACTGGTCTCAAGTGCCTAAAGGTGCTCTATATAAGCAACAATTTAATCAAGGACTGGTCGGAGTTCAATCGCCTGGCCGAGATCGAGTCCCTCGAAGACCTGGTGGTGGTGGGGAATCCCCTATCCGAGGGATTAGACGAGCCCACTTGGAGGGCGGAGTGCATCAAGAGACTGCCCACAATCCGTAAACTGGACGGAGAACCAGTCGTGCTCAACGAGGAGCCTCAGCTCTAAGGCCAGCTCAGCTGATGGCCATCCGGTTTGTATGGACGTTGATGAGATTGGGATTCCCATACGAAACTTCTGTGCTTACAAATAAATAAAAGATTATTAAAACATATACTTTTTCAGAAAACCGTTTTATATTCAGATTATAAAAGAAATACAAATGTGGTACCACATAGTACATATCATCAAGGTTTACACGAAATAGTTTATAGAACAGGCGAGTTGGACCAGAAAGAACTGCGTCTTTAGGAGGATTCAAACTTCTGAAATCAAAAATTTAGAACGTAATGAATGAACGAGAAATGAACAATACTAATCGGATCTAACCTCTTGGGCGATTTTCAGCAGTCCCTCGTAGGTGTCTCGACCGGACTGATTGACCAAGTGGTGAAACACCTTGGAATCCGATTTTGTCAGCAGTTCGTAGGGCGATCCAAACTCCACAAGACTTCCAGCATCCATCACCATCACCTTGTCGGAATCAATGATTGTGTGCAATCGATGAGCAATCGTCAGAACAGTGCAATCCTTAAACTTGTTGCGAATAGTGGCTTGAATGAGGCCATCTGTGTGCGAATCCACATTGGCAGTAGCCTCGTCCATCACAAGAATGCGATTCTCGCGCAGAATGGCCCTGGCCAAGCAGACCAACTGGCGCTGACCCACACTGAAATTAGTTCCGCCCTCGCTGATTTTGCTGCCCAAGCCCTCAGGAAGACCCGTCACCAGATCCTTCAGTTTCACCTCCTCCAAGGAGCCCCACAGCTTTTCATCGCAGTACTCGTCGAAGGGGTCCAAGTTGTATCGCATGGTACCGGAGAACAGCACGGGCTCTTGGGGAATAATCGAGATCTGTCTGCGCAGATCGTGCAGACCCATCTGGCTTGTGTCCCTCTTGTCAATAAGCACGGATCCATCGGTGAAGGACAGTCGGAAGAGGGCGTTAATGAGCGAGGACTTACCCGCCCCAGTTCGGCCCACGATGCCCACTTTTTCCCTGGGTTGAATGACGAAGCTGAGTGACTTGAGTACGTTCTCCGCCTCCGCATCTGGTGTGTAGCGAAGACTAAGATCCTTAAAAACGACTTCTCCCTGTTCTGGCCATGTCTTGGGTGGCTTCTGGTCATCCGGTGCTTCCAATATCCCTTCCGGCTCAATGTTCTCGTACTCTACCACTCGCTCCACTGCTGTCATGGTGTTCTCCAGCTCGGCGGTTTGGCGTACTCCCCACTGAACCATGTCAATCAGTCCAAAGGCCTGTGGGGAACCAAAAGGGCTGGCAGGTGATGGTGAATACTTTTGTATGATGCTCACCTGTGTGATGACCAGACCGACATCAGCTCCGTTGCCCGGAGGAAAGGCAAAGAAACTGAGCGTAATGATCGATATGTAAATCACGCATATGATGTTCATATAATAACCGAAAGCCATCGAAGTACTTATGTACATGTAAAATGCAGAGCTGTGCGCATCCTGGTAATTGTCGAACTCCTTCTCCAGAACGCGCTGAGCTTCCAAGGCTCGGATGGTTGTTAAGCCGTTCAGCGAAGCAGCCAAATGCGAGTAAACTGGAGACCGATCTGTGGAATTACTAAATTAGTATCAATGTATTCAATTAATTAAAATTTTGAATTCATACTTATAGCTTCTACTCGCTTCAAGTCCCTCGAAGTTTTCAGATATAAGTAGCGCATATGAAAGAACGTTACGGCCAGAATGAGAGTTGGAGCAAGCAGCAGAGGATTGGCATGGGCTATAACGATGATTATTCCAGCTAGCCAAAGCGCAATCTGCATCACATCCACCAAAACCAAGGGAAGGGCTTCGTCTACTTGGCTCATGTCCTTGGTGAAGCGATTTAGAATGCTTCCTTGTTTATTCATCGAGAAGAAATGCATGGAAGCTCGAATAACTCTATTGAGTATGGTGTTGTGCAATCGGATAGACGCTCTTTTGGCGATATTAAATAATAGAAACGAATATGACAAATTCAGGATAACGGACAATATTATGATGAGTGTGTATATGTATAAATCCATGTTTTTCGAGTCCATATCCTCCCTTTCGCCTTGGGCAACAGCAGAGCTCCCCTTCTTGACCCTATAAAAAAAAATCGAGCTTATTTCTATCAAGTTTGCTCCTTTTGAAGAAAGTTAACGAAATTGACTAACCAGTAATTAAGAAAGCAGTCGCCTCCAGTGACAGCCACCTGGGCCAACACAGAGCAGGTCAGCATGACAAGAAAAGCAACCAATCCACCTCCCGCCTGAAAATACTTCCTGTACAAAGCCAGTCTGATGCCACCTGATTCCTGGCGCTCCACATGCTCCTTTGCATCTTTCGTATCTTCGACGGTGTGCACAGGCTTTCCGTTGATGGCGGTGACTTCGGTTTTAGTGTTGGAGCAATCATCCGCGGACAATTGTTCCGTCTCCTCGTGGTAATCTTTCTTTGCTAGACTTCCCAGACAAGTGATAAGACCCGATTTGAGTAGCGACTCATAATCGCCCACGGCTTTGACCTGTCCATTGGCCAAGATCACAATCTGATCGACGTCCTGAAGGAACTGCTCCTGATGGGTAACCAGAACTACGGTGCTCCCCCGTAGATGACCCCGCACGCACTGCTCAAACAGATGACGGGCGACGCTGGCGTCTACTGCACTCAGTGGATCATCCAGAAGGTAAATAGACGCCTTCCGGTATACACTCCTCGCCAAGCTGATCCTGGCTTTCTGCCCACCCGACAGGGAAGCACCGCGCTCTCCAACAATGGTATGGTCCCTAGAGGGCAGCAGATCGAAGTCCCGCTCCAGAGCGCACTTCTTTACAACCCCAGCGTATCGTTGGCTATCCAAAGGTTGGCCAAATAGGATATTCTGGCGCACAGTGCCGGAGAAGAGCCACGACTCCTGGGAGGCGTACGACACGGAGCCATTTACTTTCAACTGGCCGGACTCTGCTTTCAGCTCGCCGAGAATGGTCTGGATGAGACTAGATTTTCCAGACCCAGTCAATCCGATTATGGCCACCACACTGCCGGGTTTAATCTGCAGGTTAATTCCGTTAAGCGTGTAGTCTGGGGATTTTGGATCCCATTTGGCCTTTAGGTCTCTAATGGAGATAGCTGATTCCAGAAGATCGGTCTCGCTATTATTGGCATGTTGATCATATACCGTATCCTTGGGCGGACTTTCACTTTTGTCCGAATTATTCAGCTCTTCGGACAGCATAAACTCTTCCACGCGTTTGATAGAGGTCAGAATTTGAGCCGTCTGGATGATGGCAGATGGTACGTATATGCACATGGCGCCTAGTAGTACGTTGTAGTAGGCTGTGATCGTGAAGGCGATTTCCGGCGTGAAAACCCTTTCCAAGATGACGTAGCCAACCAGACTGAGGAAGATGGACACCCGAGAGAGGACGATTCTGCAGGCGAAACCGAATCCCCCTATGTGCTGTCCTTGCCGAATAGTGTTCATCTCCTTTTCGCGGGCATGAGTCACCAACTGTTCAAACGGCTGCTCCCAGGCGTACATTTTTAGCACCTGAATAGCGGAGATTATTTCATTCACTATGCGAATCCGGTTGTCCGTCCGTTCAGCAGCCTTTAGTTGGATCGCAGAGGTCTTAGTACCCATATACATCTGTAGCGGCATAAAGAGCAGCATAAACAATACCCCAAACACTGCGGAGATTCCAATCTGCAGGGGCAACGAGATGTTATCTGTTTCTGAGGAACTGGGATATGCTTACCTCCTGATACATAAGGTACGTGATGATCAGAACTTGAAGTGGGCCCACCAACAGATAGTGAACGTTGTAGGGTGAACTGTCCAGGCGGGAGACGTCGTTGGAAATCAGGTTAACCACATGGCCGGATGTACTGTCGCCCAGTGAGCCCTTGGTCAGTCGCAGGGCCTTCCGGAAGATCAGGCTGCCCAGGGCAACCCGCACCTTAAAAGCTGTAAAAAACATCAGTACTCGTACATAGAATCAGTTTACACATATGGCAGACTTACACACATGCCGTATGCCGAACGCGGTTGGATTTAAAATGGCCACGGTTAGGGCACCAATGACGATCAGAGCAACTGCATAATAAATGCCAGCACCGGCAGCTTCTGAGTCGCCCGAAAAGTACGAAATGAGCTTCCCCAAGAAGACCGGCTCCAAGGTCCGCAGTCCCAGCTCCACCACAAAGATTGCTAGGCCACGGACTCCCAATTGCCAGCCAAAAACCCGCAGGAGGGCTCTGAGAAGTTTTGGTGCTCTCGCGTCATTTTCCAGTTCCCGGTCCCAAGCGGCACATAATTGGTTGCCAAGTGTATCTACAACGATTGCATTAGTCGTTAGTCACATATACTTGTATGTTATGCTTCATTATTAGTTTCAAAATTGTATACTTCTTACCCGACTTATGCTCCTCCAAGGGTCTATAAAGGTCGTTTGAGTCCAATGTTTTTTTGTAGCCCTTTCGAAATATAGGTACGGTATACCTGTTTTGTTGAATTATTGTTCAATTATTGTAAGTCAACAAATCACTGAGTCTTAAATATGACTAACCAATAGCAAAATGTCGATAGAAAATTCGATCGCTCTTGGGGATTTTCCGGAAGTCCTTTTTCTACCGGAACAAAAATAAAGTAAAAACTTCTTATCACGACGATTTAATAATTTTATATGAATAAATTAGAAGAGATAACAGGTAATACAATTCTTGATTCTGTTGAAGTTGGCTGATTATATTGTCCTTAAAGAAAAATGAAATATGCTGTAATTGAATAAACCAGCAATTTGAATTTTACCCTTTTCATTCTGAGCAGAATTAACTTCGTAGCTTTTGCTCTTGCAGTATTCGGTCTGGTGTCCAAGCTCAAAGCATTTTCGGCATATAAGGGGCGGCGGAGAATTGTTAACTAAAAGATTTTCATCTCGGTTTTTGTTGATTAGGTCGACCTCGCCGTCGCTACGCCGTTTGAATGATTTCGTTTCTAGAAAAGGAGATTCTTCAATTGCTGTATTCTCCTTTTGCGAATCGGAATGGAAAGTTGGTTCTAAAACAGGTAGTTTCTCCATATTTGGTTCGTTATTGTATTTAAATTTTATATAAATTTCTTTTAAGACTTTTCAAATGATTTTATGCGCGATTTTGTGGCCATAGCACGTCTTTACTCGTCCAGTTCTGGGCAGATACGGAGCTTTGAATGGTGAATGTTACAAACCAAACAGCTGTTATATAATCTCAATTGAAGATAACATCAGAACGCTGAAGTTTATATACCCTTTAAGTTATGTCTAGGATTTCTGATGGTAGTAAAAACGATGGAATAAACCAGTAAAAAGTTGAATACGCCAAGATATGTGATTTGACTCATAAGCTATGCTAACATGGCTAGATTAGATTAAATTGCGTGATGTTGCTGTAAAGAATATATGTTTCTTCCCAAAAAATTACCACGGTGGAGTTGGCTATGGGCTATTTGGAACTTTTATTCAAAGCCAGAGACGGCGAGAGAGTGCCAGAGAGTGAGAGAGGGCTATATTTTGTACGCACACATTGTTGTTGTAGATAACATTTTATTCATAAACCGAAAAGCTCTCCACTTTAAGCGTGCGGAGCGAGCGCGATTTTCGGGGCCTCCTAATTCTTATCAGCATACGCATGTGCGTCTCTTTGTCCGTCCGTATAAACTTTGAGATCTGTTAGAGCGTTGCCAACAATTGATGATCAGAGGGTATTTCCATATGGACATATGCATCACCTAAAGGGCGACGAACTTTTTAATCTTTTTTTTAAGTTTATTGTTTAAGACCGCCGAAACGTTTTATGGTTTTGTTTTTGGTTATTTCGCTTATGTTTGTTTGGCGTCTCTTCCGCGTAATATAACGCGTATCTTATTTTTGTTGAGTCATTTTGGAACGTGCGGTGTTTGCCTGGTTCATTGATTTCAAAATGTAGTCCCTGTAATTTAGCTTAGTGTACGTTGATGGATTTGTTAATATTTAACAGCGGAGTTGGCCAAGAGCTGCGTCAAATGACAGTTTCTGAGTTCTAGCCACTGCAGTGTAACTGACCTATTGGCCAACTTTTGGGCCATCGGCTGTTAGCGCTCTGTTAACCGGGCTCCCAAGGCTTTCGGCCCACTGGCTGCCGCATTGCTGTTGCTGATTCCATTCGTGCTGGTGTTAATATTAAATGTTAAGTTCCCCGCCCACTCACTTTCGATTTCAGTCGCAGTTCGAAACTCAAAGCGTTCGCAGCTGTTGCGGTGAAATTTTGAAACGGCCACGGATATTAATAACGTGCTAGTCGGAATCGAATTAAACACAGCTTAGGCTCGTCTCAAGTTTAGGGAGCTTCGAAAATGTAATATGCCATATTAAATGGCGCGTGCTCTCCAAATGAAACGCAAATACAAGTGTGCTTAGGTAGGACGTGTGTATTGATGTATTCCCAGGATAATTTAGGCCCGCTATTAGCCAACTTGCTTGTAAATATGTATGACGTGCGTATATTTACATGTTTTTATGCACACAGCACAGCCAACAACAGCTTTTTGGAGGCTGCGCGAATCGGCCATTTTTATTGGGTTTCCTTTTTTGGGCCCCAATTTCTCGGCAACATGTGTTCCCCCTTTGTGTGTATTTAATGTACCATTTTTCTAAAGGCTGTAGGCTTTAAAGTGAACGTAAGCACTAGGAGTGCAGAGCAGGTAGAAGAAGAGTGTCCGTCTATTGTAATGCCCGGAACGCTTGGCGTAAACATAAAGTAAGAGGTTTCCGCTTGGGCAGCGGACGCAGAACCGTAAAATGTGCTCGCAACAAACAAAACATACCAAACACACCGCGAAAAAGGGGAATAACAATTCGCGTACTCTTTAAAGTAAATAAACACGAAGTTCAATTAATTCATTTTAAATAAACTAACAAACTGCATATCCTGTTCCTACTTATCGCGTTCTAAGTAAAAATATCTCGTTAAGTTCTCTGTTAAGTGTCCCTTAATTAACTTCCGAATGTTGAATATTAAATTGGCTTGTTGATAGAAGTAAACGTTAAACACTTTCGTTTTAAATACATTTGGGAAATGCCTGCAAAAAATGGCACATCCGCCCCGTGTAGATTTCCCAATGTATACGCAGAAAAACTACAGACTACTTAGAAGCGCGGCCCGTAAACGAAAAACGCCCAACCACCCACTCACATACACTTACACCTACCAGCGCACTACTCATTCCCACCCACATACATGCGTAGAGCAGCAACAAAGTTGCGATAGAAAACAGATGCTTCAAATATGCAACAGCGTATAAATAACAGACTACGGCTAGCCAGATTGGCCGAGTGCGTTGCAGGTGTCTCTGTTATTAGCACTGACCTATAGTGTTAGCGTAGCAGAGGCTGTTAGGATGGCAGCGACGTCGACGGCAGAACTGATGCCAAGGGTAATTCAGTGTTGGGCGAGATTTCCATCAGTGGCCACGTCGTCGTCGGTTAACGGAAGTTTTCCCGAGCCATCCCACAAAAAAAAAAGTAAAATAAGCAAAGGAAAAAGACATCGTGTTGGTGTGAGAGTGTGCTGGTGTTGGTTGCCTCATAAAAGATTCAACAGCCTGCCGAGCCAACAAATAATTAAAAAAAAAACGTGTGTTAAACAAAAAAATTAAATAAATAATTATACATAAATGGCCTAGGAAAGGCAGCAAAAGTTAGTTCAAAAAGTGAAAAGCAAAACAAGAGTATGGTGAGAGGCCAGAGCATCGATAAAAAAGAAAGCGGAGCAGCCTACAATTGAATAAAAACAATCAAATTTCGGATGAAACGAAAATTAACAACATAAAATTCGACAAGGGCAGTAAAAAAGAGACTCTCCGCGTCCCTTTCTCGCCCGCTTCTCCCACTTGGAGTAGTCCCCGAATGTAACGGTAACAAGCAAGCGTGTTTCGAGCAGCATCCTTGTGTGCGTGTGGAGTTCTACGGCTCCGTCTGTTCCTCTCTCCCTTCTCCCCTTTCAGGCTCCTCTTCCCCCTCATCACCCTCCCATGCCCCTGGCTAACTCATCTTTTTCGTTTGTTTTCTGCGAGACATTTATTTGCTCTTTAATGTTTCAGCAGGACCAGGCCTGTTTCGTTCCGGCATTCTTTCTGTCGTTCTCGTCCTCCGCTCGTTCCGTTCCCTCCATTCCAGTCTTCTCTGCGCCTCTTTCGCCCCCTCGCCTTCTCCCCGCGCTACGTCCTTTCGCTCTTTTCGGCTCTGGCATGCCGCAAAACAGTTAGTCCAATACTCGAGTCTCGGCGTCCGTGTGTCTGCGTGCCTGTGTTGGTGCTTGTATGTAGAGCGAAAGCAAAAAAAAAAAATACAGGACAACTTCTTATATCTGCAACTTCCAACTTGGAAATGTGTATAACTTTAAGTTCTCTTAAGTTGCGACATTTTACCGATAAATTAATTAATAATCTTTTAATCTAATTATCATCAATTTAAAAAAAAATATTTTTTATATTTAATAAAGAGCTAAGTAATATTTTTATACACATTTTCCAACATACCTTCATTAATAAAAAAACTACAACTTAGCTAAATAAAAACTATATAATTTCAGTAAGTGCACCACTGCAATCTGATTAGAACAGCTTCGTGGCACTAAGCTGTTTCGAGTTTTAACATTAATAAAATAATCAGAAAGTCAACATTTCAAGGGTTCAACTTCAAAAGTTCAAATTAGGGTTGGCGCACTGTAATAAAATCGCCCACACAGATACGGAGTGTACATGTACATTCAACAATTTGCTGGCTCCCTTTGCCTGGTGATTTTATTTTTTCGTCCTTTACGCCCACCACTTGCCGTGATGCTGTGATGCTGGATTCTGGCAGGCTGGGAGCCAACGTCAACAAGTTGAAGCTGTTGCCGCTGCCCAGCTAGCCTCGTTAGTACGAGTGGCTGTGTGTGCGTGTGTGTGTGTGTGCGTGTGTGTGTGTGTGCGTGAGGGGCGCCCAGAAGTATGCCGCAGATAAGGATAAATCATAAGCTGGCCAGGCTAAGTTCATTTTGGTGTCGCAAAGTGACGAGAATCGATGCCAATGTCATTTGCTAATTGAAAAATTCCTTGGCTGGCGCAGAAACCCTTCCACACAATTAGCTATTTATCTGGGCCTGAGAGGAACGGATCTTAATTAAAATGAATGCACAATTAATTGTCAGACAACAGGCCCGAACTATAAACAAAGCCATGCCATGTGTGCGTACATTTATGTACGAGGCATATGTAAACAGAGTTTTGTAAGCAGCACAAACAGCAGAAATTCCAAGTCTTTGAAGTGAAATTTGATTAAGGTGTTTATACAATATATCGAAATACCAAATCAGCGCAGAGTAGGAAAGAAAAATGGGGCCGCGAAATACTTATATTTACCCATCGATTCCCATTCGACCGAAATATCTGGATTTTGGCCTCGATTTTGTCCCCTGGCTGCCCAAAGATGAAGTATGTACGTAGGAGGAAGTTCAGCTTAAGAGGAATTAGAGGGATATAAATAAATAAAGGAATATGAGTTATGGTAAATTTACTTTTCCTTTTGTGGGGGGTATTTCAGACATTTTTAAATTGCGCACAGGGCACTTTATCAAGCTGACCAACTCTTTCAAGCTCCGTCGCCAAATAGCTACATATCTGAAGCTGACACATCATTAAAACTTTTAGCATCAGATGCCAAAGTGTAGATTACCCGAAGTGAAACTCAGAGTGGAGCACAATTTAACAAATCTTTGGGGTATTGCCTTTTTCCAGCTGCACTGGATTTTTGGCATCAGCTTTGGAACATCAATCTCTCCGATTTAGCTAGAAAGTGATTGGAAGCCAACATGTCGTATGGGCAATACCACAAAAAAGTTGAAACTCTTGGCGATGATGCCTAAGCTTTTGGCTCGTTCATTATAAGCTGTTTTCTGTTCTTTTTGTTGGCGTTTTTTTTGGTTGCTCCTGCAGAACTTTCCCTCCGAATTTTTTCTTGTCCACTGAATGTGTGTGTGCGTGATGGGTGTGTGTGATATGTATGCATGTGACATGTCTGACGTCTCATTTTCTGCCGCATAAACCCGATGCTGGATTTTGCCTTAATTTGGCATTAGGGCGTTTCAATGGAAACTCATTTGAAACTTTCTCTCGCAAATCTGTGCATAGGCTTCCTGTGCACCCATCAAAAAACCTTAATATTTATATGCGCATATTCGTAACATTGTATGTGTGTTTTTCTGCGCCTGACCGAGCACTGCCTCAATATTATTTTTTTCGGCCCGGTTCTGGATGAGAATACGGCAGATGTTTGCCCAGGCTGCGGAGGAATGTATATACGGATGTATATGAGGTATGTACTTGGCAGCACGCTGTTGTGTTGGCGGGATAAATAATACATATAACTCAGTGTAGTATATGGCTTGCGCGTATCGGCCAAACTCCGCTTCTCTTCGCAGGAACAATGGCGTTTGCAGTCCTAAATCATCGATATACTCGTACGTTATGTCGCGGTCCCATTTATCAAGTATTTTTAAACCTTTGGGCCATATTAAGCATGCTAACCTCGCACATATCCCAGCTGACCGATTTTTGAACAATAAAACGGCATTGACATTTTGATCCGTATTTTACATACGCACTTGTCGTGCCTAATTGATGAGCTCGGCGGATACCTTATGCAGAATATACTGGCCATAAATCATTAGCAAATCATAGCATATTCAATGCAAATTGCGGCAGGCTGTGAATCGCATGACCTCTATTGATCTTTCACTCCTCAGCTCCCCCCAACAACCAGTCGCTTACATGTAAAATTACGAAAAAAAATTAAAACTATGCTAAAATTAAGAGCAAATTGTGCAGTATTGAATTAGCCAGCCATTCTGTGGCTTGCGGTTTGGCCTTGCCAACCAACTGGCTGCCTCTTGTCTTTGGCCACTATTTTCCGTAATTCCATTTGCTCCGAGCAGGTTGGCAGACAAAATGCAATTAGCATTAACAAGGATGGCAGCTTCAGCTACGAAACCCTTCAAGCCAACCATTGCAAAAAACCGTTTGGGCCACAATTTAAGCAAACATTTAATCAAACAGAATGCTCAAACTAACACGACTTAAGTTTCACTTTAAAGTGCGCTCGATATTTGAACTACTCGGATGGGGAAATTCCAATTAAGCTAAACCAACATCACCATTTACATTTGATAAAGTCAAATACAAGCAGAATGAATCGAGACAAATGTAGACTATATAAAATAGCTTTGGCAGCACCCATTGGGTAAAGTTATTGGCTTAAGTAACAGCGCAAGATTGATCACTGAGATTAGTGTATTTAAGCAGGTGCGATTTAGTACATAATTGTTTTTGATCTACTTTGCTTAACAATTTACTTAAAGTTTCAGCTTAAAAAGGTTCTCATTTTTTAGTTATGTTTGTTGTAGTTAGTTTTGTTGGATTTATCTCATGTAAATAGTAAATACTTTTCAAAACAGGCATTGAAGATAATTAATTACCGAAATAAAGCCAAAGTTTTTGCTAACTTTATAAAAGTATAACAAGATTCGTGAAAAGTAAATTTTAATAAATTGTTAAAGTTTGGCATAGCCTAATAAATATTTTCTCTCTCGGCTTAGTTAGGATATACGAAGGATAAAGCCTGGCACCATTTGATGTTTCTCTGCTGAAATTAAAATAAACTATTCTGGCTTGACCCACTTTCAGCAGGTTTGTCCAAAGTCCAGCAGCTGAAACCTCAGAAAGAGCGAGTAAGTCAACTGCCTGAACTTCGGCATTAAGGATTCACAAAGATGGGCAAAAGAATTCTCGCTGCAAAATAGCGAAAAGTTTCCTAAAGGTGTTTAACAGGTAGCAAGTTTTAGACAGCTGGGGAATGCAACTGTTGCACCAAGCGGGCCTGCAAAGTAATTGTCATGCACCTGCAAGTGCCTGCAGCATATGCATATTTGTATGTGCAACTGGCTCTCCAAGTGCCCCACAAATGTTGCTCATACGCCGCGTGGTACGGCCAACAATTTTCCGTGCCAGCAAGGCGGAGAGACAACAAACCACAAATTGACATAGCTGCGTTGAAATGCGTGTATGAGAGTGGGGAAACCAGTGATAAAATAATAAAAATATCTAAATAAACACTTTAATTTGCTTTGGATCAAATGCTTTGAAAGCTAATTTAAAACAAGTAAAATAAAATTTTATAATATAAAAAAATAAGTTAAGCTACAGAACTATAGGTAAAGATTTAAAAAGGTTTTCTTATTGTATAATTTTCTTGCTAAGGTTATTATTTCACGACATTTTCTGAGCCGGGATTTCAGTGGAAAAGCGAGAAAATTCGTATATATTTTACGCTTTTTGCATTGAACAATTTCGAATCAAAAAAATTACAGTTTCGTGTGTGGCTGAGTGCGAAAAGTGTGGAGCAACATGACATTGACTAACGTGCAACGTGGCAGCAAAAACGGACACACACACACTTTTGCGCCCAAGCGGCAGACACATGCAGGCCAACAATTTGTGGCGGTGAAATTTAACACGAACAATTTAATTTCAATAAAAACGCACACAGCAACGCAACAGCAACAACAAAGCGAGTGCAAAGACAAAAGGATTGCTCATACGACACGTGTTCTGTCTGATTGTGAGTGGGTGAGAGTGTGTGTGTGTGTGAGCTGTTCGTGTGGGGATGTGTTGGTGTGTGGGTGAGCAACGTGCATAAATGCAATATAATTTAATTGCTCGATCTTTTCCACCTGGGGATTCTGATGTTGATTTGCCACTATGCGCTAATCTGTGGCACGTAATTCAGGATTAAAGTGTCAAATAAACTATTCCATTTCCCTCCACTTTTGTTAGTCTAACACATTTTTTCCCATCAATGCAATTGACTGAAAAAAGTGGGACGATGAGGGGCGTGGCACCAAGCGGCCGGGGTATTCCTTTGGTGGAAACGCGTGCTGCAAGGTTACGGCTGCATCTGTTAGTGTGTGTGTGTGTGTGTGGTGTATATGTGTTGTGTGTGTGTGTGTTTGCCTTTTGTGCACGTGTCTGCGTGTGAGCTTGTGCTTATGTGAGTGCTATGCATACGGCTGAGTTGCTTAAATGTCAGTTTATATCTCAAGGATAAGCTGTTTCGCCCCATGGCTCGGTTTGTTGGGTAACTGATGCCGACTTCTCCTGTGCCTCCCTTTCCTCTTCCCTCTCCTCACATTTTTGCCTGCAACAAGACGCAGCTCACATAAACATAAATAAAACCATACATACTTATAAGCAAACATGGCCCACAGATACAACTGCATGCTGCTTAGTTAAGCTTAGGTCGTGCTCACAATCGTTATCCTTACGCCAAGCATTCGTTTTTTTGAAGCTCATGGGGTGTTGGCCTTAATAAATGCCACTTTCAGCTAGCAGCAAGTGCGAGGCTAAATCGAAATGCTAAAATTGGATTCCCAACGTAGGGTGAGTGGCCAAGTTTCGCCTATACTTGGATCGATATGAGATTTCTACATCGATTGTCTCGACTTCTATCCGTCAAACATTGGTAGCTCAAAACCGCAGATAGAAATGTATGCAAAACTATCTGGTTTTCTTTTGATACAACTTAATGAAAATACAAATTAATGGATATAGGTTAAAAAAATAAAATTTAATTTTCCAAAAATGTGAATAGTTGCAATAGCTGGATTTAAAGTCTTCTTAATACAACTTTTTGGTCTTCAGTATCAACAACTCGTTCATACGGACGGACAAACGGGCGGACGGGCGGACAGACGGACATGTTTTCAACGAATCTAGTATACCCTTTTTAGTCTAAAGTGAATTACATTACTTACAGGTATAAATATAAACGTTTCCTTGTCACAGAAATAAATAAATAATATATATTCTAATGACATTTGATTGCCTTTCAGCAGAGCTATGAATGAATCAGAAATAGCACTTTGGACGAGCAGATTTCTGCCAATGAAAGTGAAATTGGTCATTTTATTTTTACCTGTTTGTAACCTGTCATCTTACTAAAGTAGCACTTCACAATTGCCAATGCAGTTTATTCCATCCGGGGGTGATTCCATGGAATTCACTTAATTACTGCTTGTTTTTGATGGCCTCACAATTATTTGCAGCGTGCTGAATCAGGGCGAAAAAAAATGTTGTTTACTCTCTGGAATTACTGAGTATTTTTGTGCACTGCCACTGCCAGCAGGATATCGGTGGCTGTGGCTGTAGCTGTGGGGGAAGTCACAGGGTTTCATTAGCCATCAGCCATCCATCCATTCAACCATTTGCCCATTTATCCCGGCCGGGGTCGTAATGAGCATCCGTTAGCAGGAAGACGAGATAAACTTGTTGCAGCGATAAAAAGCTATAAATTTCGCCAGCTTCGCGGTGAGAGTGTGTGTGTGTATGTGTGCTAGCGTTCTAATTAATAGCTTAGCGGAGGAAAAGCACCCGAACACCCACACACAACCACACAGCACCGCCTGTCCCCCCTTTCCAAGGACCGCTAAATGCCAGCAATTAAATAGTACTAAAAATGCGTGAGAAAGTTTCCATGGCAGATGTTGCCAGCGCCTAATTCTTCTGTTTTCCGTTCGCGGGGCCAAGTCGAAAATGTTGCTTCATAGCCGGGACCATTAAATTTACAAGTGTTTGGGCATTACCCGCAAGTAAAACATGGGAAAATGCCTTGCCAGAAAAAAAAAACCCAGCAGCAACGGAGAGTGGTAAAAACTTTTCTGGGACACAAGGGCGGAAAAGGGGAAACTTTCAGTGGACTCCACTTGAAGTACGGGCCAAGGTCCGACCAGTCCGGCCACAACAACCAATCCTGGCCAGGCCAATTGTGTAATGCATATTTGATTTGTATTTACGCTCTTTGCGTTCGCAAATCGATTGTCATTTGAGTGCTGCCCCACCGCTTTCCCCCGTTTCCCCTGTTTCCCCCTCTCTTGCTGCTTTCTGTTTGGCTTGGGAGCGTGAACAAATGTGGCGCCATTACCAACACCAACGGCACAATAACAGCCAAAGCAGCGCCAGCAACAAGGGCCAATTTTAAAACAACAATATAAATACTGCAGTGCAACTTTTTCCCGAGCCGAAAGTATCTTGCCCTCGTAGAGTCAATAAAAATGATTGCCCCATATTTCAGGGCTTATAGAAAATGATACGGTTAGCCAGAATGCTGTGAGCATGGGACTGGGATTATTTTAGACTTCAAGAGATATTTACAGCTCATTTACAGAGCAAAGGATTAGGGGGCACATGGGCTTTTGTAGTCCTTGAAGTTTGTTTTACTTTGTTGGGATTTCGGTTAGAGATATTCAAATCGGAATATAGAAAGATAAGGAGGAAGATATAATTGTCAATTAATTTAATGTTTTTGTCCCATATTTGTAGTTTAATCAAGCAAGAAATGTGTAGAACGAAAAAGTACAGTCTAACATCAAAGTGGATGCTATGTTTGTTACAAGTTCGAGTTAAAATACGCAATAAGTTATAACCTTTAAAACCGCACTGTATAATCAATGGACCTAAACGAATTGTAAGGGCATTCACAATCAAAGGTACTCATGACTTTCAGTGGAAATTAATGGAAAGCGAGTTCCATTACCTTCCGTTTTCCCTCCGACGACCTTTCTGTTTCAACGGACAAGGACAGCTGACTTCCAATTATGTGGGCTTCCATGCGAATACGCAATATTTGACCATTTCCCTTTAATATGGTTGTGTTCGCTGCGTACATCTTGTACGACAGCGGGTAAATTAAACAGAAAAATTTGCCGGAAAAGAAGGAGGTATATATTTAATTGCTTTCGCCCCGTTTGTTGTTGTTGGCTAGACAATGGAATTTGTTGGGGACTCTGGAGCCGTGGGCCATTCATAAAAATGCCAAACGCACAATGCCGCAACCAATCGAACTGAAACCGGACGGAGTCGAGCAAAGCGGAACGGAACACAAAGGAAATGCGGTCGAGGGAGCGGAGGACGGGTTTGCAAGCAAACACCGAATGAAAACAGCCAGCGACGTGTAAATATTTAGTTCAGTTCGAATCGTGTGTTTATATCAACCCCGACGTCGAAAAACAAGAATCTCCATTTGATAGTTTGATTTGTGTGATATCGACGGCTGAACCAGGCCGAATCACAGGCCAGTCGATCTGGCTGATGTATTTTGAAAGCTCTATAAATACGAGCGGTGCGACCTGTCTTCGACAAATAAACAAGACGCGACGCATTCCATTTCCAGAATTCCCTGATGGCAGAACCATTACTCATACGCAACGTGAGCCTCTGGAGTTGCGGCCAGGGTTCAAGGTCAGGTCAGAAAACCCGAGATCCCTCCAGCAGTTTGGGAATAGGTGAACTTAAGCTGATGCAGCGCATCAGCAGCAGATGAGAAAGGAGAAAGAGAGAGGAGCAGAGGAGCAGAGGAGGCCGTGTCCACAGTTGTCAGAGTTTCCTTGCAGCAGCAACCACGGCCAGGGTGTCGCAAAGGCATACATACGATTCTGTGTGTCATAAAACTGTCAGCCTGCATTTCTGCATTTCAGGCTCTCCACAAAAGGCAATGCTACACCATGGGATCTGGCACGAAATAATTGCAGGGCATCCATCCAATTATTCATTTTTCTGCATGTAAATTACTTCATTTGGTGGTGGGAAATCGAGTGAAAGACATCAGAGCCGGTTAGGGCTTTAGCATAGGTGTGCATATTTTAGCAGCCGCAAAAAACGGAAAAGGTATAAATTCATTGGGGCACCAACTTACAGAAATTTAATAGTAATGCTCAAGTCTTTCAAGTAAATATGGTTTTGCTAAAGTTAAGTAAATAAGTGTTTTACAAATAAGAAATGGTTTGAATATATGTTTCACTACTTTACATATATGAAAAGATTTTATTAGTGCATTGGATACATTGCGTTCCTTATTACTGTAAAATTTCACAACTGAACTGCATTAATTTAAAATATCTCTATGCTATTTCTAGAAAGTTCAAGATTCCTTGGACCTTTTCGCCCATGGTACTCTCGCTTTTCACAGGCGTTCTGATGTTCAGATGTTCTGAATTTCAGCTGTTGCCATTGCCAGGGCCGTGGACATGCACGTGGACATAGACATGGACATGGATGTGGATGTGGATGTGGATGTTGATGTGCCTGCGAATATACACGTTGGCTGTGGATGCTGATGCTGGACCCACGGACCTGGCGACAGACAGACATTTCTTCACAGACAGTTTTCACTAATTATCTGACACAGTGATGGCTGCTGGGCCACGGCAGTTGCACTTGATGGACGGTGCGGCGGCAGGGAGGTCCTTTTTGCTGCAGCTCGTTGCGGCCAAGGACTCATTTGAATGTGTGTTGTTCTGGTCCTCGCACTCACACGAACACACCAACTTTACGTACACATCTCAGAACTCTAATTTCAAAGGTCGTGCCAGTGCCAGCGAAATGTGAGATGGTGTGGGAAAGGACGCCTGCTGTGTTCAGCTTTATTTTCGTGTCTTTTTTCCGTTTTAGCTTGTCCGACGTCTCTCGTTTCGGTGTCATGTGTTTTAAGCCATGTGCATGTTTTATTTGCCGAACAGCTTTTCCTCGTTTTGTTATGTTTGGGCTGCATCGGTTGGCGAACCGAAAAAGTGTGCGAAGGACACCAGCGAAGAGGGGCGTCAATAATTGAACGCCCCCGGCCGAGAGTTTGGGGTATCAGCAGCAGTATCCAGTATCCAGTTGCCACTTGCTAGTATCGCGTATACGCCACTGGGCAGCTGAAAGTTGATTAAATTTAAGTATTCGAGTTTTGGCCGGTCTACTCCTCCGTCCGGCTGCAACTCCGTCCATTTGCATTTGCTATTCCGTTCTTGATTTCACCCGGGTAATTTTGCTGCAAAATTATTAACAATTACATATTTATGCGCCAGCTGGTGGGCGTGGAACTTGCGCCATCCGTGTGCTGGGTGTTGCCCAACGTGAAATAACCGAAATTCTCTTGATTATCACGTATACGCCATGGACGTGCGAATGTGGATTTCTGTTTGTAATTTTGCTTGTTAATACATTTTTTCAGATAAGCAGAGAGTGAATTAGCTTATAATTTTGAAGAAAACCATCAATTAAGTAATTATAGTTTTTTCTGTTTTTATTTTATTTTTACATTTAAAGTTGTCTATCTAAGTATGTACATATATAGAATATATATAGTTTTAAATGGGCTAAACAATAATATTCTTTCTGAAAGCTATACAAAAATATTAACATCAATCTATTACTTATTGGACTCTAGCTTAAGACAGAAACTAAAAACTAACACATAAGCTCCTTGCGGAGTTAGTTTGAAACTAAATAACACTAAATTATGATTAGTTTTCCCAATTTCCCAGCACTAACTTTTCGAGTGCCGTTTTAAAATAAACCCATTCAACGCAAACTCAAACCACTCGGAACCCGGCAATGTGTGTCGCCAATTACGCATTTGTTAGCTTGTCATTGACACCAAACTCGGCAGCCCTGAAAGTTAGCCAGCCGGGCTAACCAGCTGGCACGGACTACCGAATGCAATCACATAAATCTAATGGAAAAAACTGTCAACTACTTGGCTAAAAAGTTCAGATGACCCATTATAAACACACACCCGCAGGGAGATCATCAGTGGCAAACATTCCTTGAATACGCAAGCAACAAGCAGGACTCGTTAACAGCGGTGCCAACAGCTAATGCTAAAAGTTGGCCAACAGAAGTGGCGGCTGCGCAGAGAGACGGCGGAGAAAGGACTCTCTCTTCTGGGCCCTTTGCCTCTGCTTCTGCACAACTGTTGAATTTTCCGCTGCCGCGGCCAGCAGCAGATGTTGCCGCTGTTAACTGTTATTTACTTTTGCGGCAGTGGCAGTGTCAGTGGCAGTGGCAGCAACAGTTATAATTTTTGCCTGGCTTCGTTTTATGTCCTCGGATGATTTATTTTCGTACCGCCTGAGACGAAGGAGGCAGCCCCGTAGTATCGTAGCACCGCACCAATGGCCCTGGCCATAAGGCATGTGGTCTTTGTTTGGATTTATGCGTGTGTGTTTGCGATGCCGCCCCTTTTTCACCGCCCACGCATACTTGCCTCTCTTTTCCCGGCACGCAGTGCCTCTCTTTCATTTGCCTAGATTGTTTGCACGCCTGGCTGGTTGGATATTGTGTTTTGGGCCAGAGATAAGACGCTTAGGCTGTGCACTCACAAAAATTGTTATTGTTCTTACTTTGAGGATTGGATTCGTTGGAATTGTTTGGTGGTCAGTGAATGGCTTTAAGCCAATTTTCAGG
Organism: Drosophila yakuba; assembly: GCF_016746365.2. Taxonomy (NCBI): domain Eukaryota; kingdom Metazoa; phylum Arthropoda; class Insecta; order Diptera; family Drosophilidae; genus Drosophila; species Drosophila yakuba. The sequence continues at coordinate 18,058,241 of NC_052527.2, read as the reverse complement.
CAAATCCCAATGGGATAAAGGTGAATGCCTGTGTGACTTGCTGAACTTCTCACTGGCTAGTTGAGGTAATTCGATTTCTGTTCTTGTTTGCATCACAGGTTATTTATACAATTTTCGTTGAGGTCTCATGTTAACTTTTGTTCGGCTTTCTGACTCTTTGTGTTGTGTACAAAATGATGGAAAAAATTCAAAGCAAAACAAGTAAAGAAGGCACTCTTTATTAAATTAAAATAACCAAGTTTCATGTTTATAACAGTGAGAAGTGCAGAGCAAAGCGATTTATTTCAAAGGTTCATAGTTTATTATGAATACTCTCATTTTATATTGAGCATTCTTTCAGTGTGCAAGTGTGTGCGACTGGGCCAAGTATTTGATCCTGTTAACTGAAATTTATGCAAACTGGCGGCTTCAACTTTTTCTATTACCAGACCATATCGTTTAATTGCGATTGCCTCACGTTTTCCAAAGTCGCGAAACGCTAGTGTTCAGAGTCCCTGGGCTGCTCCGCCCTTTGCATGTTGTGTACAAGCTTTGTTGGGCATTATTTTCTTCTACTTTGCATTTAATCATTTTTTAGATGATGGCGCTGCTGCTGCTGATGGCGCCCATTGTGGCGACCCTTTTGTGTGCCATTTGCATCACAGCTGGCGTCGACATTCACGAGCATGCGACTGAGATTGCAATAGCGACTGTGCACTGCGGAAATGAAAACAATATCCATTTCCATTGTAGGTCTTTATTCGGTGTGTATGCATACATATACATTCAGAATGAAGGGCCGCAAAAAGCGCATTGGAGGCCACAAGGGACTCCTCTCGCTGCCATTTTCCCACGGGCCTACGGCCATAGCCCCCATATGTATATACATATAGACCGACATTTCGCACGGCGACTGGGAGCCTGGCTTTAGCAGCAACTCGCACTCCCACTCCCACTTACCTGTCACAGCTCGATGCTCTCGATTCACTTGTCCCGACTCAGTGATGTCCACCTGGCTTTGTTTTTCCCCTACAGCGGATATTAGAGTGGAGAGACGGGGCGTGAAGCTCACGAAATACGTGGAATATACTTCCATTGCATTTGTATAATAACGCGAAACAACAAAACCATTTAAAATGAATAAAGCGTTTGAATTAACCAAAATGTAGACTGCTCTCTAGCCACTTAGTTCTTTAGGCAGGCATATATAAAACTACAACTATGTATTTTGCTACTCTTTTCTATGTATTTTCTTATCATATTGCCTAATTTAAATGTGATACTTTTGCAACCTGGCCATAAGAAGGGCAATAAATGTAGGTCATCACTGACCACTCGACATTGAGTGCCACTAGAGCGCCACGAATGCCGTCCCTTTCGTGTGTGGGGTCCTTTTCGCAAGAGTGGCTGTGTTTGTGGGGGAGGAGGTGCGTGCAACAAGTTGAAATCTGCTACACTCATGCATAATGGAGGCAGTCGCGAATCCGAGCCAGAAAAGTGAGCAAAACTATTGGCAAGCTGTCCTTCCTGGCTCGGTGGTGCTCCATCCCGCGCCACAAGTTACTGCTACATCTTTTGTGAGTCCTTGAATGTGGTGATGGGGGGAGGGTTATGCGAAGGATATTGGGCGATGATTGTCTATTGAATCGAGTGGGAGAGTCGCTCTAATGTTCGGTTGTTCTTGTTGTTGCAGGTGCAGCCGTCGCCTTTAAGCGCCACTTGATGCCACCGTGACACACAAAAGAGAAAGAATTGAAAAGGCAATTGACGAGAAGATAAACGAGAACGAGGTAACCAGGAGGCGGCGGCGATGACATTGACGCATCCAAAGACGTCGCCACCCAGATGACGGGCAGGCACCAGCAGGAGGAGCCGAAGACTCAGGAGCAGAAGCACCAGCACAGCCCCGACGACAAAACAAACCGATCAACGTGTCAACGCGTCGAGTAGAATGCAAATAGGCGCTAACACCAGCGGCCAAAGCAGCAACAACCGCCTCCAACCACCAGAGCCTGAGCCCGAGCCTGAGCCGCCCATTGAGCCACCCACCATCCATCTAGGCCAACATGGCGGATGCGGACGATAGCAAGAGTGGCACTGGCAGCGGGGGCAGTGGCAGTGGTAGTGGTAGTGGCAGTGGCAGTGGTCGTGGGAGTGGCGCTGAGTCCCTGCAGCTGCTAACTAAACTGGACAAGGCCGTCTCCACCAACGATGTTCTGCTCGATCTCCAACGGGCGCTCACCTACGAGGCTGTCTTCAGCACTCTGGTGGAGCACAAAATGCAGGCCCTTAAGCGGGACTACGAGGAGCACAAGAAGGCGAAGCGGCGCAAGCGAAAGTCCATCGGTCGCATCTTTCTGCCCAGAAAACTGTTTGGCAGCGGAAGTCGCCGTTCCAGCAGGGAGGACACCCCGCCACCGGAGGATCACCAGGACCAGCCTTCACCACCAGCTACTAGTAGCGGGAAGACCAAGGCCCCAACAAAAGGCAAGACCCGGACGGATGACATTGAGGAGGCCTCCGGCTCAGTGGCCAGCCTACAGCGATCTCATCCAAAGCGCCCGGAGAACTTGGAGGACAGCCTGGCCAGCACGCTGAGCAACTCCTCGGGAGCACAGCGGCAGCACAAGCACAGCCACAGCTTACTTGTTCGAGCTCAAACGCACACGCCTGCACACCAGATGGACATGGATGCGGACCGGAGATCCAATAGCTCGGAGGGGGAGGTCAGATTGAAGGCCCAGCTCCCAGGCAAACATTCCACAACGATCAACGGCGAGTCGGAACTGCCCCCGATCTCCGGACACGACAATACCTCGACGACTGCCACAGCAACTGCCACAGTGACCGCCACGCCCCACGGAGGAGTCCTCCACAGCTCCACCCTGGCGGACGACAGCCTGACCGCCTCGCTCCGCGGCAGCCTTGAAAGCCTCTCCTACAGTAGCTCCCGCTGCACCGTCAGCTTTGGTGGAGCGGAGGTGATTACCGCGAGCGGTGGGGAGGCGGAGTCGAGAGAGCGGGCGCGACTGGCCAAAAGGCTGAGGATCCTGGAGGCCAAGTCCATTAGCGCCCAGTGCAGCCCCATCTTCCCCAGGCACGTGGTTCGCTCGTTTCCGCTGCAGTCGCCCCAACAAGCGGTAAGTATTATACATCTCTTCGGGTATTTGAATGACTAAGTTCAATAGATTGAAAGATTCACCAATGTCTCTGCATTTCTCAGTTAATAAAGTATACCGTCTAAATTAAGATCTTCCTTGAAAGAATAATCATCCTATGTTAAGCAATCAACATTTTTGTTTTTGCGTTCCCCAGCGCCTGCACATCAATGTTCCCTCCAGTTTGGCCAGGCCGCAGCCGCAGTTGCAGTTGCAGCAGCATCTACATCAGCATCAGCACCAGCAGTTGCAACCTCACGTGGCCTTGGAGATTGAGACGCTACCCGCTCCACTTCCCCAGCGGAGGCGTCTGTTGCCCAAGCAGATATCCTGCACTGAAAGCGGAGCAGCAGGGGATTTCGGCGTGGTAGGTGCGGAGGCCTACACCAGGTACTTCTCCCGCCAGAACACGTCGGAGGACAGCGCCAATGTGACGGTGAGCACCGTGTTGGCGCAAAGCGACTCCCAGTCGCTGCACGCCACGCCCAGCTATGCAAATACGCCCCCGGCAATGGGCAGCGCGAGTCAGGAGCGCCGCAAGTCCCGCAGCACTGGACTGCTGGCTGTGCGGCCGCCGTATGGCGTGGATCCCAGTGCCGTGGTGATTCCCATGGAGGACGGGAGCGTGGAGCGAGTCAGGACGAGGGCTCTGGTGCCCGAAAAACTACACCGGATGACCTCAACGTCGACGGGCTCCAGTGTGGCCGCCACAGGCTGCTGCAGCGCCACAAAGCCGAAGGAGAGGCCGAGCGAAGCCTTCAGGCCCTCCGCGATGCCCTCCTCCGCAGCAATGACAACGGCCCAGAGCACGGGCAGCGACGACGAGTACCGCCGGCGGAAACGGAAGTACAGTAAGTGACAGCGAGCTGCAGTGAAAGAAGCCTCAATCATTCATATCTCCCGCCATGCCCTTCTCCCCCAGAGCGCCATCATCGCTGCTCGGATCCCGCACTAGTCTATCCCACGCCCAGCGGTCTCCAGCACTATGTGCACGTGCTCGCCATCAATCCGGACACGCAGCAGCCCATGTAAGTCACAGATTGCGAAGGTTTCGGATTCATGTTTCGAATAACTTGCCTATACACATTTATTTTCAAGGGGTTAGCCAGGAAAAATGTGCATTAATAAAGCTACTTGTTAAGCCGACTAAGGCAATCATTTATAATAATTGGTCAAAATGTTAGCAGCATCTTTTAAAACAACAACTAACTGAAGTACTAAAAGACAGAAAGCGATGTGGATGTTTCGTGTACCCTTTTACTATAGATTTTTTGAAAGGTATCTAACAAGTAAAAGGAACCATTTCCGACGTCGAGACCTCAGGAACTATAAAAGCTAGAAAGTTGAGATTGGAAATGCAGATTCCAGGGACATTTGTTTATTTGTTCTTTATGGCCGCGCCCATTCTAACGCCCACAAACCGACCAAAAAAAATTATTTTTAGTTGTCTTATTGTTTTCTCCAGTGCTATGCCTGGAAAATGTTTAAATTTCTCGTTCGCAATTCCACAAGCTGAGTAACGGGTATCTGACAGTCGGGAAACTCGGCTATAACGTGCTCTTTTGTTTTTATTTACTTGTTGTACATAATTACATAATCCATTTCGAAAGGATAGATAAAATCCGAACGGCACATATTTTCTTTTTAAAATGAGGGTGACATTTTTATCTGGTTTGGATATCAAAGGTAATGTGATTTATTATCCGCAGACAATGCCCGTACGGTGAGGACTCGCCCTGCGACCTGCAGTTGGACATGGACATGGACTTGGACCTGGACCTGGACGATGCCGATAAAATCGACGACCTTGAGCAGATGGTCCCCAGTGGCCATCAGCGGCATCGCCGAAAGCATCGGTGAGTGGCCACCGGAGTCTCTATAACCCACACGCCCTGGATACCCCTAAATCCTTTCAGCCGCCAAGACACATCGGCTGGAGTTGAGAAATGATCGGGGAGCACATAAATAATAGCGCGTTTCGGGGGCAGCTGATGGATGAATGGTGGCTCGGTTCGACAGCTAGGATATTCGGACAGGTGCTGCAACAAAGGACGGGCCGTGTCCTTGGGCTGCACTAATAAATGTCCTGCCGATTGGCGATGCGATGGCGATTGTGATTGCCAAATATGCCCTAATGCGTTGCCCTCCTCCTTTGGCCACCGCCCACTTTTCCCCTGGGAAGTTCGCGTGACGTTGAGCAGACAAAAATTGATTGACAAGCTTTGTGCGACTATTTTGTGGAGGGAAAGGCAAGGGAAGGGACTTAGCTGGCTCACTGGGTGGATGGCTGGTGGGTGACTGGGTGACTGGGAGACTGGGTGGCACAATGGCATTGACTGTCAGCAGTCCGATGTCTGCCGTCGCTCTCCTTTTTCCGCCCATAGCCAGGAGCAACTTCCGTTGCAAAAATCGAGCCATGTTGCTTGTAGCGAACGGTGGGTTGGTGGGACTGCGGTGTAGGGGAAATTGCGGCAGCTTTGTAATGCGGAAGTTTTGTAAAACCCAAACGGAAATAGAGCAAATATGTTTAAGCTTCTGCTGCAGGTTGAGCTCACATATGTGGCTGAAAGCAGGGAGATGCTCAGGCAAACAAGCTAAACAGATTAATGTGCAAAATTTCTACCAGAAATAATCATGAAATAGCATTAAAGGCAATGCCAAGTACCTGAAACTTTATTTCCTCTTACAAGCATTTAATCAATGTATAGCTTTCCAAGCAAACTAGTAATTTCCTTAGAATGACATCTAAAATCAAGTTGAGTCTATTATGCTTTCCAGTCTAACAATTTCTTTCAATTTCCATTTGTATGCCTTTGAAGTAGTAAATAAATTAAATCTTAAAGCTGATTAAATCAGCGTTTTCAGAAGAATGTAACTAAAATATTCTTATGTATTAACCCGAACTTCATTTACACAATTCACAGACATCGCCACAAAAAGCGACATCGGCACAAAAAACCAAAAATTCTGGTACAGGACTTGGACACAGAAGTTGTTAAGGTGAGTCATACTCAAATACTCAAACACCCCACAAAGTGGCAATAAAACATTTATGGTATACATCCTTCCAGGTGATCGATCCTCATGATCTGTCTCAGCGTGCCCGCTGGACAATAATTGCCACCGCCTGTTTGTTACTGCTCATGTGCCTCATGTTGATTGGAGTCACTTTGCGTATGGCTCCGATAATCGATGATATGGGTAAGTGCCTTACAGAAATTTAGGAATTTACATATACGATTGATGCCCGAAAATCAAAATGCTTTATCCCATATAAATTATAGTTCGTTTATACCCCGCTTGTATTGCAGTGCAGTTATCCATTTAGATATTAAGCGTACATAACTCTAATGGAACAAGTGATCAGGCATAGCTTCAGATAGAGAATACATAAAATGCGCCTCGTTATAATCCTTGAATTGTGGAGTACAGACATTGTAAATACGCATTATTCGAAGACACAAACTGATATTATACATTTTTATGCATTGATATTATAATCTGTATTCAACATTGTGTTCAATAGAACCAATCGATAATAATGGCAATCACATTTCTAATACGTTGCGTATTGTGTTTTGTTTCGTTATATTTCAAAATTTAGAATACCTAACGAAATGTAAGTACAAGCACAAAAACAAAAGACAAAGCTGGTAAAGTATTACATTGGTAGATCATATGACTCTGCATAGGTGGTAGGCTAAACTTAATTCCGTTGAGTTGAAGATCTGTGTTTTGCCGAATGATCAAAGCCAGATTTGTTTTGGATGTCTTTAAATGTTGGTGTTTTTTGGAACCCCTTTGAGGGACCTCCATGTTTTGCTGTTACCAAAGCTTTACTGTTACATTTAAGGGCTGCAAAAGGGCTTTATGAAAAGCTCAGAAGGCCCACAAGCTTGTGATGCATTTTTAGAAAAGAGCTTTAAGTTTGGGACATGTAGCCGCTTTTAAGCTTGAGTTTGTTTTCCCGCAACTTGAGCCAGCTTTTCGAGTGTTTTTCGGGGAGCTTTTGGGTGGTGCTCGATCTCAATGCCTTTGCAACACACCCCATCCGAAGCGGCACTTTGCCACCCCCTGCTGCGTTTATGTGTGCCATTGTGTTGCATAACAACGCAGTAACGGCCGCGGAACTAGGACAGTGTATCACATGTTGCATCTCACACAAACACAGAAACAAAGAACAGCACCAACATCACGAACATCACCCAGTTCACCCAAGCAGCCTGTGCCTTAGTATTGGCTTCTGTGTTTTTGGCATCGAGAATTGCGAACTGCATGATTTGTGTTGCTGTTGTCGTTGCCCTCCCCGTTGATGTTCGATGTGTTTGGTCCATCAGACATCCCCCGTAATTATCAATCATCAATCATGCATGCCTTGGCTCACCTTCATTATGGTGGAGAGCGATATAATTAGATGTTGATTAGAAGACGCCTCCCCCCTCCCCGTCCCTGGACCGATAATTTGGGATTCCGCACTGCGATGGCAGTGCAAACTTTTGGCTGAAGGCACTGGAATGTCAACAGGCAGCAGCTGCGACTCCTGCTTCTAGTGCTGGTTATATAGTACCAACCATCGCTGGGTGCTCCTCCCCTGGTGCTCCTGGTGCTACTGGCTCCTGGCCCTTTTCCAAGGAGACGCACTTAATCGGCAGCCACGACGGTGGCAGCACAATGGGGCTCACCGCAGCGTGACAGGGGCTGGTTAAAACTAATTTGTGTGCCGGCACGCTTTAGCACAGTGGATCTATGCAATTGGATGCTCCCAGGAAACTTGGAATCACATATTAAGAGGAGCTCAGAAACAAGTAATGTACTACTGATTTCAGATATACAAGCAAATTGAAAATGATTGCCTACTTTTATTACTTGTGAAGCACGTTAGTATTACATATACAAAATATTTAAATCTGACTGCTCCGGACTATCAGTCGACCAATACGACGACCTAAAACTAATTCGTAAGATTGAGTGTTGCCTTGCTAGCATTCAAACTCTTTGAAAGTCGTTAGCCAGGGACATAAAAAAACCATAATCAGATTAAGAAACTGTTTCGCAGAGAAGGGTGATAATGGCTTCCAGGTAAATGCAACTGCAACTGCGACATGAATCCGAAGGATAGAAAGGCATGCTGGCCTTCAAGGGGAATGAAGATAGATATAAATACTATGGCGAAGCAAAAAGGCGAATCAGTGACCTTGATACACCGAGCAGGTGTATATTTCAAGGCGGATTAATACTCAAAAGCACTTTGATTCGTAGCAGATAAGTTTGGCAATACCCCTTGGACAGTAATAGCTTCGGAATCGAAATCGGAATCAGATATCAAAGGTTTGAACCACAGTCCGTGGGAAGGCGCTAACTGCGGGATGCACAAGCGCAGTTTTGGCCAAAATGGCGACTAAGCGCTGCTTCCTGCTTCGTCCTGCTCATTCCTGCTCATTCCTGCTCAGCCTGCTCAAGAAGCCAACCCATCCAGGTCGCCAATTTTCTCCCGCTTTTCCTGCTGGTGCGTTCATTGTGAGCGCCGAGTGGAAAATGTGGAATGCTGCTATGCATTTCTTAAACCAAATCAGCGGCCATGACAAAGCATCTCCGCTATGCCCTGCCCTGCTGTTTGTCTTTGCTTTGTGCTGGCTCTCAGAATAGGCGAAAAGAAAACACGGCCCCAACCTCGCAACCACCCACCCTGCCACCCCCTCAGCCAGCTGATGACGTTGAAGCCGCTCTTGACTTCGACCCGGCGAGAAAGTTTTTCCACTATGCACGCAATTTCCTCGGGAGGAACCATAGTTTGTTGCACTGCTGCTGGTTCTTTTCCATGTTTTTGCCGCTCGGATCCTGCAGCTTTGATGCACAGAGACAAAAGCATAATTACTCCATTTACCGACTGCCTTTTGAATTTTCAGTGTGTTCTTTGTTCGTGAATAATGGGTACGCTGAATATCCTTACTTTATTAATATTTATAGCAGGGTATCTATTCAGTGTCTGCAGCACTCAGATCATTCTCCATGGCTCCGAAAAACGGGTTAATATATAAATAGTTTCGCAAAATGTTATTTATTGCTATGTTTTGAATACATTTTTTTGTGTTACTCAAATATTTACCCAAAGCATTTTGTATATATTTGGAAATATGCTGTCTAATGCTAAAGCGAAAAAATTCAATCATCAATATTTACATAAGATCTTTAATTTCTCGGGCTTTTTGACAGTTCTATTCTTTGGCCTTCTAATGCTGGAAATATTATTAAATTTTAATAACATGTACACTCGACTTAGAAACACATAATGAATTAGTCATCACCCAAATTTAAAAATAATTGTTTTTCACAGCTCTTTCGTGTGGTTTTATTTGGATTTTTTTCTCAGTACTGCTCCCCTACTAGTTGGTGTTGTTGTACCGCCCGAGGCAAGCGGTCGCGTTGTCATTTTTGGTGGTGCTCGTAGATGCTCTTGCTGTTGTTTCATTACTTTGCTGCATAAAACAAATGCGCATAGTTGCCGTCAGTTATTATCCACTTGCAGCGGCACTTTGTGGCAGCCACCATGTCACCATTTCAGCATTTCACCAGTTCACGGGAAACGCGGAAAGCCGCGGGAATCATGGCAACAATGCGCCCCCTTGGCCAGAACGCGTTTTCTTTTGGCTTTGGGAGCTGGCTTAATCAACACGACAACGTTACTGCGAGCCACAAAAGGCATTCCAATTGCCCAGGCTCAGTATTCAGTATTCAGTATTCAGGCTCTGGCTCGGTCTCAGGCTAGGCTGAGACTCAGGTTCAGTTCCACGATTCAGCCAAAGGACCTAGCCATGGACAGGCCACGCCCCCTGCTGCCTGGCGTCCGCACCCAACTCGGCCGCAAGTATTTCTGGGACCAAATTATTTTCATAGCTTTAGCTTAAAAGCTGAAAATTCTGCTGCCCCTCTGGCGCTGGCAAAGAATTAAAAATATTTACAGTATTTCCAAGTGAGCCGCACAAAACAAAGAATACAACAAAAAACAGGAGGAGCTGTATGTAAAAAACAAAAGGAACGCAGGAAACTTGGACGAGCATGAGACAAAGGATATGTCATCTCTGTGAGGGATCCTATGCGTGTGTGTGTGTGTGTGTGTGTGTGTGTTTGGTTACCACAAGGGGGAAAATGGAAAGCATTCCAAACAAATATGATAAACCATAATTCCGCCAGCGACATAGATAGATACATACACACATAGCTAGCCGTCGAGATGAGAACTTTTGTCATTTTCATGTTCGCCAATTTGAGCAAAAACCACAGGCAAATATCGACAGCCCCACAAAGGATAACGCCATGACCAGGGATTAAGACCGCCCCAACTTTTCATGATTAATGACGCTTTGAAAAGTTGGCCATGCTTTCGCCTTTGCCTTTTGCTTATTGCCCTCGTCGTCTTTGCCCTTGTCACATTTCCCATTTCCCATTTTCTCGGTGTGCGTTTGTTTCAGTCAACTGTCGGCAATCGGCAGTCGGCGGCAGTCATCACATCATTTCAAAGCGATTTCCTTAATGATTGCCCATGGATGTGCATTACAGTGGTACTTGCACCACTGGCGCCATCCAACCCCTTATCCTTCCATTTCCTCAGCTGCATAACTGATTTAATCAGACTCAAGCTGCATTCAAAAGTATTTCGGCTGCGTTAAGAGCAATGCGCTTTTTAATAGACCCAAAACCGTAAAACCCTCTTGACTCTCCACACAGACCTAATTGCTTTCCGGCAAAAAAAAAAGCGAAAAGCGAAACGGCAAAACGGCGAAACCACCAGGCTGTTTTTGGCAAGCTGCCCTGTCTGCAGCCGAAAATTAAATTGGCCATGTTTAAACAGCAAATTTGGACAAAATTAGGCGGGCCTTTATAGTTATCCAAGGGCCGGTGAGGGTCGTGCAAAAGGCAGTGGCTGGCCAGGGAATTATTCAAAACTCGGCTGGGCAGTGAAATGAAGCAAAGCCACAGCCGCAGTTATTTGAGGTGGGCCCATGACCACGTAATACCCTCTGATAACCACTGCCCGCCCGAAAGTGGGTGGTCCACAAAGCACATCTACGGCCGGCAATCGCGAAGCTCCGAATATGCGGACGAATCCCTCCCAGTCCATCAGTCTGAATCCGTAATGAGATGGGTGCACCACGGACAACTTACGCAAATATTTGGCAATTATCTAGTTCGGTTTCGGCACAAGCCCTAAGCACAGAAAACAGGACTCGTAACATCTCGGCGAAACCTCTACACCGGCATTATTATAATGACTGAACATTGCAGCAAATTAGTCAAAACAAAAAAGTAGCTGGTGCGAATGAGAATGGGAAGAACTGAAATCTAATCTACAGGAGAATAAACGAACTGTAGTATACCCTATGTGCATAATATGCACTGCATATGTGGTTAAAGACCTCCTAAGGAATCCAAAAATATTCCATTCGAGTCGTGTTTTATAAACAACAATATAAATATTCTGATATCCCGAAAAAGAAAAAATATCCATCTAAATTTTACCCATATTAAAATGTAATTTTTAAGAGACCACATCCAAATAAGTGGGCCTAAAATGGAAACTTCTGTAAAACAAGTCAGCCCTGCTGATGCCGACACCATTAAGAGGCCCATATTAGGACGTCAGCCATAACTGTTGGTTGCCCATCCCGGACCACCCGACCAGGACATCTCCTTGATATGGGGGCGGTGCTGGCGGTGGGGGCGTGGTGGCGGAAAGTTGAGTGGCCATCGGGCGTGTCAAAAGACAAACACCAGGACGGCGCGCTGCGGGTCTCTTTGTGTGTGTGTGTGTGTGTGTGTGTGTGTGTCCTGTCTCTGTTTGTCGAAATGCGAGTGTCTTTTAAATACTCATTACAAAATTAATTCGGGAAAAGTTTTGATAAAAATCCTATTATAAACATAAATAAATAGGCTGGCCAGAAGCAGCGGAGGGAGTTGCGGGGGTCAAAGGACAAAGCAGTGACTGTGCAAACAATTGTGAGTGTGCAGAGTGGTTGGAACAGAGGGCGTAACCGGGGCGGAGGTCCTTGGTAGTGAAAGGTAGTGGCAAAGTCAAAGTCAAACAATGAGGCAGCCAACTGTAAAGGACGAGGGCTGAGACTTTATTAGTGCTCATCCACAATGTATGCTGGTGTCGTCTTGCTCCCGGAATTTCGGTCTCTTTCCCCTATATGGCTACCCAAATCCTTGCCGGCTCCTCCTGAAAAGTGCCGAAATGGTTATAAGGCGTTATGGTTTCGCCACTCGCTTGCGGTTTATTCAGCCGCTCAGTCCGCGACTGTAGGCATATTCAATATTCATATTTCGCTGGGGCAGGGACATTTATTACCCGAAAAAACCCACACAAGTACACTGTGAGAAGTCCTTAACTATAACTTTGTTAAAAGTGTGAAAAAGCTTTGTTCTTAATTTTTGCGTTGTTGCTACATTTGTACGCAAATATGTTGTAAGGTGATTATGGAAAAAGATTTCGAAGAAGTTGTAACTATATTAAGGTATTATGTAGTTCTCATAAGATAAATATCACGAATGCCTTCCAATGTAACATTAGAGTACCAATTGTACCTAAATAATACAACTAAAAACACTTTTACCAGTCCACAAACATCGATGTGCCCATAGGTGACAGGTAAATCGGAGGGCGGGACCCATCGTTGTTGGGTAAACTAGAAAGTCTTGGTTCTGTTTGGCCAACGTTGAGCAGAATTTAATCTCAAGCTGAAACCGAAGACATTTTGCCAGTCAACGCTCGAAAATGCCGGGCGAAATTGCTTTGCCCGACCATGCCCCCAAGGTGATTTGCATAGCACAGGTGTATGGCGAGGGGCAAGTGGATGGGAGGTGGATGGGTGAAGTACGGACGTCCCGGTTACCGCCATTCAAAGCGTGTAGTGTCTGTCAAAGAACGGTGCCATATGGGTGTAGGTGTGCTGGATTGTTTGAGCATACGCTCAAATTAAAAGAGCGAGTAAAAATAGGAAATCGAGTTTGAATAATAAACGGCTTACTCTGCCTAGACAAACTTTATGAAAATGTAATGCCTAACGCCCCCAAGCTCCACCTTGTGGTGGCTACAATAGCTGCCCATGACTCTGATATCATCGAACATTGATTTTGAATTCTTCATAAAGTGTACTTGGGCGTAAATTTAACATACTACTTGAACTACTTTAGAAAGATAGCTTTTGTCTAAAACATCGACTATCAGAAACGTGCTCTGCGAGGTGTAAAAGCTGATTTTAAAGTTGGAAATCGACTGATCCACCTAGTGACTGATCGACTGATCCACCTATATTTAAAAATCTTAATCATTTTTTAAGAAACAATGTGAATCGGAAAATAGTTGATGGTTTGCTAGATGTTGACTTATTAACTCGTATTTTTCACTGATACTACAAGAAAAATAAAAACATTTTCAAATGTTTGGGCGTTACTGCATTTTTATTTCATTCCCCATAAAACCAAGAGCTTAGGCACTACATTTGTAATTAAGTTAATCTTAATACTATAACCCTATCGACATTTGAGAGAGATTTTGCCAATTTTGTTCAAATTTGTTTTTCCAATTAAACAGCAAAATAATCGCTCCTCTTTCGAGTTATTCGTTTGTTAATTTAATATATAGGTGATCCGATTAGGTCGCACGCAATTACGACATTATAACTCAGATTCGAGCGGGTCGAATAATACAGAATTAAATCATTAACGTACAAACTGATTCCACCACTTTTTCAACGCGATCGTTAATTGCATTGGATTATTATCTCCTGAGAACCGCAGTTGGGTTAGAGTGCTATAAAAGACCACACGTGCTGACAGATTACCAGTTTCAAATTCAACATGAAGCAGTTCGCATTGTTCAGCATCTTTCTCCTAATTCTGGCTGTGGGCTTGGTAAGAGTTGAAGGGTTTTCAATCAGCCGCGTGGCCTAACCAGAGGTTTTCCAGGCACAAATGCCGCTGCAGGTGGCCGCCCAGGGCCAAAATGGACAACCGCAGGGACAGCCGCCAAGACCGCCAAATGGCAATGGAAACGGCAACCAGCAGAGTGGACAAGGACAAAGCGGGCAGAACAACTAGAACTAGATTGTTTCTGTGGGGGCCACAACTCCTGGCCACCTTCCAGTTACTTAAATAAACACTTTCCTCAGCAAACTAAAACTTCGTTTCTTGAACCTCTTAAGCTTTTCAAAGGCAAGCGCAATATTAACGCTTGATCAAAGGAAAACTGAAATTCTAGTGTAGAATTTTCACGCATATTAAAATCAAAGCGAAAACATCATGTTTAAACAAATAGGCTTGGGATGCTTCCCCGATCAGTACCCAAATAGGCCCACGTTGTTGGTTATGTGACTAAAAAAGTGGTGTGTTTTACACAAGTTCTTAGAGCTTTATTGTTTTACGATTGTTATACATTTCTTTTATATTTATATTTTTTCTCCTCCTGGCTTTGTGTATTTTCACTCCGTCTGGGCCAGGCCCAGTTGGCAAACTTTATTAATAAAGTGCACAAATTATGAGCATGAAACTCACGCCCGGCAAACATGGCCGTGGGTCCATTCCTGCTGATGAGGCAGAAAAGGGGTTACAAACGCGGGGTGTTCGGAACGATGGAAACCTACAAAGCGCAACTTCTTCAGCGACTTGCTCTACATTTTGTGAAAATGCAAATGCTTATTACTCGTACCAAAGGAGCTGTGCCGCCAGGCAGTGCATAATTGCATTATGGCAGCCGGAGTCTGGATGCAGCTAACCCTATGTTCAAAGTCGCCGGAACCCCCTTACGTCCTCCGATCCCCGGAAAAACACCTTCTAAGCCGCTCTACTTCAGCAACTGCAATGCAGCCATGTGTGAATGCACCTCGGAGACTAACCGAAAAAGTTATGCCATCGCTATCAGTCAAAAAGGATACATAAAGGATACATACGTATGAAGTTGCGGTATCACAGGAGAGGGAAACACCGGAAATGGCCATTATTATCCCTTATTTTAAATTAAAGTAAATCCTCCTAACCCCTTTGTACAGTATAACTTTGAGTAACAAATGAAATTAGAATTTGAGCCCTAGAAGTGGTATTAAAAATAGAACATGAAATATGTTTTAAAATCATACATAACATATGGTAAGATTTGTATAATGTATGAGAACTTCATTAAACTTGTGGAAATTAAAAAGTCGACAAGCTTGAATTAAACTGTGTTCTGATAATACTCGTAGCAAGTAGATAAAGAACGCAAACTTCTTTTAAGCCGATACAAATCAATCAGTTGTTTTGAAAGCTGTGTATGCAAATCATGCTAAAAGTAAACCAAATGTCAAGATTTTTGCTGTGTGCCAAAAAAGTTGCCGTCCCCAATCACCAAATGCAGAGAAGAGCGAGCGAGCGGCTGAAGCAAAGCGAGCGCATTCCCTTTGTTCGATGGCAAAGTAATACATATCCCGTCATATATAATTTCCGCTGCGAAGGATATCCAATGTTCGGGAACGAGGACGCACCTCATCATCGTCATCGGGACGGAAGCTTCCTTGGGAATCCGCGGCGTGGCGGAGCAGGAGACCCACACCCACTCGTTGGGCGTAGGCGAGCAAAACAAACGCAGCTTTCACTCCAAGCTCCGTCTCAATGCCAGCAAAAGCAACACGTGACGCCACAGGACGAGTGAGTTGCGCTCGAAATTGAGATTTTCTGGGGCCAGGAGCAGCCAAGGATGTGGCTGTGGCTCCAACATGTTGCTTCCCGAGCCCAGGACACTACCACGAACACGTCCCGAACCACGAACCTCGAGGCACGACGCTCGACGCTCCACGCACGAGTCACGAACCTGCGACGCGAGTCCTGCGTGCCGAGCCGAAGGACGAGCTTGCCGAGCGGACTGATGGCCGAGCGATTTCGGCCACGAACTGATAAAGCCGCAGCTTCTCTGCTGGTCTACAGGCTAGCCACTCGGTCAGTTGAACATTTTCCATGCTGTGATCAAGTTGTCTTTTCCTTTGAGCGCCGAGCGCTGTGCACGCCTGGGACTTGGAACGTTTCGAAATCGGGCTGAAGAACATTTAGAAAATATTCAAGAAAATATTCGAAAGTTAAAGCGCAATTATATAGAATACCCGACTTAAGCCACCAGTTTAGTGTGTGTATTCTCGAGCAGCAAGTGTGTGAATGGGTGGCGGCCAAGTGCAAATGGTTAGCGGATTGTCGTGGCGAAATAGGCGTGGCAGCTGGGTGCTGGATGCTGCTGGGTGCGGCTGTCCTCAGCAAGTGCAACATGCACTTGTTGTTCCCCCAGTGGTTGCATGAGCAACCTGAGCAACATGAGCAACATTCATGGCTGGCTGCCACTTTCCCACGATAATTGCTTTTCGATTGCTTGCCCTCGGCTGGCTGCCAAAATTGTTGATGGTCTAGTATCGAGTTGCGAACTTCAGTGCTCATGGTTTTATTGCAGCAAACAAACCAAATATACAAGACACAAAAATGTTGAAACGACGGACTGACTTACATGCATTTTATTAGTAAATAACAAATACAACCGAATAAAAAACCCAATATCATTACAACCGATAACACCAACGGAAAAAACAGCCGCAAACATTTTTGTAAAACAAATGATTAAAAGGTTTCGCCAGCAAAGAAAAACAAACAAACAAGCGCGTGGAAATCGAATGCTGAAAATCGCCCATAAAACTATGGTCAAACGAACTTAATTAAAAAAGGATGGAAAATCAAATCAGGCAAGACAAATAAAACAGTAAGCGCACACGGCAAATAAAGCACCGGCCACATCCTACCGCATAAATTGAAAATATCCTGTAAGACGGCTAAGGAAAAGGACGAGCTCTACGAACAGAAAGGAAAATGAGGTCGACGAAGGCAAACCCAAAGCCCGGAGTGGATCCCAAAATTGTAATGTACACAAGAAAAACAAAACCGATTTGCAAATAATTGAATTCGCATTATACTCGTACACTTCTTCAAGTCCACTTCCAATAAGCAATACACACACAAAGAAATCACAAGCTCATGCGACATTGCAACAAGAAAATAGCAGACTCATCCGAGCGTATTCTCTGTGCAGAAGAAAAGTCATTTTTCAAACATTTGCCGCCCATTGCTCTGCGATTTTCTTGTCGCGCGTCGCCTCTAAACAATTTCACATTGTCTGACTTCGGCACAAACAATGGCATTTGTAATTTCCATATCATCAGCCTTCAACTTCACTCTGAAATCTCCCCAAACCCTCCGTCTAAATGTTGTATAATCACAATACAATTTTTATCTGTGCATCTCTCGAGTTGCCAGGATTCACCCAAATGAGTCGAGTCAAGACCCCTACGAAAATTTGCTTTTAATAACGTGTTCTAAAAATTGGTATGGGGTGGAACCCCATTTTAAGCTTATTGATTTAGCCCCATTTGATTGTGAATCGAAAATGTTTTTCGCATTGGTAATATTTGAGTGCTGTGATTTAGACGCGTCCGGAGCCCTAGGTTCATGTCTAATGAATTATAATTTAATTATGCATAAGGTAATTGCAATTTGGGCGGGCTCTGTGGCAGCATTAATTATTGTATTTGGGTGGGAATGACGGAAAATGATAACCATGCTGATTATTTAATGGCATTCCAGAAAGACGACGAAAAACATTTTCGGTTTTTAATTACCATTGCTCGCTCTTTACTCCTCATGAAATTGCAATTCTGATATGCTTTTAAGTGCAGACAGTTCTTTCAAGAGTGCAAATATTTTGATTGATTTCTGCCCAGAATGTGCAAGTTCCAATCTTGTGTACAATTTGTGTTTAACCAATCATTTTCCTGTGTGCTTGTAAATATTAATATTACATGTTACACTTTCGAATTATTTTCTTTGGGCGTTTATAAAATGTTTTTTTTTATTATTTATTAGCTTGCATGTATGAAATTCTCTCAAAAGTAAAACATATAACTGTGTAAATCAATGGGCAGAACAATAAAATTGGGTGTGATGATTTATTCGATGTATAATTTAAACAGTTAATTAGCCAATTTGTTTCTATATCATGCATTTAAGGAGTCACTTTAGAATTCAAGATTTCTGGTCGTGTACAATATTAATATTTTATCTCGCAAAAATATTATGGCCAATATTCGCTTGAGCCCGCTTAAACTCAGTGAAAGTTTGTAACACATTTATGTTTTATTTTAATTTTTCTGCTGAAAAACCCCATCGAAATTCCGACAAATAAAGTCGAATCCTCTGCCCGCACATAAGTACGCTATATAATTTGCATAAGTGCTTGTCATGCATGTGGCATCCACATCTACAGCCATAGCCACATCCTCGCAAGGGACCCGCTGCAAGCCAAATGTTCAAATGGGTCACACAAAGTCCCATAAAAGTGGGTTAGGACCGGGTGGCGTAAATCAAAGTTTCCAAACTAAGCTGAGGAGACAAAAATAGCGACTGAGGAAAGCGATTCGGGAGTCTCGTCGCGAGGGGAAAACAAGTCGATTTGGACAATGTCCAAATCTGTGGCAATTATGTGGGGAAAACAGTCAATAAAACATTGTAATCACCGATGCTCTTTGCCCCATGCTCATCTCGATTTCCGCATGCGGCATTTAAAACTGGATTTAACCAAATAAACAAGAAATTAGGGGGCGAAATAAGCGTATTTTAATTAGCCAAATCCCCGTTTACTCCTGGAGTTGGGGCGCCATCGGCTTTTGGCGCAATTCGTTGTTAGTTCCAGTCACGTTTCATTGTTTACTTGCTGTATGTGTGCCAGCCAGCCCGTATTAATTAATGCATAGAAATGTGTATTTAAGCATATTTTAAATATTAATTAATGTAATTTCTATTAAAACCGGCCCTCTCCCCGCCCTTCGCCTTCCCTTTGCCGTTGAAAACCTTTCAACAAGCCGCACAATTTTAATTAGAAAAGTTTCAGCAAGGCCCTGCACAGCCTCCTTGTATGCTTAACCGAAAAATATGTTATATGTATATAGTATACAGATGGAAATATAGCTTTGGCAAACACAAGCCCGATTAAAGTGGGACATTTTTTGCTTCCTATTTTCCGGTGGCCAAAGAGGTGGAATTACCGTGAAAACGGTTGGGTTTTTGCATTTAATTTGAATTAGCATTTGTGTTCGAAAATAGGAACTTCCACTTTCAGTGAATTGAAAAGTTTTTGGCCACTTTTCCGCTTTAAAAACATGATTTAAGCGTGGCATTTCCATTTACGCATTTAAGTACTGATAGTGGCTACATTTTTCGTATTCTGCCTTTTAGGGAATGCATTTAGAAATTGGAATATCAATTTTGCTGCGAAACTTTGGGATTTTTGGTTAAATGTAAACCATAATCCCGGGGGTAATGCTTGCGGGAATCTAACAGCTGGCCATCTTTTTTACAAAGATAAAACTGCATTAGGACATTTAAGTTGAATTGCCATTCGAATTTGTAGTTTGCATATCAATTTACTTTGCATAAATGTTTGCTCACTGCGCGACAGCTTTAAGGACCTTTTTGTTCGATTATTAACCATTCGCCCCGTGGTACTAACCACACAATACACCACAACAACTGCAAAAACATCAGTGCAGCGAAAGTGCTGCCAGCACTTTTATCTCTTCCCCACCAACCTCCCCGCCCACTGCCGCCAGCCACGCCCACTTCTCCTGCTGCTGCTACTGATGCTGATGGAATTATTGTGTGCTCAACGAACCGCAAACAAAATCTGTGCTCCGCTCCTCGTCGTTTTTGTTCACATTTTTAATACACATAAAATGGTGCTTTTTTTCGCCACTATTTTCAGCCAGCTTGTGCTGGCCTGGCCCTCTTATCTTGGCCACAATTTGCTGTAAAGTTATATCCCCTGCGATGGCTAGCTGCCAGGTTAATGCTCGAATTCGCTGGCTGTTTGTGCCGCAGGTGCGTAATGGCCAGGAGCGATTTCCGCTTATTAATCGCTGCTCATTTGTTTTTCGGAGTCAAGCCAAAGATGCTGACCAACGCAGACCAATAAATCAAATGTCAGAGACAAAAATTAATTATGCCCGCAATAGCGCTGTCGTAATTTGTTACATAATCCGAGGCGCCTGCTTCCACGCCCGCACAATTTGTCATAGCTTTTTGGTAACACAGAGGGCGAGAGTACTGAGTCCATTGCATGTGCAAAATACCGAGTTGCAAAATTTAATAAAACAAATTCCGTCCGAGCGACTTGGCCTCCGACTGAATTCAAATCTCGGCAGCAGCAAGCCAGAAATTCCGTAGCAGGCAACATTCCGCAACTCACGAAGGATAAGGGCAGGGTTCTTAGGTCCGCATTCCACCTGATCCTGATCCTGATCCTGAACCCGAGCCCCGAAACTAGCTCAAGAACCGGCTGAGTCGAAAAGGAGCCCGGGGCCTTTGGCTGGCAAGCAGCATGGTGCACATAGTTCGAGTAGCTATTTTTCAGCAACTTGTTCCCCACCTGAGCGATGCTGCTCCTTGTGCTGCCTTGCTGTTGCATACTTTCAGCTAACAAATTCCGACTCCGACTGCCTGGCGTACACATCTATATACGTGTACCCATATTCACATACTCCTACACACATCCCTGTCCGCCCGACTGACATCATGGCCACACGCATGAGCTGGTTGCGCCAGCTGCCTTTGCGGAATGCGCTCATGAATTTCATATGCTCTTTCATATGCTCCTCCTTCATATGCTCATATGCCTGCAGTGGCATCAACCTGGGGCAGAAGATCCCTTCGTGGCAGGCAGCGAGTCCTGCAAATCACGCTCGTCCAAGTGGCAAGTGGAGTTGGCTGTTGTGGAAGTCTTCGCTTACCTATAAGCATATCCAAGTAAATGTACTCGGTTGCTTACGATTATAGTTCTTTTTTTCAAAGGAAACCATTACAATAATTTGGTAATTTGTGTTTTCCGGCCAAAGCCTTTTCTTAGGCCTCGATTTAATGGCTTTGATGGCTTAATCATTAAGTGGGGGAACGCTCAAAAGTCCTTAGCAGTGCCAAGAATGAGCCCGCCGTTCTGATGACCTGTAAAATAGAATATCATAAGTATACCAAACCAATCCAAAGATAGGAGCTCACCCAAAGCAGCAGTGGTAGGTCCACATCAAACATGAATCCGAATATCTTGGCGGGTCGCTGGGCCCTCATGATCACCATTTGCCAGAGTCTTCTGTTCTTCGGGGTCATTTTTGGCCAATTGCTGTTACCATAAACTGCCTGCGCAATTCCCAAGCTTTGCTGCTTGAGATATTCGCCTCCATAACAATACGAACTTAGTTGGATGATGATGGCCACCAGAAAGGTGGCTCTAAATGGCACCTGGGCACTCCAGCCACTGCGGCTGAAGCGAAAGGCCAGCATGCAGAGTTGCAGATAACTGAGCATGTATTTAACGAAGACGATCTCCGCGAAAATCGAACTTAATTCCTTGGCCAAATCAAGAGCTAAACGATGACGGCGAATACATTCAGTCAGGCGAGAGTCTCCTCCACTAAGATCCTTCTCTTCTAGAACCAGCTCCAGCAGCTGGTATTGAATTACCACATTGTGAATCAGCCAGGAGAACAGGGTGTCCGTTGCAATGGCCAACCAGGCGGCAGCTGCCACGCCCAGAACGCCCCAAACGTAGATGGGCCAATAGAAATGGGGGTTTCGCTCATCCAGCCAGAAATTGAACTCCATGGGTGTGGTCGGGGTAAATACACCCGTCTCCACATATCCCCACAGGCCCAGCAACATGGGCGCTATGGCTGAGGCACAAATCACTCCGTAGGCGGCATTTCTAAAGGACCTGGAGACATACCTATCCAGTTGGTTTTCCCTCTCGATCTTCTCCAGGTGCTTGGGCGTGGCACTTTCCGCCTGGTTTAGCTTGTGCAATCGGTGAATCAGCGACCCAATGCGCCTTCGTTTCGCCACCATGACCAGGAACTTGAAGGTACTCTGAGATCCTTGCATGAACACCGCAAAGTTGTCCGTGAGGCGGGTCAGATCGGAGAGATCCTGCAGGGCATAGACTGCCATGGGCCAGTTGTGGGAAACCAGGGACAGGACAAGTATCCCGGCCCAAAGGGGATGTTTTAGACTCAGTTGCGGAGTACTGGGATTGAATCCAACAATTTCCAGAGCTCTTCTCTGGACGGCAAAGTAGCTGGAGTCCATGTTGGGCTTTCAACGGAGTCTCGTTGTTGCACAAACTTTTATAGAAGCAACTGGGGTACAAAACGTAGGGTCGAGCTAAGTGGATGCCGTTGCCGCCCCTGAAATTGTGCCTGAAATATTTATTTCATCCGTTAACAGGGTACGTGACACGGTTACCACTAGCACTACTGCCCCTAGCATTGCTGTTTTGATTGGAAATTTTCCCATTTCCATTTGGGGGCGTAAATATCGTATTAACAAATAAATACCCAAAACAAGAAAAACGTCGGGGGGTGAAGTGCGACATGTTGTTTACCTATTTGTTTACATGATATTTGGCTATCTATCTATTTATTTTCACTTTAATATTTAAATGCCTGCCTGAATAACTGTATGTCTTCCTATGACCGCAAGGGTTATGATTAGAGACAATTTGTGATAGACATATTTTTTCAGTAGCCTTGACATTTCTACCAAAGGGGTTAGACCGAAACGAAAGCAAATTTTCTCTCATGTCCGTCATTTTTAAAATTGCTTTAAAATTTGTGTATTTTGTGCCCAAAAAGTTGGCGTCAAAATGCACTGTGAATACACCAAAATAAAATTAATTTTTGGGCTCGCAAAAAGCCTTTTTCCCCAATTTGTTTGACCTTTGGGCCCCTTTTTGTCCGCACTTTATTCGCGAGTAATTGAATTACGTTGGAAATCAACAAGTAAATCTGCTTTCGAAATTTATCGCCGGGACTAGGCCAAATCGAGTGAAATAGCCATTTGCCAGACCATATTATCTCCAACCATTTTTTCCGATTTGCCTTTTGGGTTCTTTGTTTTTGGGTCCGGCTTAATGTCACCTCAACTGCTCTCAATTAATCTCAAGTGGGTAAGCCAAATAAAGACCTTTTCCTGGAATTTTAATAACCGTCATTTGCATTCTCCCCTCCCATCCGAAGGATATTTGTAGCTGACGGCACCTCACCGACTTGTTCAAAGTTGCGGCTACAAAAGCTATGCAACGTTATTTAGAGCAGGCTATGTTGGCCTCTGGCAAGTTGTGAAAACAAAGAGTGATGGTCGGAAAACATGTTCAGTAATTAATTGAATTTACACTTGCAGTTTTTTATTTAAATTTCATTGAGTCTGAGTAGTCATTGCAGTCGCACGTTTTCACATGTTCGCCCGTTTGCATATGAAATTGATATTTTATGCAAAATATTTACCGAAAAGCCACAAAAGCAATAATGCCAGCGGCTGTGTGCGAAAGAGAGGGTCAGGGTGCGCGAAAGAGAGGACTGGAATGAGAGCGAGAATGGAAAAAAATGAAAATGAGGAAAACGGAGAAGAAGAACACACCTGCTGCTCGATAATTTTGACGTCGGTCCGACTTTTGGACTCCTCAACAATTTGCTTACCATCTGTCTCTTTCTCTTCAAGCATCTCCCTCTCTCTTGCACACCATGTGCCCGTCCCTCTCGCTCCGCTGAGGTTCTTGTGTCTTTTGCGGCTTTGTTTATTTCATTGCCTTCATGTAAGTGAAGGTGTGTCTGTGTGTATGTGTGTGCGTGTGCATGTGCGACTCCTTTGTGTGTCACCCATTTTGGAGGTTTTTTATGAGCTTGTGGCGAACCGTAAAAAACCCGTCTTCCAAATGGAGTGGCATGCCAGGCTTAACCAGCTTGCCGAGCTCTTTCCTGCCAGAAGACCCCACTTGCCCCCATCTCGCCTTCTTTTGTTCAGTTTAAGGAACTAGCAAAATGTTTCACATCATGTTGCTCATTTGTTGCCCTATCAGCGGGAGTTCAGGGGTATAGATAGGGTGTATGGAGTTGGGGGATTACCAAAGATGCCATAGGGAAAACCTTTTACTCAATACGAGCTCTTGATCCAATTTGCTGTTTATCATTAGGTTGTTTATTTGAACACAAGCCCTATAGATAAGATAAAATGATTGTGACTTACTAACCGTGACATATTAGCTTTTTAATTTATAGTTTTCATGTTTCACATCTGGAATCCTGAATCCTTACATAAAATTTGTTACTCAAACCCATTCAAGGGTATCTGTGTCTGCGGTGCACTTAATGCATATTCCTTCAACTAGGATGCGTCCTGAGTACTAGCAATTTTTCAGCCACATTACACAGCTTCTCTTGTCCGGCTGAAAATAGAGAATGAACTAAGGAAGAAAGGGAGGACAGGATGCAGTTAGAGAGAGACAGGTTCAGGTACATCGAGTGTGTGTTGTTCCACATGAGCAGCGAAGGAATTGAATAAAGTTAGCATGCCGCCGCAGGGAATGAGCCACTCCCATCCTGCGTGGAAGTATGCTGGGCGGGGAAAAAGCATCATTCAATAAAAAATTAATAGAAAAACATTCAATGAACGTGGCACAAAGGCGCCAAAGGGCCACTGCCAGATATCCTGCTCCTGCTCGACTGCAGCGCTGATGAACAAGCCATCCTGTGTTCGGAAATCACAGGTAATGTGGTTTTACGAGCGCCGTGAGACAGGTGAATCCCTCCGAAACCCCGGCTCCCTGCTCGCATCCCACTGATAAATGCAGCCCCCATTTGCTCGGGAGCCTGACAGCGTACAGGGCATACAAAGCATGCTAATAAAAACATATACTACGTACTATACTACGTCATCTACATGTTCAAGGGGGTTTGGCCTCGCTGCGGGTGTGGGTTTTGTAAGCGGATGTGCAACACTTTTTTGTATAGCCCGGCAGGCAGCCAACCGTTGATTATACTAAACTTGTTTACTTATGCTCCTGCTAGTACATGTGTGTGTGTGTGTGTGTGTATGCCTCTCACTGCATGTGTGCGAGCTCGGAAATGTGCAAATTTCAGCATTACCAAGCATCCTCAGCGACCAAACTCGCTGTGCCTGTGTAAATTTTGGCTTAGCCACGCGGGCGTTAAGCAGCAGCAAGAGCAAAGCACGCAGTGGTCCAGAAGGATGGAGGGAACGGGTAGGGAAGGGGTTCGGAGGGTGGTTACTACTAGGAAGGAAAGGGAAAGGGGTGAAAAAACGATGGAAAGAAGGTGTGAGAAGTGGAGGAGTGAGCAACTGCTATTACCAAGTGCAAAGTGTGGCTCAGTGTGATGAATGACGCCAAAAAATTTGATGGTACCCGATTAACATAATGATTTGCATACGTTTAGCGTGTCCTTGCAGCACGAACCTCTCAAAAGTGTCGAAGAAAGCTCCTCTAACGAAGGAAGAGTATCGTCTTGATTGATGCCCAAGTGGGAGGCGGATGGATGGAGGGCGTGAATGTTGCATTCCAAGCAGATGCAGCACATTTCGAAAAGGGAAACGTAAAAAAGCGTGTGAAGGTCCTTAAAGTGATACATTCCTAAAGATTTGCATATCCATTGCTGTGTTCATGAACAGTAGGTTATATTGGTAAATATCGTAGAAGCATTTTCAAAAGGATAAACGAAATGTATCATGCGAATTTAGCACAATGTGAATGAAGAGGGAAAACTCATTTTTGGTTAGTTTTTAAATCTATAATGTGTGTGCGTACATAAGTACATAACCCGAATACTCGAAATTTGCACAAATTCTGGGGGCAACCATGCAATTTTCGTGGTTTTCGGTTTTTAAAGTGGTTTCGCATGTTACATTTTGTACGTGAACTGGCATTACCACACATGCTATCACGATGCATACGTGAAAAGCTATGCACTCTTTTCGTACTGCTCAAATTAATTTAAACGTAAAAAGTAGACAGGGGCAAACACAAAGCTATTACCTGCGGAGGGGAAAATTGAGCGGATTGTGCAGCAAACGGCATTAATAAATAAACGAACGAAAATCGAACGTACTGCGATGGTTGTTCAACTGCAAGAGTTGCGTCAGAAGTTCTGAAAGGGGGAACTCCAGTATAAACTACCAAATTGAATAAAGAAAACTTTGTAGACGACGGGAGACTCGCTAGAAGTGATTGCTGTTTGCTTAAAGCCTTAGCTGCAGCGGGACAAATCTGAGGCCCCGTGGGAAGCTTATTAATTATAGACAAATATGTGGTAATTGACTATAGCAAGACACACACAGCCCCGGAAACTCGGATATCTATATACGCACACGATAGAGTTTGGTTTGAATCTCAGCTTGAGCTGAACGCTATCCAGCGCACAATGAGCTAATTTTAAGCCAATATTTATGCAGCAATTAAAACGCTTCAGTTGAGCTGAGTTCGAGCCACGGCGACGCCTCCCAGCCGGCCTTCCGTGGAACCTCCCACACAAAGCCCGCTGGAACTCCACCACAACATTTGCTGAGCAAACAGAGTCGAGGAACAAAGTCTCGCTGCAGAAACATGAATGATAAACGAGCGCAAAACTGCAGAAAAGCACACCCGCTAGAAGCAGCCATATCATGAATAATATTTGGTTTGTTTGCATCGTAGTGGAAATAGACGATGAAGCGGTCGATGCAAGGATTTGACAATTGAAGATGATGTTAGAGTTTAGAACTTTGTTTTTCATTATAACAGACGATTATCGATTATCTGTGATGGAATTTCGAGGAAATGCACCTAAGCGAGCATTATAAGAGCCCAAGTGTTATTGCATTGAAGGAGAAAGCTGAATAACTGCTAACTTTTATCCCTCGTTCGATGGCACTGGGGGCGTATTGAAAAGTTATGCCCTAAGCCCTTGGAACTCATCTCTGGGATCAGCAACATCAGCTTAGTCACAACTTGAGGCCAATAAGGCACCCTCATCCGAGCATGTGAAGTGTCAGATGTCTCTGACTTTCGCCTTTGACTTGGCCAGCACTTTTGCAACGGGTGGCACACACTCTTACGCCCACATTCATATGGCCACTCATCTGCCTAATTGAATTCCTTAACGCTTCCCCCCTGTTGTTCCGATGAAATCCCGGGGAATGTTTCCTTTTCCGTTTTGAGTGCCACTGGCATGCCATCTCGACATCGACAACGACATCGACATCGACGAGGGCCCTGGCACCCTGCTGTTGGCCACTTTGCACGCCCGTCAGCCAAGTTAGCTTGGTGGGCGGCCCACTCTTTTCTCGGCTCTGTCAAACTATGCGCCTAAGTATGTCGACGGAGATGTCGTTGCCCGCATGCCTGACTGCCAATTCTACATGTCGTTTTTAATAACTGTGTCAATCGTGTGTTCCGAGCACTACCAACCAACCCCACTACCAACCGGCCAGGAAAGGCGGCAGCTTAGGACCACCCAAAGAGGTCACTCATCATCGGTGGCCATTATGACATCAAAGCGAGTGTTCGAGGGCGGAGAGATCGCAATTAGTGGTTCCAGATTGGCCATATATAGACCAGTCATCGACGAGTGCTCATGCATTTGCACTGGACATTTACATTTGGATTAATTAATTGCAATGTCCGCAATTGTCAATACGCACACTAATTGGTCTAATCGACTTGCGGCGATGGTGTCTACCCTCCCCTCGTCCCTCTGGCCTGCTCATTAATAATAAATGTTTTGTGTGTAATAATTGACCATATGCCATGCTCCAGGATGGCGGCGGAATATTACAAACCCTAGCTACTGGACAGTGGGTGACATTACACCGGGGTAAAAAACGGGTTTGGTGAAAATTAATTGCGGGCATATACGAGTATAGTGTTCAGAAAAAAACCAAGGAAGCTTCAAATATGCATGCTAAATATGGTATCAATTTTAATCGTTTTCCGCTGTAATAATATATATTTTGTTGTATTGAATTATTTGATATGTGATACGTACATACATTTATGCATAGATTTTTGCAGTGCCGGATTGCAGTGCGCCTGCAAAGAGCAGACTATCAGCTTAATTAAAATCAGATTAGATACCCTGGCAGTTAAGCATCGTTTACCTGAGTGCACGTTTCGACCGAATCTCTAATTGATTTTAATACACTCTCTCTGGCCAGCATCTAATTGGACCGCCACCGCCCCCGCCCCTCCCCCCGGTTGGCTGTCTCCGAATTCATTCGCCAGCTGCCAGTTGCCAGTTGCTGGTTCCCTCCGCACTTGTGTTGGCTTAATCGCTTGTCAAACGGCTGACAGTTGGCCACCCACTAGGCAGCTTTTCACCGCTTTCCACCGTTTTCCATGGCTATCCACTGACCCGACGGTTGGCATGCCAAACTGTTTTTCTCATTACCATGCCTCGATTGGCGCTTGACAAGCGCGTTATTTGATGTTTTATTCAAGGCCTTTGATCATTTATGCGCTTTATCTATGAGAAACGCTGAAAAAATAAGCAACGTGGTGGTGCGCGGGCGGATGAAAAATTGCGTTGACAATGAGGCCGAAAAAAAATGCGGACGACCTTGATGCTGCCGATTGTTAAGGGCGCAGCAACAAAGGCGCGCGGCTTCAACAATGGCTGCATTAATCCTTAATAATGGCGGCTAATCTAGCCGAAAGAAAGTTGATTAAGCCAACCCGATAGGCGAGGCAACAAAATACAAGGGAGACGGGAAAAATCAACAACAGCTGCGGCGGACTGATGCCAGCTGCAGGTCCACGTGGCGTATGCGCAATGTCATCAGCACTATGCGGCGTTTGATGTAAGTCTGTAAGTTCTGCAGATGAATGGGATGAGTGGGATGGGGTGGGGTGAAGTGAGGAGAGTGGCAGTGGGAGTGGGATGGAAGAGTGCTGGGTGGTGGAAAATCCAGCCGTTGCAGGAGAGCAACACTCAGCGTTTTCTTTCGAATAGTTTCGCCGGGCTAAGTGGGGGCTTAATTAACATAAGCGAGCGAGCGAACGAGCGCATTTCGCTGAAATGGGGCTACCCCACTCCTGGCTGTCCCCGACGAGCGTGTATGCTTGAAAGCTTTTACCGCACACATACTGTGACACAGATCAGTAGCTGGCCTGGCCAAAAAGTGGAGGCAAAACTGTCAAATTGCGCTTGAGCTGGGCGAAAAAAAAACGCCGCACATTTTCAAGTGCAAAATTGTCAAGTGCTGCGAATGCAAAAGTTGTTCGCCATTTTTCGTCTTTCGGGTTTTTTCGACAGACATCAATATGCAACAAGGAATGCGAACAAAGCAATGTGATTAAAAAGGCAACAGAAACAAAGGGCGCAGCACAAAAAATAGTTATTTATGTGCGCTCATTTGTTCTCTTATATATGCACATAGAAAACGGGCACAATGTCCTTTCGGGGGTGTCCTTTGTAAGTGGGGCACAGTCCATTTCCTTGACCGAAACGCAACCGAAGGCTAACGCTATATGCACTCCTTAATATTTACAGCCGCCATTGTCCAAGTACAAGAGTGTGTGTTGCTGTGAAATAAAAATAAATGCACTTGAGTGTTTGTTGTGTGTGTGTGAGTGTGGGTGTGTGTGTGTGTGTCAGTGACGTCAGCTGATTCTTATCGATGCAGCCCAGAAAATCAATCTTCCTCCAGCCCCGATTGAGAACCAAACTTGTCTCGAGAGCAAATTTGCACAAATTTGCAACTAAAATGAGTTTCAGCCGGGGGGACGAAGGGAAACCCATTCAGATTACATGCCGGAATAAGTTTCCAGCTTCAGAGAAGGATCAGTCTTTAAGTCCTCAAAAGAGGTCACAAAGGATAACAGATAACGAACGAGTTCTTAAAAAATAGCAGAGCTTACAGACACGGACACAGACTGACAGCTGGCAAAACAATTCCCCACAAATCTTTATCACCTTGCCCGAGTAATAGGTCTTTACTCTTCAGGTAAAACGCTGCTAAGTTGTCTTCCAAATATCGCAGGTCCATGATGCAATGCAGCCGAGCCGTGGCAGTGAGCGGGGATTTAAGACATGGCCGAAAAAGAGGTCCAATACGAGTTTCCAGCTGGCAAACAATCAACCCCGTTAAGCCTTTGTTTCTTCTGTTGCATTTGTTGACAGACGAAACCGCGATATGCGCGCAGGAAATTGAGTGTGCAACATCCTGGGGCCAGTAACCCACCCACCCACTCGTCATCCTCCTCCTCCTCTTTCTCCTTTTCGGCCTCCCTTGGATTCCATCCTTCCTCCGACTTTCATTCCGCAGAGACCACAGGCTACACGGAATTGCTTGGCCAGGTGGATTATCTCGACCTTGGCGGTTCATGTGGCAGCCAGAAAGGTACACTGAAACCATTTTTGAAAGGATTAGTGATAAAATTAATTGAATATATTAGTAAAGTTTAGCACTTCTTTCTTGTCTAAATGCTTGGTTTAAATTCTAATTCTTGTCATTTTAATATGTTCAAAGGTAAACATAAATTTTAAAATATACTTCGCAGTGTTTGAAAAGTCTTGATTAAAATTAAAATTTAATTTTTTGATCTTATTCATTCATATTATTAATTCATGCAAATGCATCGGACATTAGCCTTAATATTATTTTTGGCCCAGAAAGCTTAGAATTATGACGATTCGTGTGCAGGCAGACAGCCGCATCATCTTCAATCAGCTGCCCACTTGGGCAGCCACTTTCGCCACACTTGATCCTTTTGTTTATGCAAATCAAAAACTGTTGCCCATGGCCCACATTTCTGTGGAATCATTTTCCTACCTCAGGACCCTCCC
Organism: Drosophila yakuba; assembly: GCF_016746365.2. NCBI lineage: Eukaryota > Metazoa > Arthropoda > Insecta > Diptera > Drosophilidae > Drosophila > Drosophila yakuba. The sequence goes on along the minus strand of NC_052527.2, from coordinate 18,027,388 downwards.
TCCCCGTTCCGTGCCACCCTTTTTCATTTGCGTGCATTGTCAGTTTCGCCTTGGCGCGCTTCCGCCTTCGCAAGTTATTTGCATCAGGCTGAGGCATTCTTTTCAGTTTCAGTTTCGGCTTCAGTTTCTCCGCCATTTGGGCCAGAAAGCGGCGCATTCTTCAAGGCAAGGGCCCAATTTGTTGCAGCCTCTTTGGCTGCTGATGCAGCTGCTCGGTTCGTAATGGCCACTAACTTGTGCCACAGAGTGTGTGTATGAGTGGGGTGGCAGTGGGGAAAGCAATTAAGTCTTTGTCTCCGCGAATTGAGCAAGGGTCCCCTTACCCGCCGGGGCATTTTAATGTCTTTCGCGAACTTGACCAGGCCAGGACTCAGCTGGCAAGTCGCAGGACTTGACACGCCAGGACAATGCATCAGTCAAGTTGTTTTTAATTAACCAAGTCGGGTGGAATGAGTGGAAAGGCGCAACTTTTCTACTTACTTACGAGCATTGTCTGTTTTCGCATGCAATATTTGAGCGCAAAGTCCGGACAAGCAATTTAAGTCAAACAATGCGAATTCGAGTCAGAAAGTCAGCTTCAAGTGCCAAAGCAGTCAGCAAAGTTCCTCACATCCCATCCCCATCCCCTTCCCCATCAGCCTGCTCCGACCTGTTCTCAACTTTCGGAACTGTTTTAACTCAATAAGAGCAGTGCAAATACGAGTACAAGGGCATTGTATAGTACATGGCATCTTCAAACGGAAACTTTGCGTTCGCCATTGTAATCGGAGCCACGGCTGAGAAACTTTTCGGCAGCCAACGGACTGAGATGGGCTAATAAAAAATTATTTTAATATGCATAAATCGCTTCTTGAGTCCCGTCCCGACTTCAAAGACGGACCTTGTGACGCCGGGCGTGGAGCTCACACATCCGGCTCGGCCGTCCGTCAAGTAGGGATGCTCGTCCGATATTTGTCCGCCGGAAACCGTACTGCTACTGACACTGAACTGACGGAATCTCCTGGGAGGAGGAGTCAAACCTTTCGCGAACCTTTGTTCCTTAGCAAAATGGAGAGCAGGAGGGGGGGAATGTGTCAGCTTGGGATTGACCGGGCCACATCCATTTGCGGTCATCATTGACATTCGCTTCGGCCCCAACATTTCCGACGAACGACAGACACAAAGTTGTAGCCCTCATTTCAGCTGGCGATGACAGGCCGTCTAATCGGCTCCTGAAATAGAATCCCCCAGCGCAAATCTGTCATCGGTTCGCACTGACAGCCTCCGTTTGCACTTCACCCTTCAATCCGCCCTGTCCATCTCGCAGTACTGCAAAAATAGAAAATGCATTTTACCACCATTTTCCGCAGCCCCTGCCCCGTCGGCATCCATTTCCCGCACCGTGCTATGACACCAGCTGCTTGCGAACCTGCGAACTTTGCAGCTCGCTGCGCAAAATTCGCACAATCGAGTGGGCCAAGCTATCCCAAATTGCGTATACGCCGCGTGGCACCAGAGTTGCAGGCGGCAAGACTGCACAACGACTATTTGCTCAAATTAGCGAATTCCAAGTTGAACCAGAACGACCCAAAATACTACGTGGGATATAGGGGTGATTGGTTTACCATTATGACATTTTAATCTTTAAATGGCCCCTCTGTATTGCAAAAAGCCAATAACTACCTCCTGTGTTTTAAAGCAAAATCTATGATTTTGAATAAATCCTCTTAAAATCTGTGTTAGCTCTTATCACAAATATTTGTGCAGCCTTTAGAGTCATTTGGAAAATTGACAAGTGTTATTGCATTGTTCGAATGTTTGATTTGCGTAAATCTGAGGATAAAACTTAAAAAATATAACTTTTTAGTGAATCGCATGATTATTTTCCTTATCAAACGTTTTATCGTTTTTCTAAAGTTTCGTTGTCTATTTATAATTCTTCTTTCGTTGTTTAATTACTTTAGTGAAAAGGTAAAAGAAAACTTTACTTACACGAACGTGAGCCGTAACCATATTTAATTTTAATTTTCCCCGGTGAGTTGAAACGTATGATTTCTCAAACTTCCTCCTTCTCTGTTTGCTTACATATTTTTTTCATTTACTTTACGGTGCAAAGTCTCAAGATTTCCGCCACGAACACTTAAAAAACGATCCAAGGCTTCCGCCACCGGCCCTCCAGCAGAATCCTGGTTGCGCTCCATCGAGGCGGCCTAAACGTGCCAGAAGTTATGCTACATGGCCTAATGTCATTTGCATATTTCGTCCGCCATTTTGCACTCAGACGCACACAAACACAATGGCACACACGTACAGACGCACACACGCACATGCGAGGCTGCCCCGCCCAGTTATCCTTTTTCACTTTTCTACTGCCAGGATTTCATTTCATTGTTGAGCACAAGCAAATATTGAAATTAGAATACAAATTAAAAAGCTTTTAATGCAAACAGGCAAAAGGTTTCGGCTTCGCTCTCCGGTCAAAGTTATCGTCTGGTTTTGGTTTCTGGGAAACTCGTGTTGTTTATAGCTGAAACTGCCGCGCCCTTCTAAAATCCTGCAGGCCGCTGCTGTTGACTTTGGCCTTGGCGCACAAGAGGCCAAAATTTATTTCCCCCTATATATTTGTCCGTTCTGATTTGCGATTTTTCGATTCCACTATAAAAACGCAGAGCACGACCACAGCGATTTGTGTTTTGGCAGTCGTAAACTGATATTCACATAGGCTTGTGCACCGAAAACTAGGAAAACAAGTTTACTAAGCTTCAACTAAATAAATACTAGCTTTTTATTAACTGTATGCATAGACAGATATGCAGTTTTATTATATTATTAATGTATTTAAGCAGAACGACTTCTATAAAAAAACACATACTAGCTAGTAAATCGTTTTATTTGAGTTCAAAGCCAAAGCCTTTAACAGTTTCCTTAAGCTATGTAGTAAAATTCTCAATATTGCTTATAATTTTGAAAATCAATGAATTTACCCAAAACTCACTTCCAAATAATTGCAATTTGGTTTACAAAAGGTGCCATAAAAACTGACAGTTGATGGAGCAAACCATTTGAGCCGTGACCAGCAGATAAAATATTATGCTTCAATTGAGCACTTCTGGATTTTTTCGTATTTTTCGTATTTATCCAATGTCGCCACAGTCAGTGCCACTATATCCTCCCGTATCCTATATCCCATCCGACTTTGCCCTTCTATCCTATCCTATCGCCGTTCCTTTTCCTGCGCGGCCGAGAGCAAACTGGGCCTCGACAACGCCAGAATAAACAGGGGAAAGCAAACAAACAAAAAAACAATTTTACGTTTCACTTTGCACAGGACGGGGGGGTAAGGAAATCGAAGGGGGCGGTGGGCGGTGCAAAAACATACAAGTATTGACCTGCTTTTGTTCACATGATGCTAAATGCGCCGCATAAGTATGTGTGCTCTGTTGGGGCGAGTGTGTGTGCCAATATTTCGACAATCCTTGGTGCGACACATGGAGCGGTCCTACATTGATGGCCCCGAGTGCTGCGGGCTGTCCGCTGCGGTTATTGCAAAAAAGCCGAGAACCAGACGCACGGTAGTAGAGGGAGGGGAGGGTGTTGGTGGGAATGTGCAGCAGCTGGTCGGTCGGCGATAACAGTCTAGTTCTTGCTGTTTCTGTAGCTGTATAGCTATAGGCCTGCAGCAGATCCTTTGCCGGAGCTCCCATCCTCGAACCCTTTGTATAATTACCGCAACATAAATAATCCATCAGCGCGGCCATGTGCGCCGGATAATGGATTGTGTTTCGAATTTTTTGCCGTTCGCTTACGCTTTCTTTATCATTGCACGCAGTTGCATAATTGAATATTAATTATTCACAAATTGTTAAATTGCCAATTCTCGCTTAATGAGGCCAGCAAATGTTTGCATTCCTTCCCCACGGGGCAATAAATCAAGTGGATGGAAATGCCCCTACCCCTTGCATGCCAATACATACATATATACATATATATGTACTTTGAACAGAGGTGCTCCTTTGGCCAAGAATGGCTTTGGAAAGAAAGTGCTGCAAGTTGATTGATTAATACAATAATGCGCTGATAGACCGATAGGCTGCATTCACTCTGATGCCTTTTTCCTTTTCCTTTGCAAGTGAACAAACAGCAGCCGGCAAGGGCAAACAAAATGAGATGAATATCCATTTCGCAGATTGCCTTGAAAGGGGGAGGGGGCCAAACGGGCGGAGCCCACCTTTGATGATTAGAGTAATGCACTACGGGAATAGATATATTGCTTTCTGACGCTGCAAGTGCGGCAAGGTGGCGTGTCCATAAACTGCATCGAATATTAGCGGAAAAAGCCAATTTCGAGAGCCCTTTTTCAGTGTTCCAATGCCCGGCGACAGAAAATGAAAAAGGAAATGGAATGTTAAGGCCGCGTGAGGCTGCCAATGAGTCCCAAGAAGCTGAAAAGGCCACCTATCCGCAATGGCCTGTTATTATGTGAAAGCCAAGCGAACTTGTATATATTTTACTTATTTCCCATCATACATTTCCTTTATTGATAAAGATACTGTAGCTTATTGGAATAATCTGTTCACAATACACGGTAGTATTTTGAACTTGTGAAGTGATTATTTTTGTGAAAATCATCTGACCGGAAATGGTGTTACCCTCGGGCAAGAAACAAAGGGACGTGAAAGACACGTCTTTAATTTAGCCGTGCTCTACGGCGGAAGTTCGCTGGCAGAACGTCGATTCCAATACCCATAACCGTGAACGAGACTGCGAAAGAGACAAGCAGCGAGATGTGCCAGCGGAATTGATGCAAATGAAAAATGTCAACTATTTGCGAAATGAACAGCGACTCTGCGACACAAGGATATTGAAGGGAGGTGGAGGGGCGGCATATGGAACGGCAAACAAGCTCCGTTTATGCTCTAAGATTCACGAACTCGGGAAAGCGTGAAATCTAAGTTGACCCCAAATGCATGCTTAAATTTGTGCCAGCTAATTGATGGTTACCATTTTGCTGAAGACTGTGCTAACTTTTCTCTTATCGTGTGATTAGTTCTAAGTACTTTTATATTTTAGAGGCACGAGTTACCATTAAACATGTGAAAGCATCAAGATAATACAATTTGACACTTTCATGGTCAATGTGCCCGACAACGTGTGCTGTGTTTGCACACCGGGAATTCATTTCGTGAAATGGGCAGGGCATAAACATGGACACAGACACACTCGCAGAACCCTGTGTGTAGTACATTTGTGCGTTCGCACGATCCCATGTTTATTTATTCATTGCAAGTAATAAGCCAGCTTCCAGAGCTCCGCACAGCTGTCCTAGACATCCGAGCGTAATGTAATATTTTTACAAATTTATATTCATTCCATTTGGCGATGTGAATTTTTAAAACAAACTTTGAACCCATCCCGGCGAAGTGGACTCATGTCACACATGAGCTACATTCGGACTGTTTGTTGGCTAAAAGGGGCGCAGGGGTGCCTGAAGGGAGGAGTGAAGGGAGGGGCGTGGCAGAGCTTCAGGTGGCCGGTAGCACTTGTAATTACGCAAAGAGCATAAGCAATTTGCAGTCTGACCGAGCTCTGGAAACCTGAATGCCGGGAGCAGGCGGATGAGCCCTTAAGCTGCTTGGTTTTTGGCCAGCTACCATTAACCGAGTTGGTTACATGTGCACGCATTCTAAATTAAAGTGCAGAAAGCTTTGGTAAATTTGAATTGTTATTGCACAATTTTGAAAGATACACAGCAGTCCATTACAGTACAAATGAAGTGCAACATAAATTTGTTTTCAAAATGAAAATGGTTTTCATAATTCATAATGTCGCCCTACTGCTGTAAGTATATTTTCTTTACCAACGCTTTTAATTACATTTTAATTGGACTAAGAGATCGAAAATCCTTCTAATGTCCTGAGACATGCGAGTTTGAGTGTTGCCTTTCACTTCAAAAATAAATATATTGTAAACTATGTATGCAAAACAAGCCATTTAACAATGAATCAGCCAGATTAAAAGTTATTTACTGCGTGCACAGGATACAACTATGAATCCGAGGTTCTCTTTAAAGTTGGCCAGAAACCGGAGAACAAAGTCAAACCAAAAACCACCCACCTCACTCGCTGTTGCATAAATTTTCACCGTGTGCGGATGGTTAAGCATACGCACTGTGATTCCAAGCGTGAAAGGGACGGGCGACAGGCTTTTGTATTCATAAATTAGCATGGGAAACATGGAAAGTGCAGAAACAACAGGAAAACAGGGTCGGGAATACCAAAACTACGATTGTCTTCGCTATTTTGCATTTGCATTTGCACTGACGTCAGACCGAAAGTATAATAATTGCAACAATATTTCATTTCCCATTTGTCGATGGGCTTGTCGATGATGGGCTTTCACTTGATGGCATCAATTTGCATTTTGCCAAAGCGCCACTGTCTCTGTGTTAATTATATGCAATTATTGTTTATGGCCGCAAATGAAAATGGAGTAATTAATTTGCTCGGCCAACAGGTGACCGAGTTTTGTGGCAGGTGTCGAATGAGTAGCCTCTGATTGGACCACCGCAAGCATATCCAGTTCTTTTTTCCCACAAAGTAATCATTACGGTGCGGATGCAAACAGGCCTTGGCCCCTACATCGCTTTCTGCTCCCAGCCGTAAATTGAATGTAAACAGCTCCTGCTCGCAGGACCCCTCGCACGATCCCTCGCACAGAGGAATTCATGAATTTTCAAATTTTCACATTTTCCAACCTGCAACGGACGTAAACGAGTTACTGCCGCAGCAGGATTTTGGATGCTGGGTGCTGGGTGTTGGATGGCTTGTTTCGCCAGCAAACTTGCTACCCCGGACAATGTGGCCGGGCCCATTAATATGATGCAGCAATGCACTGGACACGAACACTGGGCCCCACACACTCGGACACTCGGACAGAGGACACAGATTGACAACTGTGCTAATTCCGCACTCAAATGTAATTTGAGCTCAAATTACATTTCCAACTTGACGCCGAGATTGGATGGATGTGGGATGTAAGAGCACATGGGCATGTGGTGCTTTGCTGCTTTGCTGCTTTGGTGCTGTGGTGATGTTGGGGGATTAGATTTATATTACCAATTCTAATTTATTTCCCACTTAACTGTTGCCAATTTTAATGGAAATGACTGACCAGCTGACTGATGGCAGTTCTCTGAGTATGGCATGCAATGCGAAACTCGTTGTCCCAAAACACTTTGCCACACCACTCGAGCAGCCGTTGACCCAAAGTGCAGCTGGCCTTCTGCGAATCTCTGGTAAACTCTTCCAAATGGCCAACGCTTTCGATTGCGGACGTCCTGCTGCCTTTGTCAGACTATTAATGGAACGGATTTGGACGAAACGAGGAGCCATGAAAGGGGCCAAGTTGATGAGTGCACATCTCGATTTGGCATCTTCCATGGCCCATTTGAGTATCCCATTGAGCACGTTTAAAGCCGATCAAGTTTCGAGTTCATAATCACTTATTTCTCTGTGGGTAAGCATTTGCTGCTCCCAAGCCCTCGGCGTATGTGCAATTTATAATTCTAAGATTTTGACATGACTTTTCCAGGTAGAGGTGTCCAAATAAAAAAAAATAAACGACTATATGTGAGTCTTTTTCGCATAAAATTCAATTAAAATCAATTCACTACGTTAAAATATTCGTTTGCCCAATCGAATGGAAACTGAAATACTATAAATGCTTTTCCCTTTCGATGACTGCATGCCAAATGCTGTGTATTATATTTTTGCTGGCCCTGGGACAATATTGACTTTCCATTTTCCACAATAATTTCTTGTCATGCCCACGCACACACATTTACTTTTGCGTTAGCTGTGCTAATCTCTCAATGGGAAAAATAAAGCAGACGATATCCTTGAATTGTAATCAGCTTACACGAGCACGAGCATTGCAAAAATGCTCGAATGGAGAACAGCACAAATAGCTTGAAGCTCTGTCAGAAATGCTCGAAAAATAATACGTATACGCCATGTGTTACAGTATCCTATTCATGCGACGCCCCTTGTAGTTTGATTGGATTGATATGGGTGTAGTCGACGCATACAAAACGTGCGCAAGCGGTGAAGTTATTTCCTATTCATAATTTCACTGCGACTCCAGGTCTACCATTTGTATATTCTATTCTAAGTGCACTGTAAAAAGTGTACAGTTATTGCAAAATTCTTAGGCAATAAAACAGAAGCTTTATTATACACATAATACATAATTCTTCAAAGTGGATTGCGGGTAGGTTCAGTTACAACAAAGATTTTTGTTCAGAATTTTACTATTGGTATCTGATCAAAGTATGTATTCTGATTTTAACGATATTTTCTGAATTTTCTGTAGAAAAGCATTTTCTTCTGTGCATTGAGTGCAGAATGGACACTATCAGTCGGTTTTTTGTTACTTTTTACTTTTGCTGTAGACTCGTGAGATTTATGCGATTTAGTTCGGTGCCATTTCTATGCAACTGTCGTTGACAAACTGCAAGCTCGCGAAGTGGGAGTCCAGGTGGGATGAGATGGTTTCAGATGGTTTGGATTGAGATGAGGTGAGTGGAGTCGGTGGCCAGGTGTACGACTGGGGGCAGCAACAAATGAACATGCCTGTATGATGGAGCACCTGAACGGCAGCGACGACACTTGAAATTGTTTTGCGTGCTGTTCCGACCAGAGACATTCGTCAAAAGCGGAGGAACATCTTCTGGAGACATTCATCACGTCATTCGTGTCAAGCATCAGTGTCAGCGTTTAGAATGCGCTTACTCTAAGTGCGTGTTTGTGTGCTGGTTGTGTGCTCCTGCGCCTTCTCCTGCTCCTGCTCCTGGTCGCGCTTTGGCCCAATCCACACTCGCATCCATACATCCACAACCCAGCTGGGAAATGATGTTGAGAGCTGTTGCGAAAATTCCCAGCCCAAATGCCAAAATAAGATTAATTAGCCGGGGAGCTGTTTAGATGCTAGCAGCTGGCAAAGGCGAAAGGAAAGCGGGGAAAACGCGGAAAGCGCGGAAAGCGAGGAAAGCGTGGAAACCAGAGGCAGCAACAAAGGACAGAGCAAACACCTGAGATTTCCGTTTCCGTTGGGAAACGTCCTCTGTTTCCCTGCTGTTTGCCTTTGTTTCAGGCTCTGCGTTTTCCTTTGTTTCCACGTATATGTGCCTTTGCCGCTGTCGTTCTGTTTCCTGTTGCCATGCCAATATCCGTCCTCCAGTTCTGTCGTTATTCCGCTGGCCTAATTTATTTATGTTTGTCAAATTACACAACATAAACGAATCAATATGGTCCAAGGAACGAACCCAGATCACGTTCACAGGTTTTTCCCCGCCACTGCGGTCGTAGCCTTCAAAATTTTCCAATTTCGACTGCAGCAGCTGCTTTCTCAGTTTCTGAGCTGCATCTGAGTTATTGCGAAAAATTGTGTAGCACTGGTAGCGGCATGCGTCCTGATTATGGTTAGGAATTATGTCGCACATGGAGAAAATGCTTTCATTTGATTCACTATAAATTTTATTTCAAGCAAACCAACCCAGAACTAGAGATTTCCTTAAATTTTGTAAAGATTTTTTAATATATAAGCTGTTAATCAACACTTAGTTTCTAAATGCGTTCAACAACACCATATATTTCAATGATTACTGATTCAATGTTAACTTAAAACCGCAAACAGGTAAAGGATATTTTAATTTGGCTTTCATATAAGGGTATGTAATGTATGTATGTTTTTAACCAACACTAATTTCGAAATAAGATCAGCAACCACTACCAGGCTATTGAATATTTTCCAAACTAGATTATTATATGGAGTTTGGAATTATATGAGGGCATAATTCAGCAATCCTTGTTGATGGTAAGCTCTTCGGAAAGTGCCCGTTCATATTGGGCTAGAGTCAAATGGAATAGCAATGGATTTATTTGCGTGCATCGTTGGTTTCTATAACATTACGTCTCCTCTGATGCTGGCAGCATAAATCAATTAATTTCCCCTGTCACGTTACATTTTACGAAGCACAAACAACGAATAAGTTTTTCAGGCGACAAGAGCTGCGGCGTAAGAGTGCCACAATCGAACTTGGATACGTGGCACGCATACGTCCCCGATGTACATATGTTTGTATTTATGTGTACTTATGTGTATTCTTGTACATTTTTGTATGTTTTCGGCCATGACAGCCATTTGTTTGCGTTTTGTTATTTATGCGCTGTCATTTAATGAAGTCCTACGACCTGCCCGACTTTCAATATTGCGCACTTGAAGCCATCGTGTGGATTATCTACTTTGGCAAATCCTGTTTGACTGAATTTATAATACATCAGAGGGAGCTTCGGGCGAAGTGGTGTTTTTATTTTTACTTTTGAGCCAAAGTCCCTGACAAAGCCAATGGAAAGTTTTCAAATCCTTTCCAGGCAAAAAGTATTAATTTGGACATTTTCCCTTATTTCTCTCTTTTCTCTCACCTCAAGCTCGTCCTATTGGCAAAAGTTTGGTTGCTCGTCTGGTCTAAGAAACAATTACACAACGCATAGACAAAACATATTAAACAACAATTTGGGGGGCAGAAAGAGTCCGTGCGAATTTATGAATCTGCCGAGGGAGGGGGGGAAGCAAAACACATGCGAGTGCCGTAAACAAGAGTTTCCGTAAGTCCAACACAGGGCCAGAAGAAGCTGGATGCCTTCGGGCCGGGCCAGAACAGTTTGTTTGTCTTCCGTTTTCCTTGCAGCCATGCTGGGTTTCCCTGCGTTTTCCTGGGTTTTCCGACTGTTCTCGTCCTGTTTTTGTTAGGCCAGCATACGGCTGCTACTCTTCCGAAATGAAACTTTATGCCCGAGTCTTCATTACGGATTGGTTTGTGCGGTGCCCAAAAGCGATAAGTGAAATAAAATGATGCCAACCCATCACCATCACCATCCTCATTCCCAACCGAAACTTAAATCTCAGCTAGCCGCTCTGTGGTCACTGCAAACTCATTTCACCCGGCCACAGCCTTCAATCCGAGTGGATAAAGTTTCCGGGCCACAGTTTTTAGCTCATTCCGGGCCACTTATATTATTTCTGGTCAACAATTCATCAGACCTGGCTTAGATGGCCGTGGAAGCCGTCGTAGAGCTCGGACTCGATTCTCGGACCCCACTTTCGACAGCAAGTTTGTGGAATGTTCTTTGCGGCGACAGAATGTGTATAAATTTTGTCAAAAGTGTAGCAAAGCATTCAAGAATTTGTTGAATTGTGTTTTGCGAAAGTTTTCTGTGCAGTTATTTAATTGAATTTGCCACCGAAGGCGCTGGTTCAGCTACAACTGCACTGCGAAAAACGTCTATGCTTTAGTGAGCTTTGCGAACATTGTTACAACAAGAAGTACCCATTACTTATTTAAGTTGATTCTAAGGAACATTTCACCCTTCTAATTCATAAGAGCTTAAGACTACAAGTAATTTTGGGTTCGTGTCAGGCTTCTAATCAGCTCGTCCCCGATTTCAGGCAGATTATCCGGTTTTTCTCTCTGCACAGCCCGTCACAAAAGTTGAGTTCTTAAATTCTGTGTGTGTGAGTTCGTAATTTCTCGTTTAGATTCGCCCTCTCCGTTCGGCGGGGGATAAGCGGAAATAATGTGGCTGAAATACAGGACTCTTTGCTGCACTCGCCAGTGCTTCGAAGTTTTTACGATTGTTTATTAAGGAACTAAGCGCACTTAATAAGATTATGGACAGGGCGTGGTCTTGCCGGAGCCTTAGTAGCACTAAAACTGCTTGCCCTCCGCAAACAATTCAAATTAAACTGGACTCCAGCACGCCCCATCAGTGGATGGCCACTCCGTTCGACTTCGGCTTTTGCATTTGCCGCTGACAGCAGCCAACGTGAAAAGTCGGAAGGCGCACACAATCACAACGAAGTGAGTTTGCTGCATTGCATTGTGAAAGTGGAATTTTCTTTAAAATAATATTGCATAACTGCAGGCGCCGCTTTCACCCAACGCAAAAGGAGCTGCTGAGTTGCGAAAAGAATGAAATGCGAAATGTGTTTGGCCTGTGGAAGTTGGTCAAAACATTAAAGCATTTGTTGGTTATGGATTGTGAAAAGGAAGCACATTGTTTCAGCAAAGTCCAGCGTGGCGAGCAGAAAGCCGTCGTCGGAAAAGAAAGAAAAGCATGCTTTTATGGCACTGCAAAATAAGTTGCAGGCAGACAGGTAATTCTGGTAGGGAATATGTCTGCCTTGCACTAAGTGCAGCTTGTTTGGGCTCTTCAACTTGCAGTTGCAAGTGGGCAAATGTTATTCCTATTTAATCATCTTGCGGCTATTTCTGGCACTCAAATTGTTAATGGAGCCCAAGTGCAGTGCAGTGCACTTAGAGAGCTCCCAAATATACGTTAATCGTGGGCAATCTCTTGAACACACTTCTCAATGTGATGGAATCTGAAGAGATTACGATTAGAATGATCATTATCCTTGTCACTCTGCCGAGGCTGAAATGCCTGCTGCGGAATGAAATGAAATCAGCACGAGCTCGCCGTTTTTCATGTGTGAGGGAATTTTAATTGTGCCGGAGGATGAGGAGGTTGGATGTTGGAGGTTCGAGGTTGGAGGTTGGAGGAGCAGCTCCTTCATCGCTCTCGAGGACATCGCTTTGCCGGCAGAGAATGCATTCCCTTGCATAATATTCGTCGTTTAATCGGATTACGGCGACGTCACAGCAGGAAACACAGCATTTCCACATTCACACACTCGCACGTCGAGTTGGCGTCCTTGTGCAAATACATTTATGGCCGAAAAAAGATTTAAGGCAAACACGGTGCAGAGATTTAATAACATTAAGTGACATCTGTTGTCTTCGTGGGCGCCAATCGCTTCGCTTGTTTACGACAACCGTAGCCACCAGAAACCAGCGAAATTAATTGGTCGCACTTACTGCCACGCCCCCTTCTGCGGCAGCCCCCGCCAACCGAATATCCAACCAGATCCTGACCAAGTGCGTGGGCGTGCGTTTAATGCCCCTTTGATTTTCACACTAGCACGGCCAGAAGCCGCCAACGCCAGCCGTATGCCTCCTGCTCCTCCGCCTCCCCAATCTGATTCCCATGGAACTCCCCCCTGATAGCTGGCAGGAAAGCACTTGGCGATATGGGCGCTGCCCGAGGGGCGTGGCACGCCAAGGGCGGGCTTAATTACGCACGTATGGCTGTTTAAATTGGGTTGCCGTCGGGTCGGGGATGTTAGTTTTATGTTAATTAAGTATTGTTTATGTCAGTTAGGGCGTGCGGAATCGAAGTGGGGGATTGGAATACAAATCGTATTAACTTGGGCGAAAGAAACGGGAAATTAATAGGGATCAGGTCCTAAGAGGTGGCAACAGACGTCTTAATAGGCTCGTGCGCCTCTGAAAAGTGTGAGGAGCATAAAGTATACAATTTAGATAAGCTGTCGGAGGAAGTAATAGGTTAGGGTTGCCCAGCGATAATAACTTGATAATAATGGGTTCTATTTGTTAACCAGACATCCTCCTGTCATCAACATTTTCCTTAAGGACTAACCTAGTGGTATACAAAAATTGGAATCACTTTCTATCCGGTTGAAGAAAGTTTTTTATGTGAACAAGCATATAAGTAATACATGGGCCATATCTGTTCATTCTTTTTAGTCCAATTCATTATTGGATGCTATGGGGCAGCTAGCCACAGTCAGTCATCCTTCATCTTTCACCTTTCGGCCGACATGGCAGCAGTGTAGGAAGCTGTTTAGGATTACGCAGCATATCACAGTTGCGCCTCTGACCCGAACACGATTTTGAAATTAAATCCAGGCCCGGATAGGAATCCGTCTCACAAAAATGTGACACAAAAGACCTCGAAAGAGAAATGTGGCAAGTGTCGCTGCACAAAGCCAGCGCCTGAGACACCCGATAGGCGGCAGGCAACCAGAGCCACGCCCACCTGGCCCCAGTTGCCTCCAACTTGTGATATAATGCCAGTAACAGGCGTTGCCATTGACAGTGCCACATGGTTACAGTGGAAGTGGAAGTGAGCCCTACACGCACATATATTATATATATATGTATCTTCCACTTAAGCTGCGTTAAACATATTTAAAGTACGTGATGCTTAGCGTCTTCCGAGCATTTGGAGCCCCTCTGCCTGGTTGCATAGGCAAATTTTAATATGTTTAACTCGTTTTGGTTGCCTCGGCTGCGCAGCTAGAAACTTGCCCAGGACCCGGGTGAGACCAGGCCAAGTCAGGCCAAGATGATGGCGTTAATTTTTAACGGCCTGTTAGTCGGTATCATTTGGGCGAGGCTAGGCGGGCATCGTGCATAAATGTCACCGACGCGCTCATCCATCAATGAGCTCTGAAAAATTAACTCTGTGAGTGACAGTGGCAAAGGACTTCTGCTCCACAAAGCCTTTTTGCAAAGTGAAAGTGGAAGTGGAAGTGGCTGGCTGTGGCGTGTCGTTTTAAATTATGCAAAACGCTACAATTCCTCGGCTCGTGGCCTGCCAAAGGTACAGCTGAATGATGAATTGTGTTGGCCAAAGAGTTACCGATGAACACGGCGGAGGGGTGTGGGAATTTGCGGCCCGAACTGGGAATTTGCGGCTACGAGGGCAGTTCCATAGATTAAATTTGATTATGCTACATTACCCGACAACGAGTCCGCTACGTGATCGACTTACGGGACGGCAATCGGAAAAGGCCGTAAAGCCATTCGGTGCAAGGCCGAAAACTAAAGGCATTATCGTTTTAAAAATGTATGAAAAAGTTTCGATGAAGCTCTAGGGGCGATTAAGAGAGTGTCCCAAACGGCAGAAGCAAACTGAATTAATTATCTATTTTTGAGTGCATTAAAAACTATGTCAAGCTAAAATCGTGCGGTTGACAAAAGTTGCACAACTGTTTGCTCGTGCAACACTTAACTTTTTTAACTTTCTCCGGTCATGTAAGCATAATTAAAATTAGAACATTTTGTTTGACTCCATGGCATATTTGATAAGCAGGATGGTAAACTATTAACTTTGTAATTTCAATTGCAAAAACTCTCACTGCTTCATTTAACACTATGTTAATCCACTTATTGTCCAAACTTAAATCTTTTGAAAATCTCTATATTAAATATTTTCGTCTAGCTAGCAAAAAACTAAGCTGATTTAACTTTTGCTTGCGAAAAAGTTTTATAATTGCCGGCCCTCAGACCGCACTTTTAAATTTAAGTAAAATTTGAGAAAGGATAAAGCAGCTCCTGGGCTCACTGGACCATTCGCAATGACTCATTAATGAGAGCTTGACTCGGCTCAATTAGGAAAATCCATGGCGTTGTTTTCCTCATTTTCTCCATTTTAGCTTTTATTCCATTCGCTTTCGGTCTTCTGTGTACTACTACCACTTATTCTCTCCAACATTCTAAGGCTGTTTTCCATCACTTACTTTGCACATGGCACAAACAACACACGACATCACCATAAACCACCCAACACCCACTAGCCACCATCCACCACCCACCACCCCCCACAGCCCCCAGCTTGCTAATACGTTTTTTACGAATTTCTCTCTCTTTACTTCTAGTTGTGCTTTTGTATTTGCCAATTTTAATGAGTGTAGCAAGCAAACCAAGCAAGAAAAACAAAAACCAAATCCAAAAAACAGAAATAGAAACAGAAACAGAAACCTAAAACTTTAGCAAACAACAAAAAACACCACAACAACCACATCAATAACAGAGCATTTTGTACAACAAGCACAGCGAAAGCTAGCAAAGTCCCACCATTATCATCATCAACAACAATAATAACAACAACAACAACAACAGCAGCAACAAAAACTCATTTGAAATGCAACGAATAAAAGACAACAAGAACAACCAGCACGTACACAATGTGACAATAAAACAGTGTGGCCAGTAGCAGCTAGAAAGCAAAAAGCCAAAAAGGAATTTAATTGCACGCACTAGACGAGAAGTAGCCATAAAAGAGCCAGCAGAAACAGCCAAAAAATAAAGCAAAAAACACCAAAAACAGCCAGAACACCGAAACAGTGATAAAAATCGAGAACGAACGCACAAGCAGAGAGAAACCCGAGAACGCAGCCGAGAAATCAGAAGTTATATAATATCAATTCAAGCGTACTTTTCCAACTTTCCTCTCTTGTTGTCGAATGTCCTTGCACCGCCCTTAAACTCTCGCTCTGTGTGTGTGCATCCCGTTCACATATGTGTGTGTGTGTCTCCCGCCCCACCAGTACCCTTCCCCCACATCCGTTCCACGATCGGTGTCCGTGTTTGTCGTGTAGCACCACCACCTAGAGCAATCCAGCACCACCAAACAGCAATAAAGAGCACCCTCACAAGTAAAAATAAGATCAAAACCGCAGCAACCACAATATATACCACCTGCAATAGCAATAGCCATAGCAATAGCAATAGCAACAGCAATCGACTCGGCGGTGCAACCACCCTAAGAGCCAGCTGAACCACCGACCTCTGGGGCTGACAGGTCAGAGTGAAGTACCCACTAGCCAACCCAAATAGCCTCCTGGTTCCTGGTTCCTGGTAGCTCCCGATAGCTCCCCGATTGATCCACTCCACATAATCACATACCAGCACCACAATTGCACATTACTACCATAGATACCCCCGGCAGTACTACTACCGCATGGAGCGCGGCACCAGCGGTGGTCAGCAGCAGCAGCAGCAGTCATCGCACCACCACCACCAGCAGCAACAGCAGTCGTCGCACCACCAGCAGCAGCACGCGCACCACCAGCAGCAGCGACACCACCAGCATGTCGTCGCCGTTCACAGCTTCGATCCTTATCTGACCGTCGGCGGGGCGGACGAGGAGCACACGTCGGGCACCTCGTCCTTTGACAATCCCGCCACCAAAAAGAAGCCGCCCAAGCTGAGGCCCATCCACCGATCCCTGTCCATGGCCATCGATAATTATGCACCGTCTTCCGGGGATCTCGACATGGATTTGGACATGGAAATGGGCATGGAGATGGGCATGGACATGGACCTGGACATGGAGATGGACTTGGAGGGCGAGGGCATCATCATCAGTGAGAAGCCGCTGATCCACCGCTCGGCCTCGCCCCTGCCCCATCCCCGATCCGGAGCCCTACCCCCGCAGACCCTAGCAATCCCAGCACAACAGCAACAGCAACATATTATATCCCATCCCAGCCAGCGTGGCGGCGGCGGTGGTGGCACCGGCAGTGGTGCCGTTTCCCCAGCCCTTTCTGCCCGCCAGCAACACCATCACCTCCTCCAACAACAACAACAACAACACCACCAGCAACAACAACACCAGCAACAACACCAACAACAACAACAGCAACATCAGTTGCACTTGCACACTTTTCAGCAACTTGCCGCACAGGCAGCTGCTGCACGGCATCAGACAACCCACCAGCAGCATTCACTATCGCACCGCCAACATCCGCAACAACATACGCATCCACATCAACAGCTTCAACATCCGCATCCGCATCAGCATGCGCACTCGAAGAGCTCACCAACCTCACACGCGGTTAGCCCGGTGCTGGGCCAGCAGCACCGCCAGCAGCCGGACATTTACCTGGTCAGCAGCAGCAGCAGCCTGGGCGATGGTGTCGGTGTGGGCAGCTTGGGCGTGGGCGTGGGCATGGGCATGGGTATGGGGCGATCGTTGGGCGGGAGCACATCGCCCATTCAGTTCATCGACGTGGACGATATGCCCAATCCGACGGTGGCCCCGCATCAGCGCCCTATGCATCCGCTGAAGAAGAACCTGTTCCGGCGATCCGACACCATTGACGTCCATCCGTCTACCAATTTTCAGATGAAGAAAACGCATTCCTTCCACGCGCAACAGGATCCCGCCGCCCTGGACCAAATCCAGCTGGCCGTAGCAGCCGGCTCGGCGACCTCCAGTCGTCGCACCAGTTCGGTGAGGGGCAACTTCCTAATGCCCGGTCCGCCGGGCGGTGCCAAAGAGATATCCCGCTCACCGTCGCCCAGCCGACGGGGCTGTCGCTCGCACCGATCGTTCAACGATCCGGGTCGGAGGCCCAGTGTGAAGCCGGACTCGGTGGTGGAATCGCAGATCCGACATCCCTCGCTGAACGATGACCTCATGGAGCCGATGAACGGACGGAACCTCTTTGCGGCACCCACCAATCTGTCGCTGGAGAATGAGCTGTTCGTGGACACGCGTTCGCGCAGCAACAGTCACACCAAGATGGAGGAGCTCGGCCTTGCGGAGATCACCGCCGCTGCCGTGGCCGTGCAGCGATTGCGCAAGAGCTCCGGAGCGGGATCCTTCGAGGATGCAGCCGCCGGTCACAGTGCCACCCACCCGCCTTCAGCAGCAAATAGCATCAAGCAGAAGCGGGACTCACACCACCCACACACCCGCCAAGTTAGCACGCACAGTTTGGAGCTAGACGGACGACCATCGACCTCTGCGGCAGCGGCAGCCGCAGCAGCGGGCGGACATGGACTGCAGCTCCACAGCGCGGCGGCCGCAGCCAGTGCAGCGTACCACTTCAAGCGGGGCGCCCAGCACGGGCGGTCGCTCTACCTGTCGCCCAGCAATCTGGAAGAGCTAGCCGTCCACCGGCCAGGTGTTCTGGCAGCAGCAGCGGCTTTCCAAGGCACCAACGCCAGTGCCAGTGTGAAGCAGGCCAAGGCCCTGCACAGCGCCAGCGTACGACTCCGTAGCTATCGGGAGACACTGAGCGCCTCCAAGAAGTCCAAGAGCTTCATCGGAGACGCCAGTGCTGGCAGCGGTCCGCAGGCGGGCGACGACTTCGAGCTGAGCTCGCCCCACCGACGCAACAGTCGCCCGCTATCCACAGTTGTGCCTGGGTCCAGCATCGAGGAAATCAAGAGGAGTCCTCGACCCATTTCCGCTTCGGCGGCAGCGGCTGCCTTCCTGGAGGAGAAGCGACCCAGCTTCGAGAGGAAATCCTCGCTAACGTACGACCACGAGCTGAGCGATGCCGCATTTGCGGCCCAGGTGCTGAGGCCCTTTCACCACAAACTGGCTGCCGGACGGAAGGGGTCAGTGACCGGAGGCTCCCACAAACTGAAGAAGAAGTCGCTGAGCGATGACACCGACGAGGATGAGGCGGCGGATCGCAAGCGCAAGCGGATCGTCTGCATTGTCCTGTCCACGGTCCTGTTGTGCCTGGTGTGCGCCAGCGTTTTTGTGCTGACCATCACGCTGACCTCCAGCTCCGGCCAGGGCGGAAAGAAGGCGCATTCGTTCAGCAGGGACACGCCCGTCCACTGGACGGGCATGCGGCCCTCATGAACTCCAACGCAGAGGCTGTGCTTCGGCCATTTCACCAACCTGCCAGCTGGCTATCCCCTGACTTTGGACTCGATTTCGTTAACGTTTGCGTTTTCGCTTCCGCTTCGATTCCGTGCTGTCGTTCCGCTCCATGTTTTGTTTCCTCTGAGTCTCCGGGTCTCTGGTGGCCCCGAATTGTCCAACTGACGCTTAAAGACTGCGGGAGAGAGGCAACTAGAGGAGACGCAGCGGCAACTATCGAGGAGTCTGTAAGTAGGCAAGGCCATGAGTTTGTGTTTCTAAAAGTAGAAATGGATGTTGCTGGATTTGCACAAGTCTCAAACCGCAGAGAGCTTCGATTGTTGATAAATGATTTGCGTCTTGTCGCTTGCTTTTGATAAAATGAAAAAGTGAGGAAAAGAATTATTTTCACGCTGAGTGCAGTTTTACAACACCCCACAGTGGGCGCCAATTTCTAGTTTTCGATATCAATTTGAAGAGCAGTGCCTGATATCGAATACTATTTATTTTAAACAGCTTCATTTTACGTCAAACAGATATCAACAATCGAACAATTGAATATTCTGTATTTGGAGGTACTCGAAGCACCTTAAACTGCATTCCATCTCTACCCCAGCGATGCAAATCAATGAACGAGGTCAGCTTGGGTCCATTATCGGTCTTAAAGCACCACAGTCGGTGTGGCCATATTGCAATATGTCCTTACAGACCATAAAACTGTGCAAATACAAATATGTGTGTCAGCTCCAACTCCCCTCCGCCCTGAAAACGCTCCCTCTACTCAAACACAGCCCCCAAACAATGAGAACAAACAAACAAACAAACGACGCAGCAGCTGGGGAGGAATTTTCAAATATTGAGCTGGCAAAAGCTCAGCAAAATCTCGAGCATTACATAACTGACTAACTGACTAACCGACTAACCTGCCAGGCAAACACGCACACGGCCATAAAAAATGATGCCGTACTTACTTACCATGACTTTAATGACTTTGACTGCATCAGGAGCCGCAGCATCGTCTTGCCGCAAAGCCAAACTAATCAGCACGTGTGTGCGTATGCGTGTGGCTGGGAGCATGGGTGTGCGTGTGCATGGGGATATTGTTGTTTGTGTGAGTGTTATTTAGCCGAGGACAAACAATGCTTAACCGACTCTCAGTGGGTGGCAGTGAGAGACTAACTGACCGACTGACAGTCAGACAGACAGGCAGACTGGCAGGCTGAGCAGCCAAGGCCTGCGGAGACCTTTCCCTTGGCCAACCTGCTCTTTTTTTATACACTCGCTTAATAGTTTTGTTTGTTAACGTGTGTGTGCGTGTGCTTATGCTTGTGATAGTGCTTGTGTGGGTATGCAGCATCATTACGGCACGGTACGCTCGGCTTCCTTTTTATTATGTGTGCGTGTGCCCACAGACAGGAGGCACGCTCACACTCATAGCATTAATTTCACGTTGACGACATGGAAACTAGGTTACTTTTTCAACTGCGCCTCAGTGAGCGCCAGTAAGGGAAAGTGCAACAAGAGCTATAAGAATAGCAAAAATAACAGCAAAAAAATAAACTAACAACAATTGTTTATTATAAGGCAGCAGCAACTGCAATGCCGGTGACATTGCCCGCCCAGTTGGTTTCGTTGGCTTCGTTGGCTCCATTGGCTCCGCTGGCCTTGCCAAGTCGGCAGTCCCGTGTGACCGCTAAAGTCCCCAAATTGCCAAGCCCACTAGAAAGTTGCAGCTTACAGATGAAGAAGCGACAAATTGACAGTTCGCTCAAGAAAGTTTGAGGTCAGAAAAAATGCAGTCGGATAGTTATTTCGCTCCTATCGAAAAGTTCAAGTTGAAACTGTATAAGAAACCACTTGGTTGAGAAACTCTACCAGGTTCAAACTTATTTCTGACAGGATGTTTACCACATACCTCACATATACATCCCTCTATGTGTGATCAACTTGCATCCTAAGCCCTAATCGAAAAGTTGAGCTGTAAACTTTAAGCGGCAGGTGACGCAAACTTATTGCTCATGAGCACATGGAAAACACACAAATGAAAGCCCCACGTTGGGCGCCATTTTGTTTGAACAGAGCCATTCATTTATGAAACACTTTACAATGCCATCTCATCTCGCTTAGTGATTATTTACACTTGACGTAGTTCCTATTGTCATATTCATAACTAAAAGCAATAATGGACGAGTTGTTTCAACAAGCTTTCCATTACCACGGAAAATCTGTTGCATGTTGCATCTCCATCATGCTCCAGTTAAACCACAAAAGAGCGAAAAAAGCCATAGCCACTGGCAAACCAGACAGCGAAGGCAACAAAAGTGCATCAATAAATTCAATTTGAAGGTACAATAGATGCAAAACAATCCCTGGAGCCAGAGCTGGTTTCATTCCCAGGCTGCTAATTAGGCGTCGGTTGCCATCCGTCAGGCAACTGGCGTGACGGCCAGGACCCACAGTCTAGGAGGGTAGGGGTGGTGAGGGGAGGGGAGGGCCAGAGGGTGGGGTCCTTTGCTTTCAACGCCACATTTATAATTAAACAACATGAAAGACAAAGCGCCCGGCAGACAGAGCAGGCAACTGAATGGAAAGCGTGGGCGGCAGTCCAACAGGAGCAGGAGGAGAGGGGGCGTGGGGCTCAAAGTTACTCGGCAGCATTTATGAGCGCCCATAATGGCTGTTAACAATTTAACTTGTTTACCGGTGGGAAAGTTATATGTTAATTGGTCTCGTATAGCCCACCACACACAGAAGCACGCGAGCTGTTCAGCAACTGGGCACGCACATGGCTCAACCACGTCCTTGAGGACAGATGAATGATCAACTAGGCGATGTCCTGTATTTGGCAAATAATGTGCAGTAAACTTGTTTAAGTGTGGTCAAATTTGTATAGTTCAACAAACATTTAAATTACTACACCATTTAACAGCAAAATACATTTTTTCGTAGTTGAATTTACCAAAGATCCTAGAAAGGAGAACTAAGATCTCCTTAGGGCTTCATAAACTATTCGTAAACAAAAGATGATTAATAAATATTACCAGGGAACCAAGCAAATCCCCCCTTCAGTCTACTGGCCAACTTCAGAGCCCGAAAGCAGGCCAATTGCAAGAGGCATTGTGCTGAGTAGCTCCTACTTACCAGAGCGGCAACAAAGCCGGCAAGAGCCAGCACTTGGCCAAGTGAATAATGGCAGGCATCGTCACCTGTTCCGAGCCACATACCCCGCTAACCTGCCACCCGCCACCCGACAGTCCTCACTTTGGCATTAACACGTTGCGATTACGCCTCATAGTCCATGCAAAGGCACGAGGTGGGGGAAGGAAGATGGAGCTCCAGGTTGCCTGGCACATCCTGGCCGAGCGGCTGGAAACCACTACGTGGCCTGTGGCCTTTGGCCCATATATGCATATGAATTGGACGACGGCAGCAGCAACAGAAGCAGCGGCAACGATGTGTGATGTTGCATCGTGGTTGCACTTCCACTCGTTAAAGTCGCTGGCTGCGGGTGGAAATGGGATTACTAATTTTTGCAATTAAATGAGAGCGTAAAAAGGGGAAAATTACTTAAATTTTTGCACTAGCCTTGCAGCAATGGGTGTGTGTGTGTGTGTACTTGTGTTTTTGTTAGCGCTGGCTTTCGGTCTGTTTGGTGGCCGTTTGGGGCAGGAATTTTTTAATTAAATTTCAGTCGAGCGCAGAGTGTGTGCAGTGGCAAGTATATTGGACGCTATAGGAACTCTGTGAATTAGCAGCATTTCCGGTAAATCAATCAAATTATGCACACAGCACGGAATTCCGAACTTAAACAGACAAAACAAAGAACTGAAACATTGCCTGGTGTGCAACAGTTTCGCCTGGGAACAAACAACCGAACTGGGACTGAACCGACAACTGCGACTTGTCCCAGTGTCCCGGTGTCCGCGTGTATGTTTGTGATTGATTGGCAAACAAATTTTGACACTTTACACAACACCCACGGGCAGGTATACAATGTTTGCCCATCCAATCCAGCCAACCCAATCCCAATCCCCATCTCATCCCACTCCCGCATCCTTCTCCAGTTTGTTGAGCGTTAATTAAAACTGCTGTAAAATGCACAAAAGCGTTGAGCAAACAGCAACCGCGTCGACAATCGCAGGGGGTCATGTCAGGGGGCTTTTTTTCGAAAAAACGAATGCCGTGTGTGGAAGGGGGGATATACATACATATGTACATATGTATAATACTGATATGTGTACACATATGCGAACGTGATAACCCAAAGCGGAAACGGAAATACGAGGAGCGGAAGACGAACAATGTTGGACTGTGTTTAAAGTAAATAGTCTGGATTGATGAAAGTTGCATTCGAGAATTCATCAACAGGCATTTACTTCAACTGCAGTTTGAACGAAATGCAACAGGAAAGTAACGAGTGCGCAGTGATTTATTCAGATTATCTCTATACCATAACCTTGTTCCATTAGAGCTATGAACTAGTTTAGAGCGGGAATCGGTGTTTTTTTATGAATTATATTATTTACGAAATATTTTAGAAGCCTTCACTACTTAAAGCGTTTGAATTCAGGGCATTTAAACTGATTTTCCCCACAAATTATACCCATATCAACTGATGCTATGCGAGATCATTTACACCGATTTCTATCGTTGACAGTGCGACAGGAGAACGAGCGCAACTTCCGCGAGAATCTGGAGCGCACCTGGATGATGAAGAACCGCACCGAGCTGAACCTGCAGCGCCAGCAGATGGAGATGCAGATGCAGCTGCACGTCGTTCCATGAGCGGAAGGAAGGAAGTGACGCCGCTGGAGCAGATGCGACCGGATGAGATGTCAGCACGAGCTGGAAATGTCAGTGGCTGGCAGCAAGAACAACAAGTTTGTGGCAGGAAGCCGGAGGACCCTTCTGCCCCCACTTCCTGCAGCCCCCAACTCCCTTCCTGCCCCGCCCAATCAAAGTTATGCGCACAATTGCTACAAAGAATAACGGAGAGTACGAGAAATCGAATCAAAAGAAATTGTTAACTAAAATAAATGAGAATGGAGCACTCCGAAGTGCTCGGCTAAAGCTAAGCCTAATGCTAATTGTAGTTAAGTCTGCTCAGGCGGTAATCACTTGTTTTATATCTAACTGAGAGCTAGACTCCACTTAGAGCAAACCAAATATAATTCAATGGTCGAGAAAATCAAAAGTGATTCAGTTTAGTCAATAGTTAAAGCGTTGTTTATAGAGTAACTTCGATGACATTTTTAAATATTAGATCGGGAACGTTCTGGTGCTCAAATTCAACCTTCTCCAGAGATTTACAATCAATTGAAAATGGGTCTAACAAAAGGCGTTTTTATTCCAAGAACCCAATGTGCGCATTTGTGTGCGCACTTGAATTTAAATAGATGAAGTGAAGTATTGCATTATAATTTATTAGTCGCTTTGCAATGCTTCAGTATAGAATTCAGTTTGTATCTTCATTTTACATTTTCATATCTCTTGGCTTAAGAAATATGAATTCACTAGTGAAATTACTTCAAACTTAACGTCTTTTCGACGAAGTTGTTTACCAGAACCGACTCGATTGTCCTGTATTTATTGCGCCAAGGATATGATCTACTCTGGGCTGCAGGACGACGCCAAACAGAAGGAGCAATTAAGCGAAAGGTTTCGATTGTTCAGTTGATTAGCCAAATGGTTTCAATTTTTCTTTAGCCGAGCTTTTCCCTAGGTTTTCCCACCCGATAAATACCCTCCTGAATGGCGTCGACAGGCAGCTGTTGGAGAAAAAAAAGGGAGAAAAGTTGGTCAATAGTTACGTCTGAAACTAAGTTGTTAACTGAAAGTACTCCTAAGTAAATGTTAATAGCAATAAACAAGCGAAAGTTTTTGTATCTCTTAGACGTTAAAGATGTTGAAGGGGAAGATGTTGAAAGAAAAGCGCAAACATATGTATCAAGTATTCCACGATACATTTTGAGTAAAACTACAATTCATAGGTTAACAATAATTGAAAAGGAGCAAGGAAGCAAAGAAACATTCAATAGATTTACTTAAATTTGGAAGTCAACTTGTGCCAATCCTAATGAGAACCTGCAATAAATGTGGCGTAGCGTAACTTAATAAACAATTGAATAACAAAAAAGCGAGGAGAGTTAGATATTTAGCGGATCGATGTGAAACTGTTACTTAAGTGCAAAACGAGCTTGTTGTCGAATTAATTTTTAAACGGATTAAACTAAGTGAATCTAAGCTACATGTTAAATGTTTTTTTAGGTGTTCAATGTTACAATTATTTGTGGTCGAGCAGCCGAGGAGCCAGAATTGATTGCCCAGCCTTCACCAAATGCATAAGTTTATGAACCTGTGCTAACTCAGTTGCAGGTCTAACGACAAAATATAGCTTGAAGCAAACTTCTATCGGTTTCAGCCAACATAGCGATGCAGGCTTGAAAGCAATGTTGAGAACTTACTTCCCTGACCGCCCATCTCCCAATCCAGTTAACAATTAGCCGGATATGTATTTACCAGCCTAAATCTTTCCCATTACTCGCCCGATTGCGCAAAGGTAATTTAATAGGGTTTTAGGCTCTGGCATACAATTACTGTGAGATACAAAGATAGTTTGTATCCACAAGGCAGATTTACGGCCCAAGCATCACTTGAAAACAATGAGAAAAATAATAAAGAGCTGGAATCTAGTTTTCTGAATCTTTTTTTAAGTTATATCTCCAACATATTTTGGCTTTATTTTCGAAGCTTTAAACTCAATAATTAACAAATTCTTTGCCAGGGAATACAAACTGTATCTGATTCAAAATCACATGGTTCAAAACAATGAATTCATTGAATAGATGGACAGTTTCTGTTTTGCTTACAATTAATGTTCTCTGTTTACAAATAAATATAATTTTGGTCCATTCGGGCAGCAGGGAAGCAGGGAAGCAGAAGGAAGAAAACAAATGGAAAGCTTTAAATTAGCTCAATAAATTGTGAACTTAAACATTTAATCTACTTAGAGCGGGTCGTTGTTAAATGCAATGCAAGTACATCTGGGACAAAGAATCACACACCTCATTCAGATTTGTAAGATACGCATTTTGGCCAAGAAAGCCATTCGAATTTGACCACACACAGCCGATAAAATAATCAAATTTGCGCCAGGCAACCACAAAGGATATTTAGTATAAACAATCAAACAACAATGTACTTAGTAATTGCATTTAACTCGTGGGGCAGAGCATATCCACTAGGTTTGCAAAATTGATTTAACATAACTGCATGCTTACACTAACGAAAGTAAACTGGATATTAACTGAATGGAGGTTGGGGAGACCGAATTAAAAGAACACAACTAATGTCTATAATTATGGCTAGCTAAGTGTAAAAATGTAAGCTGAATTATTATACAACCAACTACAGCCGAAGCAAGTAAATTGATGTAATTGAAATACTCGTAACGTTCTAGGGCGAAATACCAATGAATATTGAATAACGACACAGGTTAAACACAAACACGCAGCAAGCATAAATTAATGAATAACGAAAATATTTCTCGAGAAAAAATCAAACTTTTTAGCCTTTGAACGAGAGACTTTTGGTGCCCAATCCAGTTTGAGCAATTATTTAC